>NC_045787.1:166566001-167241001 GCF_009873245.2 Balaenoptera musculus
AGTGGCCTTTTATAGTTCCCAGACTCTTATTCACTCTCAAAGGCAGAAGCTTTGTCTCCAGCATAGCTGCTCAGAGAGCCACTGGGACTTTGAAAGTGGTTCCCAGAGGTGAAGCCAGAGGTGGTTTGTGTCAGTAGCACCGATGTCGTGAGCGTGTGGCTTCCAGGGGCACCTCGTTGGAGGTGGCTGGGGGGTGACAGTTTGGCTCATGAGTAACAGTGCATCCCCACAATTAGGGGCACCCAGGGCTGGTGATGTCATATGCCCAGCGCTTCTTGCACCCAGGAGATTGTCTGCCAGTGAACCTGAGAATGGCAGAACCCCAGAACGTCTCTCTTACTTGGAGGCTCCTGGGAGTCCAGGGCCCTCCCAGCCACCTCTCGGTTGCCGGAGGTTCTTTGGGTGCTTCATAGCGCCCCGTCTAGCATCTTTCTCTTCTGTCTGCTCAGACCCGGAGCTCTGGGCTGGTGCCCTTCCCTCCTGTCCGCCTCAGCTGCTTCCAGAGAGACCTTCCTGTGCCCAAGGCTGGTGCACCTGTGTAGGGAAGAGGTGGAGGCCTCCCTGAGCCCTGCCTCCCCAGCTGAATGTTGGCACCCTGGCCCCGGGTGTCCACCCTGGCGTCCTGCTGTGATTGTTGTGAACACCCGTGCCACTGTGGGCAGCTACCTCCGCCTGCTCGGGGCGGGGGCTGGCTGGGTGTCCAGTGTCTGTGGCCTTGGCCACCGCGGCCCTGAGGCTGGAATTGCTCAAGGAAGCCCAGGGCTTTCTCCTGGCTGAAGAGGCGCATCCCACGCGCTGAGAGACTTCTGACGGCAGGTCTGGGCCGTCAGCACGCCCGGGGAGTCTCTAGGGCTGCTGGACAGTGGCTCACCTGTCCTGACCCCAGGACCTGGCGAGGCACAGGTGGCCGCGGCGAAGGGGGCGAGACGGCCTTCCAGGCCCGGGCCTCCGCAGCTGCCCTTGCCTGTCTCCGGCCGGCCCACGCTGGAGGCCGAGTGGGCGCCACTGCCGGAAAGCTCTGACCGCTGCGTGGAGCCCGAGTCTCCTCCTCCCCCTCGGCCCTCAGAGGGGCCGGGCAGCTCCTCGTCTGAGTCCCAGGCCGAGCCCCCCAGCTCCTCTGGCTGCTCCTCTGGGGTCTCCTTGGCTGTGGGGTTCCTGACGGTCGGTCCCTTTCAGTCACGGGCCCCGGAGCATTGGGAGCACAGCGGGCCCTCCACCCTCCTTCTGGACACCCCGTGTGGCCTGAGCCCCAGGACACGTCGGCAGCCCCTCGAGGGCTTTTCTGACCCCCAGGAACCATTAGGCTCTTGGGGCTGAAACCACTTCCAGATTCCCCCCCTCCCCTCCACACCCGCCCCTTGGATTCACGTGGAAGGAAAGGGGACGAGTGTGGCTGAGAAGCCCACCTGGCCTGCGCCGTCAGGACAGAGCAGGTGCTGCCCTGCCCTGGACCTTCCTGAGCCTGCTGGCCCGAGCCTGCGTGCTGGTGGCCTCCCAGCCAGGTCTTCCCTGCCCCGGAGCTCTGTCCGAATTCCCTGCCCCAGAGGTCGGAAGCGCAGTTGGCATCGACCTCCATGTGCTTAGCAGAGGCCAGCAGGGCAGCTCTTTTACAGATGGGGAAACTGAGGCTTAAAACCAGGAGCTGCCTTGGCCAGTTGGTGAGAAAGCCAAGGTCAGAAGCCAGGACCTCCGAGCCAGAATAAGAACTCAAGGGTGTGCGTGCAGGGGGGACCGTGTGGCTCCAGGCCCGTTTTTGGGGGTGGGGAGGGTCACACACTGGTCTGAGTGGTACCCACCCAGTGGACAGTGGTTGACGGCAGTCTAGGCTGGTTTCCCGGGGAGGGTTCCTCAGGGCACACCACTGGCCCGTGTGAAGGTAGCAAGTCGGGGACGTTTGGCAGGGGCGTGCTGGGAGGGCCCGGAGCGGGTCGGGCTGGGCGGTGGCAGACCCCAGAGGAGGGAGCCCTCAGCTCTTCAGCTGGGAAGCATTCTGTGCCCGGGCGGTGGGATCCTTCTCTGGGTCTGCTGAGGAGACACTGCTGGGTGCCTCTGCCTGTCTCCTGGCCCCTTCCAGTTGCTCAGGCTGCTCAGCTCCCCCAGACAGTCCCCGAGGACAGAAGGCTGGACGGCGTCTGGGCACCCTGGGCTGGCAGGCTTTCTGAGCCATGGACTCTGCCCATTGGAGCCCAGTCTGGCCCAGCCCCCGGCCCCGGGCTCATCACTGTGCTGCGCGTACCTGTGCAGGAGCCTGTTGTTTCTCCTGAGGGCCCGGAGCAGGCGCCACCCAGTTCTGGCTCAGCCTCTTCCCCACGCAGGCCTCTCAAGTGGGAGGTGCCGCCCCACGCTACTTAACGCCCTGGTGTCCTAGGGCTTGGGGTCCTAGTTTGGGCTTTTACTGCCCCCTGGTGGCCGAGTCAGGGTTAAAGGAAGAGGAGAAGGGGGATGTGACCGGCTCTGGGTGCAGTGGGGCGGCTGTGAATCCACCGTGTCCTCAAGTGCTTGTCACTTGCCCACACACTCATCGTCACCTCAGGGGCACCCGGTGACAGGGAGACAGCTTGTTGTCGCTACTCAGCCTCAGGACAGACTGAGGAAATGGGGGGCCGGATGAGAACGCACCCACCTTTCCTGTTCGGACCTTCCAGCTGTTGGCCGCAGCGCACACCAGCCAGCTTGCTCTCGCCGGAGGAGGGCAGGGCCCACAAGTGAGGGCAGCCACAGTCGCCTGCCCCCCGCCCGCCCCCAGTCCCCGTGCGGCAAGAGCTTGCCTCAGCCCCGTCCTCCTGCCTGGGCAGGTGGGAGCACCAGGCGTGGCTGGAGATTTAAAGTCCCTCGGTGGGAAAAGAAAGGTCATTGGTTGCATTTTGAACGCACACCGGTGGCATCCTGGGGCTGGAGGAGGAGGTGGGATGGGGTCAGGGTCTCGGGTGCTGGGGCCTGGCGCCTTGGCGGCCTTTTGAGTGCGTATCTGGGGCGTCCTGCCTGGCTGTCCCCGCCACCGGAGGGCTCCTTTTCTCTGGACTGAAAAATGACTGCTGTCCTCTCTCCCTGCTGCCCCGCCTGCCCTGTCGTGCGTGGGGTGAAGTCCGCCCAGTCGAGCCCATCCAACTCCAGCTCCAGCTCCGACTCCAGTTCGGATTCGGATTTTGAGCCATCTCAGAACCACAGTCAAGGTGTGTGCTGGGAAAGGAGAGAGCCGGGGTGGGGACGCATGGGGCTGGTTTCTGGTGGAAAGGCTCACTGCTCTGGGAGCAGCCCCCTGACCTTCCCGGAGGCCAGTGGGGCACTGGGTCTGCTCTGGAGTCCAGGGGTTCACAAGGAATTTCCCGACGTGGGCTTGCTCGTGCCCGAGTTTCAGCACACCCTGAGTCTGAACGCTGCCGCCACGGCCGGAAAAACCCGAGGGCAGGGGGCGAGGGAGGGTAGGGAGGCTTGAGCCTGGGCTGAGCTTGCCCAGGGTTTCACTTCAGGATACGCTGTTTGCCTGGACCGGGCCCCAGAGATCCGTGTCCATAGGCGTGTGGACGCTCAGGGGGCCGGTGTTAAAAGCAAAACCGGCACAGGTCACCCGACCGCCAGCTGTCCGTCGCCTGGGCCCTCAGCTTTGCCCCGTCTGTGCGACAGGGCTTTGAGCTGTGCTTTGTGGGTCTGCGGCGAAGGGGCCTGTTGTGACTTGCGCCCTGCCCTTGCCAGAAGCCTCCTCTCCAGCTCCTCCCAGATGGAGGCTCACTTGGCCAGTGCAGGGTCCCTTCCTCTGCCTCAGCCACCCAGCCAAGCGCTCCGCTCCTGCCGCGTGCCTGGCCAGCACTCGGCCCAGGCCCCCGCAGCCTGCAGTGCTGCCTTTTCCCTGCAGGCCGCCTGGGGTACTTGTGGGGAGGTGGCGCCAGACCCATTTCCTGGCCCAGCCGACCTCTGCCCGCCCTCGCACTGGAAGCACCTCTTCTGGTGGATCGGATTGAGAATTTCCTCCACGGCCTGCAATCCTTTTTGGAGGGTGGGGGAGAGCTGGGGGAGGCGAGCGTAGTCCGGGGGGCCTGACATAAAGACACACAGTCCTGAGGGGGCTGGGGGATGGGGTGCTCCAAGCCCACACTCTCTCCAATGGTTCTTATCTACGGGGAAGGGAGGGGGGAACCTGCCGTGCGTGGGATCACATGACCAAGGTAATTGAGGGCTTTGTGTCCCTCTGTTGCCTTGGTAACAGGAATATAAACCAAGATGCCGTCTGTAGGGGACTGGAACCGAGTGTCTCTGGAGAAAGGGGAGGACGGTGGGCCGGGAGCAGTGGAGGGGCCTGCCACGGGGCTGGGCAGGCCCGAGGAGGGCCGCGGGCTGGGGGGCTGGTGTTCTGTGGGCCACGCTTCGGGCCGCCTCGCCCTCCTCAGCCAGGGCTGGTTCGTCCTGCCTGCGGGCAGAGCTCTGATGCCAGCACCCAGAGCAGAGGAGGGCTGCTCCTTCCCTCTGCAATGGAGGGGCCCTGCGGTCCTGTCTTGGGCCAGGGGCCAGAGGCCTGTGAGCAGGGCCAGGAAGGTAGGGGTGGGGGGAGCCAGGGGTCTCTTAAGGAGGGGGTGGCCACGGGGGCAGTGCTTGGAGACGGGCGGCAGGCCCCACCTGGCCAGAGGAACCTCCGAGGTGGGTTTGCCTGGGTGCGTTTTGGGGGTCGTGGCGTCAAGGAGCTCCACGTGGCCCTGGGGGTGGAGGGGACTCTGGGGTGCAGGTGGAGCCTTGAACCCCATTCTCTCCCCCTCCCTCCCTCCCTCCCTCCTTCGCGGCCCTCACCAGGACCCCTGCGCTCCATGGTGGAGGACCTGCAGTCCGAGGAGTCTGACGAGGACGACTCTTCATCAGGCGAGGAGGCCGCTGGCAAGACGAACGCAGGGAGGGACTCCAGGTGCCTGGGCCGGCGGGGAGGAGTGGGCCTGGGCGCACCGGGGCAGCTCTGCCTGGCCCTGCTGTAATCGTGGGGCCTCCAGGAGGTGGGCCAGGATGGGGGCTCCCCGGGGTGAGGCAAAGGGAGCCTCTGAGCCCACCAGGCGGCGCCCTGCCTAGGCATTGAGGGGGGCCTGGGGGCCTCGGGGGGCATCCTTCCTCCCACTGCTGGAGGGTGTGGCTGCCTGGCAGGGAGGGGCAGGACGCTCAGGGAGAGGAGTCCATCACCACCTGAGAACGGGGGCGAGGCGGTGCCCAGCAGCCCGAGGACCAGCCTTGGTCCCAGGCGTATGGGGCAGTGGGGGCTGGTTCCTCTGCTCTCGGGCCAGCGGTCCCTTCCCCCTTCCCCAGGTGCACTGGCCCAGGGAAGATGATGTGTGGCCTTCCCCCAGAGTGGGGTAAGCCGAGGCCCCTCCTTTGGACACCCCCAGGCCTTGGGAGCGAGCCCACCTCAGGGATGGCTGTGCGTTCTCAGCCTCCAGCCCAGCGCAAGTGCCAGCCTTGGCCCCAGGGCTGTGGGGTGGGCTCAGCAGGCTCGGGGTCTGGGCCCCGCCCAGCAAGGGGCGGGCGTCTGATGTCAGCACGCTGGCACCTGTGTCCCTCCCTCCCAGGGCGTTGGGCTCAGGCTGCCGCTGGCAGTGGCTCTCCTGCAGGGTGCCGCACCCCGCATTCTGAGCCTGCAGCGAGCAGCGAGCCCCGCCCCCGCCGGGATCCCAGAGTCTCTCAGAGCCAGCGTGCTCGTCTCTGGGTTCTTTGCTCTTTGAAGGCAGCTCAGACGCATTCTTTTCTTTTAAGGTGGTTTTCTTTTAAGCTGGCGGTGGCCGCTTAGAGCTGGCTGAGGGAGTCTCCTGGGCTGTGGGGGGAGCGCTGGGCGCTGGCCTGGCCCCAGGGAGGGGCCGAGTCCGTCCCAGAGCCCCAGAGCAGTGTTTGCGGGGGGGCCCCCTCCCCTGGGCACAGGGCGGCCTGACAGGGTGTCGTGTCTGCGTTCAGGTTGAGCTTCAGTGACAGCGAGAGCGACAACAGCGCCGACTCCTGCCTACCCAGCCGGGAGCCCCCGCCACCCAAGAAGCCGCCCCCCCCCAACAGCAAGGTAGCGTCCTAGGGGCCGGCTGAGGGGTGGGCCTGGGGTTCTCCAAGCGTCCGAGGCTCAGGGTGGTGGGCGCAGAGGAGGGTCATTTCACCCCCAGGCCCCAGAGATCGTCTGCTCCCCAGGAGGGGCTGCCCTTAGAGTTGGCTCCAGGGCCAGAGGAGGGAGGACAAGCAGGCCTGGGGCCTGGGAAGGCGGTGGCCCTGGGGGCTGGGGAAGGGGTTGTGGGCCAGCGCTCACGCAGACCTGGGGTCACCCTGCAGACGTCAGGCCGCCGGAGCCCAGAGCCCTGCAGCAAGCCCGAGAAGATCCTCAAGAGGGGTGCCTACGACAAGGTGGGGGCCGGGGCAGGGTGGGGGGGCTATGACAGGGTGGGGCTGGGGGGCGGGTGGGGGGCTACGACGAGGCGGGGGTGGGGGAGTGGGGAGGGGCCTGTGACGGGGCGGGGCAGGGGAGCACCAGCCTGGAGCTGACGTGGGTGTGGTCACAGCACAGCCGCCCGCTGAGCGCTTCTCTGTCCCCCAGGCCTACACTGACGAGCTGGTGGAGCTGCACCGGAGGCTGATGGCACTGCGGGAGCGCAACGTGCTGCAGCAGGTACTGGATGCAGCCACCCACCCCGCGGCCCCCTGAGCGCAAAGCATCTCAGAGGAGTCCCGGGCAGGGTGCCCCTGAGGCCCATGGGCTGCTGACCCCCTCAGGCAGCCCCAGGGAATCACCCCCCACTTCTCCTCGAGGGCCTGGTGGGGGCGGGGTCCACCCCAGCCTAGCGCCTGTCCCCTGAAGCCACCTGCCACCACCCTCCAGATCGTGAACCTGATCGAGGAGACTGGCCACTTCAACGTCACCAACACCACCTTCGACTTCGACCTCTTCTCCCTGGATGAGACCACCGTGCGCAAGCTGCAGAGCTACCTGGAGGCGGTGGCCACATGACCCTGGGCCGGGTGCCGGGCCGCATCCCCGGGGTCCTGGGAGGCCACGTCTGGGCCCCGCCTTCCCTCCTCTCTCGACTTGCCCGCCCGCAGCACTGCCTTAGTGACCGCCCTGTCCTCGGCCCACACGGCCAGCTGCACTTTCCTCGTCGGGAGCCTCAGGGCCGAGGGGGCCAGGCCGGCGCTGCTGCTCCCCGACACGCTGGGGCCGTCACCTGGGCCCCCCTTGGAAAGTGGCTTGTGTACTCCCGAAGGGGAAGAAACGTGCCCTGCGGTGGGGGCCTCGCTCCTCGGTGGGGCGTGGGGCGCAGCTTCACTGCCCGGGCCCCTCTGAGAGGCTGGGGCACTGCCTCCGGCCTCCCCCAACGGTTCGGAACACCCCGCCGCGCCCCAGGACCTCAGAGGGCTCCTGCCGCACCAGGACGGGCCCGGCTCGTCCTCCGCGTCAGCCAGACACGGTCCCGTGTCGGCTCTCACTGTGCTGGGACTCCGTGCTGTATAGTTCTCTCTCTATTATATATATATGTCTGCACTGTAGGTACCGAGTGGTTCCCGGGTGTGCATTTCCAGGGCAGCAGTGCACGTGGGAGTGGGAGTGGGAGTGGGGGGGGGGTAAGGCGGGACTTGTAGGTTACGATGTCTCCACTGGCCTTGGCGTCGGGCTGAAGGCCGAGCTGGAGCGCCAGCTCACCCTCTCCAGGTGCAGGGAGGACACCTTCTGCTCCTCCCGGGGCCGGTGAACACTGCGCGCCGCCGTCTCCAGGAGCAGCCCTCCCGGCCCCCAGCCAGCCGCGGGCTGAGACTGGGTCGGCGTCCTGGGGCTCGTCCTCTTCCTCCTTCCATAGGATCCTCTTCCTTCTGTTGACCGAGTCTTCGAACTTTGGAAAAAATGAGCTTTTGCCAAATAAGACGGGATAGTTTGTGGAGTTTTTTGAGGAGCGTCAGGACTCAGAACCAGCCCCTTGTGCCTGGGCCCCGGCCGGCGGCAGGCCCTCCCACCCCAGCGATTCACGCCGGTCAGGGGCTGGAGACCCCACTCCTCGCACGCCTGAAACTCTCCAAGGGCCAAGCCAGCTCCTCCCTCCCGACCAGAACGCCCTCACAGAGTCAGCCCACCTTGTGGGGGGCTCCTGGGGGCTGGGGACCTCGATTCAAGGCTCCTCCGGTCCCCACCGGCTCCAGGAGAGGAGGCCGGGGCGGAGCCAGGCTCACTTCTCTCCCACCCACTGTCGGACGGCCCCTCCTCCCCCCAGTTTGTGACTTCCCACGTGGGGCCTGCCACGCTCCCCTTCCCTGTGGTCCCTGACCATTGTCACTGCTCCGATTCCGTCTGTCTGTCAGGCAGACCCCAAACACTCCCTCGGGAGCCCCGCCTCCAAGGCTTCCCCAACGCCAGCCTTCCTGGTGAGATCCCAGGACTCGGGGAAGGCCCGAGAACTTTCAGAGGAAACCGCCGTGACTCCTCGCCATCTGCTCTGATTCTCTCCCAACCCCACTGCCTTGAGGTATTAGGAAGAGGGCAGGCCTGTGTGGCAGGCTCCGTGCTGCCACCGTCCCCTTCTCCAGGCAGGCCAACAATACTCCGAAGTGGGGCACTTGTCTTCTCTGCAAACTCTAAGACATTGGACAGAAAGGACTGGCCCGAGAGCAGCAGCTGCCTGGCCCTCTGTGCACAGAGGCCGCTGGGGGTCGCGGGTGGGAGCCTCAGCCCAAGGGCGCTGGTCTTCCTCCTTGCGGAGGATCCCCTGGGAGGGGCTGTAGGCCTCCCGGCTCTGTGACTCGGGCAGCCCTCTGCTCAGGAGCCAGGCTCTGCCCCGGAGGCAGCTAGAGGAAGGCCGGGCTCTCGGGCCTGCCCTTTGCAGCAGCAGCAGCAGCATCTGGCCCTGCCTGCTGTTTCCAGGGCCTTTGGAAGCACCAACCCATTTCTGTTACCTCCTCTGGCCAGAAGGCCCCAGCGCTGTCCTCCGGAGCTACTCTGGGCCCAGTGCTGGCCCTGTGACCACCTGATGGACGTGCCAGGCAGCCAGGGCCCTGACCACGGCATTCCCAGCTGCTCCCCCCACCCCACCCCCAGCTGCCCGGCAGCTGGGCCCACCAGGGCTCTGGGGACGCTTCCATAGGAAGGGGCCGGCACTTTGTGATTGCCGTGTGTTTAGTGTTAAGCCCCCTGACCCCAGTGCAAATCCCGGTGTTTTGCTATCTCCTGAAGAAAATGTAAACCGACGCCTGAAAGCAAAAGGTATCGAATACCTTTCTTACCCACAAGGGTTTTTACAAAGAATGTGTCTAACTAGGAACTAGGACACTCATTGGCCCGAGACCAACTCCTGGTTAAGAGGAATAAAGGAGAATTGTGTTTGTAATAAGTTACAGGATTATTTCTGTCCTGGATTTTAAACTTTTTGTTAAATTGTGAAATTATGGAGGAGTTTTATAGAAAAAAAGTGAAATAAAGTCAGATGGGAAAGCAGAGTTATGTGTAGAGCTTCATGCATCTGCTTGGTTCCCCCCATTGTGGAGTTGGTGGGTGGAGCCACAAAGCACCATGGGGTTCCTTGTCTCCTCTCCCCACGCCAGTGCTTCCAGATCAATGACCAGGAAGAGGAGAGAGGGTTGGAACCAAGCCTGTTGGGCATCAGGAGTGGGAACGGAATGTGAGCAAGGCTGGCATCCCAGAGGAATAGAGACGGCACCGCCAGAAACCCAAGAGGCGCGAGATGGCGGAGAACTCAGTGTCTGGTCCTGCTTTTGATGGTGTGTTCTTTCCTTGCAAGCAGGCAGCAAGCTTTGCGTTGAAAAGCAAGCCTAACTTCACAATGTGGACGAATGGGTGGGTGGATGATGGGGGGGGGGGGTGGTGGATGGAAGGGTGGATGGGCAGGTAGACGGATGGATGGATAGGTGGGTAGATGGATGATAGCCAGATAGAAAATGTGAGACATCCTTTGCCAGGGGCCAGGGTGCTTGTCTGCCAGTTTGTCTATGGTGGGTTTTGCTCTGGACTTGGTGTGGCAAAGCCGAGGGAACCCCAAGGAGGTGGCTCTCCCAGGCCCTATCTAAGCAGCCCTGTCCACTCTGGGGGCTCCAGTCCCACCAGCGGAGCAGAAGTTCCGTTCCTGAGTGGTCAGCATTGCAGGCCAACCCCCTCTGCCCACAGCAGCTAACTAAAATCACTTTTGTCAGTTGGCAGCCAGTTGGGGAGACAGCTGGCCACACCAGGGTACTCAGGAGCATTTCTTCTTTCTTCTGGTCAGTAGCCAGAATTTCCATTTCCAACATCAAGGCTGTGGCCACCCTTCCCTGTCTTTCCTACCAGAGATTCTGCAGGCCTTCTGGGACAGTTTCTCATCTGAGCTCCTAAATTAGGGACACGGAGTGAAAGAGGGTCTAGAGTGGTTCCCACGGTTCCCAGACCCCCATAACACAGTAAAGGACGACTTACGTGTAAAAATACGATAGGGCTTGCTAGAAGCCAGGCGCTGGGCTGAGAGTTATCTCACAGATTCCACAAACACTCGATGAGGGTAGGCACTGCTGTCAGAATCCCCACCAACAGATGAAGAAACAGCCTGCAAGCGTTGACCTGCCTACAACGATACAGCTAGTAGGCGCATTCCTGAGACTCAAGACCAGGTATGTGTTAATTTTGTTGCTTACAGTCAGTCTTTCTTTGTATTTACCCATATACTGACTCCTTAGGGTCCCCTTCTTTCTTTCTGTGTTTCTACCTGGAATCATTTTCCTTAAGCCTGAAAAAAATCTCACTAGCATTGCATTTAATGCAACTATGAATTCCCTCAGCTTTTGTTCATCTATAAACATCTTCATTTCATCTTTATTCTGTAAGGATATTTGCATGAGGTATAGAATTGTAGATTGGCAGGTATGGTCTGTCCCCACTTTTCACTTGCTGCTCCATCGTCTTTTGGCTTCCATTGGTTCTGTGGAGAAGTCAGCCATTCAGTCTCATTGTTGCCCCTGTGGGTATCGTGTGACTTTCATCTCTGGTGTCTTTAACATTTTGTCTTTTAGTTGGAAATAGTTTCGTACATGTTAGTGATTTGTTTCTTCTATCGATATGACATCTCTGCCCTTTTCAATGTTTTGCCTTGAATTTTTTCAAATCTTTTTTTTTTCCAAATTTTAAATGTATATTTTGGTGACGCAAGCACAAGTTCAAAGTTTTCAAGGGCACATGTGCAGTAAGCAATGAACCTCATTCCTACTTCTTTTCCTTCTCCACTTTCTTACACAGCTCTTGAGAGCCATCTGTGCATGAAGAAGACATAGTTCCTGTACAAGTGGTAGCATACATACATCCTTTTCTCTTAATATATCTTAGGGTGCATTCCAAATTAGCATGTTGTGTAAACGCACAGTAATTTACATAACTAGTCCTGCTGGTGGGCATTTAGACCATTTTCCCTCATTTAATTCCGTGACCACACATAACTATACACATGCAGGTGTGTGACAGCATCTATGATTAACAGCTTTGGCAGTGGACTTGCCTATTTTCTACCAAGTTTCTTGGTATTTATGTCTGTGTGCTTGTGTGTCTATGTGTATTTTTAGGAGCTCCTTATGGAATATGAAGTGTAGGACTTTGCAATGTATTCTGTTCCCCCCAGTTTGCCTGCAGGTTTTGTTTATGGCATTTCCCACTGTGCTGAAGTCTTTCCTTTCAATGGCTTCAGAGGTTGTTACTTCTTGTCTAGGATGATTTTTCTATTTTTTTAAGTTCTCTCATGATTTATTCCCTCTCTCCTTTTTTCTTTCTCACCTTCCAGTTTGCCGTGAGCTAGGGCCCCACTGATGCGTTCCTCAATTCCTGCATATATTTCTGTCTGTCCCTGACTTCTCTCTTCTGCATATCTATTTATGCCCCATCACTGAGCTTTTAGTTACTGCTGCTTTGTAATTTATATAATATCTGGTAGATCTAGTCCCCCTTCATCAATACTCTTTTTAAAGAAATTTCCCAGATATTCTTGCATGTTTGTTTTCCATATAACCTAATCAGCTTATGTTGTAAAATATTTTTCTTTATCGTGTTCTGAAGTTTCACATTAACATTGTTTTTTTTATATATATGTTTACCTACTTTTTATTATTATTGTTAATTAATTAATTTTTGGCTGTGTTGGGTCTTCGTTTCTGTGCGAGGGCTCTCTCTAGTTGCGGCGAGCGGGGGCCACCCCTCATCACGGTGCGCGGGCCTCTCACTGTTGCGGCCTCTCTTGTTGCGGAGCACAGGCTCCAGACGCGCAGGCTCAGTAGCTGTGGCTCACAGGCCTAGTTGCTCCGCGGCATGTGGGATCTTCCCAGACCAGGGCTCGAACCCGTGTCCCCTGCATCGGCAGGCAGATTCTCAACCACTGCACCACCAGGGAAGCCCTAACATTGTTTTTAATTCTAATTCTTTTTAAAAAAACGTATCCTGGGTAGCATCTGGTGGGCTCCCAGAGAACTCTCAACCATTGTGTCTTCAGATGTTGCTCCTCCCCTTTTCTCTTCTCCCTCTGGACCTCCACTGACATAGATTGGAACCTCCAGGATTATTCACCTTTCAGATCTCTAACCAACTCCCATTATGCATATGTTACACATTTTGCGATTGTGCTACAGCTCTTGGATATTCTTTTCCTTCCTTCCTTCCTCCCTCCCTCCCTCCCTCCCTCCCTCCCTCCCTTCCTCCCTCCCTCCCTTCCTTCTTTCCTTTCTTTCCTTCTTTTTTCTTCCTCTTCACTTTCCAGTTTGGGAAGTTTCTATTAACGTATCTTCAAGGTCCCTGATTATTTCCTCAGCTGGTCCAGTCTACTAATGAGGCCCTCAAAGGCATTCTTCATTTCTATTATTGATTTCTTTTAATTTTCTGGGTTTCTTTTAATTAATAATTTATTTTTGGGGGCTGCACTGGGTCTTTGTGGCTGTGTGTGGCTTTCTCTTAGTTGCGGTGAGCAGGGGCTACTCTTCGTTGTGGTGCGTGGGCTTCTCATTGCGGTGGCTTCTCTTGTTGTGGAGCTTGGGCTCTAGGCATGTGGGCTTCAGTAGTTGTGGCACGCGAGCTCAGTAGTTGTGGCTAGGGGGCTCTAGAGTGCAGGCTCAGTAGTTGTGGTGCACGGGCTTAGTTGCTCTGCGGCATGTGGGGTCTTCCCAGACCAGGGCTCAAACCCGTGTCCCCTGCGTTGGCAGGCGGATTCTTAACCACTGTGCCACCAGGGAAGCCCTAGTTCTTGATTTCTAGCCTTTCCTTTTGATTTTCTCTTAGAGTTTCCATCTCCTTGTTCACATGACTCATCTGTTCTTGCATGGTGTCCAGCAGGGCCTGTAACACGTTAATCATATTAATCAGAGTTGTTTTAGGTTCACAGTCTGATAAATTCAGAATCTCCGCTGCCTTGGAGTGTGGTTCTGACCCTTGCCCTGTCTCTCCAGACTGTGTTTTTTGCCTTTTAGAATGTTCTGTAATTTTTTTGTTGAAAGCTAGACACAGTATACTGGATAAAAGGAACTGAGCTGAACAGGCCTTTAAGGTGAGGGTTTATGTTCCCCTGGCCAGGAGCTAGGCTGCAGTCACTGTTTGCTGTAGCTGGAGGTGTCCTTGTTCTTGTCTATCCTGAAACCGTGGGTTTCCCTAGTGACTCTTTGTATTTAAAATGGGGTCTGAGCCTTGCAGTCTTTTTTATCTGTAAAACCCTGTTATACAGGAGGCCTATTGGTGTGGTGGTAAAATGTGAGACAGGGGAAGCGTTTTGTGGTCTCCACCTTTTAGGGAGCTTGTGCCCTTGGACGGTGACGTTCACAAGTGCTTCTCAGCTTTTTGTTTTGTTTAGTTTGGTATCCTTAGGTGAGAGGAAGCCTAGAGAGGGCTGGAGATGGTTGTTTCCCTTCCCCCAGGTCAATTAAACGCTGGTAAAACCCACTTTCGTCAGGCCCTGCTAAGATAGTTTCCCTTGAGGGCAGGCCTTTGTTAAGAAGAACTGAGTGCTCTGAGACGGGTTTCAAAACAGTTACTTTCCCCCTCCTTCTGCAGGAAGCACCAGAGTTGTTTTTACTTTTTCTCTCAGATCTTCACGGTGAGAACCTGGAGGGCTCTTGAAATGTGTCCCCCCGACCCAAGCCTGGGTCTCCAGGCCTTCTTACCCCACAAGCTCATCCACGCTCACTCTCCAGCAGTGAGTCAGCTCCACACCCCACCGGACACTGGCTCCGGCAGTGGTTTCTGCTCCAGGTAAGCGGAGTGTCTCTGTATCCACCCCTCTCCTGTTTTTAGGGTAGGGGTTTGCTCTGCGACCTCAACTCACTGACGGACCCAAGAAGTGTCATCAGTTCTCAGTTTTTCAGCATTCTTCTTGTTGTGAGTACAGAAGTGACGGCCTCCAAGTCCTTTACCCGTCAGACTGCAAACTGCTCTAACCAACTCCCCTAGCTTATCTCTTGGATGTGATTTCCTAGTCCCCCTCCAAGGAAATAGCTCTGTTTCCCTGGGTGTCAGTTCTTCTGTGTCAGCCTCTTGTCTCCTGATGTTGGCCTCTCTGGACGCTTCATGTTCCTTGTTTGTACACACGACTCTTTTTTTTGTTTGTTTTTTTAATATTTATTTATTTATTTTTGGCTGCGTTGGGTCTTCATTGTGGTACGCGGGCTTCTCATTGCGGTGGCTTCTCTTGTTGCAGAGCACGGGCTCTAGGTGCATGGGCTTCAGTAGTTGTGGCATGCAGGCTCAGTAGTTGTGGCTTGTGGGCTCTAGAATGTAGATCAGTAGTTGTGGCACACGGGCTTTGTTGCTCCGTGGCATGTGGGATATTCCCGGACCAGAGCTCGAACCCGTGTCCCCTGCATTGGCAGGAGGACTCCCAACCACTGCACCACCAGGGAAGTCTGTAAACACGACTCTTGAAGGAGGTTCCCTTGAGTGTGTCCTGGGCTGTGACGGCCTCATCAGCCTCCCTCTGAGCCTTGCTTTCAGCCGTGCCCACCCCTCCCCCCGCATTCCCCTATCTGAGCCAGAGGCCCTGCTGTGCAGTATGATCACACCTACCAGTTAATTCTTACCTCTTTTCTATGGGTCGGGTGCAGGGTGGCATTTAGTATGTACCCTTTGAACCACAAGTCCAGTGTGTGAACCCCTGAACCCAGCCAGGCCCCCTCGCTGTATAAACGGCAGCTGGTCGATCCCGTCCTCAGATGCACCTCAGGGTGACTGAACACTAGGAGGTGTCCCGCACTATCTCTCAAAAGGAGTGCAGCAATCCCTCAACCGCTCACTGAAAGAGTAACTCTATTTTTCAAAGTAAAGACACCCATGAGCTTTATCACGTCCGTTTTTGTCTCTTTCAGAGCCCTCAACGTGAAACTCCTCACCCACCCCAGCACTATGCACATTTCCGGGCCGGGCAATCCTTCCTGGGGAGGGGCCATCCTGGGCCCTGTGGGGTGTGGCGCATCATCCCTGGCCCCCCATCCACCAGATGCCAGGAGCACCTGCCTGCCTAGCTGTGACAACCACAGATGTCCCCAGATGTTGTTGCCAAGTGTCTCCTGGGGTGGGGATAGGAGGGGCAGAATCACCCAGGTAAGAACCACTGCTCTAGTGAAACCAAGGTTATTATTCTTCTACATTTAAAACGCTTCCCCAGAGAGGGGCATCTTAGTTCAAACCGGGTCCCTCGCTGGGAGCAGTTTCCTTCCCTCTAGAAGGCGGCTCCTCTATCATCAAACAGGAGAGACGGGTGGGCAGGGGATGGGGGGTGCTGGCAGTCACTTCCGTGAGGAAAGGAGCCCACAGTGCTTTCCCGGCCCCTAGTCTTTGTCATATTCCCTGTAAAATCTTTCAGTTTCAGCTAGGCTTCCTTGGGCACCACAGCCCCCTTCAGTTTCATGGTCACCCCGGTAAAGGCACCAAGTTCTAGGTGGGGCCTTCCCTCCACCCCTAACAGGAGCTCCCATCACCACAAGATGAGGTGTCAGCAGCCGAGTCTGCTCTAAGGATACAGAGGGCCAAGTGGCATCAGAATGGCGGGAGGCCTTGATTGAGGAGCCCGAGAAGAGGGGTGCAATAGGCCCATCCCAAGGTGCCAGGAGAACTTCCATCCTGTCGTGGACGCAGCCTCCCCTGCGTGTCAGACTCCCCGGAGGCACCGGTTTAAAACGCAGATGCCGGGGGTCCCCGCCAGGGAGATGGCATTTTAAGAAGCACCCCAGGGCCTCGGGCACAGCGACCCTGCCTGGACCCGCTCACCCAGCTCGAGGATGGTCCACTTGAGGATCTTGGCACTGAGGTGACCTTCACGTTCACGGTGTCAAGGCCCTGACTGCCCAATGAACTCCATGACCACAGGGTCTCCGTCGTAAACGACGTCCGACAGCCCGCTGGACAGGCTCTTGAGCTGCCGGCAGAAGGCGATGGCCTCGCTGGTCAGCGCATCCTGAGGCACTCCCGTGTGCACGTTGATCGGGCACTGTTGTTTGGGGCTGAGGGGTCAGGGAGCTCCCAAGCCGCCCCTGCATCCACCAGCAGCCCCCAAACCCAGCTCCCCAGGCCGGGGGCTCCCCTTCTCAGGTCACGTGTCACTCTCGCCTCGACCCTGTGGGGCTGGGTCCCCACCCCCATTGCCTCCTAGGGGCCAGGCGGGCCACACGCAGATCCACCTGCCATCTCTCTGGACTCCCTTCCCGGCCCAGGCGGGCACCTCGGTGGGCACCTGCGCCCGAGCCTCCCCTAGACAGCCGCCTCTTGTTGACCCTGAGCCCCAGCCCCATGGCACACTGGTCAGTCTTCCTCCGGAATGGGGTCAAGGCCAGCTGGCTGGTCTTCAGGTCATCCAGCAATCTGTCCCAAACCCAGGAGACGCCATAGAACATGGTGGGCTTCACCTGCCGCAGCATGTCCATCAGGGAGCCTTGTGCCACCCGATCATCATTCAATGATAACCCTTATTGTTTGACACTTAGGTGGGTTGTTTTTTTCCCTCCACTTTTATTAGAAAAATGTCAGGGTGAACATCCTCGTAGCTTGAGCTATGCCTACACACGTGATTACTTGTGCTGTTGTCTGGATTAACTTGAAAATTCAAGATGGCGCACCATTCATTCATCTTGGCAGAACTAGGTGATGCCCTCTGAGCCAGGTGGGGCCTCTCCCCTCCACTCCAGACTCTCGGCTACAACTGCCCACTCCTTGTGTCCCCGTCTAACAGGCATCTCAAACTCAACACGGCCCAAACAGAATCCCTGATGTCATCCCCTACCCCAGCCTTCCACAATCTCAGTTAACGGCAGCTCCATCCTGCAAGTTGCACAGGCCAGAAATCTCGGCCATCCTCCGCGCCTTTCATTCTCTCAGACACCCAATCCGTCAAGGCTCTGCCTCCAGAATCTGACCGCTTCTCATCCCCTCCCCCACTACCATCCAGGTCCAAAGCATCTTCATCTCAACCTCAATTGAGGTTTCCACCCGGTCTGTTTTCCCTGAAGCCACCGAAGGGCTCCTGTGAACACCTGAGTCAGGTTTGGTTCTGGGCTGCCCACAGCCCTCCAGGGCTCCCTCGGGGTAAAAGCCCCAGGTCCTCCCCTCACCTGCCCCCGCAGCCCACGAGGCCATGTCCCCTTCCTGCCCTCACCTTCTTCCACTCACCCCACCCCCTCACTTTGCTCCAGCCAGGGTGGTCTCCTCTCTGTTCCTCCAACTTGCCAGCCACGTTCCTGCCCCAGGGCCCTAACACTGCCCCATTACCTCTGCCTAGAGCACCTTGCACCAGATATGTAGCTCCCTCCCCCACCTCATTGAAGTCTTTCTTGAAATTTCTCTCTCATAGAGGCTCTCCTTGGCCACCATATGTTAACATTTCAAACCCCAGCCCTGGCTAGTCCACCCCCTTCATGCTTCAGTTTTCTCCGGATCACTGTGTACTCACTGGATACTTTATTATGTTGACTGCACAAGCCCCTGGAAGTCTCTTATCCCCTGTCCGAATCTGGAAAATGGGCATTTATTCATTGAACACACACCTGAGGGGCCAGTGCTATCCTAGATCCTGGGGGCCCACGTGGAACAAGGCAGTCCAGCCCCTCGCCCTCATGGAATTGACCAACTAAACAAATAAATGATACAACCATGCTAGCAGGCGGCCAATAGGGCTGGGCAGAAAATTTTAAAAGGGTGTGTGGGGCTTCCCTGGTGGCGCAGTGGTTGAGAATCTGCCTGCCAGTGCAGGGGACACGGGTTCGAGCCCTGGTCTGGGAAGATCCCACATGCCGCGGAGCAACTAGGCCCGTGAGCCACAATTACTGAGCCTGTGCGTCTGGAGCCTGTGCTCCACAACGAGAGAGGCCGCGATAGTGAGAGGCCCGCGCACCGCGATGAAGAGTGGCCCCCGCTTGCCACAACTAGAGAAAGCCCTCGCACAGAAACGAAGACCCAACACAGCCATAAATAAATAAATAAATAATTTAAAAAATAAATAAATAAATAAAAGGGTGTGTGATAGAGAGTGAGTCTGGGTGGTGAGTTTGGGGAGTCAGGGTGATCAAGAACGACCTGGCCATGGATGAGACTCGCTGGAGAAGAGACATAGTTAATAACAGCAACTGTAAGAAGAATAATTAATGCTGATGCAATGCTTAGTGTGCCAGGAGCTATTTTTTAAAATTAATTAATTTATATTTTAAGAAAGACTTCCTGAGTCTTCTTTTTTGTTTTTAATTTTTGGCTGCGTTGGGTCTTTGTTGCTGCGTGCGGGCTTTCTCTGGTTGCGGCGAGCGAGGGCTACTCTTCGTTGCAGTGCACAAGCTTCTCATTGTGGTGGCTTCTCTTGTTGCGGAGCATGGGCTCTAGGCGTGCGGGCTTCAGTAGTTGCGGCACGTGGGCCCAGTAGTTGCGGCACACGGGCTTAGTTGCTCGGCAGCATGTGGGATCCTCCCGGACCAGGGATCGAACCCGCGTCCCCTGCATTGGCAGGCGGATTCTTAACCACTGAGCCACCAGGGAAGTCCAGGATCTATTTGCTATGCATAAACTCACGGAATCCTTGTAGCAAATCTTTGTGCTAGGTGCTATTATACATTTTAATATATTTATGTAAAAATGCCAGTATAAGAAATACATTTTAAATTTAAACTATAAAATGGATCTGTTCACATATAAATTTTAAATTTTTAATATTATTTATATCTATCTATAATACCCCATTTTACAGATGGGGAAACTGAGGCACGGTGCTGCTAAGTAGTTTTTTTTTTTTCACAAAAAAAATCGCACGAATTTAATGTACACATGTTGATGAGTGAAGCTGAGTGATTTGAGCAAGAACACGCGAGTAGTGGTGGAGCTGAGATTCAAACCCATAAATTCGGGCAGCTTTAAAGAAACCGGCCTAAGACACATACGGGAACGAGGGCCCTGGGCGGGAGGGAAGAAATGGTGCGCAGGCGCAGGAAGGAAGGAGCAGTGCGCAGGCGCGGCAGGGAAGGGGCGGTGCCAAGGAGTGGCGCGCAGGCGCAGGAGGGGAAGGGGGGGCGGTGCGCAGGCGCAGGAGGGCAGCTTGAGGAAGGCCTGGTCAGCATGCTGGCGTTCCTCGTGGTACCTGATGTGGCGTGGCAGGTGCCAGAGTGTGCCTGTGCTTGGAGCCAAGCGCTATGTAGTTGGCGTACTTCATGACCGTGGCAGAGACCATCTCGTGCACACTGATGGGCGCCTCTCTGACGAAGGAGGCCTCGTGCCAGCAGGTACACCTCGCCATCCCGCTTTGTGGTCCAACGGCGGTGGTGTGAGGGCAGGCCCAGACCCCAGGTAGGTGAGAAAGACGGGGGAGGACGGGCACAGGGGCGGGTGTGTGGCACTGATGGTGTTACAAACCAGGGATCTTGGCTTCCTTAATCAACAGAAATTGATAGGAGGCATGAGGGAAATTCAGGCAAGGCTTTATTGCGGCCCCTGCTGCAGCAGGAAGGAGCAAAAAACAAGTTACAAGTTCCCTTGCTTGCCCCCAGAGGGGGTGGCGAGCTGGTTCCTTATATGGTGTGGGTCCAGGGGTCGGGTGCGAAGGGTGGCTCAGGTGGTCAGCCCACCCCCTTGGTGGTACTGTGAGGGGTTTTGGTCTTTTTGTATCTTGTTGTTCATAATTTGCGCCACCTGCTTATGCACGCAGTTTTTAGTTCCATATGGCTTCCTTGTATTTTGTTGCTCAAGGAGAGGTGTGTCCAGGTGCAAGCACTGCAGCAAAGGGTCCCAGGTCCCAGCCTGTCTCAATGCAGGCGGAGAAAGTCGAGGGAGAGTGGGGTGAGGGGAGAGGCGTGAGGGATACGGTGAGAAAGACAGGGGCTCGCTGATGGCGAAAGGACACAGGGACAGGTGGACAGACAGATGCACTGACCCAGAGAGCAGAGGACAACAGCAGACCCACCAGCAAGCAGGCAACTCAGTCCAACTGTTGCTCCTCTAGACCCCTGCCCTCCGGGACCAGGCGCCTCTGACAGCGAGTGACCACCTGCACACACACATACTCCCAGCCTAGCGTCCAGGCAGAGAGACAGTGTCCCCTTCTCCAAAAAAAAAATCTTGACTGGACCTCAGGGATCCCAAAGCTGGCTCAGAGCCCCTGGGTCGTCTCTGAGGGGCCCAACCCTCAAACTAGTCTGAGAGCCTCACCAAACCACAGCCAGGGCCCAAGGAGCCCGCCACCACTGGCTTTCAGTACTGGTGGGTGAGGTCTCTCCTTCGTTGCACTCAGTATCTTGGGCGAGGACATGGTGTCCAGGTTACTTTCACGTCTGTTCGCGCTTGTCTGCGGGGCACGTGGCCTCCTGGGACTGGGCAGACAGATATTCGTACAAGCACAGTTGCAGCCGAGTGGAGGGCGGGGAGTGACCAGCGATGGGGAGGCACTGGGCTCCCCTCCAAATCATGGGGTGGTCGGGGAAGGCTTCTCTGAACGGTGGGTAGGAGTTGACCAGGCAAAGGGATCGAGAAGCATCTGAGAAGAGAGTGATGTGACGTAGACGGTTGGGGCTGGAGGATGAGGAAAAGCGGGCGGTGTGGAAGGAAATGAGACAAGACAGGTGGTGCGGGCCAGATCACGTGGGGTCCTGTTGGCCGTGTTAGTAAAGAATTGTTTTCTGGTATTTTCGGCGCCCACCCCCAACCCACGTGTAGAGATTCATCCCTGGTGGAAGCTGAAGTAGCTGGGCTCCCAGCCCCTGCCTTCCACCCACAACACATTTTCACCCCTCTCTGTCGTTAGGAAGGCGGTGCCTACTCCTGTCTCCAGTTTCTTTTCATCCGTTGTGGTCACCCCCGCCCCCCGCCCCCCTGCCTAGCCACAGGAGGAACAGCAGTCTCCAGCCTAGACATCCGAAACATTCCTGCCTGAGGCCGGCTCTTATGACATCGCTGTGGATTCCGCAGCCTGCGTCCATCATGGCAACACAGCCTGCTGCGCCTTTGCAGAGGCCAGTCTTAGGGGGCAGGGGTCCACCCAAGAAGCCCCTTTACCCTGTGCCCCTACAGCCCATGGTTCCCAAGGTGACAGTCTCCAGGGAGGAGCTGGCAGCAGAGTCTTGGGTTCAAGTCTGACAGCTAGAGGGATTCTAGAGTCACTGCTCGGCATTCATTGTTGGCTTTCAGAGAAGGAGTTCACAAGGGAGCCTGAAAAAAAGTAGTGAGATGGAGGAGGCCGACTCGGAAGGTGTGACGTCATGGAGGCCAAGGAAGCAGAGGGTTTCCAAAAGCAAGGCAGGGTCAGCAGGACCCAGGGCTCCCAAAAGGTCAAGGACTTTGAGTCGCTGTGCCTGGGGGTTCATGAATTCATTTGCCCACCAGGCATGATCTATAGATAGTCTCCTGTGTGTGTACAGCTGCATTTTCAAATATTGTTAGATGCTGCTGAGATTGATAAACTGAGAAATCATTTAAAAGCCTCTCTGGTTCCTCAGAAAATTAAATAGAATTACCATATGACCCAGTAATCTTATTTCTGGGTATATATCCAAGAGAATTGAAAGCAGGGACTGGAAGAGAGATTTCACACCCATGTTCACAGCAGCACTATTCACAGTAGCCAAAAGGAAGCAACCCATTGTCTGTTGACAGATGAACGGAAAAACAAAATGTGGTCCCATGGTATGTTATTCAGCCTTCAAAAGGATGCTGTGATGCTATGATGTGGATGAACCTTGAGGAGATTATGCTCAGTGAAATAAGCCAATTACAAAAAGATAAATATTCCACTCTTATTATGTACTTAAATTAGTGGGATTCATGGAGACAGGAAGTAGAATGGTGGTTGCCAGGGGAGAGGGGGTGTGGGGAGTTGTTTAATGTGAATAGTGTTTCAGTTTTGCAACATGCACAACAATCTAATGTATTTAATCCCACTGAACTATGTATTTTTAAATGGTAAATTAACATGAAATGGTAAGTTTTGTGTTTACCACAAATTAAAAAATAAGTTTAAAAAAAAAGCCTTTCTGGGCTTCCCTGGTGGCACAGTGGTTAGGAATCCGCCTGCCAATGCAGGGGACACGGGTTCGATCCCTGGCCCGGGAAGATCCCACATGCCGCGGAGCAACTAAGCCTGTGCGCCACAACTACTGAACCTGTGCTCTAGAGCCCATGTTCTGCAACAAGTGAAGCCACGACAATGAGAAGCCCACGCACCACAACGAAGAGTAGCCCCCGCTCACCGCAACTAGAGAAAGCCCGTGCACAGCAACAAAGACCCAAGACAGCCAAAAATAAAAGCAAATAAATAAATTTATATATATAAAAAAAAGTCTTTCTGAACTTAGTAGCTTTTCATTTCTTAAAGAACAGCTGTTAAGAGAACAGTGAGGCCAGGATGAGAACTGTTGAGAAAATACATGTATTTCTCTACTGAGTTTGAGCATTTTTTGTACAGTATAATTAGCTGTATGTATTTCCTTGATGAGGGATAAATATTGAAAAGGAAGTAAAAAAATACTGCCGAAGATATATGCTCATCTCTGTAAAAAAAAAAAAAAAAAAGCCAATATGTTTTGAGAAATACATTGACAGTGAAGTGTCTAGTTATAATATTAACACAAAAAAACCCAGCTTTCCCATATATCAACATTAACCACCTAGAAAAAGGGAGAAATCACATCCACGATGGAAACACAAACTATAAACTAGAATTAAGTTGACCAGAAATTATACGAGATAGTTAAAGGTAAAATTATTCACGTTTAGGGAATTCCCTGGCAGTCTAGTGGTTAGGACTCGATGCTTTCTCTGCAGGGGGCACGGGTTCAATCCCTGGTCAGGGAACTAAGATCCCACAAGCCTTGGGACGTGGCCAAGAAACAAAATTATTAAGGTTTACTAAAGAAAAGACATGAATAAATTGAAAGAGACATCATATTAATGAATGAGAAGGCTGGATCAACATTGTAGAAGTTATTCTTCCACAGATTAAGCAATATAAATGCCATTTCAATAAAAATCCCAACAGGAATTTTTATGGAACTTAGGTTGGTTTTAAAGTTTACATAGAGGGACTTCCCTGGTGGTCCAGTGGTAAAGAATCCTCCTTTCAGTGCAGAGGATGCGGTTTCGATCCCTGGTTGGGGAACTAAGTTCCCACATGCAGCGGGGCAACTAAACCCGCGCACCACAACTACTGAGCTTACGTGTCCTGGAACCCGCGCACCACAACTAGAGAGAGAAAACCCTTATGCCACAACTAGGGAGAAGCCCGCACGGCACAACGAAAGATCGTGCACGCCTCAATGAAGACCCCGTGTGCTTCAACTAAGACCCGATGCAGCCCCCCCCCAAAAAATAAAGAAAATAAATAAGTAAAATAAATAAATATTAAAAAAATAGTTTACATAGATAGTCAATTGCAAGAAAAAAATAACAAAGGAGGTCTTGTCCTGCCAAAATCAAAACACCTCATAAAGCTATAATCATTAAAACAGCATGAAGGACTTGTAACCAGAATATGCGAAGAACTCTTGTAAGCCAACAATAAAAAGACAAAGAACTCAGTTCAGAAATAGGCAAAGAATTTGAATGGACGTTTCTCCAAAGAAGATATGCATATGGATGTATGTGGTACATCCAGGTGATGGAATACTACTCAGCCATAAAAATGAACTATTGATATGCACAAATGAACTTATGCTACCTGAGAGAAGCCACTAGGACAACCACTACTGCCTGGAGGATGATGGATCCCAACCCCATTCTAACAGTCGGAAGCTAGAAAGCTAAAAACTGTATTCCCCAGAATCCCATGCAGGGAAGTTTCTGGACATAACTTGGGTTCTGCTAATCATGACTGATTTGGAAGTGCCACATGTGACAGGGAGAGCCAGGTTGGTTGCCGAGGTGCTTCTGGGGCCAGCAGCAGTGGCATCAGCTTTCTGCCTTGGCTGGCAATGTCCTGACTCAGCGGCCTCTTGAGTATAAGCAGTTTTCCTGGTCACAGCAGATACAGTGTGATTCCACTGTCAGCTGCTGTAGAGATGATGGAGTCTTCTGGACTGGTGAACTAGGGCTTGTTTTTGGAACATACTCTTCCAGCCCCACCAATGATTTTTTTCCTCAGATTAAAAAAAAAATTTTATTCATTTATTTATTTATTGGTTGCATTGGGTCTTCGTTGCTGCGTGCGGGCTTTCTCTGGTTGCAGTGAGCGGGGGCTCCTCTTCGTTGTGATGCACGGGCTTCTCATTGCAGTGGCTTCTCTTGTGGTGCATGGGCTCTAGGCACGCGGGCTTCAGTAGTTGTGGCACGTGGGCTCAGTAGTTGTGGCTTGCAGGCTCTAGAGTGCAGGCTCAGTAGTTGTGGCACACTGGCTTAGTTGCTCCGTGGCATGTGGGATCTTCCCGGACCAGGGATCAAACCCGTGTCCCCTGCATTGGCAGGCAGATTCTTAACCACTGCACCACTGGGGAAGTCCATCTCCCAGATTTTTTTTATAAATTTATTTATTTATTTACTTATTTTTAGCTGTGTTGGGTCTTCGTTTCTGTGCGTGGGCTTTCTCTAGATGCGGCGAGCGGGGGCCACTCTTCATTGCGGTGCGCAGGCCTCTCACTGTCACGGCCTCTCTTGTTGCGGAGCACAGGCTTCAGACGCGCAAGCTCAGTAGTTGTGGGCCTAGTTGCTCCACGGCATGTGGGATCTTCCCAGACCAGGGCTCGAACCCGTGTCCCCTGCATTGGCAGGCAGAGTCTCAACCACTGCGCCACCAGGGAAGCCCTCCCAGATTTTTTGAGCTATGATTTACAAACTATAAAATTCACCTCTTGTAACAGTACAACGACTTTTAATAAATTCATACAGCATGAAACCATCACCACAATCTAGTTTGGGGACACTTCCATCACCCCAAAAACTTCCCTTGTGCCTGTTGAGATCAGTCCTGCTCCTAATCCCAGCCTCAGGAAACCACTGATCTGTGATCTGTCAAGGTAGTTTTGCCTTTGGTAGAAATTTCACATAAATGAGATAATACAACATTGTAGTCTTTTGTGTCTGGCTTTTTCTACTTAGCACAAGTTCATTTGCATGTATCAATAGTTCATTCATTTTTATGGTTGATCAGTACTTCATTATTTGGATGTATCATGTTTATCAAGTCATCAGTTGATGGGCATTTGGACTTTTCCCCAGCATTTGGTGGTTATGAATAATGCTGCTACGGACATTCATGTACAACTTTTTGTGTATGAATATGCTTTCATTTCTCTTGGGCATATATATGCCTAGGAGCTGAATTGCTGGGTCATATAGTAACTCCATATTTAACATTTTAAGAAATTTCTAAACTGTTTTCCAAAGTAGTTGTGCCATTTTACATTCTCACCAGTGATGTATGAGGGTTCCGGTCCCTCCACATCCTCAGCCACACTTGGTATTATCAGATTTTTTATGTTAGCTGTCGTAGTAGGTGTGAAGTGGTATCTCGTTGTGGTTTTGATTTGCGTTTCCCTGATGGCTCATGATGTTGATCATCTCTTCATGTGTTTGTTGGCCATTTGTATGTTTTTAGAGAAATGTTCATTCACATCCTTTGTTCATTTCTAAGTTGAATCATTTGTCTTTTTACTATTGAATTGTAAGAGTTCTTTATATATTCTGGCTACAAGTCCTTTAGCAGATACATGATTCTTAAATACGTTTGTCTTCATTTTGAAAGCTAACATTTGTTTGACAGTATGGTTTGAAGGGCAAGAATTTTAAATTTTGATGAAGTCCTGTTTTGTCATTTCTTTCATTTATGGTTTGTGTTTTGGTGTCATGTCTAAGAAATCATTACCTAAGCTGGAACATAGAGAGTGGCATTGACATATATACACTACCAAATGTAAAATAGATAGCTAGTGGGAAGCAGGCGCATAGCACAGGGAGATCAGCTCGGTGCTTTGTGACTACCTAGACGGGTGGGATAGGGAGGGTGGGAGGGAGATGCAAGAGGGAGGGGATATGGGGATATATGTATATGTATAGCTGATTCACTTTGTTATACAGCAGAAAGTAAAATACATTGTAAAGCAATTATACTCCAATAAAGATGTTAAAAAAATAAAATGTGGTTTATTCAAAATGTATAAAATTTGAAGATACTGTCATAAAAACTATATACTAAATGTGAAAAATCAAAAATTAAAATTATTTTCACATTTGTTTTCAAATATTATCTCTTTTCCAAACTGTTGAAAATTATTTATAAAATTAAAAGAGTATATAAGTTGTAATTAACAAATACCAAATTTTAAGTAAAATTATAATAATAATAAAAAAGAAATCATTACCTAATCCGAGGGCACAAAGATTTTCCCTTATGTTTTTTTCTCCCCTAACACTTTTATAGTTTTGGCTTTTACATTTTAGGTGTATGATACATTTTGAGTTAATTTTTGTATATGGTATGAAGTAAAGGTTTACGTTTTCTAAGTTATTTATTTATTTGCATATTATCCAGCATTGTTTGTTGAAAAAGCTATCTTTTTTGCATTGAACTGCTTTGACAACTTTTTTTTTTAATCGAAGTATAGTTGATTTACAATGCTGTGTTAGTTTCAGGTGTACAGCACAGTGATTCAGTTATACATATATTTT
Source organism: Balaenoptera musculus (assembly GCF_009873245.2). Lineage (NCBI taxonomy): Eukaryota > Metazoa > Chordata > Mammalia > Artiodactyla > Balaenopteridae > Balaenoptera > Balaenoptera musculus. The sequence goes on from NC_045787.1 coordinate 166,593,045, forward strand.
TCTTTTTCATATTTTTTCATTATAGGTTATTAAAAGGTATTGAATGTAGTTCCCTGTGCTATACAGTAAATCCTTGTTGCTTATGTATTTTATGTATAGTAGTTTGTATCTATTAATCCCATACTCCTAATTTATCTCTCTCCCTCTCCTTTTCCCCTTTGGTAACCTGTGCATCTGTTTCTGTTTTGTATATAGATTCATTTGTATTATTTTTTAGATTCTACATATAAGTGATATAATATTTGCGTTTCTCTGTCTGACTTGCTTCACTAAATATAATATTCTCTAGGTCCACCCATGTTGCTGCAAATGGCAATATTTCATTATTTTTTATGGCTCAGTAATATTCCATTATATGTGAGATGTGTGCGTGTGTGTGTGTGTGTGTGTGTATACACACATGTATATATATATAGTCACATCTTATTAAGCCAATCATTTGTTGATGGGCACTTGTGTTGTTTCCATTTTTTGGCTGTTACAATTAGTAGTGCTATGAACATTGAGGTGCATGTGTCTTTTTGACTTAAAGTTTTTGTCTTTTCCAAATATATACCCAGGAGAGGAATTGCTGGATCATATGGTAGCACTATTTTTAGTTTTCTAAGGACTCTCCATACTGTTTTCCACACTGGCTGCACCAATTTACTTTCCCATCAACAGTGTAGGAGGGTTCCCTTTTCTCCACAACCTCTCTAGCATTTTTTTTTTAATTTTTTTTAAAGTTTATTTCATTTATTTATTTATTTATGGCTGTGTTGGGTCTTAGTTTCTGTGTGAGGGCTTTCTCTAGTTGTGGCAAGTGGGGGCCACTCTTCATCACAGTGCGCGGGCCTCTCACTATCACGGCCTCTCTTGTTGTGGAGCACAGGCTCCAGACGCGCAGGCTCAGTAATTGTGGCTCACGGGCCCAGTTGCTCCGTGGCATGTGGGATCTTCCCAGACCAGGGCTCGAACCCGTGTCCCCTGCATTGGCAGGCAGATTCTCAACCACTGCGCCACCAGGGAAGCCCTCTAGCATTTGTTATTTGCAGACTTTTTGATGATACCCATTCTGACCCATGTGAGGTGGTACCTCATTGTGATTTTGATTTTGATTTCTCTAATAATTAGCGATGTTGGGCATCTTTTCATGTGCCTGTTGGCCATCTATATGTCTTCTTTGGTGAAATGTCTGTTTGAATCTTCTGCCCATTTTTTGATTGGGTTGTTTGGGTTTTTTTGACTTTGAGTTGTATGAGCTGTTTGTATATTTTGGATATTAACTCTTTGTTGATTGCATTGTTCACAAATATTTTCTCCTATTCCATAGGTTGTCTTTTCATTTTGTTGATGGCTTCCTTTGCTATACAACAGCTTTTAAGTTTGATTAGGTTCCATTTGTTAATTTTTGCTTTTATTTCTTTTGCCTTGGGAAACTGATATAAGAAAATTTATGTCCAAGAATGTTTTGCCTCTGTTCTTTCTAGGAGTTTTATGATGTCATGTCTTATATTTAGGTCTTTAAACCATTTTGAGTTTATTTTTGTATATTGTGTGAGGGAGTGTTTTGATTTCATTGATTTACATGTAGCTATCCGGCTTTTCCAACACCACTTGTTGAAGAGACTGTTGTTTCTCCATTGTATATTCTTGCCTCCTTTGTCATAGATTAATTGACTGTAGGTGTGTGGGTTTATTTCTGGGCTCTCTATTCTGTTCCATTGATCTATATGTCTGTTTTTGTGCCAGTACCACACTGTTTTGATTACTGTAGCTTTGTAGTATGTCTTAAGTCTGGAAAGGTTATGCCTCCAGCTTTGTTCTTTTTCCTCAGGATTGCTTTGGCATTTCTGAGTCTTTTGTGTTTCCATATAAATTTTAGTATTATTTCTTCTAGTTCTGTGAAAAATGTCATGGGTAGTTTGATAGAGATTGCATTAAATCTGTTGGTTGCTTTGGGTAGTATGCCCATTTTAACAATATTAATTCTTCCCATCTAAGAGCATGGGATATCTTTCCATTTATTCAAATCATTTTCAGTTTTCTTTATCAGTGTTTTATAGTTTTCAGTGTATAGGTTTTTCTCCTCCTTTATTATTATTATTGGTTAACTTTATTCCTAGGTTTTTTTTTGTTTTTTTCTTTTTTGACACGATTTTAAATGGCATTTTTTTTTAAATTTTCTCTCTCTGATATTGCATTGTTAGTGTAAAGAAATGCAACCCATTTCTGTATATTAATCTTATATCCTGTTATCTTGCTCAATTCATTTATTCTAATAGTTTTTGTGTGGAGACTTTGGGGTTCTCTGTATATAGTATCATGTCATCTGCAAATAGTGAGCTTTATCTCCTTCCTTCCAATTTGGATATCTTTTATTTCTTCTTCTTTTCTGACGGCTGTGGCTGGGACTTCGAATTCTATGTTGAATAGAAGTGGTGAGAGTGGGCATCCTTGTCTTGTTCCTGAATTTAGCAGGAAAGCTTTCAGCTTTTCACCATTGAGTATTATGTTGGTTGTGGGTTTGTCGTAAGTGACTTTTATTATGTTGAGATATGTTCCCTCTGTACCCACTTTGGTGTGAGTTTTTTATCATGAATGGATGTTGAATTTTGTCAAATGCTTTTTCTGTGTCTATTGAGATGATCATGTGATTTTTGTTTTTACTTTTTGTTAATGTGATGTGTCACATTGATTGGTTTGCATATGTTGAACCATCCTTGCAACACTGGAATGAATCCAGCTTGATCATAGTGTATGATCCTTTTTACGTATTGTTGGATTCGGTTTGCTAATATTTTGTTGAGGATTTTTGCATCTGTGTTCATCAAAGATAACATCCCAGGGGCTTTCCTGGTGGCGCAGTGGTTAAGAATCTGCCTGCCAATGCAGGGGATACGGGTTCAAGCCCTGGTCCAGGAGGATCCCATATGCTGCGGAGCAACTAAGCCCGTGTGCCACAACTACTGAATCCCGCGTGTCTAGAGTCCATGCTCTGCAACAAAAGAAGACACCGCAATGAGAAGCCCGCGCACCGCAACAAAGAGTAGCCCCGCTCGCTGCAACTAGAGAAAGCCCGCACCCAGCAACGAAGACCCAATGTGGCCAAAAATAAATAAATAAAAATAAAATTTTAAAAAAGATAATGGCCTGTAATTTTCTTTTTTTGCAGTGTCTTTGTCTGGTTTTGGTATCAGGGTGATGGTGGCTTCATGGAATGAATTTGGGAGTCTTCCCTTCTCTTTAATCTTCTGAAATAGTTTGAGAAGGATGGGTATAAGTTCTTCTTTGTATGTTTGGTAGAATTCCCCAGTGAAGCCATCTGGTCCTGGGCTTTTGTTTGCAGGGAGTTTTTTAAACTACAGATCCTATTTCACTTCTAATGATCAGTCTGTTCAAATTATCTATTTCTTCTTGACTCAGTTTTGGCAGGCTGTATGTTTCTAGAAGTTTGTCCATTTCTTCTAGGTTGTCCAGTTTGTTGGCATAAAACTGTTCATAGTATTCTCTTGTGTATTTTTTGTTGTTGTTGTATTTCTGTGGTATCAGATGTTATTTCTCCTCTTTCATTTCTTAATTTATTTGGGTCCTCTCTTTTTTCTTCTTGGTGAGCCTGGCTAGAGGTTTGTCAATTTTGTTTATCTTTGCAAAAAAACCACCTCTTGGTTTTTTAAAATCTTTTCTGGGTTTTTTTTGATCCCTATTTTATTTATTTCCTTTCTGATCTTCATTATTTCCTTCCTTCTGGTGACATTAGGTTTTGCTTATTCTTTTTCTAATTCTTCTAGGGGGAAGTTCAGATAGTTTATTTCGATTTTTTTCTTGTTTCTTGAGGAAGACTTGTATTGCTATGAACATCCCTCTTAGAATTGCTTTTGCTGCATCCCATAGATTTTGTAAGGTTGTGTTTTCATTTTCACTTGTCTTTAGATATTTTCTGATTTCTTCTTTGATTTCATTGTTGACCCATTGGTTTTTTAGCAGCATGTTGTTTAGTTTCCATGTGTTCGTTCTTTTCCGCTTTTTCTTTCTGTGGTTGATTTCTAGTTTCGTACCATTGTAGTCAGAAGATGCTTGAAATAATTTCTATCCTCTTAAATTTGCTGAGGCTTGTTTTGTAACCTACTATGTGGTCTCCTAGAGAACGTTCAATGATCACTTGAAAAGAATGTGTATTCTGGGTTTTTTTTTTTCTTTTTGGATGTAGTATCCTGTAGACATCATTTAAGTCCAACTGGTCTATTGTATCATCATTTAGGACCTCTGTTGCCTTATTGATTTTCTGTCTGGAAGATCTGTCCATTGATGTCAGTGGGGTGTTAAAGTCTCCTACTATTATTGTATTCCTGTCACTTTCTCCTTTTATGTTTATTAGTATTTGTTTTTATATATGTAAGTGCTCCTACGGTGGGTGCATATATGTTAACGAACATAATATCCTCTCTTGTTTTGGTCCTTTTGTCATCGTATAACATTCTTCATTGTTATTCTTTGTGGACTTTGTTTTAAAGTCTATTTTGTAGCCAGGTCATGGAAGCAACCTAAATGCCCATTGACAGACGAATGGATAAAGAAAATGTACATATATACAATGGAATATTACTCAGCCATAAAAGGAATGAAATTGGGTCATTTGTAGAGACATGAATGCATCTAGAGACTGTCATACAGAGTGAAGTAAGTCAGAAGGAGAAAAGCAAATATCGTATATTGACGCATATATGTGGAACCTAGAAAATGGTACAGATGAACCGGTTTGCAGGGCAGAAACTGAGACACAGAAGTAGAGAAAAAACGTATGGACAGCAAGGGGGGAAAGCGGCAGGGGTGATGAATTGGGAGATTGGGATTGACATGTATACATTGATGTGTATAAAATGGATGACTAATAAGAACCTGCTGTATAAAAAAATAAATAAAATTAAATTTAAAAAAAGATAAAGTCTACTTTGTCTGATATGTGTATTCTACACCCACTTTCTTGTCGTTTCCATTTGCATGAAATGTCTTTTTCCATCCCTTCACTTTCTTATTTATTTTTTATTTTTTGGCTGCGTTGGGTCTTTGTTGCTGCCTGCGGGCTTTTCTCTGGTTGCGGCGAGCGGGGGCTACTCTTTGTTGTGGTGCACGGGCTTCTCATTGTGGTGGCTTCTCTTGTTGCGGAGCACGGGCTCTAGGTGCATGGGCTTCAGTAGTTGTGGCTCGTGGGCTCAGTAGCTGTGGCTCGCGGGCTGTAGAGCGCAGGCTCAGTAGTTGTAGCGCACGGGCTTAGTTGCTCTGTGGCATGTGGGATCCTCCCAGACCAGGGATTGAATCCGTGTCCCCTGCATTGGCAGGCAGACTCCCAACCACTGCACCACCAGGGAAGCCCCCTATCTCTTCACTTTCAATCTATGTGTGTCTTTTGCCTTTAAGTGAGTCTCTTGTAGGCAGCATATTGTAGGTTCTTGTTTTATTACCCAGTCTGCGACTCTGTGTCTTTTGATTATAGTATTTAGTCCATTGACATTTAAAGTAATTATTAGACACAGACGTAAAGGACAAGTGTATGGATACCAAGGGGGAAAGGGGTGGGGTAGGAGGAATTGGGAGACTGGGATTGATACATATACATTATTGATACTATGCATAAAATAGACAGCTAATGGGAACATACTGTATAGCACAGGGAACTGTACCTAATGCACTGTGGTAACCTAAGTGGGAGGGAAGTCCAAAAGGGAGGGGATATCTGTATGTGTGTGGCTGATTCATTTTGTTGTGCAGTGGAGGCTAACACAACATTGTAAAGCAACCATACTCCAATAAAAATTAAATTTAAAAAATTAAATAATTATTAATAGGTATGTACTTAACTGCCATTTTAAACCTTGTTTTCCGGTTGTTTTTGTAGTTTTTTGTTCATTTTGTCTTCTTCTTGTTTTTCCTTTTTTGGTTTGATGGGGATTTTATGTATGGGGGGGAACGCTTGAGTTCCTTTCTTTTTGTTTTTTTGTGAGTCTATGTTTTTGATTTGTGGTTACCCTGGATTTCAAGTATGTTGACCCATAACTGTATCTACTTGTTTTAAACTGATAGTCATACAAGTTCAAACACATTCTACAGGATCTACATTTTTATACTCCCCTCCCCCACATTTTGTGATTTTGATGTCCCATGTTACGTCTTCATGCTTTTTCTTTTGCTGTTAATTGTAGTTAGAATCACTTCTACAAAATTTTTTGAGTTTTTAAAAATCTGTATACTGGTTTAAATGATTTTCAATCCTTTTCTATATCTGCCTTTCCTATTGTGATTTTCCCTTTCTTATAGAGTCTTGTTTCCTTTCTATTTAAAGAAGCTCTTTCAATATTTCTTTTAGGGTATGTTTAGTATTGCTGAATTCCTTTATTTAGCTTTTGCTTGTCTGAGAAATCCTTTATCTCTCCTATTTTTTTTTTCTTTATTTTTGGCCACACCATACAGCATGCGGGATCTTAGTTCCCCAACCAGGGATCAAACCCGTGTCCCCTGCAGTGGAAGCGTGGAGTCTTAAACACTGGACCGCCAGGGAGGTCCCTCTCCCTCTATTTTATTTTGTTATTTTTTATTTTTTAAAAATAAATTTATTTATTTTTTTATCTTTGGCTGCGTTGGGTCTTTGTTGCTGCCTGCAGGCTTTCTCTAGTTGCAGTGAGCAGGGGCTACTCTTTGTTGCGGTGCGTGGGCTTCTCACTGCGGTGGCTTCTCTTGTTGTGGAGCACGGGCTCTAGGCGCATGGGCTTCAGTAGTTGTGGCTCGTGGGCTCTAGAGCGCAGGCTCAGTAGTTGTGGCGCACGGGCTTAGCTGCTCCACAGCATGTGGGATCTTCCCGGGCCAGGGGTTGAACCCGTGTCCCCTCCATTGGCAGGTGGATTCTTAACCACTGCGCCACCAGGGAAGTTCCTCCCTCTATTTTAAATGACAACCTTGCTGGGTAGAGTATCCTAAGTTGCAGGTTTTTCCCTTTTCAGGACTTTGAGTGCATCATGCCACTCCCTTCTGGCCTGCAAAGTTTCTGCAGAGAATTCATCTGATAGTCTTATGGGGGTTCCCTTATAACTGACTGTTTTTTTCTTGCTGTCTTTCGAATCTTCTCTTTATCTTTAACTTTGGCCATTTTAATTATGGTATGTCTTTGTGTGTGCCTATTTGGGTTCAGCTTGTTTGGACCCTCTGGGCTTCCTATACCTGGATATCTGTTTCCTTCTTTAGGCTTGGGAAGTTTTCTGCCATAATTTCTTCAAATACATTTCCGATCCCTTTCTCTTCTCCTTCTGAAACCCCTATTATGCATAGGTTGGCATGCTTTATATTATCCCTTAGAGCTCTTATGTCATCTTCATTTTTTTAATTTGTCTTTCAGTCTGTTGTTCTGATTGGGTGATTTCCATTATTCTGTCTTCTAGATCACTTATATGTTCTTCTGTGTCATTTTGTCTGCTAGTCATTGCTTCTAGATTGCTTTTTATCTCACCAGTTGAATTGTCTAATTTTGACTGGTTCATCTTTATAGTTTCTACTTCCTTGTTACAGGGATCTGCATTTCTGTTAATAATATTTCGTAATTCCTTTAACATTTTTATTACCTTTTTCTTGAACTTGGGGTCTAGTAGACTGGTGACATCTACTTCATTATTTGTTCTTTCAGGGGATTTCTCTCATTCTTTCAATTGGGAGTAGTTCCTCTGCTTTTTCATTTTGTTTAAGTTTCTCTGTCTCCATGAATTTAGGAGAAACATTATCTACTGTGGTCTTGAAGGGGAGTTTTTCTGTGGGAGCGTCCCTGTGTAGACTGTGTTGAGTCCAGTACTTTTGGCCCAAGGGCTGGTTTTGGTATGGACGCCAATCACATCTTACCTTGGGGTGTGCTGGCAGCTACCCCCTTGATAGGGGGTTTGGTTGGTGTTGTGGTATCCAGAGCCTGTGCTGGGTGTTGGGCAGGGCTTCCTCTTGGCTCCATGGCCGTCACCACCCTGCCGGGGTGGGGTCTGCTCCCCAGTTGTTGGGGTAGAAGTCCTGAGGGTTGGGTTTGATGAGGCTCCCGTGCCCTTGAGTGCCTGCCCTCAAGGAGGTGACCGCTGAAGCACGCGAGGCCCGTGTGGTCACAGCGATGCCCAGAGCAGCCCAAGGTCACATCCGTTTCTCCATCGTGTTCATCCCAGACCTAGTGCCAGGCTGTGCCGTGGAGTAGACCTGGGCTGCCTCATGGCAGGCCTCTCCCAAGACCTGTCCGCCCCAGATCTGACTCCAAGCTGCTGTGTAGAGTGGGTGGAGCTGGGGCGCTCCCGCTGGAAACGAATCACCACCTACTCCTGCCCAGGGCCTTTCTGCCTGAGACTCAGCGCCCAGCCGCTCTGTTTCCGTGGCGCCATTCGGTGTGCACGCCGACAATGCCAGACCCCCCTTGCCGTGTGCGTGCTGACGGTGGGCTCCACGATTCCCCCCCGGATGAGACCCTAGGCCTTCTGGGCTGTCCTCTGCAGCTAGATCAAGTCCTCTCCCAGGGCCTGTCTGCCCGAGATTCAGTGCTTCATGGCTGTGAATATTTGTGGCCCCGCCCGGTGTGCATGCTGACAGTGTCCGCCCAGTTCCATCCGCCGCTCCTGTGCGTGTGCGGACAGTGGTCTCTGTGGTTTGGCCCGGATCACCCCCCAGGCGCCCCGGTCTGTCTCTGCGCAGCTAGACTGAATCTCTGCCCTGATCTCACACCAGGCACTGTGGTGGAGTGTGTGAGGCCAGGACACCGGGTCCTTCGGATTGGGGAAGTGCAGCGAGGCGGCAGCCGCCAGCCCTCTGATTGTCTCTCCCCACCCTGACTGTTAGCAAGCCGGCACGCAGGCACTCCTCGTGAGCGGAGTCTGGGCTTCTCCAGCCCCTCTGTCTGTCCCAGCGAGTTTCCCAGCAGGCGGCGGGGCTCCCCAGGGCGAGGGTCTGCCCGTGTGGACCTTCTCGTCCTTACAGATCCTTCCCAGCGTTGCCGGTCCTGTCCTGATGCTTTTTTTTTTTTCTTTCTTGTCCAACCCAGTTATATAGAGATCTTTCTTGCAGCTTTGGTTGTATAGGGGTTCTTCTGTCAGTTTCCAGCCGGTTTGCTGTGAGAACTGTCCCACATGTAGATGTATTTTTGATGAGTTTGTGGGGGGGAGGTGAGCTCGGCATCCTCCTACTCCACCACCTGGATCCCCCTCCCCGGTCACAACATTTTTATCTGCTGATCAGTACATACCTTGTGTAATGTGTATTTTTGTTTGGGGACACCTTAAGATATATTGATGATTCACTAGCATTGAACTCATGGCCAACAGCACTACAATTCATGCCTGAATGGAGCTTATTTAACACATGTATAATTTTTCCATAAGGCACCTCACAGCCTTCTTGTACTCAAGACCACTAGTCAGTACTTCAGCACTGTACTTGGGGGCCATTTTCAACAGTGAAATCACCAACAAAAATGCAAAAAAAACATAGCACTAAATCGACCCCCAAAAGACATGCGTTCATAGTCTGAGCCGAAGCAAGGAGGCACCTTGTTTGACCTTCAGCCGTGAACGTGCACGTTGGGTCATTAAAATTTGTCGGTGCTCTGCACATTTCCAGAGGTGACTACAAAAGCACCACAGGCGTTGATTTGGGGGGTTACAAATGTTAGTGAACAGGCAAACTTGTAAATATGGAACCTGCAAATAAAGAGGGTCGACTATACTTACATATTAAAAAACATAAAAACTTACCAAATTGAGGAGGAGGGCTTTAGCCTTATCTGCATCAAATGCTTTTTGGGCGGAGAATGTCTTCATACATTTCTGATCGATTTATAATTTGATGTTTGAAACTAAAAGAAAAGGGGTGCCTCTGGATATCTAGAACCTTAAGGGACACTGAAAGTTTTCTTCCTCCTGTCCTGATGGGCTGTCCCTCCCTGCTCCTCCCACCGACACTCTTTCAGGGCCAGATGCTGTGGATGTGCAGTATCAGCTTTGGTCTGTCCATACACGGACTGTTGGATGAGAGAGGAAGAAAGCTCTGTCTTCCTTCAAACTGCTGCTGTCTTGGACCTTAAGACAACAGCAAACTCATTTTTCCCAAAAGATGGAATTCATCAAGAATCACAGCTGCTGGACTTCCCTGGTGGCCCAGTGGTTAAGAATCCGCCTGCCAATGCAGGGGACACGGGTTCGAGCCCTGGTTCGGGAAGATCCCACGTGCCGCGGAACAACTAAGCCCGCGGGCCACAACTACTGAGCCTGCACTCTAGAGCCCGCAAGCCACAACTACTGAGCCCACGAGCCACAACTACTGAAGCCCTCTCGCCTAGAGCCCGTGCTCCGCAACAAGAGAAGCCACCGCAATGAGAAGCCTGCACACCGCAAGAGTAGCCCCCACTCGCCACAACTAGAGAAAAGCACACACGCAGCAACGAAGACACAATGCAGCCAAAAATAAAATATAAATAAATAAATTAATTTATATTAAAAAAAAAGAATCCCAGCTGTTAACTGGGACCAACGGGGTGCTGTGATGATCACTGTTGACACATGTGAGGGGCTTTGGGGAATCAGACACTGCCCTCTTTTGGTCGTCTTGATGCACCTCCATGGCCACCCTGTGAGATGGGGGTCTGTTTTTACAGATAACATCCCCTCCCAAGACTCAGAAGGTTGAACTCACACAGCCAGTCAGAATTTGAACCCAGAACTGATTTTACAGTCTGAGCTTCTCAACAAAGGACAAGATGTTCGCATCTGGCCAAAAATCAGAACACGGGGTGCTGAAGTGCTTTATTGTCAGAACTTAGTGGAAGGGTTTTCAAGTTGCTCCCAGGAAGGCAAGTAGGTTCGGGGGCCCAGTTCTTCTTCAAACGTGTGAAAGCTTTTCTTCTCTGATGTCTCACGTCAATCCTCTGAAGAGGAAAAAAAGCCAGTTGGAGCCCACAAGGTCAAATCTTTCTTTTAAACAGGCAGTTCTTCAGAGACCTCCCCATCAGCTTTCCCAGGATCACGCCCTGAAGGTTCATGGGAATTCAAAGATCTGTGATGGCCCTGTTGCTTCAAGAGGCATGGCAGGTCTGAGAGGGGGTACCTCTTCAACAGGTGGATGATGAAGAGGCTGACTCATAGGGAATCTGACTTCTTAAAAACACGAGAGACTCAAGTCCCTGCCCAGAGCAGCAAATCACGTCGCGATGGGGTCTTCCTCTTGGAGGCTAGAGAAAAGAGAAAGACAAGTTATCACATGGGGATCCTTGGTACATGTATTATATGTTCATTCCCTGAGACCCCACAAGGTGCTGTAAGATGGAAATATTCCAGAATGAACGGATCCACTTAGAAATGAGAAAAAAAAAAAAAAATGGAATCCCTCTCCAATGAACTTTAGAGTGGCGCTCTCCAGGAGAAGTATCCCATGAGCCACCGAGGTAATTTAAAAATTTCTAATAGCCACACCAAAAAGGAACTGGTGAAATTGACTTAGGTGCTATATTTAATGTAACCCGGTATGTCCCAAAGAGCATCATTCCAACATTCAGTCAGTACTTTAAAATATGAATAAGGTGTTGTATGTTCTGTATTTCGTACCCCGACTTGGAAGCCCAGTGTGGGTTTTATACCCACAGCACATCTCAGTTCAGATGGGCCACATTATGGGCCAGTGGCTGCCATACTGGACAGCCCAGGTGCAGAGAGGGTCCACCTCCCACCCCCACGTCAGTGTCGGATGATCTCTTACCCAACCGCAAAGTGAAATCTGAAATCTTGCAAAAGACGTGGAACGATGAATGTGATGTGTTTGGCTGCTGGGCTCACCCGCAGCAGCACTTTGACAAACGAAGGTGTGGAGGAGTTAAATCGGTTAACAATGAAGAAAAGAAACTGGATACGGTGGTGTCATGGGCTGGATTGTGTTCCCCTCCGCAGATTCGTATGTTGAAGTCCTCACACCCAGGACCTCAGGATGGGAGTGTCTTTGGAGATGGGGTCTTTACGGAGGTCATCAAGTTAAAATGAGATCATTAGGGTGGACCCTAATCCAATAGGACATGTGTCTTTATAAGAAGGGGAAATTTGGACACCGACGCAGGGAGAAAACAGCCGTCTACAGGCAAAGGCGAGGGACTGAGAAGGAACCAACCCAGCCGACACCTTGACCTTGGAGACTTGCAGCCTCCAGAACCTTGAGAAAAGAAATTCCTGTTGTTTAAGCACCCTAGTCTGTGGAACTTTGTCCTATGGTAGTTCTAGGAAACTAATACAGGTGGGTAGACTGCGAGCATCAGAAGAGAATGATTTGACCACGAAAGGGTTACAGGTGACCCTTGGGACAACCGAAGCTGCATCCTCCTCTCTGCCTGCACTGTGCCTCTAGCTGGGCTTCCAAAATCCTATCAGTGACTCCGGATGTCATCAGGGCTCCCTATGAACAAGACTTGGGGGAAAAGGAGGAGAAGAGGGGTGGGTGGGAGGAGCTCAAGTCTCAGTCCTTTACCCCCCGGGGTGGGTCGACACACCTCATTCCTTGGGTTCCCGGCCAGTAGAACTTCTCCCACCCACAGTTTTGTTTTTTTAAAAAATTAGTTAATTAGGGCTTCCCTGGTGGCGCAGTGGTTGAGAATCTGCCTGCCAATGCAGGGGACACGGGTTCGAGCCCTGGTGTGGGAAGATCCCACATGCCGCGGAGCAACTAGGCCCGTGAGCCACAACTACTGAGCCTGCGCGTCTGGAGCCTGTGCTCCGCGACAAGAGAGGCCGCGATAGTGAGAGGCCCGCGCACCGCGATGAAGAGTGGCCCCCACTTGCCACAACTGGAGAAAGCCCTCGCACAGGAACGAAGACCCAACACAGCCAAAAATAAATTAATTTTTTAAAAAAATAATTAATTTATTTATTTTTATTATTTATGGCTGTGTTGGGTCTTCGTTGCTGTGCACAGGCTTTCTCTAGCTGCAGTGAGCGGGGGCTACTCTTCGTTGAGGTGCGCGGGCTTCTCGTCGCAGTGGCTTCTCTTGTTGCGGAGCACGGGCTCTAGGCACGCAGGCTTCAGTAGCTGTGGCTCATGGGGCTCTAGAGCGCAGGCTCAGTAGTTGTGGCATGTGGGCTCAGTAGTTGTGGCTCGCGGGCTCAGTAGTTGTGGCTCATGGGCTTAGTTGCTCTGTGGCATGTGGGATCTTCCTGGACCAGGGCTCGAACCCGTGTCCCCTGCATTGGCAGACGGATTCTTAACCACTGCGCCACCAGGGAAGTCCCCCACCCACAGTTTTTGACAAAAGGGCTTCTCCAGATAAGCCACAATGAAACATTTGGGCATTTCACCAAAAGCTCTGGTCCTGGATGGGAAGGCTGCCCTGCTCCCTCTACGAGACAAGTGGGAAAGGCAGGAAGAACAGCTAACAGAGTTGGCGGCCGAGCAGGAGGGAGTTTGCATGCCCTGCCGGGACCCAGGTAGAGCGTTAGTTGAGGGCAGACACTACCTAGAAGCCGCGGCAGCCGCGCGTGGGTGCGTGTGCGCACGAGGCCTCTGCGGTTCTGCTCAGGGACCTACCTGCCGCTCGGGGGAGACCAGCTGTGTTGGACTCATCTGAGGCACGGCCCAGCGAAGCCGGTCTCGCCATCGGGGCAGTCGGGAGCAGCTCTGCCAATGACGTCACTGATAGAAGTTGTCGATTTGCTTTTTGTATTTCTGTATTATGAAATGTCTTTTAATCTTTGTCGTTGGACCTGCCGAGAAAGGAGAAACCAGTTCAGACGTGGGGATGCAATAAGAGTCCACGTGCCCCGGGCGTGACCAGGAGACAGGGTCTCATGGCTGGGGCTGGGCTGGTGGCTGGCTGTGCCCTTGACTTCCTGGGGGCACCCCCTTTGCCATCCGCCGGGATGAGAGGACCCCTCCCTGCCCCCGCCTTGTCCTTGGGCCGCGGTGAGGATTCCGTGAGCTGGCAGGTGGGGAGCGCAGTGAGCTCCGTGCCTGACAGGGATGCTGCACCCAACCACGGAGGGACACCCCCCGACCCCCCGATTTTATAGGTGAGGCTCAGGGCCAGCTGCTCCAAGGTCACCCAGCAAGTGCATGGTGGGGCGAACGCTCCCACTTGAGACTTCTTTCATCCACAGCCCAGGATGCCCTGTAGGCTCCGGTCACCAGGGGGTGCGGGCTTCCCTCCAGGTGTCCTAGACACACACACACACACACCCCCGACCCTGGATCGCATTTCCAACTCGTAAATAAAAAGACCAGGGTTCAGAGGGACAAGTCACAACTCATGTGGCGGGCACAGGATTTGAACCCAGGTTGTTGAAGGCTGCACGCTTGCCATGCTCCCAGCTCCCTGCGGTCCACGCTGTGGAAGTACAGCCGAGTGCTGAAAGCAAGCCCCTGGGGGGACCTCAGGGGAAGGCAAGACCCCCCCCACCCCGACCCCTCCCCTCTCGGCGGGGAGACAGGCAAAGCTAAACTAATATGTAGGGTAGTTTCAGGCTCTGACATATTAGGGAAGCAAGAAGACAGGGCAGTACAGTAGGTGTGACGGTGGACTGTAGGGTCAGTGTGTTAGGGGGGACGGCAAGCTGCTTTAGCCAGGATGGTCAGGGAAGGCTGCTCTCAGGAAGTGGCCTTTAGGGTGAGACCCGGACAATGAGAAGGAGCCTTTCGGGCAAAGAACTGAGGGGGAAGAGCAGTCCGGGCAGAGGGAGCAGCAGGTGCAAAGGCCCTGGGGAGAAGGGGCTGCGCGCGTGTGTGTGTGCGTGTGTGTGCGTGCGTGTGTGTGTGCACGCGCGTGCATGTGTGCGTGTCTGTGTGCGTGTGCATGTGTGCGCGCGTGTGTGTGTGTGTGTCTGCGTGTGTGTCTGCGTGTGTGTGTGTGTGTGTGTGCGCGTGTGTGTGTGTGTGGCCGGGGGGAGATGGACACCAGTTAGCTGGAGGCGGCCGCATCCCCCTCCCGGTCCACGGCTGGTCCCACAGACACTCTTGACTCCCAGAAAAAAAGACGCGTCTCCTCAGAGCCCACAGTGGCCCTGGACACTAGCAAGGGACCAGCCTCCAAGTTTCAAGGCCACCGGCTCTCCAGGCCACTCACCTAGCTCCCCGCCACTGATGGAAAAGTCCTTCTCCAAGATGACCCACTTCTGAATCTTCTGCGCGTCGGAGATGGCACACTGATTCACGGCATTTATGCCTTTCTGGATGGCCGTGTAGATCAAGGGGTCTCGCAGCTCCAAGATCTCGGACACGGTGGACGCCTGGCTGCCTGCATCCCGGCAGAACCTGATGGCCTCCCAGGTCAGTCTGTCCAGCGGCTCTCCAGTCGTCTTGTCGACCTCACACTGCCCCGAGACACCCCTGTCACAACGCCTATCACCCGTCTCTGAGGACCAAGAAGCGGATCCCTCCCGCCTAGAACACCCCTGTTACCTTCAGCGTCAGGAGGACACCTAGAAACTTGGCCTTATCTCCCACTAACATGGCGTTACTGATGATGGGAATCTTCTCCTTAACCAGGTTCTCGATGGGAATGGGGGCCACATTCTCGCCGCCAGCAGTGATGATAATTTCTGAAACAAAGCATGGCTGGGGGTGGGTTCAACCATGACAGTCCAAAAGCCCTGCCCCTCTGTGGATCAGAGGGGACAGAGGTTGGCGCCAATGACCACTCACCTAGAAAACCCCAGAAGCAGAGGAGGACCTCCGCCCATGGCCAGGACTCTCTCTCTGTCCTTCCCCAGGCCGCAGACCCAAAGTCACTCTGCCCTTCATCCCCCATCTTCAAATTTCCATTAAGCATCCAAGTCCTGGGCATTCCACTTGGACAGCGTCTTACGAACTCCTTGCCTGTTTCTTGGTCCCCCGTACCCTGCTCCAGGCCCTCCAGCATGTCTTGCTTGGAAGATAGGTGCTTCTGACCACACCCTGTCTCTCTGGTTCCTCCTTTTCCCATCGTTTGGCAACTCCCAAAGACCCTAAGTCCCCGCTCTCCCTGGGGGGGTGTGTAGCATCCCTAATTCTGGCAAGCTCTAAAAGAGTTGTGTCACTTTCTCTCGCTGCCTCTGAAATTCTTCAAGAGCCCCTCCTCCTGCCCCAGACACAATCTTTACTTGTTCTTTCATCCTGGGATGCTTGCTACTTCCTGTGCCACCCACCCAGACTCTCTCCCTCCCATCCCATGATCTCACAGTCACCCTCGCTGAGGTCGTTACAGCACCAGTAATAATCAGTTTGATCCCATAATGGACATCTCTGATATCGTCTGCCCAGTGACGACTCCTTTGGGTTTCTTTAGGGAGCTACTCTCCATCTTTATGTGGTTTTCGGGGGGGGGTGAGCATGTGACCAGGTCTGACCAGTCGGCATATTCCATCCTCTACAGTGATTCATTCTGAGATGTGATAGTGACCCAAGAAGATCCAGCGAGAATCAGGCCTAAAACTTGCCGACACTGTTGGGAATAATACACTCTTACTCATCCCTTGGGTGTTAGGATGAACCTAGACTGTTGGCAACCATCTAGTCACCAAGTTGGAAAAGGCTCTTTAAGAATGGCATCAACACAGAGGACAACATGGTAACAGAAGGATAAAGAGATTCCTTGTGATGTCATTTTGGCACCTGGATCCAGCCATGCCGGAAGCATGACCTTCTGAACTTTGCTGGTTTTGAGCCAATAGCATCACTTTTTCACTCAAACCTGCTTAAGAAGGGTTTTCTGTTGCTTATCATGGAAATAATGCTAACATAGCCCTCTTATTGTATAGGTACTGCCTATGTCAGGCTCCATGCCAAATGGTCTCCCTCAGAGGTTGGTAAACTCCAGCCTGTGGGCTAAATCCCACCTTCCGCCTGTTTTTGTATGGCCACGAGCTAAAAAGGGCTTTCACATTTTTTAATGGTCGGAAGGAAATCCAAAGAAGAATAATATCCGTGACACGTGAAAATCCTGTGACATTTGTGTTGGCAAACAGCCATGACCATCGGTCTGCACATCGTCTGCTGCTGCTTTTGTACCACAACGGCCAAGTGGAGCAGCTACGACAGAGACCCTGTGTCCTGCAAATCCAAAATATTTACGCGTGGGCCCTTTATGGGAAAAGTTGACTGATCCCTGTTCTACATCATTTCATTTAATCCTCACTGAATCGTTACAACTCTGTAGTTATCGTTATCCTCAAATGGCAGGGGAGGGAACAGAGGTTTCAGGCCCAGAATGGGCTTCTTTTCTGGCTCCGTCCTGCCGAGGGCCAAATGCTGGGCACAGGGACGGAGCTGGGGTGCGCGGACTGGGGTGTCCCTGTACATCAGTGTGAGCCCCGCCCCCTGAAAGGCGGGGCCTAGGAGCCTTCAACATTCAAGGTGAGCCTGCTCACAGGAGGCCCCTGCGGAGCCCGGCCCCAGTACCTTTGATGCGGCCCGTGATAAAGAGGAAGCCCTGGTTGTCCATGTGGCCCAGGTCCCCAGAGTGGAGCCAGCCCTCCTCGTCGGTGGCCTCCACGGTCGCGTCCTCCCTCTCCAGGTAGCCCATGAAGACGTGCCGGCCCCAGAGGCAGATCTCCCCAACGCCGTCCTTGGTCTGCTGGTACAGCATGTTCTTACACCCAGTCATGACTTTGCCGGAACTGCCAGGGCACAGGAGGGAGGAAAACTGAGGCTCGGGGAGACGAGGTCACCCACCCAGGTCGGCCTGGGTCTGTGGCCCAGGCTCCTAACACTCCGCTCAGCTGGCCTGGGCTGGAAGCTGCTGCTGCTGCACCCTCCCCAGGGCCCGGTGGGCATGAGAGGTGTTGGCCGAGTGGAGGGAGGGCTTGTTCAATCAAGTGAGCCAACTTCCCAAACACTTGGTGAACTGGGAAACCCAGCAGAGTTGTAGATTGTTTTATTATTTTTTTTTTTGGGAATTAATAAAAAATTTTTATTGGAGTATAGTTGTTAGTTTCAGGTGTACAGCAAAGTGAATCTAGATTGTTTTTATCTTCACATAAATAGGAGAAAGACAAAGAGCTCCTGGGTTAAAAACAGCAACAGGGAAGTCCCCGGTGGTCCAGTGGTTAGCACTCCACGCTTTCACTGATGAGGGCCCAGGTTCAATCCCTGGTCAGGGAACTAAGATCCCACAAGCCACATGGCACAGCCAAAAAAAAAGGAAGCAACAAAACCCCCTCTAGAAAACAGGTATGTCAACCTGAACGCAATGACCAGGACAGCTGATTTTAAGTAAGTCAACCAACTAGAATCTCTTTAGAGGTTAAAGTTACTTCCACAAGACAGAGTAGCACCAGCTGATATCTGGATTTTTGTGAAATTCCTTTCACTAGTGATACTACTCGGGAGGGTGGTTTTAAGATGCAGAAAAAGAAGGATTTTCTTACTGCCTTGCTGAGGTCTTTTTTACTGGCAGTTAGAAGGGCCAGTGGTTTTAGGGTTAAGTGTAGGGATTCCCTTAGTAAGAGGAAAAAGAAGGCAGGCCTGTGAAGCTTAACATTTATAAAGAGCCTCCTTACGACCTCCATTAAAAGCTTTTCTAGGGAGACATCCCCAGTGGTCGAGTGGTTAAGACTCTACCACAGGGGACGCGGGTTCGACCCCTGGTTGGGGAACTAAGATCCCACATGCCGCGTGGCTAAAAAAAAAAAAAAAATCTAACTTGATTTCCACGTTTATCAACAAGCTATCTCATTTCCAGGATCTACAAGAGGTCCTTTCTGAACACCAGAACTTAAGAATTAAGATTAAATCTTTAAAAAAAAAAAAAAAAGCTTTCCTAAGAATATGGAAAAACTCAGAAGCTATACAAGTTTCATGAGTTCAACCAGGTAAAGATAAAAAAATTCTGCACAGCGAAAAACACTCTTTAAGGAAGGACCACTCTTTGGTTTTGGAAGAAAACTCCAGTGGGCATTTGGGTTCTGCAGAAAACAGACCCAGATGGGATTATGGACTGGAGAAGGGGAGATAACTGATGGGCAAGGTAAAGTAAGAGGCAGGAGATGGTTTTGCCAGATTGGGAAGACTGAATTCAGTTTTTTTGCTAAGTTCAGAGGCAGCCAGAACTCGGCCGAGCATGAGAGGAGAGCCAGCCTTGCAATAGGGCGGCAGGGCGGGGGTCAGGGAGGGGCACAACCAGGAGGCCCTGTGGAGGAGCACGGTTCTCAGACTCCACGTGGAGCTTGGCTTCGTTGTTCTCACTGTGTCAGTATCACCGGGCTCCATCCTGCAGCCCGAGGTGAGCTGAGCTTGGGAGAAAGCCAGGAGGGGCCTGGGGACATGTTTGAGAGAAAGCGCCATGGAGATGAACGGTCCCGAGGTCTAGGGAGGTGAACCTTGGGTGGGTGAGCCTGGGGTGGGCCGTCCGGAGGCAGAGCTCGCAAATGACAAATAGGGAGAGTCCATAGAATGTTTGAGAGCCCTTCCCCTTTGTCCATGGGCTCTCGGACAAACTGGGGCTTCCCACGGTCATGAAAATTTGGGGCTTCGAGGCTGGAGAACAGGGGTCATTCTGGAGACACCAAGTCAGGATTCATCTTAGCCCAGAGGCCTGTCGACCCTCCCATCTTCATCCCTTTGACCCCGTGTGGCTGGAGGACCGGGAGTCTGCCCGGGAGGCCAGTACCTTAGAATCCTGTAGTTCTCTGGGCTGGACGTGGAATGGGGTCCTGAGCTTTCACTCATACCGTACGCCTCACCTATAGGTATGTCCAGGCTTAGAAAGAACTCAGCAGTCTCTTGGTTGAGGGGTGCAGCCCCGCTGATAAAAATGCGGCAGCGATCCAGGCCAAGGGAATTCTTGATTTTGGTGAACACGAGGGCCTTTGCCATGCGGTAGCTCATGGGAGTGTCATGTCCCCTATGAACATGAATGCCAAGGAGAGCTCTATAGCCATGGAGCCACAAGGGGGCTGATGGCACCCAGCTGGAGAAGGCTGAGCCCCCTCACCCACTGCCCTCCACGCCTGGCCCCGCTGAGCCCGCCACTTACCCTCGCATCCTTTTTGAGTTGACCTTGAAGCCAATATTTCTTGCCCATGAAAACACCTTTCTCCTCAAGCTTGAAGATTTGCCAACAGTTTCCTTTATCTTCTCATGCATCTTTTCCCAAATTCGGGGCACCCCCAGGAAGGCGGTAGGCTTTACCTCCTGCAGAGTGTTGACCAAAGTGCCCTGCAGGGCGCAGAGCTGGGTTAGCCACACCTGCAACCCAGATGTCCATCTCTCCTCAGCCGCTCAGCTCACCCTGGTCCAATAAGCCAAGAGCTCCTCAGCTCAGCTCAGCTCTTGGCTTATTGGACCAGGGTGAGCTCCTGACCCAAGGGAGCCAATCCATTGGCTGGCCAGTGGCCAATCAGATTATCATGCTCTCTCTGGGCATTTGGTAGAGAGCACAGACTGGTAAAATGTTTTTGGAAGGCAGCGTGACAGTATTATTAACATTTTAAATGCAACTTGGCAACTTCACGTCTGTGGGTGACAGAATTCAGCTGAATGAAAGATCAGGTACACAGAGAAGCACGTGTGAGATATTCTTTGTGCATCATTTTGTAACAGGATAGAAACAGACTTCATGGCCAGTGATGGGGGGATTGGCTAAAGAAACTGTGGCCCAAGAATGCAGTGGAGTATTATGCAAGATTCTCCCCCAAATTGATCTATAGGTTCAGTGTAATCCCTATCAAAAATAGGCAAGCTATTTCATACAAATTGACAAGCTGATCTTAAGATTTATATGGAAATGCAGAGGATCTGGAATAACCAAAGCAATTTTGAAAAAGAAGAACAAAATCAGAGGACTTATTACCTGATTTTGAAACTTATTATAAAGTAGGGTGATCAACTGTCCTGATTTGCCCAGAACTGGAGGCGTTCCTGGAATGTAGGATTTTCACTTATGAAACCGGGCGAGTCCCAGGTAAACAGGGACAAGGGGGTCATACTACCATAAAGCCAGAAAAATAAAGTCAGTGTAGTTTTGGTGTAAGGATAGACATAAAGTTCAGTGGAACAAAACTGAAAATCTGGAGATGAATCTTCACATTTATGATCAATTGACATTCAATAAAAGTGCCAAGGCAATTTAATGCAGGAAAGGATATCTGTATACAAACAAACAAACAAACGAGAGCTTAGCTAACTTAGAGCCTTCTTGCCAAACACAAAAATTACCTCAAAATGGATCACAGACCTAAAAGTAAGAGCTAAATCTAAAAACCCTCCAGAAGAACACATAGAAGAAAATCTCTGTGACCTTGGAGTAGGCAGTGATTTCTTACAAATGACGCCAGAAGCATGGAAGAAAAAAAATCAATAAATTGGAGAGTTAACATTCATTAGAGGTAAACACATTTTGCTTTTCAAAAGACACTAGTAAGAAAATGAGAAGACAAGCCATGGAACTGGGAGAAAGTATTTGCAAATCATATATTTGATAAAGGATTTGTATAAAGAACCCTTAACATTCAACAATAAGAAGATACACAACCAGATTTTTAAATGGTTAAAAATTTGATCAGTCATTTTTCCAAAGAAGATATACAAACGGCCAATAAGCACAGGAAGAGTTGCTCACCACCATTAATCATTCGAGAAATGCAAATTAATATGGGAGATACCACTTCGCATCTACTAGGATGGCAATAATAATAATAAAACAAAACAAAAACAAGTGTTGGTGAGGATGTGGAGAAATTGGACCTCTCGTACACTTCTGGTTGGGAATGTAAAATGACACAGCCACTTTGAAAACAGTCTGGCAGTTGCTTATGATGTTAAGCCAGGATCCAGTGGTTAAGACTCTGCACTTCCACTGCAGGGGGCATGGGTTCAATCCCTGGTGGGGGAACTAAGATCCCACGTGCAGCACGGTGCAGCCAAAAAAAAAAAAAAAATGTTAAGACAGCTTTGTTACCTGGTTGACAATTTTAAATTTTTTGACAGTATTAGGGGTTGATAAGGATATTGGAGACTGGGACCTTCTCAGGCCCTGTAGGCGAGTGTGTATACATTATGTTTTCAGCCAGAAAATAAAGTATTCATTTACTGAGTGTCTAATGTGTCTCAGACACTGAGCATGGGGGATGTGAGAGTGACCGAAAGGGGTCAAGGAGATACTTAAGCAGGGAACTAAATGACATGGAGGAGCCAGCCATGTGAAGAACAGGAGAATGAGCCCTCTGGAAGGAATTACAAAGGCCCTAAGACTTAGCCTAGGGGAGATTATCCTGGATTATCCAGGTGGGTCCAGTGTCATCACAGGGGTCCTTATAAGAGGGAGGCAGGAGGATCAGAGAGGTGTGACAGTGGGAACAGAGATAGGTGTGTGTGTGTGTGTGTGTGTGTGTATGTATGTGTGTGAGTAAGAGAGAGAGAGAGAGATTTGAAGATGCTATGTGCTCCTAGCTTTGAAAATGGAGGAAGAGGCCACAAGCCAAGGAACATAGGCAGCCTCTAGAAGCTAAAAAAGGCAAGGAAACCAGTTCTCCCCAAGAGCTTCCAGAAAGAACACAGTCCTGCTCATGTCTTGGTTTTATCCCATTGAGACCCATTTTAGACTTCTGACCTCCAGAACTGTGGGATAATAAATTTATGTTGTTTTAAGCCACTAAGTTTTGTGGTAATTTGTTCCAGCAATCATAGGAAGCAAATACAGAGAATGTAGCTGAGGAAAGTGCAGAGTTCTTTTCTGGCTCTGTTAAGTCTACAAGGTCAGGACATACAAGAATTCTTTCATTTACTTAACATGAAAAACCTACCAAAGATGAACTCCAGCTAAATGAAGAGGTAACCCCCAAAAAAGAACACAAGGACCTTAGAAAACAGAGGATTCAGCACAGGAGTGGGAGGAAGGGATATCCCTGCATGACAGCTTGTAGAAGCTGCTGTTGATGTCCTCTTCAGATCTCTAATGGTCCACAGCTTCCCTCTTCTTCAGAGAACTGCCCTTATTCAGAAATGCCTGGGAAGTTATGCACCCGCATGAGTGCACAAGCCTATAGCCAACGACTCTCTGAGATGGGGGTACAAAAGCCCAGACCCCTTGCCTCAAAGCAGTACAACTGTGGTGCCATTCATGCTTCAGAGATTCCCATGGGATTGGTTTGTGTAAGGGCAATTCCACTTACATGCCAGCTGAACTCACATCCTCTCTTCTCCCCTTGCCATATCTTGCTCCCCTCACTCCCTTACAGTTTTCACCTGAGAGATCCTACTCAATTAATTACAAAAATCTCCATCCCATCTCAGGTTCTGCTTCTAGGGGGCCCAATCTAGGACAACTTAAAACAACAAGCAGTCCTACTCAGGGGAAAATAATGCAGTGGGTATTAGAACATTTGGAAAATCCTGATAAGCATGTGACAGTTGAGATGGAGCAACTGTGGACAGGTATACAGAAAACTTCCACCAAATTGGAAAAGAAAGGCAACTGTTAACTCTGGGGAAAACAAAAGGTTGTACCAGACAAGATATGTAATCATGTAGTAAACTACATGGCTCCGTTAACTAAGAAATCTTTTCATTGAGAGGATGGGAAAAGGGGAAGCAAGTGAAGATGGGGGTGTAAGAGGATTAAATCCTTGCCTACTGCAATAGAAAAGTAATAGATAATATTTAAAAGTGCATGAATCAAGAAAATTATTACATATTTTTTAAAAACTGGAGGTAAATGCCAGAAGAAATCTCTTGAAAATTCTAGAGAGTTTGCCTCTGGAGGGTGGTTAGGACACTGCTGTTTTTCAAAAGAGGTCCAAAATCCCTTATCTCAAACCCTTGGGGCCAGATGTGTTCTGGAATTTAGAATAATCTGGCCTTCAGAAAGGTAATATGGTGCTTATTTCATTTGTTATATGAATCCCATGGTGGTGTCTTGGCAAGCCAGCTGAAATCCTTCACGTTAATATTTCTGCAGATACACATATTCCCAATAAGTGGGATAAAAATGAAGACTCCAAATAGCTTCACATCAGTTCAGGTCATATTTTACTGCCAAAAACGTTTGGTTTGGGGAGCATTTTGGAGTTGGGAATACTGACTTAAAAAAAAACTACACATGTACACACACGTTCTGCTTTCAATACCATTCACATCTTAGTCTTAGGTTGTTCAGTATACAGTCTGCACAACCATGGACACCATGACTTGGATAAAGATAAAAACTAAAAGAAGGTGGTTGACTGTTTCAAATGCTGCTGACTGGGAGCATTAGATGAGGATGGAGAAGGAACCCCCAGATCTGGGACGTGAAGGAACCATCCACTCCTCCGGGCTGCCCTTGGCCTTCATACCTTGAGTGCATCTGGTTGAGCAAAGTAGACGAAAGCCCCGACCTTCATGGGTATCCAGACATCCATCATCTGAGCTGCGATGTGGCTGAGAGGAAGGTAGCTGACCACCACCTCCTGCTTCTCAGGAGCATAAGACAGATTGAAGTCCCTCGCCACCGACCCCGCCGTCCACGTGATCTGGAACACAAATCGAGCTTACAACCCAATACGATTCAGCGCGCCTCATCCTTGCCCGAGGGCCATTTAAATGCAATTATCTAACAAACACAAAGCACCTGCTTAGGCACCGCTCTTGTACTTTACAAACATTGAGTCACTTAGTCCTCATCTTAACACACTGGGGTTGATAACTGCGATTCTCCCCATCTGTAAGATGGGGAACCAGAAGCACAGAGAGGTTCACTGACTCGCCTGAGGATGGAAGGAGCAGTAAAATTCGATGGAAAGCTTTGGGGGATTACCAGACGCCCTAGGATCCAGCAACAGACCCTAGAGTCAGAATGTCTATCAGGGATAGTCAGAAGTCTGAAGGATTCAGTAAGTGTCCCAGAATCAAATCCTGACTCCACCATTTACTAGCTGCGTGACCCTGGGCTATTTGCTTAAAAATCCTTTGCAACCTGTATTTGCTCATCTGTAAAAGGGGCACAGAGTTTCCTCGTGCCCAACATAAAACTATAAAACCAACACTGTCCAACAAACGAAAAGGCCACCCATAATCCCGTGGCATTAATACCCCAACAATTAGTATGTTAATGTTTTTCTTTCTCCGGTGCATACCTTGATGGAAAGTTTTAGCATACCTATGATTTTGCAATCTATATTTTTTTACTGGTGTCATAAGTCTCTGGCAAACAGTCGCCTCGTTAATGCAGCCACACGGGCCTCTGCACTGTTCCTCCAGCACATCAGGCAAGGTCCCGCCTCAGGGCCTTTGCACGGGCTGTTCCTGCTGCCTGGGATGGGCATCCTCTAGCTGTCTCCACAACTGACTCCTCAGATGTTATATTCTGGTTAAATGTCGCTTCCTTACGGAAGCAGTCTCACATCACCCGAACTGAAGTTTCCAGCATCTGTCTAATCCTCTACGTACTACTTGCCACAATCTGAGTGGTCTTATTTGTTCATTCCCTGTCTGTCTTCCCGAGGGCCACCATTGGGTCTGTTTTGCTCAAAGCTGTTTTCCCAGCACATAGTAGGTGCCCAGTAAATTTTTGTTGAATGAATGAATGAATGAGGAAAGAGAAGTTACATTTAAGTGTAATGAAATATGCAAAGCACTCGCTCTGTAGTAAGCCTTCAAGATTTGTCCCTCTTCTTTGGGCCTCAGGATGAAGGGATTTTTCTTATGCACCCATAAGCACTGTCAGCCACAGTGACCCAAGGAACCCAGCGCCCATTTGTTGAGAAAAGGGGCTAGGTGTGTGTAGACCGTGATTTACAGTGGTTTAGACACTCCTGGGTTCAGATCCTGGCTCAGACCTTTCTATGCTCTCTGACCTTGTGCAAGTCATTTCCCCTCCCTGAGCCTCAGTTTCCCAGTCTCTGAAAGGGGTTAATGACACATCTTACCTTGTGGGGTTTCTGTTAGGGGTTAGTGTGTTTATCTCAGCATGGCATAGTACCCTGTAAACGGGAGAAGCTTTGAGCTGTTGACCTATGTTGAGAACATGGGACTGGCTTTGACTTCCTGCTGTAAAGATGACGATTACGATTTAAAAAATAGTAGCTGACAGGGATTATTTTTTAATCCCAATGTGCCAGGCGTTGCTCTGAGCATCTTATGTCTATGTGGTAGGTTAAAGACAACTGCAAATTCTCTGCCACCCCTGCCATTCAGAGCTGGAGTCTGTTTTCCTTTCCCTTCACAGGGCTGGT
Source organism: Balaenoptera musculus (assembly GCF_009873245.2). Lineage (NCBI taxonomy): Eukaryota > Metazoa > Chordata > Mammalia > Artiodactyla > Balaenopteridae > Balaenoptera > Balaenoptera musculus. The sequence goes on from NC_045787.1 coordinate 166,619,180, forward strand.
CTGGTGACTGGTTTTGACCCACAGAGTGGAGCACCGTGTAAACTTCTGACATTGAGTCCTAATAGACTGCAGCTTCTGCCTTTGTATCAGGGCATGCTTGCCCTCGGGGGAGCCAGCGCCACGTTGAGAAGTTCGACAGCCTCGATGCCTCCATGCTGTGAGGAAGCCCAAGCCCCATGAAACACGTGAGTGAAGCCCTGCTTGGACCTGCCAGCCCAGCCTGGGCACCAGCTGAATACAGCTGAGTGACCCCAGCTGACATTCTGTAGGGCGGAAAAGACGCTTTGCCAAGCCCTGCCCAAATTCCAGACCCAGAAATAACACACTCTTGGTGTTTTAAGTTGCTAAGTTCTAGAACGGTTTGTTACACGGCAGTAGCTAACTGACACAGTATAGGAAATAATTTAACCTTCATAGCAACTCTGAGAGGTAGCAACCATTCTTGTCTCCATTTTACAGATGGGCAAACCGAAGCCCAGAGAAGTTAAGGAAATCTTCTCAGGTCACATAGTTAGCAAGTGGGGGAGCCAGGATGCAGATCCAGGCAGACTTGCTCCAGGGGCTCGGCTTTTGTCTGCCCTCTGCGTGGACGTGATCTCGCTAGACATGAAGCCACTGGGAGCGTGGACGCTGGCCAGGGTTGGGTGGGGGCCTCATCGGACTCCGTTCATTCAGTCCACAAAATGGATTGAATCCTCCTGTACACCAAGCACTGGAGACACAGCAGTGAACCAGACAGACAGCCCCTGCCCTCAAGGAGCTGTTGTTCATGATAAACACGTGACTGTATAATATGGCAGTGTAAGAAAAAACAGTAGCCAAATGGGGCTTGGGGGCTAATGGGATGGTTTATTTTTCTTTGCTATTTTAAACGTGGAAGTCAGGGAGGGCTTCACAGAGGCGGTAACATGTGAGCAGGGACCCGGAGGAGGTGAAGGAGCAAGTCATGTGGGTCTCTGGGAAATAGTATTCCACGTAGAGGGAACAGCCAGTGCAAACGCCAGAGTGTGCTGCCAGCTATTAAGCTGGGCTGGTGGGGAAAGCCCTTATAAAGTAGAAACGCTTCATTTTACAACTAGCAGTCTTTCTGACTCACAGAGGGGAGTGTGTTGGGTGCATGTCCTGCCAGACACTTTCCTGCTTTTAAAACTTACACACGTGTACATCACTCGCTGCCGTTTTTCAGTTTTTAACAAAATCGCGTCGTGCTCTGTGTACTGTTCTTCAACCAGCTTTAACATATTTGTAACGATCGCACCTTTGGACATTTTTACACCTTAACCCCATAGACCTACAGTGTAGTTGAAAATGTGGACTGTGGCGCCTGCCTGCCTGGGTTTAGGCTCCTGGCTCTGCCACACTGCTTGCTGTGTGACCTGGGTCCAGCAGCTTAACCTCTCTGGGCTTCAGTTTTCTCATCTGTAGAAACAGCGTCCACCTGATAGAATGGATACAGTCATAGAATTGCTGCAAGGATTTACAAAGTGTAAAACTCTCAGGACGGCCCCTGGCCCCATAGTAAGTGTGCAACAGAAATGAACCGTCACTGTCTTTCTTGTTCTTTAAAAAAACATTGGGGCTTCCCTGGTGGCGCAGCGGTTAAGAATCCGCTTGCCAATTCAGGGGACACGAGTTCGAGCCCTGGTCCAGGAAGATCCCACATGCCGCGGAGCAACTAAGCCAGTGCGCCACAACTACTGAGCCTGCGCTCTAGAGCCCGAGAGCCACAGCTGCTGAGCCTGCGTGCCACAACTACTGAAGCCCGCGTGCCTAGAGCCCTTGCTACGCAACAAGAGAAGCTACCGCAATGAGAAGCCCACGCACCGCGACGAAGAGTAGCCCCCGCTCGATGCAACTAAAGAAAGCCTGCGTGCAGCAACGAAGACCCAACACAGCCAAAAATAAGTAAATAAATAAATTGATGGGAAAAAAAAAACAAACACCAACAACTTTATCGAGGTGTAATTGACATACAGAGAACCGCATTTGAAGTGTACAATTTGGCACACACTGACTATGTCTGCACCCGTGAAGCCAGCCATCACCACCATCGAGATGGTGGACATTTCCATCGCCTTTGTAATGCCTCCCTCTTGCCCTCCCCAGGCAGCCACTGATCTGCTTTTTGTCCCTGTAGATAAGTTTGCGTTTTCTAGGCTTGCACCACACGGCTTGCAGGATATTAGTTCCCCGACCAGAGATTGAACCCGGGCCCTCAGCAGTGGAAGCACAGAGTCCTAACCACTGGCCCGCCAGGGACGTCCCCCATAAACAGGATCTTTTAGCATGTATTCTCCTTATTCTTTCCTAACAGTGACCTAAATAACCATCAGCTTTGGATTCCACCCAGACATGTGTAAGTTTTCCCCAAGCACACGGCCTTCCTCAACTAACTAAAACAGCTTCTGCTTTACCCCTGAAACACAATGTGTATACTGCCCTTTCATGTATTTATTTTATCAAACACGGTTCTGAGCTCAAACAACCCATGAGGCAGGGACTGTTACATTGCACCCGTTTTACAGATGAGGAAACTGAGGCTTGGAGATGTCAGATGCCCTGCCCAAGATCACAGAGCCAGGTCTGCTCCAGAGTCCCTGATCTCAACCCCTGCACTATGCTGCCCCCAACCTTGGAAGCATTTGCATAACTCTCTATGCCCCACAGATCAAGGGCACCCCCATGTGCTGGGCCCCTAAACGCCACTGTGCCCCTGTGGGTCAAGAACAAAACTAGCCTGAAGGCCACTGCCCCAGAGTGACGGGACCCTGGATGCTGCAAATTTCGTCCCTGTCAGCAGAGACAGCACTTACGTTGTCATGGCTAAGCATCACCCCCTTGGGATAGCCTGTGGTCCCAGAAGTGTAGATGATCACAGCACACTGATTGGCCTTCTGGCTCTTCATGATCTGGTCCAGCTGGGACTCGGGGATGCTATTGCCAAGCTCCATGAAATCATCCCACTGTGGAAAGAAAAGACAAGCGAAGACCTAAATAGACATTTCTCCAAAGAAGACACAAAAAATGGCCAAGAGGCACATGAAAAGATGCTCAGCATTACTAATTATGGGAGAAATGCAAATCAAAACTACAATGAGGTATCACCTCACACCAGTCAGAATGGCCATCATCAAAAAGTCTACAAACCATAAATGCTGGAGAGGGTGTGGAGAAAAGGGAACCCTCTTGCACTGTTGGTGGGAATGTAAATTGATACAGCCACTATGCAGAATAGTATGGAGGTTCTTTAAAAAACGAAAAATAGAACTATCATATGACCCAGCAATCCCAATACTAGGCATATACCCGGAGAAAACCATAATTCAAAAAGACACACACACTCCAGTGTTCACTGCAGCACTATTTACAATAGCGAGGACATGGAAGCAACCTAAATGTCCACCAACAGAGGAATAGATAAAGAAGATGTGGTATATATATACAATGGAATATTACTCAGCCATAAAAAGGAACAAAATTGGGTCATTTGTAGAGTTGTGGATGGCCCTAGAGACTGTCATACAGAGTGAAGTAAGTCAGAAAGAGAAACACAAATATCATACATTAACGCATATATGTGAAATCTTGAAAAATGGTGCAGATGAACCTATTTGCAAAGCCGAAATAGAGACAGTGTAGAGAACAAACGTATGGACACCAAGGGGGGAAATGGGAGGGTGGGATGAACTGGGAGATTGGGGTTGACATATATACACTACTGTGTATAAAATAGATAACTAATGAGAACCTGCTGAATAGCACAGGGAACTCTACTCAGTGCTCTGTGGTGACCTAAATAGGAAGGAAATCCAGGGAAGAGGGGATATATGTATACGTATAGCTGATACACTTCACTGTACAGCAGAAACTAACACAACATTGTAAAGCAGCTATACTCCAAAAAACAAACAAACAACAGAAGTGGAGGGTGGGGACTCAGGGTGTGTGAGAGGGGTCCTCAGCACCTAGGAGTTCCCTTCCCCAGTCAGATCTTGCCCCACCAGCTTCTCCCAAAGCATGATTCCCAGCAAGAGGAAAGGCACCTCTGACAAAAGCCCTAAGATGTTTGCTTCTTCTCCTCCACTTCCCAGGCAGGCTACTCAAGCACCGGTGCCTCAGTTTCCTCATAGGTTAAATGGGAATGACATCAAGACCCAACTCCTTGGGTTGTTTTAAGCAGTAAATGGGTTAATATATGTAAAATGCTCAGAACAGCAGAGTTCAATATTATTTATTCTCTGCCTTCCCAGATGCCACTCAGCACCTCAAACTTATTAGTTACCAGATTGCTGTGGCTGAGCGCCGCTGTGATTGGTTTAAGCTAGAAGGTCCCATCTGCCTGGGCCACAGTGGTTAGACTGGGTCTGGGCACGTGACCTCAGGTGGTCCAATCACAGTGAAGGTCAGGGCTTTTGCTGGAAGTGCTGGGACATGAATGAGTCATCTGAACGTGAATAAGATGTAGCCATAGGAGCTGCTGGACCATCTCAGGACTAGGGGGAAGCAAGGCTGGCATGGAGCCAAGATATGAAGAGAGCAAAATGGAGTCTAGGTCACGTTATTTGAGCCCCTGGTTCCAGCCATGCCTGAAATCCACACCCTAGGTTGTGGATATGAGCCAATAAATGGTCTTTTAAGCTTAAGCCATTTGGTGTTAGGCTTTTGTCACTTGCAACCAAAGACATCCTTACTGATAAGAGATACCTCATCTCCCTATGGCAGATGAAGGAGCTGAGGCTCAGAGGTGGTAAGTTACCTGCCCAGGGTCACACAGCAGGTAGACAGAGGAACTATCATTCTAACCCAAGACTGTCTATGACTCCAGAACCTATGCTCTTAATTAGCTTAGAATTTGGTGCCTCAGAAGGAACTGTTGGGCTGGGTGAACCAAATTTCACCTGAGACCTGCAAAAATTCTACCTCTGAGCCCCTAGTGAGGCTCTGGATGAGGGTAATGTCCTGTCTGCAAGACAGAGGGCACTCCAGGTCCTCCAGAAATGGCCAGTATTGCCTGTAGCCTGCCAGGGCAACGCTGGCCCCATCTGAAAGGGAAGGACCTTTACCCAGACCGTCTCTAACAGGGTAGGGTGATGGTGAGAGGAGCAGCATACAAAAGCCTTTTGCAGGACCCTGTCCTTTCTCTGAGAGATGCCTCAAGCCCTCCCCCGCAAAGGATGCTCCCGTAATGGCTGGTGCAAGACCTCATTCTCCCATGGCCGCAAATGATTGGGTTAGGTAGACACCAGAGCCAGTCCTGTCCAATCCAGTCCTCTCTCTTGGCAATCTGCAATTGGTCCTGAGTCCAATCCCAGGCATCGTAACCTACCCAGTTAATTGTCTCATTCTGCCATCCCCCTGCCCCCGAATTTCACCTTTTAATTTCCCAGGCGCTTCCTTTTTCTCTCAGTTCTAATGAATGTATTCCTAAACTGAATCTAAAAACGGTAGGTTCTACTCACCCTTGCAGAGAAGGAGATACTAATCTATGTCACAGAACTCTTCCCTATAAATCATTGTCCTCAACCAGCGGTGATTTTGCCCCCTAGGGGACTTAGGCAGTGTCTGAGGATATTTTTGATTGTTTCAACTGGGAGGGTGCTATTGGCACCTAGTACGTAGAGGCCAGGGATGTCGCTCAACACCTTACAATGCACAGGACGGCCCCCACGATGAAGAATTACCCACCCCAAATGTCCAACGAGGCTGAGAAACCCTGCTGTAAATACTACTTCTAACAAATGAGTTTATTTAACTTATCCAGGCTTAAGATATTGTTTCTGTGTTGGTCATTTTTAACCTCTGAAAGGTCTGTAATTCTGATCGGCTGTCTTACCTAGTCATTGGCCTGGTCTTAATATTTAAATGTTTTCTGAAAGGTGCACGAGCTGGTGAGTGTTTGGGCCAGAAAGGATCATTGACATCTTTCCTCCCGCTTGCGTGGAGGGCAAACCAAATAAACTCCATGACATTTTAGGACTTCTGATTTGGGTCATGGGTTTGATGGCCTGATCTCAGGGAAATTAACAGCAGCTCATCCTGGTCCCTCCCAGCCCTCCTGCCCTGACTTCTGTGAGTTAACTCATTGTATCCTTAAAAACAAAACCCAGACCCCCTCCTTTGGCTTAAGTGGGTTTCTGTTGCTTGCACCCAAGCATTTTCTGACTCTTAGAAGACCCTGAAGCAGAGGGAATTTGCAAAAAAATGACTGCGACAACATTTACGGTGTCACCCACTCTTCAGGAGCCCCGCCCCTCCCTCAGTAAGAGCTGAAGTCTGGGCCCTCATGCAGCTTGGCCTTGCTGGGCAGTGTGTTACTTCCAAGAATAGGTCCTTAAAGGTAGGACAGCTTCCACTTGGATATTTCTCTCCCTCAAAACATTCTCTCTGGAGATCTGAGCCACCAGTAAGTCCAGAGGTCCTGAAGTCATCATGCTGGAGACAGCACATGGAGACACCACAGAGAGACAGGGAAATGTGCTGGAGGAGCCCCAGCTGCAGGGTTGGGACCAGAGTGAGGACCAGGGGCTTTTCCTTGAGTGCAAAACTTTAGGGGATGCCCAAAAAAAAAAGAAAGCTTGTAATCAAGATAAATACTACTTTAATGCAATAATTTAAAAGTCACTATCAAAGCAGAGCAAATTCATGATGAATGAAACATCAAAATTTTAAAAAAGGCTCCAGCAGGGCTGTTGGTCCGAGCCATTGCAGAAATGTGCATCCCTATATTCCTATTTGTATATATTAAAAATGGCTAATGGTTTTAATAAAAATATTGATGACTTTGCATCTGTGAAAACCAGGAAAGTAAATTTATAATAAGTTCTGGTTTGAATACAAATTAAATATTTAAACTTAATGTTGTGAGTTCCAACACATCTAATTTTCAATGATGCAGTATTTTTTCAGTTACCCTAATGGTCTGAAAAGAAACTAATAATAAAATGATTGGTGTTGTCTTATGCCACCAATTTTTGGGGTGATTTGTTACACAGCAGTAAATAACCAGAACAGACACCTTCCAGTAAATCAGAACCTTCATGCCAGAAAAAAATTCTCTCAAAAGCCTCACCCCCTTCCCTTGTGAGGCCCCTCCCTCTCCCTTCCTCACCACCCACTTCCTTTGAGAGTTCCCGCCCACTTCCCTGGTTTGGCCCCGCCGCCTTCCTCACCACCCACTTCCTTTGTGAGCCCCTGCCCACTTCCCTGGTTTGGCCTCACCCTCCGCCTTGCTCACCACCCACTTCCTTTGGGAGTGCCCTCCTTCCCTTTCAAGGCTGTGCCCTCCCCTTTGCTCAGTGCCGCCTCTCACACTTACAGAGTACAGGTGGTTACATTTGCTCTCCTTCACTGGCAGCCTGTACTGAACGATTGCTTTTAGGGTCTCCATCTTGGTCTTTGGAATCTGAAAAAAAGTTGTGTATGGACCTCATGGTAACGGGGCCCTGGAAGAGCACATCCTAAGCTCTCTCCCACAGGGACCTCAGCCTCTTTCCCTCCCCCTGCCCACGCAGTAAAACTTTTGCTCTTTGTCTTGACTGACAGGTCGGTATCAGTAGACTGCAACCATTGCAGAGGATTGAGGGCAACAGCCTCCTGAATTCTGCTGTACAGAGCTGTGGCTTTGGTTGGTGAGTCGAAGGAGGCCCTCCCGGCTCTTCGTCTCCTGGCACCTTATGCTTCACAGCCAAGATCCAGCTAAACTTCTGGTTGGAGTAGGGCTACAGAAATCCTCCATGAAGGTGGCTGGAACTGGGTGGGTTCAGAACTCTCTACCTAAACCTAGACCTGTAAGGTTCAGGTAACCAGGCCAGTGGGATTCTTGCCCCCCTGTTCGTGCAAAGGAAGGAATGTGCCTGTATGACATTTCTAGCCAATCCAGTGAAGAAGTCACTTCCAACATCCAGTACGCTACTTATAATTATAACCAAGTCTCTGGCATGACCTGGAGAGAAAAGATGACAGAAGTGATTGTAACAGCTGGACAAGAGTTTTCCAGAGAGAGAAGAAACAGACATCCAAAAAGCCGGAAGCAGGCAGTAGCTGGGATGTTTGAGGGATATAAAAAGTCCAGGTTGGCTGGAACGGGGATGGAAGGGAGAAGGCCGGGGGAGGATGCAGGAAGGGATGGAAGGGCCAGGTAGGCCATGCCTTGGAGGTGACAGCGAGGAGTTTGCAGTTTATTCTAAAGGAAGGAGGGAAGCACTGGAGGATTATGAGCCGTGACCATCACACAGAATCAAAGATTTCCAAGTGGACCTGAGCGTCCAGTTTGGGAGGAGAGTATCCGGAGCCTGGCTTTGAATCTTTCATACAGAGCAACCAGAACAAGAAACCTCCCACAAACTGCATCTTTGATGAAACTAAGAGATGGAAATAATTTATGCATGTGAGGTTGAATATACCAGAACAAGGACAGGAAGCCATATCAATGAGGTGGCTGCAGGGGAAAGGATGGGGCACGTGACATTTTCTAACAGTGGAAGAACCCAAATCGGAAGCCAGTATTCACGGCAAGAAGGAGAAGGGCCCCACCCATCACTCATCACCCATCACCCACCCCGCAGTGTGTTCTGCTATGAACAGGACAGACAGGGCATGACATGAGTACCAGGGACCAAAGAAGCATGCCTTCAGAAAGCAGTTTCAGAAAGTAGACGTCTATCCTCACTGAACCAGCTCAGGAATTAGGCATCGAAGGAGGCCTGGTGGCACAAAATATCCTGTTTCACTGAGTCTGGCTGGATTCCATTGAGGCTGGCAAATCTGCCCTAATTTCAGAGAAGTTAAAATGTGGGAAAACACATGGCCCATGGCGTTCAGAGAATGCCATCCATGGCGAGACATCTCAACTCCAGAAATATTAAAAAGTAACTCAGAAAAGATGAAATATGGTATTAAAGAAACAGTCACAGGAATTCCTTGGTGGTCCAGTGGTTAGGACCCTACGCTTCCACTGCTGGGGTCCCGGGTTCGATCCCTGGTCGGGGAACTAAGATCCCACAAGCTGCGCGGTGCAGTGGCTCTTGGGGTGAGCCATGAATCTGGCCATTGAGGCTCACCCCTCCCAAGGACTCCCCTCCCGGAGAACGTAGGGTAGTCAAGCTTCCAAGGACTCCCCTCCCCTCAGGATCCTTCTGCCAAAAGCTGGTTCAAGCAACTGCAGCTCATTCAAACACGAGTCATCGGAAATGTTTCTTGCAACATTACAAAGATAACACAAGGGGAAAAAAAAAAAAAAGGAATAAGAGAGGGTCAGATTTCACTGTGCACAAAAAGTCACTGCAAAGCAAAGGAAAATTGCCCCCTAACCTTCCAGCGTAAAACCTAGGACGTAATGGGGTAAACGCAGCTGGGAAGGAAGAACACAAAGCAAACATACAAGCCCTGAGGGGAGAGCCAGACATCACGAAGTAGGGAAACAGGAAGTGGTCGGACTTATGAAAGAAACAGAAAAGAAAGACAAAAGCATTTCAGAAAGGAGGACAATTATAAGAGGTCAACATAGCAAGGATGACAAGGTTCAAAATAACTTTTTAAAAGAAAACTGATAAACAGTGAACTGTATATAAAATAACAACAAACACATTTTTAAAAACAGAGGCCGAGTAGGAAATGAATATGCATTGGAAATTAAACTCATCCACTCCACACACATCCACTCCACACACACCCCCCCTCCTTCCCCCGGTGACTGGCAGGCAGCAATGGGGGGCGGAGAGGTTTACCGAAAGGATTTTCTGCAGCTGTAGGTCATTTTCCACCAGCAGGATGTTCACTTTGGCATGAGCAATGATGTATTGACAGACTTCCGCAGAGTTGGTGGCATAAATACCAACACAGAAGCCCCTGGGAAAAGAAAACACGTGCACGAGTGTGCCCCATACACCTTAAGTCGAGAACGAACGTCCTGGAAGGTGGGGGGAGGGGAAGGGTCTGCAGGGAAGGTCTGAGTTTGCAGCCTCGGCACCAGCTTCCCTCCCTCCACAGCTGGACAGTGATGAAAAGGACAAAAATGACGGTGATGATGAGAGAATGGGCTCCCAGGTTGTCATTATGACATGGAACCCTCACAGTACCCCATTTTACAGATGAGGAAACTGAGGTTCAGGGCAGGGAAGTCACTTGTTCAGGGTCCCACGGCAAATAAGAGGTGGGGTTTGGACCCCCCCCCCCACCTCTCCACCCGTTCCCTTCATTTGCAACCTTTTGTTCTTGCTTTGAACCATTCTGCTGTGGGTTCCCTTTGTATCTCCCTGCTGGCTGATGACATCAAGGATCTTTCCAACTGCCTATTGGCTACTTCCCTTAGTGATGTTTCTGTACAAGTCTCTTGCCCATTTAAAAATCTTTTATTTTTTTTTTGGCTGCGCTGAGCAGCATGTGGGATCTTAGTTCCCCGAACAGGGATCGAACCCGTGCCCCCTGCAGTGGAAGCGCGGAGCCTTAACCACTGGACTGCCAGGGAAGTCCCTCTTTTTGTGTTTTTATTCCTGAATTGTAGAAGTCCCTTGTGTATATGAGATACTAGTCCTCTGTTAGACGGGTGTGTGTGTCTATCTCGCCGGCTCGCCTGCGGCTGCTTCTGCAACCCCCGCTCACATCTCCGTGGGAACCAGCCTGGGGCTGCCAGTTCCCAGAGCAGCACCGCCCAACATCCACAGGGACCCGGGCCCGGGGTCTTACCCGGCGAAGATGGCGCCAAGAGCCGCAAGGAACCACTCGACGGAGTTAAACCCAAGGATGCCGACTGAGTGGAAAGGCTCCAAGCCCAGCTGGGAAGGCAAAACCAGACAGACGAACAGAAAACAGAAGCAACAGAGGTGGTTTGCTTCCGGATGGGATCTGCTCACTGGCAGGTGAAAGCAGACCCCAGAGCCCACGGAGTCACAAGGGGGACAGCCCGTGTTGAGATGAAAATCCGGAGTGTGATTTTTTTTTTGTGACTCTTGGGAGGCTGGTTTATCTCCCTCTCTGTAATACCCCCTTTATTTATTCTAATTTTTATGTATTTTTTTCTATATTTATTTTTATTTGGTTGCACCAGGTCTTAGTTGTGGCAGGCGGGCTCCTCAGTTGTGGCATGCGAACTGTTAGTTACGGCATGCCTGTGGGATCTAGTTCCCTGACCAGGTATCAAACCCGGGCCCCCTGCATTGGGAGCGTGGAGTCTTTAACCACTGTGCCACCAGGGAAGTCCCCTATGTATTTTATTTTTTAACCATTAACCAACTTTAAGTACACAGCTCAGTGGCATTAAGCGCATTCACATTGTTGTCCAACCATCCCCACCATCCACCTCCAGAACTTTCTCATCTTCCCCAACTGAAACTCTGTCCCCATTAAACACTGACTCCCCACCCCCTCCCCCAGCCCCTGGCCCCCACCATCTACTTTCTGTCCCTATGGATTTGACTCCTCTAGGGACCTTTTATAAGCGGAATCATATATTTGTCCTTTTGTGTCTAGCTTCTTTTACTTAGTATAATGTCCCCCAGTTCATCTATGTTTTGACAGGTGTCAGCATTTCACTCCATTTTAAGGTTAATGTTCCATTATATGGACGGATCACATTTTGGTTATTCATCCATTGATGGGCACTTGGGTCGCTTCCTCCTTTTGGCTGTTGTGAGCAATGCTGCTATGAACATGGGTGTCCAATATCTGTGTGAGTCCCTGCTTTCACTTCTTTTAGGTCTGTACCCAGAAGTGGAATTGCAGGATCGTATATGGTGATTCTAAGTTTAATTTTGTGAGGAACCGCCAGACCGTCTTCCAGGGTGGCTGCACCATTTTACATTCCCACTGACAGTGACTGAGGGCTCCAATTTCTCCACATCCTCACCAACACTTGTTATTTTCTGTTTGTTTGTTTTTTTAATTAGCCATCCTAATGAATTCATTTTTATTTTTAATCATAACAGTACTCAAAGAGTGATACCCTATAGTGGTAATAAATTGCACTTTTGAAGGCATAGCCTTGATCTGAACGTGGTTTAGGATGGATCAGGAGACCTGGACATGAAAGTGATCATGCTTGGTGGTCGCCCCCCTTTTGTCCTGGAAACTCCAATTTTGTTGGCTCTTTTAGTCACCTGGGCAAGGCTGGCAGTGACCCTCTGTCCCCAGGGAAAACCTAAGCATTTGGAAGGCGTCTGCCTGGTGATGCTTCAGAACGTGATGCAACACGTTTATGCTTAGTGGCAGAAAGGCTGTCTTCACTGTGGACAGTGTCTCTATCAATGTGTAGATAAACTGACTTCTTTCTTATTGGATCCCTGAGATTTAGGAGAGCAGGGGTCCTTGAACTCCAGAACTAAGGGCATAGGGAAAGAGGACCATCTTTCAGGAAGGGTGAACTAGCCACAGCACTATGGCGTGGGGGTAAGGGCAGCCAAGAAGCAATCCAGGCCAAGCAGGTGGTTCCTAATTCCGACCTCTCACAGTCTCTAGATGAAGACACATGGACATCAGAGGAGGGGAGAGAGGAGCTTGGGTCTCGGTCAAAATGTGATCGGATTTCCTGTAAATCAGAACCATCAGGAGATGCCTTTTTACAGTACGAGATGTCTGTTACATTCATCATCTATGGCTGCATAACCCATCATCACAAATGTAGCAGCTTAAAAGAGCACACATTTATTATCCCAGTTTCCACAGGTCAGGAGTCTGGGGGGCGGCACAGCTGGGTTCTCTGCCTAGGATCTCCCAAAGCTGCAATCAAGGTATCGGTGGAGACCATGACCTCCTCCAAAGCTTGGGGGCCCCGCACTTGGAGGTTGTTTGCAGAATTCATTTCCTTGTGGTTGAATGATGGAGATCCTCTTCTCTTGCTACCTGCCCGCTGAGGGCCGCTCTCAACTCCTGGAGTCGGTATGCCATCCCCTGCTACATGGCGCTCTCCAGACATGGCAGTTTGCTTCCAGGACAGCAGGAGAATCTCTCTTAATGGTTCACCCAACTAAGTCAGGCCCACCCAGAGCACCTGCCCTTTCTCATGAACTCAAAGTCAACAGATTAGAGACCTTCATGACATCTGTGAAATCCCTTCACCTTTGCCATCTCAGGAGGGAAATCCCATCATAGCCCACAGTCACAGGGAGAAGATTATACAGCACAAGTACACCAGAGGTTGGGAATCTCGGTGGAGTCACCTTAGAATTCTGCCTAACATGCCTATCAGATTGGCCCAGATGAACAGTTTTGATAATATGATGTTGACAATAACATAGGTAAACAGATTCTCTCATACATTGTGAGTGGACTTAAAGGGCATTGTCTGTGTAGGAATTCATTGTACAAAGAAGGTTCAATGTGGCACCACGTATCGTAGCAAAGGCTGGAAGCAACTTAAATGCCCACCCGTAGGGGGCTGATGAAGTCAATACTGTTACATACGTACTTGCAGTTGTTGAAAAGAATATGGATTTTTTTTTGAAAAAAATAAATCAATATGGAAGGATCTCAGAATGCAGCAACCAGCCTCCAAGATGAGTTTCATCTCCTGGTGTTTGTGTTCTACTATAATCCCCTTCCATATTGTATCAAGGTCTGCTTAACCTTGTGAAAGAAGTGATAGTATGTCATTGCTGAGATTAGGTTATAAAAGATATCACGGTTCCCACCTGGTTCATTCTCTCTTTTGGATCACTCTTTTTTTTTAAAAATTAATTAATTAATTTATTTATTTTTGGCTGTGTTGGGTCTTCGTTTCTGTGCGAGGGCTTTCTCTAGTCGCGGCGAGTAGGGGCCACTCTTCATCGCAGTGCGCAGGCCTCTCACTGTTGAGGCCTCTCTTGTTGCGGAGCACAGGCTCCAGACGCTCAGGCTCAGTAGTTGTGGCTTACGGGCATAGTTGCTCCGCGGCATGTGGGATCTTCCCAGACCAGGGCTCGAACCCGTGTCCCCTGCATTGGCAGGCAGATTCTCAACCACTGCGCCACCAGGGAAGCCGTGGATCACTCATTTTGGGGGAAGCTGGCTGCCATATTGTGAGGACACTCAAGCAACCCTACGGAGAAGGCCATGGAGCTAGGAACTGAGGCCTCCTGCCAAGAGCCAGCCATGTACAGAAGCCATGTACAGATGATGCAGCCCAGGCTGACAACTTGACTACAACCTCATGAGAGATCCTGAACCAGAAACATCCAACTAAATCACTCCTGGATTCCTGACCCACAGAAACCAAGAGATAATAAAGCTCTGTCATTTTGAGTCACTAAGTTCTGGGGTAATTTGTTATGCAGCAGTAGCTAACTAATACACACATATACTGTGCTAACAGAAAAAAAGCAGGTTGTAGACTCGGGTATAGTATGCTACCATGTGTGTAAAAATGTGCATATATAGAATTATATAACATGTACACATAATTTATTCCCCAGAAGAGCATAGAAAAAACTGCAAATGGCGGCTACCCCCATAAGAGAGGGGACAAAGATTGGAAGGAAATTTTTCACCAGTTAACCTTGTATCTTGGGGTGCCTTGTGCATTTTGTCCCATATGTATTTATACATAAAAGGAATGATTTAATACATGATGAACGAATGAAGGAATGAATGAATGAATCATTTACCTTGAGTAAGGCTCTTGCAGCCTTCCGACAAGCTTCGTAGTACTGGTTGTAATTCAGAACTTCCCACTTTCCATTCTTCTTTGATGCGAGGGCTGGATAAGTCCCAAATCGGTTGACTGACTCCCGAAAAAATTCAGGGATGGTCATGGGGGTCTCATGGCCTGGCCCATGTTTTGAAAGCCTCATAAGGACTTCTCCATCTCGGTGAATGGTCCACGGCCCAGGAGTAACTGCAAATAGTCACCAGGGTTGGGTGGCAGACTTTTTTTATTCATTTAATAACTCAGGAGTTGGAGGGGTGGCGGGGGCTGTCTTTTTGAACCTGAATTAATCCCACACCTCGAGTGAAGTCGTATGGTCAGTGCTGGTCTACTCAAGCTTCCTCTTTCATTTATTTCTTCCTTACCCTCTCAACAGTTTATTATGAAAATTTTCAAGCATACAAAAATTTGGATTGTATAGCTAATGCCCTCTACCCACCACCAAATTCTACAACTTCTAGCATTTTGCTGTATTTGCTTTATCACATCTCCATCCAGCCATCCCTCTATTTATCCATCCATTCTGCCATCTTACTTTTTGATACATTTCAAAGTAAGCTGCAGCTGTCCATTTCACCCTTCAACATTTGAATCATTTTTAAAAATTTTATTGAGGTATAGTTGATTTATTACAACGTGTTAATTTCTGCTGTACAGCAAAGTGGCTCAGTTATGCATATGTATATTCTTTTTCATATTCTTTTCCATTGTGGTTTATCACAGGATATTGAATACAGTTCCCTGTGCTACACAGTAGGACCTTGTTGTTTATCTGTTCTATATATAATAGTTTGCATCTGCTAATCCCAAACTCCCAATCGTTCCCTCCCCTACCCCCCTTCCCCTTGGCAACCACAAGCCTGTTCTCTATGTCTGTGAGTCTGTTTCTGTTTTGTAGATAAGTTCATTTGTGTCATATTTGAAATTCTACATATAAGTGATATCATATGGTATTTATCTTTCTCTTTCTGACTTCTCTTAGTATGATAATCTCTAGGTCCATCCATGTAGCTGCAAATGGCATTATTTCACTCTTTTTAAAAACATTTTAATCATTTGGTGTGAATCAGCCTTTAGTATTTGAATCATTAACTAGAATTCCATATTATTTACAAATGATATATATATAGACATATCTGCATTACATTATTATTACATCTGCACCGTATATAATTATATCTGTACCATATGTATAATTACCTCTACACTATATATGTATATAATTACATCTGTACTATATAATTATATTCTCAATCTATATATTATTACATCTGTACTATATAAACAATTACATATTACATCTGCCACATATATATACACACACAGTTACATCTGCACTATATATAATATACATGTAATATGTAACATATAGTATTATATATATTATATATTTATGTGCTTTACCCACACAGGCTCACCATCCTAATAAGGCTCACACACAGGCTCACCATCCTAATAAGGAGGTGCTATTATCAATGCACCACCCCCCCCCCGCCCCCAGTACCAGCAATACACACGAGGCTTCAAAAGAGTAAGTGACTCGCCCATTGTCACCCGGCTAGCAGAGCTCTGCTCTGAACGACAGGGCCCAGCTGTCAACCACTTGCCCGTGCCACCTCTGCTCCCCATCACATATAGAGACTTGGCCTCCCAGGTTCGGGCATCTCCGCCAAGGCCAGCAGCTGGGGCAGGGAGGAACTGCGCCTGACTCTCCCGGCCCGGACCCCTTTATAAAAAGCCATGGCTGACTCAGCGCACCTTTCTCTCTCACACAGCATACCTCGTTCTTGATTCATGTCTGCTTTAAGGTCCTCGGCCTTCTCTTCTCAAGTCATTGGGGTTTCAGCCCTTCCAGGTCCGCAGAGACCATTCTTCACAGTGCTGCAAGGCACAAAGCAAGGAACTTAGCAGGCCTGGCAAAGGGGCTGCAGGTCTGAAGTCAACTCCCATGTCTGCTTAGTCATGTCTGCCCAGAATCCTGGGGTTGATTAGTCATGCCTGTCCTGGGCCTAGGAGGAGAGGAGAGTGGCCTGTATGCCAGATCATAGAGCAGTTGTAAAGTCCAAAGGGTGTTCAGTCTTTGAGTTTCCAGAAGAGTGGCTTAAACAGTTAGACTATAGGGGCCAAGGCCACACGTGATCCTTTGGGTGAGAAAACATTTTGAGGTCTCCTGAAGGAAAGCAACTCTCACAAGAGAGTTCTGCTCTGGTTGGTTGCCTTAAAGATAGTACAACATGAGGGACTTCCCTGGTGGCACAGTGGTTAAGAATCCACCTGCCAATGCAGGGGACACGGGTTCAAGCCCTGGTCTGGGAAGATCCCACATGCTGCAGAGAAACTAAGCCTGTGTGCCATAACTACTGAGCCTGCGCTCTAGAGCCTGTGAGCCACAGCTACTGAGCCTGTGTGCCTAGAGCCCATGCTCTGCAACAAGAGAAGGCACCGCAGTGAGAAGCCCATGCACCGCAACGAAGAGTAGCCCCCACTCACCGCAACTAGAGAAAGCTCACGCTCAGCAATGAAGACCCAACGCAGCCAAAAGTAAATAAATAAATATTAAAAAAAAAAGATAGTACAGCATGAAAACCCAAAGGGCATAAAGGAAAAAACAGAGTAAATCTTGTTACATAAAAAGTTTAAAATTTTTCACATAGCAAAGAATACCATGAATAGAATCAAAGGATCAACAACAAACTGAAAAAATATATATAGGCAACACATCTAATCAATAAAGGCCTGATTTCCTTAATATGTAAAGAATGCCAATGAATCAATAAGAAAAAGATCAATAACCCAATGAGAAATGGGACAAAGGCTTGAATAGACAATTCTCTGAAAACACATTTTTAAATGACTTTTAAAAGCAGGAAAACATGCTCCATCTCAGTCCAGAGAGAAACGCAATAGAAGATACAATGCAGTTTTCACCTATCGGATGAAGTAAGACCAAAAAGCTTGAAAAGACCTTATATTCTTGAGGATGTGGGATAACAGGGGCTCTCAAATACTGTGGTAAAAGTTGATGCAGCCCCTTTAGAGGATGTTGTATTAGTAATCAAGCTTAAGGTCACATGGCCGTGAATCCATTGGTAGAGGACTGCAGATTCCTGGCTGCCCAGGGTCCTTGCACACTTAGGAACTGACAGACACCACTGTCTGAAGCCTTTTGTGTATGATGAGGCACAAGCACCACTCCTTAAGCTTGTTTGACTTTCAATGTGTTAATCCTTAAATCTATTAAACAACATTTTTTTAAACATCTACATAACATGAATTAATAGTTATTCTCATGGACTGAATTGTGTTCCCCAAAATTTGTATGTTGAGGCCCCAACCCCCCTAATGTGATTGTATTTGGAGATGGAGCCTTGAGGGAGGTAGTCAAGGTTAAATACAAGGGTGGAGCCCTAATCCAATAGGATTGATGTCCTCCTAAGAAGAGAAAACCAGCTCTCTTTTTTTCTATCTACCACATGAGGACACAGCAAGGAGGCGGCCGTCTGGAAGAGAGGCCTTACCAGAAACCAGTCCTGCTGACACCTTGATCTTGAACTTCCAGCCCCTGCAACTGAGCGAAAATAAGTTTCTATTCAGGCACCCATTCTGCAGTGTTTTGTTATGGCAGCCCTAGCAGACAGTTACATAAATACCTTAAAAAATGTTGCTTAATGAGCTTGTGAATTTAATCAAAATTTCCCAAACAGGGACTTCCCTGGTGGTCCAGTGGCTAAGACTCCGCTCTCCCAATGCAGGGGGCCCGGGTTCGATCCCTGGTCGGGAAGCTAAGATCCCACATGCCGCAACTAAGAGTTCGCATGCCGCAATGAAGATCCCACACGCCGCAAGCAGCTAAGACCTGGCACAGCCAAATAAATAAATATTTTTTTAAATTCCCAAACAATTCAACACTGGCCACACATACTTCCTTAATCAACCCCAGCCCGCAAGCATGTAATTAAACTCACATATCCAATACATTAATCTGTTCCAATCAAAAGGTTATCTCCAGACATACTCAGCTGTGCCCTTGGAGGGCAAGATAGCCGGTCGACACTGATTGCGAGTGATGTTTCAGTGGTTTCCATGAGGAAAACTGTATTATTTAGTTTGTGATCCACAGTGTGCTCCATATAAGAATCAAGCAGTTGTTATAAATTCTAGATTTGCGGTTAACGTTCTACCAACTCCAAATATTTCTATCAGAACCAGGGGGTATATAGCCTCTGGCGAATGGAGCCCCATGACCTACACAGGGTTCTATACTAGCAGATACTGGCTTTGTATTTCAGTGAAAACAGGTAGCTAGAAAAAGGCGCCTTAGAAGATGAACTTGAGTCTCCGTGGAGCTTATACACACAGAGTAGACCCATCAGCGGAGCAAAGAAAGCAGCAAAGCACAGCCAATTTAGACGAAGCTATAAACATGCATGTGAAGACGTGCCCAAAGCATGCGGCAAACGAAGAAACTAGAAGGAGGTCCAAGGTCTGGCTGGAGCGACTGGATCTGGCCAGAACCTTAGGGGCACCCTGGATTCACCCTTCACTCCCCACCTTCCTTTCCTTCCCTCCCTCCTTTCCTTCCTCCCTTCCCACCTCCCCCTCTCTTCCTCCCCCTCCCCCCTCTCCCCCCCACATCTGGTCCACCAGCAAATTCTATCAGCTCAGCCTTCAAAATCAGTCCCAAACCAACCGCTTTCGAACCTGGGCTCCCTCGCGTGAGCCAGAGGGACCCCAGTCAAGGTGGGGCCCATCACCCGCATGCGCTGTGTGGTTGCTGGCTGGATCCCAACGCCAAGATGCTTGTGAGGCAATCGAGGACTTGAACGCTGCCTGGATCTCACGTGACACGAAGAGAGGATGGTAACTTTTGAAAGTGTGATAACAACGGCTCTGGGACTCAGTTACAGAAGAGGATCCCTGTCGCTAAGGCGTTCCCAACCTGGAATAATAGCGTGCTGTCTGGGGTTGGCTTTAAAACCAGCCGGCGGGGGGCGTGGTCACGTGGAGATGAACAAGGTCAACTTCACGTTGACAATTATTGTAGCCAAGTAGTGGGTACATTGTGGGGTGGGGTGGTTCACGACACCGCCAGCTCTATTTGTGCGTGATTGAAAATTCATAGAACTCTTCACCAAAAATAAATAAATTCTATGATATGTGAAAAAACTGTACTATGTTAGGATGGACAATTTTAAAATATTTTGTGGCTAATTTCATTGGGCTTCCAGGTGTTGCTAGAGATAAAATATAAGGAGAAAATAATATATGAGTAGTAGCTTCGCATTTTCAATATAGACTTAGGTCTTGTCCATAATATATCAATTACGTGTTGATTGTTAAAAAGTCTTCATCACTTTTCCAAATATGTGTTACATGGTGATAGCATACAGAGAAAAATTTCCTCCAGGCAATTAATGTTTTATAAATAAAGGTTTCCTTTGCCAAACTAGAAAATAAAAGATGTACTGTACACCAAAATCCTATATCCCTACCCCAATGTGAAATTTTTGATAAAATATAACAAAATTTTTTAATGTAATAAAAGATCTACCCCATGCCAAGCACCATGACAAGCTGTTTGGGGCTACCGTAAAGGACTTTCAGAAAGTATCTGTTTCCACAAAAAAAAATTAAAATGGGGAATAGAACTCCCACTTGAGAGCAAACTGAAGTAAATTGGGACTTCCCTGGCAGTCCAGTGGTTAAGACTCTGCACTTCCAACGCAGGGGGCGCCGGTTTGATCCCTGGTCGGGGAACAAAGATCCCGCATGCTGCAGCGCAGCCAAAGAGAAAAAAAAAATCAAAGTAAATTGGAAACACCAAAGTGTTATTCACCTAAAAGAATTTTAAACTACATACAAAGAATGGCCACTGGAGCACTGTTTGGACAGCAGAGGACTGGAAGAAATGGAAATATCCAGCAATGAAGGACTGGTAATATGCATTATGGAATCTCCACATGGTGGAATGTTCTAGAGCTGTGTACGAAAACACCAGGAACCAGGAACGCACAGCCGTGTTCACAGCAGCACAGTTCCTAGTAGCCAAAAGGTAGAAACAGCCGAAACACCCCTCAACGTGTGAATGGCTAAACAAATGTGGTCCATTCGAACAATGGAACATTATTTGACCCCCAAAAGGAGTGAAGCCCCGACACTCGCTACAACGCAGATGGACCTTGAGAACACGATGCTCAGTGAGAGAAGCCAGACACAGAAGGACACACAGGGTGTGATTCCATTTATATAAATGTACATAGAGACAGAGAGTGGGTCTGTGGTTGCCAGGGGGCTGGGGAGTGACTGTTTAATGAGCACAGAATTTCCTTTTGGGGTGATGGAAATGTTTTGGAACTAAATAGAAAAGATGGTTGCACAAGATTGTGAATGTACTAAATGCCACCGAGCGGTTTACTTTAAAATGGTTAATTTTATGTTATGTGAATCTCACCTCAATTAAAAAACACCAGAAATGTTGGTTCATGGTTCCCGAAATGGAACATTCTCCAAGACATAAAATTAAATTAAAAAAGCAAGATGCAGGACAACAGATTAAGAACGTGACTGGGCAGGCAGACGGGTACATGTGTGTGACTCAAGAAGAAAGTTCTGCGCCTCTGGTCTAAGAGGTCATTACCTCCTTGGTGGACACAGTGCAGAATGCCAGCAATCTGACCCCGAATTTGACCGCTGACGCCCTGAGAATGGGACAATGAGAGAGAGGTCTCAGATCACAAAGTCCCCAGGGGCCTGTGGCCATCAGCAGGCCTGTGCTGGTCTCTTCCAGCTTCACCACCACCAAGAGCCCATCCTGCACACCCAGCAAGGGGGAAGGGAGGGGCTCCATCCCAGGGGTCGGCCACTCTCCTCCCCTGGTGCTTCCTGAGCATCTACTGGGTGCCGGGCAGCGCTCTAGCCACCGGGCAACCAGATGGACAGAAATCCCTCCTGGAACTGACATTCTAATTGGGAGAAACAGCCAGGAGACAAACAAAGATCAATTCAGACGGTAACAGGATGAGCCTCGAAAACATCAGGCTGAGAGAAAGAAGCCAGATACCAAAAGACACAGACAGAGTGTGTGGGTCCATTTATGGAAAGTGTCCACAACAGGCAAATCCACAGAGACAGAGTGTGGATTCATAGTTGCCTGGGGCTGGGGGAGGTGGGTGTGGAGTGGCTGCTTAATGAGAGTTTGGTTTCCTTTTGGGGTGTTGAAAATATTTTGGAACTAGATAGTGGTGGTGTTTGTGCATCGTTGTGGATGTACTGAATGCCACTGAATTGTGCACTTTAAAATGGTGAATTTTGTGTTAGGTGTGTCTGCCATTAATTTTAAAAAATTCAGATTAATGATGACCAGAATGGAGACAATAGAACAGGGCATTGTGATAGAGAGCGCTGGGGTGGTCAGGGAGGGCCTCTTGGAGGAGGTGACATCTGAGCTGAGACCTGAAGGAAGCGGAGTTCTACTGCAGAGAGTGTTCCAGGCAGGGGGAACCGTGAGGGTGAAGGCCGTGAGGTGGGAAGCAGCTTAGCATGTTTCCGGTGCAGAAGGTAATATGCAGCGTGGCTGGCCTCCAGGCAGCAAGGGGCATATGGAGATAAATACGAAGACGGCCCCCCCTCATGCCACATGCCCTCATCTCCTCAGCTCCAGCTACTAGAACCTTCTCTCCACCCCCTCCCCACCAACACACACACACTCCAAGCTCCTTCGCACCTCAGGGCCTTTGCACATGCTGTTCATTCTGCTCCAAACACTGTCGTCACTAATCTTCACCTATGGCTTCCTCTGTTTATGAGTTCGTTCTTCAGGGAAACATCCTGTATTATCCGAGGCTGGGCCAGACCCTACACCCTCTCATTCCACCCTCTTTCCCTACATTGCACCATCTAGCTTTGTAATTGTGTGTGTATGGGTGTGTGTATGCGACTATCTTGTTGATCATTATATCCCTAACACCTAGTACAGCACCTGGGGTTCGATCAATATTAGCTGAATGAATATATATGTAAATATACTGATTCAATAGACCTATGGTTCTCAATCAGTGGTGATTCTGTGCTTCCCCCACCCCTGCCCTGCAGAGGATACTTGGCAGTGTCTGGAGAGTTTCGGGTGCCACAAGTTGGGGGTGCTACTGGCATCTATCGGGTAGAGGCTGGGGCTGCTGCTAAACATCCCACAATGTCCGGGATAGCACCCCACAACCAAGAATTATTCGATCCCAAATGTCAAAAGCACCGACCCTGAGAAACCCTGGACTAGACAAGGCAGTTATAGCATGAAAATAGCAAGCACAGTCAGAGTCTTTTCTATACACAGAAGTAGTAGGGGGAGCCCTACGAAGAGAGACATGTCCCTGTGTTCTTGGGCTGAGAGGCTCCCTGTAAAACCAGGGACAGTTAAACTCTGGTTAATATGAACCAACAACAGCAATAAAAACAGGCAACGTGGGTCTTTCTGCAAGCACGATTCTGAGAGTTTTATATGTACTGACTCATTTCATCTTCACAACCCTTCGAGGCAGCTACTCTTATTGTTCCCCGTTTTGCAAATGAGGAAACTAGAGCCTGGCAAGCTGAGCTTGCCTGTGGTCCCAGTGTAATACTTTCTCTTTGATCCTGAAATCAGCTCATCATTCATGAGCAGCTAATAAGTGGAGGCAGTATGATTCTTCCACAAAGCCAAGGTCAGATCAAGCTATGGATTAAAAGAATCTTGGCCAGATGGAGAATGTCCGTTTATCAAGACATCAGAAAGCAGTAAGTCAAGATAAGTCACTGACCAAGATGAAGCATTTGCTATGTTTATATCCCAAGAAAGAATTCATATACAGAATATGAAAAGACTTCCTCTTTAGTTTTAAGAAGACAACCCCATAGGAAATGGGTGCAAACCGTGAACAGACAGTTCACAGAGCAGGAAACACGAACAGACTATAAACCCAGGACAAGATGCTAAGGTTCCTTGGTAATCAGGGAAATGCACATTAAAACCACAATGAGATATTATTCCACCCCCAGGAGATGTACAAAAATGCATGAAATGCTAGAGAGAAAGAAGAATGGGAGCCCTCCTCCACTGCCAGGGGAGCTAAAGATGACATGCCCCATTGGGAAAGCATTGTGGTGTTAATGGTTAAAGGTGAATACATGCATATCCCTGACATGGCATCTTCACTCCCAGTTATATGTATACCCAAGAGAAACTTGCACATCAGCCCCAGGAGACATGGACAAGAATGATCACAGTGGCCGTGTTCATAAGAACCCCAAACTGGAAACAGCCCAAATATTCATCAACAGGAGAATGGATGCATCCATTATGGAATGCTATGCAGTGATGAAAATGTAGGAACAGACACAAAAACTTGGGTGCATCTCCCAGCCTTGATGCTGATAAAGAAGCAGGTGGCAGTATGATTTTATTTATATAAAGTTCACAGACAGGCAACATTAATTAGTCCTCGTTTAGGTGGTAAAACGAGAAGGAAAAGTTCTACAGGCAGTTCAGGACAGTGTTACCTCATTCAGGCGAGGGAGGAAAGTGAGAAAAAGGCAGGACACAGAGGCCTTCTAAGTTCCTAATAATATTCTATCTCATAAGGTGAAGTAGGTACACAGGCATTTATTGCTATTCATTAAATTGTACGTTAAAATGTTTTGTGCATCATTTTATACGCAAGATGTGTTTCACAATTTTAAAAAGCCATGTAGGGTTTATTATAGCAATGCAAAAGTTATTCAACATTCAAATTCTCACTGAATTTAAGGGAGAAGTGTGAGAAACTATATAATCTCCTCAAGAGAGAATTTCATGAAATATCCATTTTTAAATGACAGTGCCTTAGCCGGTAAGAAATGGAAGACTCTCCATTACTTGATAAAGGCTACCTACCAGCACTATAAATATTAAACTTAACAATGGCAGCAGAAGCATTGGAAGAGTTTCCATGAAGTCAGAAATAAGACAAAGACATCAGCTGTCACTGCTACTAGTCAGCATTGTTCTGGAGGCACTTGGCCAATGCAGTAAGATAAGAAAAGGAAGTGAGAGGAATAAAGATTGGAAACAGACAGCATCGCCATTTTGCAAACGATGTGATTGACTACCTAGACTATTCAGTCAACTGAAAAGCTATTAGAAATAAAAACAGTTCTGTAAGGTGATTAGATAGAAGATCAATATTCAAAAACCAATAGCTTTCTTGTACACCAGCAGCAACCAGTTAAAAGGTGCAGTAGAAAAAGATACTGAGAGTATCCCAAGGCCAAAATGTGTGTGTGTGGTGAGTCCGGCTCCTACCGCAATATGCCTGGATGCTATATTGACATATTGATACATGAAAAGTCAAGTACGATTGTCAGACACCGAATCCCAGAGGGCCCTCGTGTGCCCCTCTCCCATACCACTGGCACCTGCCACTCTTCACCAGGTGTGGTTCTGGCCATCACAGCAAGGCATTGGTTGCCGAGACACCTGGGCACTCAGGGTGTTTTCTTCTTCCACAGAGATGATAAACTAGTTGCTCCTCCTGGGAACCTGAACACGTGCTGCCCCTTCCCAGCCCTCGTCACCGACTGCGTCCAGCCAGGGTAGTGGTGGTGACAAGAGGCAGGAAGGCGGGCAGTTTCCCCTCCCTGACAGCCCTTCTACCCTATCCAGCCTTCCGGAACCTTCCTCCCAGCCTCCTCTTGTGAGGTCACTGGCTGTCCCTGCCTCCCCACCCTGCCCCCACTCCTGTTTCCGGGGCGCTTCCTGCTTCTCTTGTACGGACCCGTTCGTTCAGGCACTGCGCTCCTGCTTCTCTTGTACGGACCCGTTCGTTCGGGCACTGCACTCCCTGCTTCTCTTGTACGGACCCGTTCGTTCGGGCACTGCACTCCTGCTTCTCTTGTACGGACCCGTTCGTTCGGGCACTGCACTCCCTGCTTCTCTTGTACGGACCCGTTCGTTCAGGCACTGCGCTCCTGCTTCTCTTGTACGGACCCGTTCGTTCAGGCACTGCGCTCCTGCTTCTCTTGTACGGACCCGTTCGTTCAGGCACTGCGCTCCTGCTTCTCTTGTACGGACCCGTTCGGTCAGGCACTGCACTCCTGCTTCTCTTGTACGGACCCGTTCGTTCGGGCACTGCACTCCTGCTTATCTTGTACGGACCCGTTCGTTCAGGCACTGCACTCCTGCACCTGATTGTGACATTTTTATGGAGCCACCGTACTTAATGCTGGGCGTCGTGCTAGATGCTGGGACCGTGAAGATGTGCAGAACCAGACGAGGTCTGCTCACGGAGCCAGCGGGGAAACCTAGAGTCATGCAAACAGGGAGACCCAGTGTGTGTTGGTCAAGAGGGTGTTGGTGTTGGGGGGAGGGCTGACCTAGGCAGGGAGGTCGCGAGAGGTTCCTCAAGCTGAGGTCTAAAAGCTGGGTGGGTCTCAGCCCCAACCTCACCACTTTCTATCACGCTGCCCTGCTTTATGCGTCCTTAGTCTGCTTTGCTCATTGCTGCATTCCAGTGCCTAAAACAGTGCCTGGCAGGGCTCACAGCAGGTGCTCAATAAATAAAGATTTATTACCCAAATATTCTGCTCTGCCAAGAGACAAGAACAAGGAGTGTTCCGTTGTCTCTGGAGCCTTCTGGGTGGTTCCCATCCACGGCTGACCAATGTCACTCCGCAGAGCAGCGAGACAGCTGTGGCTGGGAGAGAGAGCATCCACCATGAGCCATTCTGCCCCTTCTTTTCTAGACCCCTCACCTAAAGATTGTCTCCCAGGCCCCCTTGTTGCGACATGTGGCCGTCTGGCTAAATCCTGACCTGTGGGATGTGGACCTAGGTGATGGGGGTCACTTTGGGGTTATGCCCTTAATGGAAAGGAGGTGGCACCCCCTTTCCCTAGTGGGAGGCTGGGACCTGAAGCAGACACCTTGGACAGGAGGGGAGCTGGACAGTGAGGGAGGCAGAGCAACAAGAGGGAAGGAGCCTGGGTCCCTAATGACTGTGGAGCCACCTGGCTAGTCCTGGACAAATACAGAGCTCCATGCATACTCACACACACACACAAACACACCTTCATATGGACATGCAGTCACATGCACACGCATGTATACTCACCTGCACTCACATGCATGCACACCTGCTCCCACAGTCATACCCACTCACATCCTAAGACACACCCTCCTACAGACACAAAATTGCATACAGCCACACGCTGAGTCACACACACCCTTTTATAGACACAATTACATACACGGTCACGCATATGCACTCATACACAGACACACAGTTATATACACACGTGCTCACACACATATGCATGACAACCTCACAGTCACGTGCATCCTCATTAGATACACGATTGCATACATATATGCTCACACACATGCACTCACACGTCTTCACACAGATACATACTCTCACACACATGCACACACAAGTTTCTCACCCCAGAGAAGTCCACTCGGGAAAAACCTGTGCAGAGATATCTCAGCTGAGGCTTGGTGAGGACGGGGCAGATGCTGCAGTGCTTGCCCAGATCTCATTCAGGGATGGAGGGCGTGCTGCCAGCTTCCGGAAGTGCTAAGCAGACCTCTGCTGCTGGCCCTTTGGGATCAGCCTCCGCTGAACGGCACCCCAGCATGTAGGGTTACATGCCCTTCTCAGGGCAGCCCACAGCCACGTCATGGCATAAAGTCCCTGCCTGTCACCCCAACTCAGAGCAGCTCTGAGAGGCCGTCCCAGCCGCAGAGCCTCCCTGGGGGCAGGTGACCTTCTCTCTCCCTTGGGAGCCCAGTCCTGCTTCCCCCACTCCCACCAGTGTCCCTCCTGAGTGCTCCCTAAATAAACCGTTTTGCAAGGTCAGTTTTCCTCGGCTTCACAATGAGCCCAACATAGAGCAAAAGCAGTAATCGTCTCCCACTCGAATCCCTCCGTTGACCTTGCCTTACCATTCTCTTACCTGCCGCAGCTAAGGTAGCAGCAGGGACCCTTCTTTCCTCACAAGCCTTGGCCATCAGCAGTGACCATGCTCTCTGGGTGGTGGAGGAGCCCCTCCTCCAAGCAGAGGGACAGAGTTTATTCCAGGCCACCGCGCACATTTTAATCGAGAAAAGTCTGACAGTAGAAAACAGGATTGCATGGAGGCAGCAGCTGCAGAAAGAAAAGCCCTGATTTGGCAAAATCCGTCTACCCCAACCCCGCTGACCCCGGAAGACTCCCCCTCCCCCAAAGCCAAGGGCAAAACGAACTGAAGCTGAGGGCAACTCTGAAAGGACCCAGGTGCCTGCATTGGACATCAGGGAAGGGGTGACCCACCTGGGCAAGGGGGAGTCGGACCCCAAGCACTTTGGGCTGCTTTCGGGATCTGCTCCACATCCGTCTCACAGGATGAGAACAGGGGGAAGCTCTCAGCCAACCTCCAACTTTCCCCAATTAACCAACTCACCCACTAACTCAGGTTCTGTCCCCCTTACAAAGCATGCAGATGGGCCTGGTTCATATAGAACCCTCGTGGGGTTACTCTGAAATGCATGTGCATCTATCCCACATGGGATGAGCTGTGTGCTTAGTGAGGGTGAGATGTTTATTCCCACACCTGTTTACGCCCGTTGTACTCGTTACCCTAACAACATGATTTAATTAAATATTATACCCACCAATGCAATACAAGGGCAAAAAATCATTGTTTCTAAGCCCAAAGTACAGGTGATTCAAAAAAGATTGATGAGGGACTTCCCTGGTGGTGCGGTGGTTAAGACTTCCCCTTCCAGTGCGGGAGGTGCGGGTTCGATCCCTGGTCGGGGAGCTAAGATCCCACACGCCTCGCAGCCAAAAAACCAAAACATAAAACAGAAGCAGTATTGTAACAAATTCAATAAAGACTTTAAAAAACATGGCCCCCATTTTAAAAAAAGTGATTCACGATAGTGATTCACAATTTAAAGAAAAAAAAAAAAAGATTGATGCATTAAGCAAGATGGTATATTGCGTCTGGGAAAAAACTAGAAATCTACCCTGTCCAATATGGTAGTGACTACCTGTGTGTATATCTAGATTTAAATTTTTATTAAAGTTCAAGTGAGAACTGTACACCTTAAAAATGGTTAAGAGGATAGATTGACTGTTGTTTTACTACAGTTAAAAATAAAAATAAATTAGCTTAAATTTAAACTTCAGTTCCTCAGTCACACAAACAATAGTTCAAAGGCTCAGTAGCCACATGTGGTTGGTGGCGGCCATATTGGACAACCCAGATGCAGGACATCTCCAGCATGTTCTAGACTGGAGTGGCAGACCAGTTCTATACCCAGGGTGTTCTTCAAGTATCTTTATGCTCTTACTACACTCTTGTGATTACAAGCTCTTAATGATAGTCAGGAACATTAAAGATAGGATAGTAATTTGACTATTGAAAAGTTTATAAAAGCTTATTCACATATTCAGTGGGTTGGTTGGTCATGTGAGAAATTTCAGCACCTTCCTTCTTTTCTTGTACTATCTATTTATTAAAACAATTTTGCTTTTCTTGGTGATAATCTATATCATCAGAAACTTCAGTTGTAGAGCTCTCAACATTGGCTTCCTCACCACAGTTTCCAAGCTTTTGCTGAAAACCAAAGAATTCTTTTCTTGGCACCCCTTTGTCCTTATGGCCCCATCCCTAGTATCCCATGATCGCCATGACCTTCAAGATCAAGGGAACAAGAACTTTTTGGACCTCTGCTTGGGGTTTCAGGCTAGGAATAGGAAGCATCTAAAGAAGTGACTCCCCCCATCTTGAAGAAATTGAAATCAGAAAATGTAGAGGTTGATTTATGCAAGAGATACCTAAGGATCTCCAATGGGCAGATCCATCTTCAAAGAGAAGGACTTAGGAGCCATACATCAAAAGGGTACAGAAGATCTCTAGGACAAGGGGAAACAAAAAACCAAATGAATCCCTGCCTTCAATGACTTTTTCCAGTGACCAGTCAAATACCGGAATGCTCACACATCCAGAAGTTCCTCTGGGCACCAACCCTCCTCCAGCCCAGGTTCTGTGTCCCGTGTTGTTTGTGTTCTGTGTCATCTAAGCATCACTCACTGCCTGGGGAGCTGGGGGGAGGATGAATAGAGCAGAAGCAGAGAGGAAAGTCTGTGGCTTGAAGTAAAGGGCTAGGGATTTGAGGTTCAAGAACTGATACCCACCCTCCTACATTTCTGGTGGGAATAAAAATTGGCGCAGCCAGTTTGGAAGACAGTCCAGCATGTCCTCAAAAGGTTAAACGTAGAGTTATCATTTGACCCAGCAGTCCCGCTCCTGGGTGTATTCCCAAGAGAAATGAAAACGTACGTCCACACAAAAACTTGTACACGAACGTTCACAGCAGCGTGATTCATGCTAGCCCCCAAACCAAATACCTGTCAATGGGTGAATGGATAAACAGAACGTGGTGTATCCATCCAAGGGAATGTTATGCAGCCATTAGAAGGAAGGAAGCTCCTGGGGACTTCCCTGGTGGTCCAGTGGTTAAGACTTCGCCTTCCAGTGCAGGGGGTACGGGTTCGATACCTGGTCGTGGAGCTAAGATCCCACCTGCCTCACAGCCAAAAAACCAAAACATAAAGCAGAAGCAATATTGTAACAGATTCAATAAAGACTTTAAAAATGGTCCACATCAAAAAAAGAAAAAAATCTTAAAAAAAAAAAAAAAAAAGGAACGAGGCTCTGATACATACTGCAACACAGATAAACCTCAAGAACATTTTTGCTGGGTGAAAAAGCCACATGAGTCATATACTCTATGATTCCACTTATATGGGGAATCTAGAATAGACAAATTCATAGAGCCAGAAAGTAGAATAGATGTTGCCAGGGGCTAGGGGGAGGGAAGAGGGAGAAGTGACTGCTGATGGGTGTGGACCCTCCTTTAAAGGTGATGAAAATGTCTTGGAACCAAATAGAGGTGATGGCTGTACAACACGGTGAATGTACTGAATGTCACCGAGTTGTCCACGTTCAAGTGTGGAGTTTTAAAGTTTAAAAGAAGTAATAAATAAATAGATTATCCTGACTGTGCAGCATTATTTAACACTCAGGATGTGCTCCATTAGAGCAGCTCAAGGTCAGAGAGGCAGAGCCACTTGGCTGAGGTCACACAGCAAGCAAGCGATGGAGGCACAGAAATCCTGCTTAGTTCTGTAACTTTGCTCCACCCCAGCTCTTCACAGAGCATCCCAACCCTCAGAGAGCCTCTGAGTTGTGGTCCCCAGAACGAAACGGTGCTTGATACGGACTGGCAGCTGCACCACAGCAGGACTGTCTCCCACTTCACTGGTGGGAAAACAGAAAAGTTAAGTAACTTGCCCAGAGGCACACAGCTGGTCAGAGGCAGGGTGACTGAGAATGCCAGTTCTAGACCCACATCACCTCTCTGATCTTTGGTCTGTCCTGGTTGACACTGAAATTCTCTCTGCTGTGTGTCCCAGCTCTCCTTTTTTCTGCATCCTTCGGATCATTAACTAGAATCTGACCCTGTACCTGCATGTCTCACCTCTCTCTGTTTCTAGCCCTGTTGCATCCTGTCTTTATTTAAAATGTTGACATTTTGTTCATCATGGTTTTTTGGGCATCATCTTGGTTTTTAAAAATATTGCATTGAAATGTTATTCATCTTGGTGATTGAGTTTTCTGCTTTTAAAGGACAGGCAGGAGAGGAAAAATGGTTGATGTTTCCCCTTTCCCTCTCTTCTTGCTCAGAATGGGGATGTGATGCCTGGAGCCATGGCAGCGATTTTGTAATCATGAGTCAACAAGCAAGGGGCACAAGAAGCCAGTGGCTTAGGACATTAAGAACCTGAGCTCTTGACAACATTGAGTGATTGAATCAAAGTCAGCAACCATTTACATGCAGATTTCCTGTGTAGTGAAAAAAATAAACTCATTTTGTAAACTGCTTTGGTTAGATTTTCTTTTAGATGCAGTCAAATGCTAACTGCTACAATCTTAAAATGACATTTCTGGGCTGACTTTAGAGGTTAACAGTTTATGATGGGATATATCATCTATCTAAGTAATTAACCCCAAATTTCTCAAGATAAAAGTCTTAAACCCACTCCTGATGCTCGTATATTGTTGGTAGGAGTGCATTAGTACAGCTTTGGTGAGAACAATTTGGCTGTATTTGTCAAAATTTTAGAACATATATCCTTTTTTGCCTTCCCCTGTATTATGTCAACTCAGTATTTTATAGGACTAATCCATTACCTTTTTATATTTAGACTAATTTCTAAAAATGTTATGAAAGTAATACATGTCCATGGTTTTTAAAATTCAAAAGAAATAATCTGATTAAAAATGGGCAGAGGACCCGAATAGACGTTTTTCCAAAGAAGATATGCATATGGCCAACGGGCATATGAAAAGGTGCTCAACATCACTAATCTTCAGGGAAATGCAAATCCAAACCATAATGAGATGTCACCCACTAGACATCAGTCAGTTAGAATGGCTTCAACAAAAAGACAAGAGATAATTAAGTGTTGGTGAGGATGTGGAGAAAAGGGAACGCTTGTACACTGCTGGTGGGAGTGTAAATTGGTACAGCCACTGTGGAGAAGAGTATGGAGGTTCCTCAAAAAATTAAAAATACAGCTATCATATGATTGGGCAATCTCACTTCTGGTTATATATCTGAAGGAAATGAAATCACTGTCTTGAAGAGATACCTGTACTCCCCTGTTCACTGCAGCACTATTCATAATAGCCAAGACCTGGAAACAACCTAAGTGTCCATCAACAGATGAATGGATAAAGGCGATGTGGTGTGTGTGTGTGTGTGTGTGTGTGTGTGTGTGTGTGTGTAATGGAATACTACTCAGTCATAAAGAAGGAAATTCTGGCATTCGAGACTATATGGATGGTTCTTAAGGACACTATGCTTAGTGAAATAAATCAGACAGAGGAAGAGAAACACTGTATGATCTCACTTATATGTAGAATCAAAACAAAACACGGGGGACTTCCCTGGTGGCGCAGTGGTTAAGAATCCGCCTGCCAGTGCAGGGGACACGGGTTGGAGCCCTGGTCCGGGAAGATCCCACATGCCGCAGAGCAGCTAAGCCCGTGCACCACAACTACTGAAGCCCGCGTGCCTAGAGCCCGTGCTCTACAACAAGAGAAGCCACCACAATGAGAAGCCCGTGCACTGCAACAAAGAGTAGCCCCCGCTCGCCAGAACTAGAGAAAGCCCACGCACAGCAACGAAGACCCAACACAGCCAAAAATAAAATAAATAAATAAATTTATAAAAAACAAAACATGGGAGGGCGAAGCTGGGGTGAAGTGAGCGTAGCATCGACGTATATACACTACCGAATGTAAAATAGTTGGCTGGTGGGAAGCAGCAGCATAGCACAGGGAGATCGTCTTGGTGCTTTGCGATGACCAAGAGGGGTGGGATAGGGAGGGTGGGAGGGAGGCTCAACAGAGAGGGGATATGGGGACATGTGTTTGCGTGTGGCTGATTCGCTTTGTTGTGCAACAGAAACTAATACGGTATTGTGAAGCAATTATACTCCAAAAAAGATGTATTTTAAAAAAATTACTTTGATTAGAACTTTTCCCCCCTTCAGTGTAGTTACGGCATGCATTTGAAATACAGTTGTGTTTGTTTAAAAAAAACAAAAACAACTAGCACACCATTGTAAAGCAATTATACTCCAATAAACATGTTAAAAAAAAAAGAAAAAAGAATACAAAACAAAAACAAAACAAAAACAAAACATGGAACTCACAGATACAGAGAACAGATTGGTGGTTGTCAGAGGTGGGGCTGGGGGATGGAGAAATGGGTGAAGGTGGTCAAAAGGTACAAACTTCCAGTTATGGAATCAGTAAGTCCTGGGGATGTAAGTCAGTCACAGTGTGGTGACTTCAGTTAATAACACTCTGTTAAAGATTTGAAAGCTGCTAAGAGAGTAGATCTTTTTTTCCAATATATTTTTTATTGAAGTATAGTTGATTTACAATGTGTTAATTTCTTCTGTACAGCAAAGTGATTCAGTTGTGTGTGTGTACATATATATATATATACATATATATATATATATATATATATATACATTCTTTTTTTAAAATATTTTTTGCCATTATGGTTTATCACAGCATATTGAATATAGTTCTCTGTGCTGTACAGTAGGACCTTGTTGTTTATCCGGTCTATGTATAAAAGCTTACATCTGCTAACCCCAACCTCCCACTCCATCTCTCCCCCAACCCCCTCCCCCTTGGCAACCACCAGTCTGTTCTCTATGTCTGTGATTCTGTTTCTGTTTCGTAGATAGGTTCATTTATGTCATATTTTAGATTCCACATATAAGTGATATCATATGGTATTTGTCTTTCTCTTTCTGACTTACTTCACTTAGTATGATAATCTCTAGGTCCATCCATGTTGCTGCAAATGGCATGATTTCATTCTTCTTTATGGCTGAGTAATATTCCATTGTATACATGTACCACATCTTCTTTATCCATTCATCTGTTGATGGACATTTAGGTTGCTTCCATGTCTTGGCTATTGTTAATAGTGCTGCTGTGAACATTGGGGTGCATGTATCTTTTTGAATTATAGTATTGTCTGGGTATATGTGCCCAAGAGTGGGATTGCTGGATCATATGGTAATTCTTTTTTTTTTTTTTTTTTTTTTTTAAAGACACCAATTGTACTTGAACATTTGTGTTTTTTTGTTTGTTTTTTAAATTTATTTATTTATTTTTGGCTGTGTTGGGTCTCCGTTTCTGTGCGAGGGCTTTCTCTAGTTGTGGCAAGCGGGGGCCACTCTTCATCGCGGTGCGCGGGCCTCTCACTATCGTGGCCTCTCTTGTTGCGGAGCACAGGCTCCAGACGTGCAGGCTCAGTAGTTGTGGCTCACGGGCTTAGTTGCTCCGCGGCATGTGGGATCTTCCCAGACCAGGGCTCGAACCCGTGTCCCCTGCATTAGCAGGCAGATTCTCAACCACTGCGCCACCAGGGAAGCCCATATGGTAATTCTATTTTTAGTTTTCTGAGGAACCTCCATACTGTTCTCCATAGTGGCTGTACCAACTTACATTCCCACCAACAGTGTAGGAGGGTTCCGTTTTCTCCACACCCTCTCCAGCATTTGTTATTTTTAGACTTTTTAATGATGGCCATTCTGACTGGTGTGAGGTGGTACCTCATTGTAGTTTTGACTTGCATTTCTCTAATAATTAGCGACGTCAAACATCTTTTCATGTGCCTCTTGGCCATCTCTATTTCTTGAGAGTAGATCTTAAAAGTTCTCATCCCAAGAAAAAAATTGTAACTCTGTATGGTGATGGGTGTTAACTAGACTTATTGTGGCGAACGTTTTGCAATATATGCAAATATGTAATCATTATGCTGTACACCTGAAACTAACATGTCAGTTATACCTCAATACAAATAAAATTTGAAAAAACAGCGAAGAAACCTGCCCCCACAAATTTAGGCAGAGGGCTGGATTGGATACGTGGAGTGGTAGTTCGGAGATTCCTACTGTAGACTCCCCAGGCTGATTCTCATTTTTATTTTTCCAGAGGAAAACTATAACTTTTCTCACAGCTCCCCCTGGTGGGAGTGTCCATCTCACGCACCGGGCCCAGAGGGAACACAGCACAGCATCTGGGGTGTCTACAGCAGGCAGCAGAGATGGAATTCCCTGGTTTTTGAGTTGCACTTTTTAATTAAGGTAATTCGTGCCCATTGTTTTGTTGTTGTTGTTTGAGTATCAGAAAGATCAGAAAGGTTTATGACAAAGCAAAAATGCCCTGTTCCACCTCTGCTTCCTAAAATTCCACAGGTTATCCCTCCCCCAGGAGCCAACCATTATGGATACTTTGACTATTTCCTTTGGTGGTAACCTCAGTTTCTCTTATTGTTGTTGTTGTTGTTTTGACCACGTTGCATGGCTTGTGGGATCTTAGTTCCCCAACCAGGGACTGAACCCGGACCCTCAGCAGTGAAAGCACAGAGTCCTAACCACTGGACCGCCAGGGAAGTCCCTAACCTCAGCTTTTTTTAAAATTAATTTTTTATTTTATATTGGAGTATAGTTGATTTACAATGCTGTGTTAGTTTCAGGTGTACAGCAAAGCGATTCAGTTATACATATACATATATCCATTCTTTTTCAGATTCTTTTCCTATATAGGTTATGACAGAATTTTGAGTAGTATTCCCTGTGCTATTCAGGAGGTCCTTGTCGATTATCTATTTTATATATAGTAGTGTGTATATGTTAATCCCAAACTCCTAATTTGTCCCTCCCCCCACTTTTCCCCTTTGCTAACTGTAAGTTTGTTTTCTATGTCTGTGAGTCTGTTTCTCTTTTGTAAGTAAGTTCATTTGTATCGCTTTTTTTAGATTCCACATATAATTGATATCATATGATATTTGTCTTTCTCTGACTTACTTCATTTAGCATGATAATCTCTAGGTCCATCCATGTTGCTGCAAATGGCGTTATTTCATTCTTCTTTATGGCTGAGTAATATTCCATTGTGTATATGTACACATCTTCTTTATCCAGTCATCTGTCAATGGATGTTTAAGTTGCTTCGATGTCTTGGCTATAGTGAATAGTGCTGCTGTGAACATTGGGGTACATGCATCTTTTCTAACCTCAGTTTTAGACATTATCTTCTGACTTCCTGTTACAGCCTTGCTATCTGATGATTTTTGTCCATATCTTTACATGAATTAATATTCTATTACCTATCCTCCTAACAGCATAAAATAAATAAATGAATTGACCACTTCATAAAATGAAAATCTAGGAGAAAACCAGAATCCACCACAACTTTAAGAACTTCAGGAATTTTATTCCATCTGTGTTTTTAAACCCAGAGAATGAAAAGTGGATATTCTGAAACAGTCGTGGTCTGGAAAAAAATAAAACAAAACACAGGGACATCCACCTGAAAACGCAGAGGGAGGCCAAATCCGCCCACGTAAATATTGTCTTCCACAAACCCATTCGCTTAGTTTACGCTATTCCGTATTCTGTTTCCTATTTGTGATTTTCTGCAATTAATGATGAACGTGGCAGAGTTGATATTAGTTGGGTGATATCCCCCAAATAATATGGATAACCAGTGTCCTTCGTGAAGATGTGAAGGAGCTGCCGAGTTCCCTGTCCCCCACCCCCATCAGACTGTCCTGCCAAAATGTTAGGCAGGTCCTTCTATAATTTCCTAAAAGTCACTTACGTTCATGCGTGGAGTTCTGACTAGTCAACCCACGTTACCGTTACAACTAGTACACTTGCAATCAAGCTAAGAATGTTAGATTCTTAACTTCATTTTTTAAAAAATATTTATTTATTTATTTATTTAGGTTGTGCCAGGTCTTAGTTGCGGCAGGCGGGGTCCTTAGCTTCATTTTTGTAAAGTGGGCAGTAAGGGTTCTTGACGGCTTTTGTCAATGAAGTGTTTCTCTTCCTGTCTTTTTTTTTTTTTTTTTTAAACTCCTTTCCTTCTCATTCCTCTCCCCTTTCATTTCCCTCCAATTCTTCGTCTTTTTCTCTTTTTTCCCCCTTTCCTTTCCTTCTTCCATTCGCTGGCAGTCAGTATGGAACTTAGGTACAGCCATTCTATTGCCCTGCTTCCCGGTTGCCTGGAAGTGGTTAACACAGTTGGCTGAAAACATGGGATTATTTTTTAATGTGTTTTGCGTGTATTCAGCCTGCCCCTTCCAAGGCTGGAGGTCACAGCAGTTTGCTACGGAAATGATTTGCTGTCGCGGAGAAATGTGACGACGGATGGCGAGAAAACCACGAGAAAAATAAAGATCTTCTCGCCCCACAGGTGCTTTCCACACAAAATCCACTTTTCGGAAGCCCAGTCATTACGGAAATTGTGCTCTCATGCTTCCCTTGAAAGGATCAGATACTCGCATTCAGGTCTGCACCAAATCAGTGGCTCGCAAAACCACCCACCAATGCTTAAATGGCCTTTAAAGTTCTAACAGCACCGGTTAATTAACAGTCATTAGTTAAATAAAAACAGTCAATTGGGAAGAATTCTGTCTGGGAGGGGGAAAAAAGTTTTAACAACCACAGAGGGTAAATGCTCTCCAGATCTGGAAAGCTCCCAGGAGGATGTATTTTCGTACCATTCTTAGATTCATCTAGTTTTTAGTGGTCTTGCGGTTTTACTGGCTAATTCTTTTCTTGTAAACATGTGGTTAACCTTTTTTTTTGGTTCGAGTTTTATTTTATATTTGAGCAGAAAATATCCTTTCATTTTATTATGCCTCTGGGAGTTTTTGACCAAAAAAAAAAAAATTGATTGGAAAAGTAATACTTGTGCTTGGTAAATACACACAAAGGCAGACGGACAGACAGACAGCCTCAACAGGGTGAAAGGAGGACACAGTGAAGAGCTAAGCCTCCCTCCTCCTGTTATGTGTATTCTTAGTTTATATTTATTGTTTTTCCAGGAATATTCTCTACATATACAAGCACGCTGCAAAAGAACATGGAAGAGATGTAGGAGAGCTTAGGGGTCAAGCACATAGGTGTCAGAGCCAGACCACCTGGGTTCACATCCCAGCTCTGCAGTCTATTACCTGGCTCTGTGAGTTTGACTGAACCCTTCTGTACCCCCCAAAGTGGTAGGCAGCCTCTAAAATGCCCCCCCAACGGCCCCCAATGATCCCCACTTCCTCGTATCAACACCCTTATGAAATCCTCTCCCCCAAGTGTGGGCTGGACCTACTGATCCCCTTCTAACAATTATACCAGAACTGATGAGATGTCATCACTGCTGAGCTTAGGTTATAAAAAGACAGTGGCTTCTGTCTCAAGTGTACGGGGGAGACCAGCTGCCAGGTCCCCACCGTCATGTCAGAAGGACACGCAAGCAGCTTCTTAAACAGCCCGTGAGGTGAAGAACGGAAGTCTCCAGGCAATAGCCCGAGAGAAGCTGAGGCCTGCCTTAACCACATGAGTGAGCTTAGA
Organism: Balaenoptera musculus; assembly: GCF_009873245.2. Lineage (NCBI taxonomy): Eukaryota > Metazoa > Chordata > Mammalia > Artiodactyla > Balaenopteridae > Balaenoptera > Balaenoptera musculus. The sequence goes on from NC_045787.1 coordinate 166,657,800, forward strand.
GCTCTTCCCCGTGGGGTGTTCTGTTTGATGGGTGTCAAGGTTCAGTGTTTCAAGATGAATAAGTTCTAGAGACCTGCTGAATAAATTCTACAGATTGTGTCTGCAGTTAACATTTCTGTGTTGTACGCTTGAAATTTTGTTAAGAGGGTACATCTCATATTAAGTGTTTTTACCACAATTTTAGAAAGAGAGAGAGAAAAGAAGGAAGGAAAGGGAGGGAGGAAGGAAAGAAAAGAAGGGAGGGAGGGAGGGAGAAAGAGAGAGAGGAAGGAAGCGGTGAAGGAAGGAAGGAAGGAAGAGAGAGAGAGAGAAAGAATCTTCCCCAGTTGAGCCTTCAGATGAGACCACAGCCCCAGCCAACAGCTTGCCCACAACCTCATGGGAGACCTTGAGCTAGAACCACCCAGTGAAGCTGCACCCAGATTCCTGACCCACAGCCACTATCTGTGATCATGAATGTTTGTTGTTTTAAGCTGCTAAATTTGGGGACAATTGTTTACACAACAAGAGATAACACATATGTAAAATGAGACTAATAATACAAGAGTTATTGTGAAGACGAAATGAGTTAATATTGACAAATGATGGGGAATTACCTGGCACAGAGTAAGCACTCAAACAAATGTTTACATATTTACTTAAAAAGGCAGTATTTACATGGGTAAGTTTATCCCCTTTTGAAACAAATATCCCCCTTTAAAAATGCTGTCAACAGTGTTCAATGTTCTGTGCTTACTATTTTGTTGTTTAATATGTGGATCATAGCCATTCTCCTGCACCTGCCCACATAGCTTCATCTCATTCTTTTTCACTGCTGTATAATAGTCCATTGCTTAGCTGAATGCTACTTCACTCAATCAATCCTTTATTGTTGGCTGTTTAGGATGTTCCCAGGTTTCTGTCATCCTTTTTGTCTCAATGCCCCATCTTAAAATGTAATGTCCATCCATGTTGCTGCAAATGGCATTATTTCATTCTTTTTATGGCTGAGTAATATTCCATTGTATATATGTACCACATCATCTTTATCCATTCCTCTGTTGATGGACATTTAGGTTGCTTCCATGTCTTGTCTGTTGTAACAGTGCTTCAATGAACATTGGGGTGCGTGTATCCTTTTGAACCAACAAGGACCTACCGTATACCACAGGGAACTCTGCTCAATATTATATCACAACCTAGATGGGAAAAGAATTTGAAAAAAGATAGATATGTGTATACGTATCACTGAATCACTTTGCTGTACACCTGAAATTAACACAACATTGTTAAGCAACTGTACTCCAATATAAAATAAAAAGTTACTTCCTGAAAAAAAAAAGTGATGTTTTCAGTCATGGACAGTTCCAAGTGGAAGAAACCCATCTTTGGAATCATTCGATGCTGAAGTTTCAAACGGAGGTTCTGGGAGGCCAAGTGCTCCATGGCGCCCCCTGCCTTTGATCAAAACTGCTCCCCTTTTGCCTGTCCGACCCCAAACCCAGACACCTAATCCCGTGCTCGCTCCACACCTCACAAGCCTTCTGTGGGAACACATCTGCAGCTTCATCATGAGATGATTTGAGGCAAAGAAATTCATTTCACAGCCAACTCCTTGGAAATACACCCGGACAATTCCTTTTTTTTAAATTTTATTTTTGTGTTGACATATAGTTGACTGACAGGGTCGTGTTCGTTTCAGGTATACAGCAAAGTGATTCAGTTATACATACATATATATCTTTTTTTTTTTTTGGATTCTTTTCCCTTATAGGTCATTACAAAATACTGAGTAGAGTTCCCTGTGCTATATGGTAGGTCCTTGTTGGTTATCTATTTTATATATAGTAGTGTATATATGTTAATCTCTAACTCCTAATTCATCCATCCCCCCACCAGGACAATTCCTAATAGTAAACTGCATTTCCCAAGGTGAGGGGTGTTAGTAGGGGGAAATAGGTCACTCTGTTTAATAGGTTTGGGAAATGCAGTTAGATAGAATTAACATTTTTTACTAATGGCCTTTTTTTTTTTTTTTTTTTTGCTGATACTAGTAACATCTCTTGGGCACCTTCAGTATCCCTGGCACGTCACAGAGCACATCCCAGTGAATCCCCACGAGGTAAGTCTTCATCGGAAACCTTTTTTACAGAAGAGGAAACTAGGGTTAGAGGATTACGTGACTTGGCCTTGAGTATGCAGCTAGCATCCAGAACTCAAGTCTGAATGGTTCCAAAGGCTGGGGTCATAACTCGGATACGATTGCAGGACTTCTCAGGGCCTTTAATAAGCTGCTGGGCACTGGCATCTCTTGATCACGGAGCCCTTTCTTCACAGTGTGTCTGACTACAGTAAGTAAGACTGTCTGTCAGCACAGGGTAGCAGGGACTCCGTATCAACCTGTCTGCAACCAAACCTACACCTACAACAGCTGGAGTGACCAACCATCTGGTTTGCTCTGGGCTGAGGTGGTCCCTGCGACATGGAACTTTCAGGTTTAAAAAAAGTCTTTTTTTTTTTTTTTTTTTAATTATTAGCACCTTTAATTAATTATTTATTTATTTATTTATTTTGGCTGTGTTGTGTCTTCATTTCTGTGCGAGGGCTTCCTCTAGTTGCGGCAAGCGGGGGCCACTCTTCATCGCGGTGCGCGGGCCTCTCACCATCGCGGCCTCTCCTGTCGCGGAGCACAGGCTCCAGACGCGCAGGCTCAGTAGTTGTGGCGCACGGGGCCAGTTGCTCCGCGGCATGTGGGATCCTCCCAGACCAGGGCTCAAACCCGTGTCCCCTGCATTGGCAGGCAGACTCTCAACCACTGCGCCACCAGGGAAGCCCAAAAAAGTCTTTTTTAATTATTATTCAGATATAATTCACATAACGCGAAGTTCATCATAGTAAATTGTACAATTCAGTGATTTTTAGCATATTTAAAGCATGGTGCAACCATCCCTACTGATTTAATTCCAGAACATTTCCACTGCCCCCAATGGAAACCCATACCCTCGTATCCATTTAGCAGCCCCTCAGTTCCTCCCTCCCCAGCCCCTGGTAACCACTAACCCACTTTCTGTTCTATGGATTTGCCTCTACTGGACATTTCACCCAAATGGAATCACACAGTATGTGCTCCTTTGTGACTGTTTCACTACACTTAGCATCATGTTTTCAAGGTTCATCTGCATAGTAGCGAGTGTCAGTGCTTCACTCCTTTTTATGGCTGAATAGTATTCCATTGTGTAAATATTCCACATTTTGTTTATCCATTCATCTGTTGATAGACATCTGAGTCCTTTCCACTTTTTGGCTATTATATATGAGTAATGCTGCTGTAAATACGCGTGGACAAGTTTTTGTATGGACAAATGTTTCCAATCCCTTTGGATATGTACCTAGTAGAATTGTGGGGTCATATGGTAACGCTGTCTAACTTCTTGAGGAACTGGAGTTTCAGGGTTTTTTCCTTCTTCTTTTCTTTTTTCCTTTTTTGGCCACACCTCACAGCTTGTCGGATCTTAGTTCCCCAACCAGGGATCAAACCCGGGCCCCAGGCAGTGAAAGCACCGAGTCCTAACCACTGGACTGTCAGGGAATTCCCCTGGAGTTTCAGTTTTAATAGCAGGAAAGTTCTAGGGAAATCAGGACAAGTTGGCCACACCTTATAAATGATTCCTCCTTGATGTCACTTGCCCCGGAGCTTTAGGTAAGAGGACAAAGCAATCAAGATACTGCCTTCGGTACACCCCCGTTCCTTCCACTGTTACCCAACTTTTCTGGTTCTGTGGCTTCCTGTACTGCAGACTCTGCCATTTTCCCTCCAAACTGTGCCCTACATCGTCTTCCAAAGATTGCTGTGTGTTTAAGCAAGCAAAGCCTTCTCTCTGGAAGGGACAGAAAGCAGAGTCCACTAGGGGGAAATGTCAGCCTTTCCTCCATCCACTTGGAAGCCCTGGGTGTCCTGTGTCAGCAGGGACCCGGCACTTCTTGATAAGGGATGACTTGGGCCAGAATAGGAATACGGGGGGAGCTAAGAGTGACAGAATAGAGGGTAGGTAAGTCCTGAGCTGAAATTCCCTGCTGGAAATTCACACCTGTTTTCCTTCTGCCCTAACATAATATAGAACCACTGTTTGAGTGGGAAATTGTGGAATTACAATAAAAAGCTAAGGATTAATCTCAGAGCAACCCTTCCATATCTTTCCTGGATTATAATCAGAGGCTTAAACCCCTTCATACAAGCACAGAATTGCATGCTTTTCATCTACATTTTCCTAATGGAAGCGTTTCTGCGAGGTTTCTTCTGCCCACCTAGCCTTAAGAGATTTGGGGCAACAAAAGAATAAAAGGCAGGGTCTTGAAGAGATATTTGTACACCCTTGCTCATAGCAGCGTGAGTCACAGCAGTCAAGGTGGAAGCAGCCCAAGTGTTTGTTAATGGATGAACGGATAAAATGTGGTCCATCCACACAATGGAACATTATTCAGCCTTAAAAAGGAAGGAGATTCTGACACACGCTACAACACAGATGAACCATGAGGACATGATGCTAGAAGCCAGACACAAAAGGACAAATACTGTCTGATTCCACTCATAGGAGGTCCCTAGAGGAGTCAGATCCACAGAGACAGAAAGTAGATGGTGTGTTCCAGGGGCTGGGGAGTCAGTGTTTCATGGGGACAGAGTTTCAGTTTGCAGGATACAGAGTTCTGGAGATGCATGATGGTAGCACAAAAGTGTGAATGTACTTAATACCACTGAACTGTACACTCACAAGTGGTTTAAATGGTAACTTTTATGTTATGTATATTTTATCTCAAATTTTTAAAAAATTTTAAAGATAGATTCGGATAAGAAATTTTTACCTGCAGGCTTGGCATTCCACCATCCATTTATTCGACAGTGATTTACTGAGGAACAGCTGTGTTCCAAGCCCAGTTCTAGACCAAGGTTTCTCAGCCTCGGGGCTGCTGCCTTTGGGGCCACATCATTCTCTGTGGTGGTGCCGTACTGTGCCCTGTAGAGATGCAGCGTGACCCGCTTCTACCCGCCAGACGCCAGTGGCTCCCCCTCCCCCAGCTGCGACATCAAAAGTGTCTTCAGACGTTGCCCAGTGTCTCACAGGGGGCAGAATCATCCCAGGCGAGATCCCCCCTGGGTTAGGGGATTCCATGGACCCCCAGAAGACACTGCATTCCATAATCATCTGACCTGCGGAGGCCCTAGGATGCTACACACGTTTGAAACACACAGAGTGACTGGGGAGGGAGAGAGGAGGTCATTCACAGATGCTGGGGGTGGGAGGCACCCTGGTTTACACGGCTTAACACATTGGGAGTTCATTCTGGTGCGCGGTGCGACCTGGGGCGTCAGACTCAATCTTTCCCCGAAGGCTTAATGCTGGGTTTCTTAGTCTAGGCGCCGTTGGCCTTTGGGCCCAGATAGATTCTCTGTGGTGGGGCCATGCTGTGCACTGCGGGGTGTTGAGCATCCCTGGTCTCTACTGACTAGAGGCCAGCAGCACCCCCTAGTCGTGACTGCCAGAAACGTCCCCAGACATTGCCAAGAGTCCCCCTGTGGGGCAGAGTCACTCTTGGTTAGAAAAAAACCCTCTGCTTTATAAGACTCTCCTGTGGTCCAGTGGCTAAGACTCCGGGCTCCCTATGCAGGGGGCCCAGGTTCAATCGCTAGTCAGGGAACTAGATCCTGCACGCATGCCTCAACTAGGAGTCCGAATGCTGAAACTAAGAGCCCTCGTGCCACAACTAAAGATCCAGCATGCCGCAACGAAGATCCCACATGCTGCAACTAAGACTCAGTACAGCCAAATAAATAAATAACTTTTTTAAAAAATCAATGAAACCAAGAGCTGATTCACTGAGAAAAACAAACAAACAACAACAACAAAAACCCTCCGCTTTAGATGATAGAGATGAGGGTAGACAGAAGAGGTCCCTGCCCTGCTGGAATTTACTGAGACTGGAGGACAGGGCTGGAAACTGCAATTTCAACTGGGGCACCAGGACAGAAAGGTTCTGGAATTCCACAGGGAGGCGCCAGCCCAATGAGCAGGTTTTCAGAGGAAATAACTGAGAAGGAGGTTCCCAGCTCTAAAGGCTGTTCACCTATCCAGAGGGTACAGAAGGGTGAGAGTGGACATCGGAAGAGAAATTTTTATTTTTTTTTAATTAAAAAAAATTTTTATTTTATATTGGAGTCTAGTTGATTAACAATGTTGTGTTAGTTTCAGGTGTACAGCAAAGTGATTCAGTGATACATATACATGCATCTATTCTTTTTCAAATTCTTTTCCCATTTAGGTTATTACAGAATATTGAGCAGGGTTTCCAGTGCTATACAGTAGGTCTTGTTGCTTATCTATTTTAAATATAGCAGCGTGTACACATATCAATCCCAAACTCCCAATCTATCCCTCCCCCCATCCTTCCTCCCCTAGTAACCATAAGTTCGTTCTCTAAGTCTGTGAATCTGTTTCTGTTTTTTGTTTTTTTTTTTTAGTATTTACTTATTTATTTTGGCTGCACCACGTCTTAGTTGGGGTACTCGGGATCTTCGTCGCGGCATGCTGGATCTTTAGTTGTGGCATGAGGGCTCTTAGTTGCAGCATTTGGACTCCTAGTTGCGGCATGCACGTGGGATCTAGTTCCCTGACCAGGGATCGAACCGGAGCCCCCTGCACTGGGAGCACGGAGTCTTACCCACTGGACCACCGGGGAAGTCCCTCTGTTTTGTTAATAAGTTCATTTGTATCATTTATTTTTAGATTCCACCTATAAGTGATACCATACGATATTTGTCTTTCTCTGTCTGACTTGCTTCACTTAGTATGATCGTCTCCAGGCCCATCCATGTTGCTGCAGATGGCACCATTTAACTTTTTAAAGGGATGTCTTGGCAGACGACATCCGGGGTGCTGAGGGCTGGGTGAGCAGAGGGGTCTGGTTGTCCCTCCCTCCGATCATGGGGAGGGGGACTTGAAGGGCGTGCCTTGGCTCCAAATAGACTCCCCGGGAGCAGGGAGTGGGTGATGCTCCCATTCCAGGGGGGCGTGCTGGACCGGCCTCCACTTCCTGCCAGAAGCTGCAGGATGAGAGGAGGGCTGGTTGTCTGTTTCGGTAGCTGAGCCAAGGCAACTTGATGCTAAATCAGGATGGGCTTGCAAACAGAGGGTTTGTTTGGGAAGAGGTGTTGTGTGTTTCTCGGGAACTAGATGTGCTCAGAGAGCCGGCATGGGGGCATCTTAGATCTTGTCCTGGAGCCTGTTCTGGTGTCCCTTTGCAGAGGACAAGCAGGCCACGGGGCCTGGATTCCTAGGGACCAGGGAGAGTGGAAGCGGCGGTCAGTGTAGTAGGTTTGGCCGGGTAAAAGGAATGGCAGGTGGCAGCCCACCCACCAAGATGGGGCAGGGGTGGTCGCTTGTATCCAGGACAGCTTCACGAGGTCTCCTACGCTTGATTTATTGCTGTGCCGTTGCCGTCGTGAAGTTCATAATGACTTTCGAACAGGGATCCTTCTCCACTACAGACGGACAGGGCAGGTGCAGCTCAGTATTTTATCTCCAAAGACTTTAGACTCCTCCCAGGAGCTAATAAGCAAAAAGGGAAATGTGCAGTCGTGTTTGACATCAGTGAAAATCAGGCCATTGGATTGAGAGAGCCTTGATGTCACAGGCTGCTGCTAAATTTCTCAGGAGGTTCCCCTTAACCAAATGGCTACGGGTCACTGGATTTTCTTAAAAACTGACCAGGCAGGGTCTCCACCTTGTCTTGTCTTTCTATGAAGGACGACTGTCACTTGACCAGCTGAAAGCTGCTGCTTACTAACATCAAACTGGAATAACTCCAAGTCAGTTTTGCGCTAAGGCAATAAATGCATTCCTAAAAATCACTGCCCTGGGCAAAATTACAGGATAAAACACACAGGGCTGGCTTGTGGGTAAAATGGAGTTAGGGTGACAATACTCAAAAACTTCGTCAGTGAGTTACACACCTGAGTTACAACTAAAAGGAACCTAATTAATATGGTAGCAGAGTCTTTTAATAACAACTTCATTGAGATATAATTCACATACCATGACATTCATCCTTTTAAAGTATGTAATTCAGTGGTTTTTAGAACATACAAAGACTTGTGCAACTATCACCACAATCCATTTAGAATATTTTCATCACCTCCCAAAGAAGCTCCATACACCTTAGCAGCACCTCCCCATTTCCCCTCCTCCAACCCCCGACGACCACTAATCTACTTTCTGTCTCTATGGATTTGCCTATTCTGGTCATTTCCCATAAATGGTATCACACAATATGTGCCCTTCTGTGACTGTCACCTTTCCCTTAGCATCATGTGCTGAGAGTTCTTCCATGCTGTAGTGGGTATCAGTACATCATTCCATTGTATTGCCTAATAAAATTCTATCATATGGATTTACCGTATTTTACTTATCCATCTATCTGTTGGTGGTTATTTGGATTGTTTCTGCTTTGAGCTATTATGAATAATGCCACCATGAAAATTTGTGTACAAATTTTTGTGTGGATATATGTCTTCATTTCTCTTGGGTATATATCCTTAGGGGTGAAATTGCTGGGTCATATGGCCATTCTATGTTTAACTTCTTGAGGAACTGCCATATTGTTTTCTAAAGTGGCTGTACCATTTTACATCTCTCCCAGCAGTGTATGAGGGCTATGGTTTCTCCACATCCTTGCCAATACTTGTTATTACCTGTTTGGGGTTTCTGGTTTTTTTTAATTATAGTCATCTTAGTAGCTGTGAAGCAGTATCTCATTGTGGTTTCGATTTGTATTTCCCTGAGAACTAATGATTTTGAGCATCTTTTCATGTGCTTGTTGGCTGTTTGTATATCTTCTTTGGAGAAATGTCAATTCAAATATTTTCCCATTTTTAAGTTGCTTTTGGTATCATATTGAAGAAGCCATTGCCAAACCATGGTTATGGAGATTTACTCCTATATTTTCTTCCAAGAGTTGTATAGTTTTAGTTCTTACACCTAGGTCTGTGATCTATTTTAAGTTAATTTTGTATATGGTGTGAAGTAGGGGTCCAACTTCATCCTTTTGCATGTGGCCATCCAGTTGTCCCAGCGCCACCTGTTGAAGAGACTATTGATAATCTTGGCACTCTTGTCCAAAAAAATCAATTGATTGTAAAACTGTACGTTTATTTCTGGACTCTCAGTACTGTTCCATTTATCTGTGTGTTTAGCCTTATGCCAATACCACACTGTAGCTTTGTAGTAAGTTTTAAAATCTGGGAGTGTGAGTCTTCCAATTTTGTTCTTCTTTTTCAAGATTGTTTGGGTTATTCTGGGTTCCTTGCGTTGCTTTATGAAGTTTAGGATCAGCTTGTAAATTTCAACAACTACAACAAAAAACCCAGCTGGATTCTGATAGAGATTACATTTAGTCTGTAGGTCAGTTTGGAGAATATTACCATTTTAACAACATTAAATCTTCTTAATAATGAACATGGGAAATCCTTTGATTTACTTGGGACTTCTTTAATGTCTTTCAATGCTGTTGGGTTTTTTTTGTTTGTTTGTTTTGGTTTTTGTTTGTTTTTTAGTTTTCATTGTACAAGTCTTGGCTTCTTTCATTAAATTCATTCCTAAGTCTTTGGTTCTCTTTGGTGTTATTGTAAATCGAATTCTTTTCTTGATTTCATTTTCGGATTGTTCATTGCTAGTGTATAGAGAAACAATTGAGTTTTGTATATTGAACTGGTACGCTGCAACCTTGCTGAATTCACTTATTAGTTTTAATAGCTTTTTAATGGGTTCCTCAGGATTTCTACATACAAGATCATGTCATCTGCAAATAGAGATAGTTTTCCTGCTTCCTTTACAGTCTGGGTGCCTTTTATTTATTTTTCTTGCCTAATTACCCTGGCTAGCCCATCCAGGACAATGTCGAATAGAAGTGTCGAGAGCAGATAACCTTGTCTTGTTCCTGATCTTAGGGGGAAAGCATTTGGCTTTTCACCATTAAATATCATTATTGATACTTAATGGTGGCATTTTTTGTAGATGTCTTTTATCAGCTTGAGGTTCTCCTCTATTCCTAGTTTGTTGTGAAAGAGTGTTGGATTTTGTAAAATGCTTTTTTCTGCATCTGTTGGGATGATCATATCATTTTTGTCCTTTATTCTACTAAAACAATTATTACTTTTTTAATATTGAACCAACCAACCTTGCATTCTTGGGACAAATTCCACTTGATCATGGTGTATAAATCTTTTCATATGCTGCTGGATTTGGTTTGCCAGTATTTTGTTGAGGATTTTTGCATCTATGTTCATAAGAAATCTTGGTCATTAGTTTTCTTTTCTTGTGATGTCTTTGTCTGGTTTTGGTATCAGGATAATTCTGGCCTCAGAGAATGTTAGAATGGCCTCATGGAGTATTCCCTCCTCTTCTAATTTTAAGAATAGTTTGTGGGGACTTCCCTGGTGGCACAGTGTGAAGGCTCCGCACTCCCAGTGCAGGGGGCCCAGGTTCCATCCCTGGTCAGGGAACTAGATCCCACATGCATGCCACAACTAAGAGTTCACATGCCACAACTAAGGAGCCAGTGAGCCACAACTAAGGGGCCTGTGAGCTGCAACTAAGGAGCCCATGTGCCACAACTAAGACCCAGTGCAACCAAATAAATAAATAAATATTTTTTTAAAAATTAGTTTGTGAAGGATAAGTGTTAAATCTTCTTCAGACCCTTGGTAGAATTCATCCGTGAAGCCATGTAGTCCTGGGCTTTTCTTTGTGGGAAGTTTTTTGATTACTAATTCAATTTCTTTACTTGTTAAAAATTCATTCAGTTTTCTATTTCTTCTTGAATCAGTTTTGGTAATTTGCATCTTTCTAAGGATTTCTCCCATTACATCTAGGATATCTAATTTGTTGGCATACAATTGTTATAGTATTATTTTATCATTTTATATTTCTGTTATGTTGGTTGTAATGTCCCCTCTTTGTTTCCTGGTTTTAGTAATTTGAATCTTCTCTCTTTTTATCTTGGTCAGCCTAGTTAAAGTTTTATCAACCTATTTGATCTTTTCAGAGGAGTAACTTGTGGTTTTATTAATTCTCTCTATTGATTTTCTAGTCTCTATCTCATTTACTCCTACCCTAATCCTAATTATTTCACTGCTTTTGCTAGCTTCAGTTTTAGTTCACTCTTATTTTCCAGTTTCTTAGGGTGGATAGCTATTGATTTGAAATCTTTTCCTCTCTCTTTTTTTTCTTTAACATAGATGATTATAGCTATCAAGTTTCCTCTACTTTAGCTGCATCTCATAAACTTTGGTATGTTGTGTTTCATTTTCGGTCATCCCAGAGTATTTTCTAACTTCCCTCATGATTTCTTCTTTGAGATAGCAGAGTTTTATACCTGTTCAGTGGGGAAGAAATACATAAATAATACTGCAAATACGGCATCACGTTGGGACAAATTCACATTCTCAAAACAAGAGTTATAGCAGAATGAACCGTACAAGAAGGCTCCAAGGTACCTCCTGTCCCACTCTGAAACTTTTCCCCTCACCTTCCCACATCCAGTCCATCAGAATGCTCTCCAAAATGTACCTCTAATCCACCCATTCATCTCCACCTCTGCTACCAGGTCCCTAATCGCGGCCACCCTACCTTTCAGTCCAGAACTGTAGCAGACTCCCAAGTTCTCTGTCTTTCTTGTCTCCTGCAATCTATCCCCCATGCGATGAGCTTTTAAAATCACAAATCACAAATTGGAGTACATCTGCCCCCCACTTAAAACCCTCCAATGGCTTCCCAATCTGATGAGGACCATTTCCCATGGCCTTTGGGACCTCAAATAAAATGACCCCCTCCATCCTCTGACTCACCACCCCCCACCCACTTACCCCTCCCCATTCACTCTGCTCCAGCCACGCCCAAGGACCTGCTTTTTGTTTCTTCCACATGAGTTTCCACCCCAGGGATTTTGAATTCCTGAAATGTTCCTTTCCTCTTCCTCATTATTCTGACCTTGGCCCAAAGGTCACCCCCTCAGAGAGGCCTAGGGTGACCAACTCTTCCCACTTTGTCGGGGAATTTTCCAGATTTAGCACTGAAAGTCCCACGCCCTGGGAAACCCCATAATCAAACCATCTGGGTTGGCCACACTTCAGAGGCCATCCCTGGCTGTTCCATCCAAAATAAGCCCCACCTACTCACCCCCAAGTTACTACCCTGTTACTTTTCCTATACATGTGGGACTTGTGTCCCTAGAAGAACAGTGCCTGGCAAATAGTAGGCACTCAATAAATATTTTTAACTAAATTAATCATTGAAGAACAGAAACTGATTCCTGCAGTCTTAAGATTCCATCACATGAAACTCTGCAAGAAGCAACCCATTGCTTCTTTTTTTTTTTTTTTTTTTTTTTTTTTTTTTAGAAATTCACGTTCTTATTGATTGATTGATTGATTGCTGTGTTGGGTCTTCGTTTCTGTGCGAGGGCTTTCTCTAGTTGTGGCAAGCGGGGACCACTCTTCATCGCGCTGCGCGGGCCTCTCACCATCGCGGCCTCTCTTCTTGCGGAGCACAGGCTCCAGACGCGCAGGCTCAGTAATTGTGGCTCACGGGCCCAGCTGCTCCGCAGCATGTGGGATCTTCCCAGACCAGGGCTCGAACCCGTGTCCCCTGCATTGGCAGGCAGACTCTCAACCACTGCGCCACCAGGGAAGCCCAACCCATTGCTTCTTGAAGCAAGAAGCTTCTTGAAGCAACCATTGCTTCAATTGCTTCAAGAAGAACGTGGCAAAATCAATTTAGCAAGTCACCATCAGCATTTTCATTAAAACAAAACAGAATAGAAAAAAATCAGCATTACCTAAAGTATCATGTCATGAAAATGTTTTCGTTATATATGTGTTTGTGTGAACTGGGGCTCTGAGTAAAATATACTTCCTGCTGTGCCTTGTGGTCAAAAATGTTTGAAAACTACCCATCTAGTGGTCAAGAGTGTGGGATTGGGCACCAGACCACTGGGGTTCGAAGCCCTTACAAGCTGTTTGATACAAATTCACTCATTTTTTTCCCGGCCTCTGTTCTCTGATCTGTAAAACGGGGATAATGCATACTCTTTTTTTCAGGATGTGATTGTGAGATTTAACTAAGTTAGCATATGAAAAATGCTTAGATCACTTTCTGGCATATAAGGACAATTTAGTCAATGCTGACTAATATGATTACTTGTTGAATGAGTGAATGAATGAGGCTGAAATCTAATCTTCCCTTAAGTTACCCTGCCTGCCTTTTCTCAGAACAAGCTTTTTCTCCTCGTGTTCCAGCCGCTTCTCCCAAATAACTATATGTTTACTTTATTATTCTGTTTATTGTCAATCTCCCCCCCCCCAAAAAAAAACAAAAAACGCTGAGAGGGTCCCTTGTTTGTCCCATTCAAAAGTAGTTGAACCTACTACCTGGGGGTAGGGAGGAGAGGAAAATGTTGGCAAACATTTTCTGTGAAGTACCAGATAGTAAATATTTTAGACTTTGCTTAAGTCATCCCATCTTTGTGCAAATGCTCAAGTCTTTAGTACCCAACTCTTGTCTCTATGGGACAAGTTTCCGTGTCCCTTAAAGGAACGGGGGGAAGCTGTGTTCCAAAAAACCTTTAATTACGAGCACAGGCAGGCAGAATTTGGCCCGCGGGCCATAGTCTGTCGTCCATAAAGGAGCTGAAAATACTGGATTCAGTAAAATAAAATAGACTTTAATATAGTTTCCACGTGCCACGAAAGAGTCTTCTTTTGATTTTTTTTTTTAACCACTTAAAACATATTTTAAAATTCCCAGCTTGTGGGCCATGAAAATAAGGCAGTGGGCCGCATCTGGTCCGCGGGTCGGAATTTGCTGACCCCGGACCTAGACTGTGCTAGGACGCCCGACAATAAGCGAAGGTCCCCGGATCCCCAAAACTCGGCCTTCCGGGAGCGGCGCAACCAACACCCGGCCCGTGCGCGCCTCCCGCCTACCAACCCTCCCAGCGCCGCCCGCCTCCCTCCAAGCCCCGCCCTCCTTCGGGGCGATTGGTCGAACCTCGCCCTCTTCCTCGCCGGGGAACTCCCCCGCTGACAGGCACTGCGGGCAGCCAATGGAGAGCTGCAGGGTCTTGCGCCCCGCCCTCATCGCGCCCGTTGGAAGCGGGCCGTTGAGGGGGTGGGGCGTGGAGCCTGGTAACCGTTGCCGATAACAACGCCCCGCCCCGTCGCGGCAGGAGGGCAGGCGGCGAGAGGCGGGCGGGCGCCGGGAGCGGGAGGAGGAGCGGCAGCCGCCGCCACCGCCGCCGCCATAGAGACTGTAGCCGTGGAGACTGTTACTTACCAACGGGGACCAACACGCAGCAGCCGCCACCGCCGCCGCGGGAGCCGTTGCGCGAAGTCCCGGCCGGAACTCCAGGTGACCGATGCGACCGCCCCGGGCCCTGCCCGGCCGGGGAGTACTGGGGGCGGCGGGGATCCCGATCGGGGGTCGGGGAGCGGGCAGCGCAGTCCCTGCCGTTCACCCCAAACGTACGGGATGGCGCGCCCGCGGGACCTCCCTCCGCACCCCGAGTCCCGACAGCGCGGCGGAGTTTGGAGTGGCCGTGGTCTCCTTCTTCCTTTTAACCAAACTCGGGGAGAGGTGAGGACCTATCGGCTCACTTTTTACAAAACTTCCTGAGTTGGGGGCTCCCGGGGAACCGTCTTTCACTCTTACCCTCAAAATCCCCGGGTTAGGGGTGCCCCGGGAACCCCTCTCAAGCTTTTACCTTCAAACTCCCTGAATGTGGGGCTCCTGGGGAACCTCTTCTCACTTTCGTTCCCCAAATCCTTAAGCTGGGGGTGCCCGAGGACCTCTCTCTCACTCTTCCCCTCAAACTCCCTGAATTGGGGGGCGCCTTAGCAGCGCCTTTCGAACTCTGACATTTAAACTTCCTGAATTGAAGGCGCCTGGAGGCTCCTCCTGTTTGCTCCCCAAATCTCTGAAATTGGGGCGCCCCTGGGACCTTTCTCTCACCCTTAAACTCAAATTCCTGAATTGAGAGGGCCTAAAAGATTCGTTCTCACCTTTACCCTCAAAGTTCTGAATGTGGGCTGTCCCGGGGATCATCGTTTTGACCCCGTTCCCGAATACTGAATTTGAGGGCTCTCTGTAACCCCATCCTCACTTTTTAACCAAAAGTCGGTGAGCTGGTCTAGGCGAAGAACCCCTCCCCTCCTCACTTTTTGACCACGAACTCCCCGAGAATCTGGCTTCCCAGAGACCCGTGTCTCACCTTTTCATCAAGAATCCTCGCGTTTAGGGCTCCTCGGATACTCCTCCGCTCTGTCCCTGGTAACCCGCGTTCCCAAGTTTGGGGGGAATCCTGGATCCGCCAGGCCTCCACGCCCCAGGAAGCGCTACGCACCGCCGCAGCACCCCTATTTGGACTGATCGCGAAGCAAGAAAAGTTTCACCGAAAAGGGTTGTGGGTTTGTGTTTTGTTTTGTTTTTGTTTTTTTTTAATTTATTAATTTATTATTTTGCTTAAAGAGCCCAACTTGTGGGCCCAAACTGCTCGGTGGCATTTTCTCCGCGGGTTGTGGGAGTGCGTGGGTGTGTGTGTGTATGTGTGAATCCATCCCCCACCCCCGACCCCCGAAAACACGCCCCCCTCCAAATGCTCTTGATTCCTTTTCTTTTCCCTCTGGGACAAGCCGCGGCGCTCCCTCCAGGCTTCTGTTGCTGTTGGTTTTTCTCGCTGCTGCGCTAAGAAAAGTTGCGTTTCCGATCCTAGTGGCTATTTCAAGGGCCCCCGGGGCCCAACTGCCCCTGCCATTCCGGCGGCGGCGGCGGGGGTGGTTCATCGTCCTAATTTTAACCTCCCGGTTGCCCCAGCAGGAATGAGGGAGAAGGGCAGGATGTAGAACACAAGTCCAGGGCTGCCTTCCGCGGAGACATCATTCCTGCTTCTGGTGTTTTCATTATGCACCGCCCCTCCCCCCCCAAACATAAAATTATTTTCTTGCTTTGTGCATTGAACTGTCGGTGCAGACTGTCATGAGTTTTTCCCCCGCCCAATCAGCTTTATCTCTGCAAATCCAAAATAGCAAACCTGATAGAAGGCTCTCCATGTCAACTAAGACCTACCCAAAAAAAATCAAAATAATGACAACAACGACAACAGAAAACATTAATAACAAAAACTTTTTTTTTTTTGCCTGCACATATTGGCAGCACATTTTTATCTTGTTGCTTCATAATCTGAAACATTATTTGTTTGCTCATATTGATATAAAGACCCTTACCCTCTGTGCCGGGGAGTACCAGGGGCTGGTCACCTGTTCTTTCTCCCACTCCAGTTTAAAAACTTGAACTGACTCTAAAATAACCTTAGAAATGGTTACTCACCTACTCTGGCCAGAGAAAAAGAGTGTATGGTACCACCCCACCCCCCAGGAAAGGAATTTAATTTCCTTAATTACTGGTGCTAATTTTGCCAACAGGCTTGGTAGAGTATCCGGCGGGACTTGGTAGTCTTTTTTAAAAAAGACTTCTAATAATATATGATGGAAAAGATAACTGGTTCCAGGATCCTGTGGTGTTCCAACTGATGTGGGTCAGGAATGAATGCAGAAACAGTTTGCCCCTGTGGTAAAAGCAATATGAACTATTTGCCTCTTTAGGTGCATTCCTCTCATCCCAGATAAACCTCTGAGATGCTCGAAAGGGGAGTCCAGGAGGAGAGGGGCAGAATTATTAATGACCCCCAGTAACAGAACAAGTCCTTTGAAATTCAGTTGATATCTGCTTTCTGGGTGCAGGCCACATATCACCTTAATATTCATCTTTAACCGGGTTTATCACTGAAGCACCTGCCAGGCTGGAGTCATTCACCAGAAATGCAGATGCTGGGAAATTGTTTATCTGGCTCTTATTCCTTAGACCTAATTTGTAGTTTCAGATTCGAGTTAAAATTAATTAATATTAATCGATATTTAATTAATTGAATTTTCATTAATAGTATATATAATTGAGTCAACATTTTAAATGTGCTTGCAGGATTTTTATAGTCACAGGTGGTGGTTTTGCTTGTAAAATTCCAGAGCCAGAAGGAACCATATCTTATAGTATATTCGGCTCTTTTTTTTTTTTTTAACATCTTTATTGGAGTATAATTGCTTTACAATGATGCATTAGTTTCTGCTTTATAACAAAGTGAATCGGCTATACATATACATATATCCCCATATCTCTTTCGGCTCTTTTTAATTAATGCAGGTTGACCACTTATTGAAATAACGTGCTGCCCTATACACACCTACTTATTTGTAAAATGTGAAACTTTTTTCAAAGCAAGGGAAGTTCTCAGAGAAACTGCCTCCCTTGTCAGGACCCTCACGGAACCCAAGATCAGCAAAGGACTTCTTATAGGAAAAGACAAAAGAGAGGGAGAAGCTTAGGAGAGGAAGACCCAGAATTAAGGGGGCGTGTGGGGTAAAGAGTGGGGGCACAGGATGGGGGGCAGAGCCGTGGAGAGCCCACCCCATGGGCTGGCAGGCTGCAGCTGGTGAAGATGGTGATGCTGACAGGCAGCTTAGAGGCAAGGGCTTAGTCCCCCAGTCTGCTCCTCTGAAGGCTCCGAGCTCCCTTAGTGAACATCAGCCGGCTTCTCCTGGCTGCTCAGGCCAACACGTTGGCGTCGTCCTCCAGCCCTCTCTCTCTCAAGCCATCAGCAAAAAGGTAGAGTCCTAGAATCTGACCACGCCTCGCCACCTCCACCGCCAGCCCCTGGTCCGAGCCTCTTGCCCAGATGATTCCAGCCTGTTCACCAGATATCGTATCATGTCCTGTTGCGATCCTCAGATTGGATGAACGGGGTCAGGGGTCAAAGGAAAGGAAAAATACAAGTCCCAGCCCTGGATGCTGCTGATGTGGGCTTTAGGGCCCCACAGAGAAGGGGTTAACGTTGATTAGCTCTGTGACTCCAGGTAAGGTTTGGCATCGGTGAAAGAGAAAATCACTTATATGGTTTTGATATTAGAAATAATATTATAGGGAATTCCCTGGCGGTCCAGGGGTTAGGACTCTGCGCTTCCACTGCAGGGGACACAGGTTTGATCCCTGGTCAGGGAACTAAGATCCCGCAAGCCATGCAGTGCAGCAAAAAGAAAAAAAAAAAGAGGAAATAATATTATAACTGTTTAGCCCAGGTTCTGGCACAGAATAGGTGCACAACGGAGTAGCTATTATTATTGTTGTTGTTATTTTTATTATTAGAACAAGCAAACAAGCAGTGTGGCCTGCCTGGGGTGATTTTTTAATTTTGGTTTCTTGACCACCCAATGCTGAGGAGACATTCAGTAAATAACATCTTGCTCGATTGAGTGGGTGAGCCTTCCCACTGTCTGTTTTAAGGTGGGACCTTACCCTTCGATTTGCATAGAATTCTCAGGTACAGATATGGCACCGCTGCAAGCGTTAAGTGCTGGGCAAAACCAAAAAACAACCCAAAAAGTGTCTCCCAGTCCCCCACATCTTGGTTGGGGTATCGGTCCATCTGAAATCACTCCCAAAACATCACACTTCCAGACAGGTTTTGCCAAGCAGCCAGCTCTGCAGGCAGAACCTACAGATGAGAAAATTTAAAAACTGGTTTCCCCTCTCCGTTAGTGCTGGCTCTTAGGTGCCAATCCTGTCGAAGTCTGGAAATCAGCCACTTGGAGGTGAGAACAGTCCTGGTCTTCATGCCAGGATTTGACTGGAGCAGACAGCATGGCCTTGCTCCTTGCTACACCTCACTTCTTTTTTCCTGAAGTGCATTCCTATTTTATGATACATAGGTTTTATATGTTTTAAAGCATGGTTTCATGCCCTGGTAACCTCATTTTAAATTGTGGTCAATTCTATGAATTTACAAAAAATACAGTTGTCTTCCCAAGCCTATGGATGATACATACAGCACGTGGATTTCAGATGCTGTGAATCAGATTATACCTGCCATAGTCCATGTTTAAAGATAAAAAAAAAAAATTCTAAAGCCATTAAAAATCTAGAACTTACATGTGATGGCCAATATAGTGATTATTTGTCATTTACCATGTAACAAAGCCCAGATGTGCTATATATAGTAAACCTGTTTCTACTAAGATCTCTGCAGTTATTTGGAGTGTGTGTGTGTGTAAGAACTGGGCTCCTGGTGTCCAGGGAAGTTCTTCAGGAGGTGACAGGTGAGCTGAGACTGTCATGATGAGAGGGAGCAGCCCTCTGCTGTTCAGAGGGAAGAGCCTTCCAGGTGGGGCGGGGTGGGGGGCAGCAGGTGCAAAGGTCCTGCGGCAGGAGGAGTCAGCTGGGCCTGGTCGGAGCAGAGAAAGGCGGCTGTGTGGCTCATAACTGGTGAGCATAAGGAGGAGAGGCACAGGGCCCCAGAGGCCATGGGGAGGACTCTGGCTGCTATTCTAAGTATAAATTAAGTTGTTGGGAGATTTCACCTCTGCCTGTAGCTGTCAGAGCCGTGGTGTCCAGTTGTTTGCTGGAAAACCTGCTTTCTGGACCTCTGCCATTTCTTCATCGCTCGTTCATTCATTCATTCATTCCTTTCTGAGTCAGACACTATCCTATGAGGTTACAGAGACCAAAGACCAACTAGGAGAGGGCGACAGTTTCAGAACGGGGATGGGCTAGAGGTCTCTCTAGGGCATGTGTGTGGCAGGCCACTCACCTGGAGGGGCCACGAAAGGTGTCCAAGAGGAGGCGGGCTGGAGCGGAGTCTTGATGTACAAGCAGACTGGTGGGGAGAGCCGTGGTGTGGCTGTGTTTTCCGGAAGCCGAGTGCAGGGTACAGGGGAGATCAGGCCAGAGAGGAGAACAGGTGTCGGCACACACAGCCTGTTTTTTGGAAGCAAAGTTTCACTAGAACACAGCCACGCTTGTTCATTTCCATACCGTCTCTGGCTGCCCTTTTGAGGCCACGGCGGGGTTGACTATTTGCGACCGACACAGAACGTGGACCGCAAAGCCTAAAATATTTACTGTCTGGACTTTTACAGGAAAAGTTTGCCGACCCCTGGCTGGACGAGTGGGACTCGTCTGGTGCTGGGCTGAGAGGTTTGCTGGGGAAGCACTTTGTGATCAGATGGGATTTTGGTAGGTGTAGCGAAAGGTATGGCGTCTGGAGGATGGCGACGGAGAATTAACAGCTGCCATGGTCCAGACCCAGGGCGATGGCGAGCTGGCTGACAGCACCAGCCGGGGACGCTGCGTGGGGACAGAGCTGCAGGGTTCTCGGGGCTCTGAGGACCCGGTGACTCTCTTGGGACCAAGGGCAGGGAGGAGCCCAGGGCGATCCCTGGGTGTCTGATTTTGGGGATCAGGTAGAACAGGCCGCTTCAGTGAGTCAGGGATCCTGGGAGAAGCTAGTGGGGCGGAGAGGGGTAATGCGTTCAGGTGTGGGCTTGGCCAGCTTGAGATGCACGGGGGCCAGCCGAGTGCGGGCAGTTTCCTGCCAGGCTGCTGGATTTCAGGGTCTGGAGACAGTGGGGGATGGTGGGGGGACGCGCAGTCCAGGCTGGAGGTCAGGATCTGGGAGCTGTCAGCATGTAATTGGTCATTTCAGTCGTGAAAATGGATGAGCTCACTCAGAGAGGTGGAGAGTGAGAAGGCCAAAGGTAGAACCATCAGATTTCAAGGAGCAGGAAACCAACGAAGAGTCATAGGAAAGTGGTTTTTTACAAAATGATGGCAAAATATAATGACATAAAGTTAAGCGCACATCTCAGTGGCATTAAGGACATTCATTGTTGTGCAACCATCCCCACTGTCCATCCCCAGAACTTTCTCATCTCCCCAAACTGAAACCCTGTCCCCATGAAACACTGACTCTCCAGCCCTTCCCCCAGTCCCTGGCCCCCACCATCTACTTCCTGTCTCTACGGATTTGACTTCTCGAGGGACCTCCTGTGAGTGGGATCAGACAGTATTCGTCCTTTTGTGTCTTGCTTATTTCACTGATGATCTCAAGGATCATCCATGTTGTAGCAGGTGTCAAAATTTCCTTTCTTTTTAAAGCTGAATAATATTCCATTGTGTGGATGGACCACATTTGTTTATCCTTTCATCCCTCGATGGATGTGTGGACTGCTTCCACACTTGGCTACTGTGAATCACGCTGGACAGAGAAGATTTCGCAGCAATTCTTAGGTGAGGGGGGAACCTGGGAAAGGGCTCTGAAGGCAGAGGGGGAAGTAACTCAAGGACTGAGCACCAGGGACAGTGAGGCCTGGTAGAGACCAAAGCGATCATCAGATGGGGACAGTTCCCTGGCAGGAAGGGGAAAGGACGCGTCCCCACAGAACGACAGAAGGCTTGGCTCATGAGCTCCTGTCTCCTCGGAAAACTTGAAATCACACTAATGATATAGAAGCCCATTCCTGAAGTTGCAGCAACGCTTAATTATGCTTATATTTTTAAAACGCAAACTGTTTATCTTTTCGAAATAGTGCCATGTTTCCAGGATATGTTTCTGTCCAAAAGGTGATCTGTGGGGTAAGGCCAGGGAAGCAATTTCCCCCCAGAATCACCAGCCCACAAAAATTCACCCCATCCAGGGAGAACCCAAAGAAAACACCACCTGGAGCTTTCCCACCTCGCCTGTCCTTCTCAGAATACGTACAGATGGAGCCTGCTTGGAGGAAAAATAAATTCGGAATTCCAGACCCACAGAAAACAGCTTGAAGGATGTGCTTCGATTTTGAAAAGAATTCTCCATTTTCTAGAAGAATTCACCATACTGGGGACCTCTTTATATTTAGAGCTCTCTAGGGTTTCCATCTGTTCAGCAAATATTTGTGGGTCCCAAATATCAAACATCTGAGTTGCTTAGAATTAGTCGAATACTTAAGTGTATTCATAGATCGTCATGCGGGGAGTTACGAGGGGAGAAGGTGATAGAGAAATTTTAAATTGTTAGCCACCATTGGCCACTGACATTCAGACTGGAAGTTAAAGCATGAAGCGGGTATAATTCCAGGGCTCATCAATTGTGTACATCGTGGTACGCTGATACGGCCAACTCTTAAAATGACAAGCAGGCGTGAATAGAAGGTATTTCTGGAAGCCCTGTAACCACGGAATTCGTCACTGGCCTGAGTCCACAGCTGGCCGAGCCGTTGTCACCTGGCCTGTGCTCCCTAAGGAGACTCAGCGGGCACCGGAAGAGACTCACCGATGAGCAGTTTTCTAACTGAACAAACCACAGGGTGACAGAGTTAGACGTGGTGGCCGGGCAGCGCTGTGGGGCCTCACCCAGATTCCGGGTAGGGAGCTCCTCGGGGCGCAGCCTTGCTCCTTTCTCTCTTGTAGCCCCAGTGGCCTGAGGAGCTCAGCCTTCCTCTCCTGTTCTAGAAGCAGGACTTCTCCAGCCTCTAGCTCTACAGTGACAGCGCGCTCAGAATCACTCCCAGATCCTGCGTGGGCCTGTGTGCCGTTGGCTCACGGTTCTCACTCACCTCTTCATCTCCTCCCAGTCCAGCCCACCGTGGCTCTCCTGGGCTGTGTCAGGGGGAGAGGATGGGCACATTCTCTCTGCCTTTTGTAGCCAATCAGATGGACTGGCCCCTCCCCTTCGTTGTAACCACGCCGTACTTAGCTCGGCATTCAAGGCTCGTCTCTGTCCAGCCCCATCTCCCTTTTCAATTGCCTGTCTTTCACGACTTCTCCAAATGGACTTGCCATGCCTTAAACAGATCTTATACTCGGGTCTCCCCTCGTTCTGAAATGTCATTTCTACTGACGAAAAATCTTAGCTCTTCTCCGATGCTCTTTCGCCAGGGACCCTTGAGATGTTAATTGGTGAGCTAAGTGGGGAAACAGAAGACTAGGCCAGGTTTCTCCAACGCATCGCCATTGACTTTGGGGCCTGATCGTTCTTGGTGGGAGGGCGGGGAGGCCGTCCTGGGCCTCGTAGGAGGTTGAACACAGCACCCCTGGCCTCCACCTGCCAGGAGCGCCCACCCCTTGGCAAATGTCCCCTGGGGGGCAGAATCACCCCCTAGTTAGGGACCCCAGGATTAATCAGCCAGAGGTGCCAGGGCACATAGATTTCACATCCCAAGACGACATGGACGTGCCGTAGTGGTTTGCGTGTCTCATTTCCTGTTCTCGGTTGTGAGCTCCCGGGGGACAGGGACAGCTGTCCCTGCCGCACTTCCCACAGAGCTTTGTACTTCACACGTGAGTGAATCAAACACTTGAGCCCAGAGAGCTCTTCAGAGGGCGAGGCCTACATGGAGTAACAAAGCAAAAATCACCAACCCCTTGCCCGATGTCTGCTAGCCGTCAAAACTCCATGTTTTTGATTCAGCTTAGGTTAACATTCCAGCCCTTTCAATATGTAGTTTTCCTGTACCAAATCCCCAGAGAAATTTTAATCAAAGACCCCTGCTGTTAATGGCCTCCCCTTTTGGCCCAACCAAAATTGCAAGTCAACATCTTTTCCAGAAAGCAGGGATCTGCCTGGGAACGTGGAGTCTTACCACCCAACTGCTGCCAGGTCCCAAAGCCAGGAGCCCTGTACACGGTGGACAATGTTAAATGCCTAGTTCTGCGTCCAGCCGATTGCAACGGCTCGATTCATATTTGTTTGCTTTGGAACTTTTCAAAGATGTCACTCTGTTAAAAAGTCGATTTGAAACGAACGTGCTTATGTCTGTTAGATTTATTTCATCCACAAAACATGGCACTCAGAATTTGTGGACTGAACGAATTCTCCTTCCTGCAGAGTGATAGGGCCACTTGTCACTGTTTGGAACCAGCTTTTGCAGCGGCTCTGGCCATTTGTGAAGGGTGCCGGGTGCTAATAAAACTTCACTTATGGGCATTGAAATGTGAATTTCATGTCATTTTCATGTGTCACAAAATATTTTGACTCTGATTTTTTTTCAACCATTAAAAAATGTAAAAATCATTCTTAGTTTGTGGACCGTACAAAACCAGGCAGCAGACTGGGCCGGACTTGGCCGTGGGCGCGGCTGGTGGTTTGCTGACCTCTGCCCTGCGATAGAGGATGGAGTCCAGGAGCGTTCACAGCCTGTTTTCCCAGAGAACCCCCGGTCCACACCCTCTGCTTCTCCTGCCTCCCCGCCCGCATGACACGCACACCTTCCTGTGCACGGCGCCTGCTCTTGAACTGGCCCCCCCTCCCTGTCTACCCCCCACCCATGGGATGGTCTTGCCTGTCCCGCAGCATCCAGGATGGGACCCTCCCAGGTTCCCCGCCCCAGGGTTTATGGTCCCAAGTTCCATCTGGAGTCTGCACCTGTCACCTTTGCCACAGAAGGAGTTATCTGTGTGTCTCCTTATCTCTCTCACGCAGGGTAAGACCCCTGAGGACAGACCAGGTCTGTCTCTGTAGGGCACCAATTAGAGTAATTATTTGTTGAATTGACTCGAGTTCTTACTAGGTCAAGATCTGACTGAGCTCTAAAATCATTTCGCTTACTTTCTAGTAAAATAGGGCCTCGTGAGAGATTTGCAGTTTCCCGGTTGGGTGGTTTATTCTAGGAGTCCCCTGGATCACGACTGTCCAGCGGAGACATAATGCGACCTGCGTGTGTCATTTAAAATTTTCTAGTAGCCACGTTCTAAAAAGTAAAAACAGGTGAAATTAATTTGAACAGTATATTTTATTTAATGCAGTATCTCCAAAATATTGTTGTTTTTTTAACACGGCATCTATATGAAACAGTTTTTATTGAGGTAGTTCACGTCCTTCTTGGTGTGCAGAGTCTCTGAAATCCAGTGTGTAGTTTACACCCGCGGCGTGTCTGGGTTCGGACCGGCCACATTTCACGAGCTCAGTATTGGGCACTGTGGGTAAAAGTGTTAAAATGAGGACAGCCATCACCTTTAGGCCATCCCTACTCTTTTTATTTTTAAAAAAATTTTTATACATCTTTATTGAGGTATAATTGCTTCACAATGCTGTGTTAGTTTCTGTTGTACAACAAAGTGAATCAGCTATATGCACACGTATATCCCCATATCCCCTCCCTCTTGCGTCTCCCTCCCACCCTCCCTATCCCACCCCTCCAGGTGGTCACAAAGCGCCGAGCTATCTCCCTGTGCTACGCGGCTGCTTCCCCCTAGCCATGCATTTTACAGTCGGTAGTGTATATATGTCCATGCTACTCTCTCACTTTGTCCCAGCTTCCCCCTCCCCTTCCCCATGTCCTCAAGTCCATTCTCTACATCTGCGTCTTTATTCCTGCCCTGCCCTTAGGTTCTTCAGTACCATTTTGTTTCTAGATTCCATATATATGCGTTAGCACACGGTATCTGTTTTTCTCTTTCTGACTGTCTTCACTCTGTACGACAGCCTCTAGGTCCGTCCACCTCACTACAAACAGCTCAACTTCGTTTCTTTTTAGGGCTGATCCCTACTCTTTTTAAAAGGCGACCACTGTTTGAGCTCTTTACTGTGTTCAGTACTTCCTAGCCTCACTCAAAGGTCTGAGTAGCACAGGTCCCCCCTGCCTCAGATGTTTGCCATTTTCTAAAGTGATCATGACTGGACTTTGCAAACAAAGCAGGTGTCCACTCTGGGCCACTGGGCAGTTTGATCCCACAATTCCCTAGGGACCGTTTGGGGACTTTGAGATCCTTATGGGCAGTGCCCGGAAGTCTGTTTATTTCCTCTTTTCAATTAGGGAAGTCATATCTTTTCACTGTAGAAAACATTCAACTAGCGCAAAAAAAATAAAAAGGGAAAAGAGAGCCTCTGGCTTCCTCCTCTTCTCTCCTCCTGCCCCTTCCACCGCTGATAAAGTTCAGCATGGATCCTTTGAGATACTTTGTGTGCAGATAAAACATTCTCACTGATACTTTCTTATTTTTTAATTGAAATGTAATTCACATATCATAAAGTTCACCCCTTTGTAAAGTGTACAATTCCGTGGTTTTTAGTATAGTCACAAGGTTATGCAACCATCACCGCTATCTAGTTCCAGAACATTCTATCACCCCAAAAAGAAACCCCGTCCCCGTTAGCAGTCACCCCCATGCCCCTCCCCAGCCCCTGGCAGCCACGAGTCCACTCTCTGTCTCTGTGGATTTGCCTGTTCTGGACGTTTCATATAAATGGAATCACTCACTCTGGCCTTTTGCGACTGGCTCCTCTTACTAAGCTTCATGTTTTCAGGGTTCATCCACATTGTGGTGTGTGTCAGTGCCTCATTCCTTTCACGTAGGCAAAAAAAAAGGATCATATTATGACCACTTTTCTGCAACGTGCTCTTTTCATCTATTATTTAGTATGTATCTTTCCTTATCACTCTGTGTGTCTGCTGCATCTTTCTACATTGACTGCCTGAGATTCCTCTGTATGGATGTGTCCCGAGGTATTTAATTAGCTCCTTATTAAGGGCATTTCAACGTGCCAGTCCTTTACCCTTAACTCCTCGTCCCATTCATAGAACGGCGGGTTACAGACCTTTGGACAGTCGGGTGAACACGTGTGTCCTCCCCCCGCCCCAGGAAAATGCACGATGACCGCGTCCATCGTATTCTGCCCCTGATTTTGGAGGTTCCGGAGCGCCTCACCCCCTCTCCCTGGACCAGCCCCTGTCAATTCTGCTCCACCCGTTTCACAGCCCATGTGCGGCTGACTCAGCCCCAGTCCGTCACCACAAGCTGGACCCAGGGCTGCGGGTGCCTCGGGGGAGGCCCAGCCGCTCAGCCGGTTTGTGCTGACACAAGTTCACGCTTGTTGCCTTGACTCTGAGCTGAGGCTTGCATGGCAACGGCATTTTCCCACCCCTTCCAATTCCCTGTTGGTACGTGGTGTTCAACTGCTACGCTGATGCCCCATCAAAGCAGTCACTGGCTGTGGTCCCAGCAGAAGACCTGTCCCTCGGGGTCATCACCCTCCAGTGCCAGCCAGGGGACCTGCTCCTGCCACAGTGTATCCTCTCGAGCGGGGACCCCCTCCTGCAGCCTCTAGATCCTGCTCTCCAGCCTCTGTCTCTCCATGTCGTTGACTTCTCATTACTGTGCAGACTCTCTCTTTAACTCTACACAAACAACGTAAAACCAGAATTCCGACCAAGTAGAATAAAGTTATCCATCCCTAGTCGAGGCTTTCCCCCCACTTTAAATTTAACGGATCATATTTTTCTTTTTAACATCCTTGAAGACTTCTGAGGCACTAACCTAATTTGGTTTTCCTTTATTAGTGTTTTCATGAATATGGAATCTTCTCGAAACTGCCTGCTCCTTTATCCTCCAGTGGTGAGGTTCACTTGCGTGGGGCGGGCAGGAAGTCTTCACTTCTCTCCACTCCCGAACTGGGACATATTCTCCTTTCAGTTTCCTGATGGTGAGAAGCCTGCCCCTAGCTGTTCACTCCTCACTCCTTTCCCAAAATCAGTTCTGTTTACGGGACACGTCTGACCAAACATTGTGGCATTTTTAAAACAGGCTTTCTTACACCTTCCCGCACGTCACTGAGGTCTTCAAACAGAAGGTCTCTTTGGGATAGTGTGTGAGGAGTATTTTTGTTGGTTAACCAAGTTTACTTCTGAAAACGTTATATAAAGAATTCCGACCTAGTCAGTTCTCAGGCCTAACCTCTCATTGTTGGGAGTAGTGACGCGTTTCACTTCTTCTCAGGTAAAGAATATAGGAACAAGTTTAGCTTATAGAGCATCTGTTTTGCTTCTTGCCTGGCATCTGCCCACACTTGCTGGGTCATTTTCTTTTAATTGAGATAAAATTCACATAACATAAAATTCACCATTTTAAGGTACAATTCAGTGATTTTTTAGGATATTCACCATGTTGTGTA
Organism: Balaenoptera musculus; assembly: GCF_009873245.2. Taxonomy (NCBI): domain Eukaryota; kingdom Metazoa; phylum Chordata; class Mammalia; order Artiodactyla; family Balaenopteridae; genus Balaenoptera; species Balaenoptera musculus. The sequence goes on from NC_045787.1 coordinate 166,685,637, forward strand.
ACCTTCATCACTATCTGATTCTAGAACTTTTCCATCGCCCCCAAAACAAACCCTTTGCCCGTTACCAGCCCCTCCCCGTTCCCCCTCCCCTCAACCCCTGGCCACTGCTAATCTACTTCCTGTCTCAGTGGATTTGCCTGTTCTGGACATTTCCTAAAATGGCATCATATAACCCGTGGCCCTTTGCGACAGGTTTCTTCCATTGAGCATCATGTGTTGAAGCTCATGGACGTTGTAGCGAGTGTCAGTGCTTCCTTCCCTTTTGTGGCTGAATAATATTCCATCGTATGCATGGACCACAATTTGTTTATCCGTTCGTCCACTGATGGACATTTGGGTTGTTTCTACTTTTTGGCTATTACATTTAATGCTGCTGTGAATGTTTGTGCACAAGTTTTTGTGTGAACATAGATTTCTATTTCTCCTGGGTGCATACCCAGGAGTGGAGTTGCTGGGTCAAACGGTGACCAACTTCTGGAGGAGTTGCCAAATGTTTTCCACAGCAGCCGCTCCGTTTTCCATTCCCACCAGCAGTGTAGGAGGGCTCCAATTTCTCCACGTCTTCTTTTCCCTTGTTTTTATTATAGCCAACCTAGTAGTTGTGAAACAGTATCTTGTTGTGGTTTTTAATTTCATTTTCCAAATGACTAATGATGTTTGAGCATCTTTTCATTGCCCATTTCTATACCTCCTTTGGAAAAATGTCTGTTCAAAGGTGTCATCTTTTACAGTTTTCCTGCATCCACAAATTTCTCTTCCTTTGTGAAATGCCCAAAGACCCTGAATCATAAAGATGGGTGGGGGGGGGGCGTGCATCGGAGCTACGTGGTGGGAGGGGTAGAGGGGAGGGAGGGTCAGAAGCCACAGGACATGAGGGCTGTCCCTTCTCTCCCTCATGACACGTCTCCAGCTCTGGCTGTGGGCACGTCCTTTTCAGAGACTTCCCAACATCCTGCCTCCTCCGCTCAATGAGGGAGACTGGACAGGCTTGTGGGTGATCACCCTCGGAGTGTCCTTGACCCTCTGGACGCTGATTTGTCATTTGACACCTGTCTTTTTATTTATCCGGAATTGTTTTAGCCTCTCTTAGAGACAAGAATGACTTCTTCCATTTTGAAGTGGTTGAAAAAAACCAACAAAAGAATAATATTTTGGAACACATGAAATTCACATTTCAGGGGCCATAAGTGAAGTTTTATTGGCACGCTCATCCATGTATATGTATCGTCTGTGACAGCTTTCACCCTACGTTAGAGGGGCTGAGTAGTCTCAACAGGGAGCATCTAACCCTAAAATATTTGCTGTTGGGCCCTTTCCAGGAAAAAAGGTAACCAGGGGCTGGTCTCACTCACAGTGCTGGTTGTATTTGACCAGCACTGGGTACAGCATCATGCAAGTATGAACACGATGCTGCTTTGGAGGTGTATGAACGCTTAGACTTGCCAGCAGCGTTTAACACTATTTTTCACTTCCTTTAAGGCGAAGGGGATAATATTTACTGTATTATCATCTTTTCCTGTTTGCTGTAATTAAAAAGAATCTTGGGGGCTTCCCTGGTGGCGCAGTGGTTAAGAATCCGCCTGCCAATGCAGGCGACACAGGTTCGAGCCCTGGTCCGGGAAGATCCCACATGCCGCGGAGCAACTAAGCCCATGGGCCACAACTACTGAGCCTGTGCTGTAGAGCCTGCGAGCCACAACTACTGAAGCCTGCGCGCCTAGAGCTCGTGCTCTGCAATAAGAGAAACCACCGCAATGAGAAGCCTGCTCGCAGCAACGAAGACCCAACACAGCCAAGAATAAAATAAATAAATTTATTTAAAAAACAAAAAGAGTCTTGGTCTGGCCACATCCATCCTGCAGGCTGCATCCCCTTTCCTCCTTGTGTCTGTGAGATGGCGCTTTCCCCAGTCCCCAGCATCCTGGCCTTTCTCTCCAGGCAGCCTCTCTGTCTTCCAGGCCCTGGAGAGCCAGGCTGAGGTTTAGACCAAGACTCAGGGTGGCCAGGTCCTCTGCCATCAGGAAGCTTTGGTTCCTCTTCCTTCAGGCCTCCCACTCGCTGACACTCGGCCCCGATGACTGTCACCCGAGGACTGGTCCCTCTCGGAGGGTCGCACCAGCTCTGGAATTTGGGGCGCGAACCATGGAGCCTAGGAGTGATTTCTGAAATGAATTACTGCTTGTGTGGGAGACCCAGCGTCTAAAACTGTTGCCTTTATGTTGGAACACACTCGAACCAGTGACACGTAAGAAGTCAAAATGTGGAATGGCCAATCAAAAAAAAAAAAAAAATCAGTGTTTAGAGATCAAAAAGCTAACTATTTGCACATTTCAGCCCCTTCATGTAAAGCTAAAATCCCACTTGTGATGAATCCTGCATGACTTTGAAATCATTTGTTGTAGCTGGAATCGCTGCTAGACCCCAAGGAGGAACTGGCTTCTCTGGGGTAAGAACGTAAGCGGGAGTCACCTTGATGATCTGGCCACGGGGCTGGTCAGTGTCAGCTGTCAAAGATGGCAAATCACGTATGTTTCTTTGGCTTGATTGGGGTGGATACAATTAAAAAAACAAAACACGATTTCTCTCTTCCCTTTATTTCCCACTGGCAGAGATTTCTCTTTTAGGTTTCCTCAAGTCGGTGGGATTTCCCGGCTTGGCGGTCTGTGGGTTAATTATCACCAGGGTAGTCGTTGGCGGGATAGCTAATCATCAGCACAGTCCCCTCCTGGACTGTTCGAATCCCTAAATAAGGGTGGTGGCGAGGAAGACTAGCCTCCTCCTGACAGTGGCTTCCTGCTAGAGATGGGGCGGGCGGCTCACTCCCCTCCTGTGACCCGCCCGCCTGGCCCCATGGCAGGGTCCACTGCTGATGTGACACGCCCTCCTCCAGGATGTAGATTCATTCTGTCACTTTCTCCTAAAGACCACTCACCTGCCTGGATTATACAAGGCTTGTCTGACTGGAGTCCTCGAATCTGTGAACTGAAGTTAAAAAAAAAAAAAAGACATATAGCCCAGTGGTTCTTTAACCTTTATTCAGTCCAGACCTCTTTCAGAGTCTGCTGAAAGTGGGTCATTTCTCCCCAGAAGAACAGGCATAGACACATGCGCCCCCATTTGAATTTCATGGTCAATTTCAAGTTCACAGACTCCCCTCGAGTGCAACCCCTGGTGAATCCTCAGACCCAGTTACTGGATCCTGCTGTAGCCGTTTGAATAGGCATATTGCAGAGTTTAAACCACTTCGCAAGTATTCTCTAGGTTTTGAAAAATAGGAGGGCAAAAATGAGGTCCAAATCGAACACTTGGTAGTAAACAGAAGAGGCAGGGGTGTTCCTGTGGTGTTTGTGTCTCTGCAGAGTGTTGTGCATCAGCCCTACCCAGATTCTGTATGAGGGGAGTTTTCTGGCGGTCCAGTGGTTAGGAATCCACGCTTTCACTGCCGAGAGCACGGGTTCAATCCCTGGTCCGGGAACTAAGATCCCAAAAGCTGCGTGGCGCAGCCCAAAGGAAGAAAGAAATATTCCGTATGGGAAGAATAGGAAGGAAACACCCACTGAAAGCAGGAATAAGAGGTCTGCACAGACATATCCATTAATATTGAAGAGGAAAAGCAGATTCGTCTAATTTATGTCAGCTTCTTTTACAAATTCACTTTTCTGGTGCCCTTTCTGGCAAGATGAGACCCTCATGTGTTGTAACTTAGCTATAGTTACTGGGTTATAAAAATTTACTGCAACCAGGGTGCCAAGACCATTCAATGGGGAAAGGGCAGGCTTTTCAACAAATGATGTCCACGTGCAAAAAGAATGAAGTCGGACCCTTCTCTGTCTTACACCAGGTACAGAGATTAACTCAAAATGAGTCAAAGATGGAAATGTAAGAGTTAAAACTATAAAACTCTTAGAAGAAAACATAGGGGGAAAATTTTTTTTAATTAATTAATTTATTTTTGATTGCATTGGGTCTTCGTTGCTGTGCGCGCGCGGGCTTTCTCTAGTTGCGGTGAGCAGGGGCTACTCTTCATTGCAGCGCGCGGGCTTCTCACTGTGGTGGCTTCTCTTGTTGCAGAGCACGGGCTCTAGGCGCACAGGCTTCACTAGTTGTGGCACGCAGGCTCAGTAGTTGTGGCGCGAGGGCTTAGTTGCTCTGCGGCATGTGGGATCTTCCCGGACCAGGGCTCGAAGCCGTGTCCCCTGCATTGGCAGGCGGATTCTTAACCACTGTGCCACCAGGGAAGCCCAGGGGGAAATCTTCATGACGTTGGATTTGGCAGTGATTCCTTGGACATGACACCAAAGGCAGAGGCAACCAAAGAAAAAAAAAAATAGATAAATGGGACATCATAAGAATTTTAAACTTTTGTACTTCAAAGGACATGATCAGAGTAAAAAGGCAACCTGTGGAACGGGAAAATATGTTTGCAAATCATATATCTGATAAGGGGTTAATATCCAGAACTAAGGGCTTAATATAAAGAACTCCTACAACTCAACAACAAACAAACACTTAGGCTGATTAAGAAGTAGACAAATATCTGAATAGACATTTCTCCAAAGAGGACATACAAATGGCTAATAAGCACATGGAAAGATGCTTAACATTACTCATCGTTAAGAAATATAAATCAGAACCACAGTGAGATACCACTTCACACCATTCGGATGGCTACTATTGAAAAAAAAAACCCAGAAAATAGCAAGTACTGGCAACGATGTGGAGAAGTTGGAACTCTTGTGCATGACCAGCAGAATGTAAAATGGTGCAGCTGCTGCGGAAACACTATGGCCATTCCTAAAAAAATTAAACATGGAATTACCATATGATCCTGCGATTCCTCTTCTGGATAAATACCTAGAGACTTGGACAAATACTTGTACACCCATGTTCACAGCAGCACTATTCACAGTAGCCCAAAGATGGAAACAACCCAAGAGTCCATTGAAAGATGGCTGGATAAACAAAATATATTCCATCCATACAATGGACTGTTATTCCGCCCTAAAAAGGAAGGACAATCTGACCCATTCTACAACATGGATGAACCTTGAGGACATGATGAACCTTATTTCTCTGCTCAGAGAAATAAGCCAGACACAGAAGGATAAATACTGTCTGATTCCACTTATGCGAGGTCCCCAGAGGAGTCAGATCCACAGAGACAGGAAGTAGATGGTGGGGGCCAGGGGCTGGGGGAGGGGGATGGAGAGTCAGTGTTTCATGGGGACAGAGTTTCAGTTTGGGAAGATGAGAAAGTTCTGGAGATGAATGGTGGGGATGGTGGCCCAACAGTGTGAATGTATCAGTACTTAATGCCACTGAGCTGTGCACTTAAAAATGGTTAAAATGGTAAATTTTGTGATATATATTTGCCACAATTTAAAAAATAATAGTAAGTCTTTTACTCCACTTGTGTTTTGCAGCATTACACTAGAGGAGGCATATTCTTTCACACCTTGTGTCTCATAAGTCCCACCTCTCCTGCCGAACCATAGGTCACAGTTTTAGTAAAGGCCCTGAAGATCCATCTTGTCTGTGGTCGTATACTAACTAGTGAATAATGCGTCGTTAACTTATTTCACTTCCACACCCTCACTTGGGAAGATTATATTGATACTTTTGAGTCGATAGTCCTTCCCAGAAAGGAAAGCGGTGGGCGGGCGGGCACACTGAGGGCACGTCTGGTCACTCACAGGTGTTCCCTGCACCAAACCCAGAGGCCTCCTGGGGTGTTCTGGGCATGCGTGCTGGTGCACTAGGGGACCTGGGGCGAAAAGGGAATCGTAAGTAACCTAAGCAAGAATGTCACAAAGGAAAAAATAGGACTGATTTGTTCAGTCATGTGAGTGCCCATTTGAGAGCAGTTATTTTTATGGAGCATAAAGATGAGTCAAAATGTTTTTTAAATTAAAAAATTTTTTAATTAAAAAAATGAGTAGGACCTGCTTCGTAAATGACCATCTAAAACAGCTCAGTGAACTACACCCAGGGGCCCAATCCGGCACGCCACCTGATTTTTCGGTAGGTCCCGCAAGCTGAGAATATTTTCTGCATTTTCAGATGGTTGAAAGCGGAGACTGTTTTGTGACACATGCAAAGTATATGAAAATCGAATTTCAGTGTTCAAAAATGAAGTTTTGTCGGAACAGCTCCAGGGCCGGGACTAGGGTGAGGCAAGTGAGACAGCACCTCGGGTACAAAATTCAAGGAGGGAGCAGCGCCAGAGAAAACTCAGCCATCAGCATAAACAGTATCTTAATGCAGTATTTTAAAAAATCAAAATCAATGTCAGAATAATCCATGATGAGCAAAATATCAAAATTTTAAAGACAGGATCAGTATTGCCGGTTTTTTCCCTCTGCCCCAGGCTCCCGTAGGGCTGTGAACAGAGCCAGGCTCATTCCTTGTGGCAGGTCCAGGGCAGTTTTCTAGAGATGGTGACGGAGTGGAGTAGCCTCAACGGAGAACTTGGGGCCCGTGAAACCAAAAACATTTGTTCTCTGGCCCATTATAGGAAGTTTGCCAACCCCTGATTGAAATCAATTTACTCTATTGATCCTAACAGCGAGTAACTACAACCAAACTACAAATTCAACGCCTTGTCCGTTTCCTCTGTCTTAGGTGCCCTTTTAAAAGATGAGTGTACACTTGTATTTAATTTTTGGATAATGGTATTTATAAATCAGTAGGGACAATTAACACTGAATTCGTAAGCAAGCTGATGCTTGTGGGCTGCGATGATTTACCTGCATTAAAATAGCAGGGGGACTTCCCTGATGGTCCAGTGGTTAAGACTCCATGCTCCCAACACAGTGGACACGGGTTCGATCCCTGGTGGGGGAACTAAGATCGCACGTGCCGCGTGGCTTGGCCGAAAGAAAATAGTAGAGGCCCTCAGTTACTTTCATGTTAACTAAATACTTAGCTAGTTAACCCTCCATTTACTGGGGTGAATGTTATTTGGCTTCTTTATAAAATGGTATAAAGCCCAGCTTCTGTATATGGGTCTCAAGAAGCTCAATTAGGAACTTATGAAGCATTAATTATTTCTAAAATTTGAACTAGTAAATGCCATGGGAGCTTCTTCCTCCCTGGTTTTCCTGCTTTCACTCTTTCTCCCGATGGTCTGAAAAGAAGGCTCTTTTAAGAACGTAAGTGAGATGATAGTGTGCCCCCACCTGGGGCTTCCCTCAGGAATTGGAATAAAACCCAGACTTCTGGCGGTGCCCTTGGGGTCTCTGCCAGCGTCTCCAGCCCCCCGCCATCCTCTGCCCCAGGGCCTTTGCACCTGCTACTCCCGGTGCAGGGAGTGCTCACTCTGGCACCTCCCACATCTGTGGGAGATCACCTTGCGTATCTGGTGACTGGTTTCTTGTCTGAATCCCTTGCCCAAGGATGTTGGGGCCCCAGGCAGAGCTGTCATCACCTTTGAATGCTCCGTGCCTAAAGCAATGTCTGGCACTCAGTAAATTCACTCTGTTCCTTTGGTTCATTCATAGTTTACATACAGTCAGGGTGCACCCCTCTATGAGTATTCACACACGCGTAGATTCTTGTAACTGCCACCCACCCAGAGGGCAGAGAGCAGTTCCAACAACCCAACACGTTCTCTTGAGCTGCCCGTCTGCAGCCAGGCCCTCACCCCACTCCCCCCATGTCCCCTGGCCACCCCGCTCTGTCCCTGGCCCTGTAGTTTTGCCTTCTCCACAGTGTCACATAAGTGGTGGCACACAGCATGTAGCTTCTGAGACTGGCTTCTCTCACTCAGTGTAATGCATCTGAGACTCAGCGTGCTGGTGTGTGTTTCAGGAGTCCTGTTCCATTGTGTGAATGTACCACAGTTGGTTTATTCGGTACGTTTTTGTTTTTTTTTTTTTTAATTTATTTTTGGCTGTGTTGGGTCTTCGTTGCTGTGTGTGGGCTTCTCATTGTGGTGGCTTGTTGCAGAGCGTGGGCTCTAGGTGAGTGGGCTTCAGTAGTTGTGGCTCACGGGCTTCAGTAGTTGTGGCTTGCGGGCTCTAGAGCACAGGCTTAGTAGCTGTGGCCCACGGGCTTAGATGCTCCGCGGCATGTGGGATCTTCCCGGACCAGGGCTCGAACCCGTGTCCCCTGCATTGGCAGGCGGATTCTCAACCACTTCGCCACCAGGGAAGCCTGGTACGGTTTCTTTTAATGTTCAATGTTGAATTAACATTAATGGCTCCGGTCGTAAGAGCGGTAGCGTACTGTAGACCAAGTGGGTTGAACAGTAGTGGTATTCCCTGCACAAACAGCATTCTCTAGGTACAGCCTGCAAATTTACAAGAACTGACTTGCCTTCAAGTGCTTACAAATGTATCACAATTTTTTTAACGATACGTAAGTAATGCAAAAATCAGGTTCCTATAAAGTCATCTGCAGAAGTCATTAACAACTGTAAGTTTCTGTTTCATTCTCCTATCTTCCTTGCCTCCAATAATACGATGTGTGTCCTTCTAGACCTTTTAAATGAATGTACCTATTTTATAGCATATATAGCTGCATTTTTTAACATAGATTCTTTCTCAGATATTTGAGAGTCTTCTCTGTCCAGGCACTGTATAGCTTGGAGATCTTTCTTAGAGAAAGTACCTTGTTCATTTCAATGACATCATAGTATTACAGAGAGGATGTACCACGATTTATTTAATGATTTCCCTATTGATGGACATTTAAGTTGGTTGCAGTTTTTTGTGGCTTCAAATAATGCCACCAGGGATATGTTGCCCATATGTCTTCTTTTAAACCACTTTATTGAGATATATTTCATATACCATCAAGTTGGCCCATTTAGAGTATACAGTTCAGTGGCTTTTGGTATATCCAGAGGATGCAGCCATCACCACTAACTCCAGAACATTCCATCACGCTGAAAAGAAACCCGTGCCCGTGCCCATTAACAGTTACTCCCCAGCCCCCCTCTCCCCCAGCCCCTGACAACTACTCACCCACTCTCTGTCTCTGTGCGTTTGCCTGTTCTGGACATTTCCCATCAAGGGAAGCACACACTGTGTGGTCTTTCACGTCTGGCTTCTCTCGCTGAGCATCATGCTTTCAAGGTCCATCCACATTGTAGCGAGTGTCAGTGCTTTGCTCCTCTTCGTGGCTGAGTAATATTCCAGCCGTGGATGGGACCCCATCTTACTGAATCAGCTGACAGACAATTGAGTTGTTTCTTCTTCGAGGCTATGATGAATCATGCTGTTCTGCACAATGGTGAACAGTGTTTGTGTGTCCGTGCACCTTTCTGGACACGTGTATTTCTGTAGGATAAATCCTGAGAGGGGGATAGGGAGACACTGCTTCTGGCTAGCTCTGCATTCTCTGGCTGTGCAGGTTCACACATATCCTAGGTCTCGAGGGATGCCCAGAAGTCATTTTCTGCAGAGGCAGACCCTGCTCTCTGGTGAGAATCCCGCCCCCCCCAGGCACCTGTGCTGCCTGGCTCTGCACCGCCTCTGGCACAGGCTCGTGGGGACACTGCAGGCGCCGTCACCTGTCTTTGAATTAGCCCTGGAGAAGCCACCCGTTTCGATGCAAATCGCAGAAACTTGTGGCAAAGAAGGCAAAGCAAAAAGGATCTCCTTACGGGGAATTAAACTCCCCCGGAAGGATGATGCACTGCTCTGAGGTCTCCTGCAAGGACGGGGTTTCTGAAAAGGGAAAGGGGGCCCATGATAAAATGTCATTTTATAACAGCAATCCGGCAGGGTTCATTTGGAAGGAGAGCTGCTACGTTTGGCACGATGCTAGGAGAGAAACGAGTAGGAAGTATTCAGTGAAAATGACGAACCCCACAAATATGCCCTGGAATGAACGCAGCACAGAGCACGAGGCGCTCCCTGAAGTGTTTATCTCACTCGTTTGTTTTGAAATCACAGATAGCAAAGGGCATAACTGCTTTGGGGGTTTCAGGTATTTAAACAGGCAAAACCCAGCAACTGATCTTGGTTGCCTTAAAACGGAGTGAGTTAGACACTAATGAATACTTACTGAGCATCTGCTACGTGCTGGGCCAGCAAGCGAACCCCACGCTTTGTAGGCTTCATATTTAAAATATTTATTTATTTATTTATTTATTTTGGCTGTGCCGGGTCTTAGTTGCGGCATGTGGGATCCTCAGTTGCAGCATGCATGTGGGATCTAGTTCCCCGACCAGGGATGGAACCCGGGCCCCCTGCATTGGGAGTACGAGGTCTTACCCACTGGACCACCAGGGAAGCCCCTGTAGGCTTCATTTTATTTAACGCAATAACCAGCAGAGGCAGACAGGATTTACTTTCTCTGTTTACGGATAAAGAAACGGAAACGAGAAAGGTCTAAGCCACTGGCTGAAGGTCACCCAGCCAGCAAACAGAGGACCCAGGATTGGGACCCAGGCGCCTACTCTCAGCCGTCGCATTGTATTCCTGGGGCGTCTCGCTTTGCTGGTGCTGTGTGTCCGGGGGAAGATACACGGGTCCAGGATGCATTCCCTCTCGTCCCCTGAGGGTACGGCCAGGACTCCACCGGCTCCACATCTGTCCCCTGTGGTCCCAGCAGCCCGTGTCAGCCAGGGCTGCCCCTCAACCATCTTCCATCTTCCTGAGTGTCGACCTTGACCTGGGCACTGCCCAGAGCCTCTGCCACCGGGGGAAGGCCTGTCTAGAGGTTGCCAGGATGTCCTCTTGTGGTTGTCCATGGTCATTCATGTGTAAGGATGAAACACACTTGCTATTTGCCAGAGAGTGAAGAATCTGGTCGATTTCTGTTGGTGTTCTGCATCCTCACAGATACTCTCCTAATCACCTTGGGCTGAGCAATAGCCTAGGGAGATGCTGAGATCCCCAAAGAGGTTTAGTCCAAATTGTTGAGCTCAGCCATCCACATTCAATCTAATCTTGAGCGCGACATTTGTGTCAAAAAAAAAAGAGGATTTGACTTACACGGAAATGCAATCGTGTCTTCATGATTTCAACCCACAGTAAGCTTTCGAGGGCTTTTTTTCAGCTCAGCCTTACTTTTTTCTTTATTCAAATAGTTTCAAATTCCACTTGGATAGAAATCTTTCAAATATTTATCTTTTAAAAAATCATGCTGCCGAAATAGTGGTAAATGCTTTTCAAAGGTCACGGTGGTCAAGCCGCCGCGACTTCTAGAAGCAAGGGGAACTGGGACCAATATTGGTATGTGAGAGGGTTCGAGAGGTGGCTTTTTGTCCAAGACTACATTTTGAACAAGAGAAAAGAGGGAGGGAGGATGGGGAGGCTGGTCCTCTGTTACTTGAGTTATGTTTTAGAGTCCTCATCTGTTTCTCTTTCCACCTTTCAAGCAGAGCTAGAACATTTTATACCATTTTTTTCCCCTAATTATCTTTTGCTCTGCTTTGGGAGCTGACTTAATACGGGGCTGGGAAGGGAGATGCCAAAAACAGAACCAGGCAAAACTGGGCGTTTGTTGGGGCCCCGTGGGCTGCTTACTGGTTTTCTGCTCTGGGCCCTGCCCAACCCCGCACCCATAGAAAGTGTTTGAGATGAAGACTCATCTCAAATCTTGATGTAACAGGAAAGTCATTTAAAATATTTTCAAGGTCTTATGGTGCCTTTTTTCAATTTCAAAAATAACATTTTTCCCCCAAGCTTTTGATGAGAATGCCTTTCTAAAATGGAATTGATTTTAGTGTATCTTCTTAGCATTAATTAGGCTTAATTAGGCTAAAAACCTAGAATACCTCCAAGATTTCTCTCCTCGGGTTTAATTAGAATAATGGGTTTAACAACAACGTCCACAAAATCCCGTTTTGCACCATTTTGTGAGAGCACCCTGAGGTTTGGCTTTGGGGTTGAAACTTTCACAGGCCCCGAAATAAAAGGTCCTTTTGTTCCCGTAGGATTGGACGGGGGTTTAAGATGGGGAGAGAGGAGATGACGGGTGAGATCAATATTCCTAATTTTGCCTTTCGTCGCTGTGTTTTCATTTCTTCAGAGATCCCCGGGTGCTTCCGAAGGGATCTGAGACTGAATTTGGGGTCCTGGGACAGTTGAGATATAGCGGTAGCCCAGAGACCAGTGACCACTTCCAAGCCAGGGAAGGTCCTTCCCTCCCTAAGACAGGCGAGGACTCTGCCTGCTGGCCTGAGTCCCTGCGTTACCCAGAGCGGGAGAACTCTGCTCTTGAAACTCTCACAGCAAGATTCCTGGCCTCACTCGTTTATCTTGCATTAAATTTCTCAGTAATCTCACATAGTTCAAGCATGACTGAGCAAGAAATACGCTTTATTTTTCTGTGCGACCCTAGAGCGTCTTCTTATTTAAGGTTGTGTGTTTGGATGTGGACACGGCAAGAAAAATTGGTGTATTGAAACAAACTTCTAGTAATACTTGGACGTGGAAAGATCAGACATGTTGGTGGATCTCCAAAGAGGCATCTAGTCATCATGGGGAAGAATAAAAAGGGCAAATCGTGTGCAAACATGAAGGACAGGGTTTCTGTTAGACTGTTGAGGGGGAACCATGGGGTTAGGGGGTGGCTGTTGGTCTCTCTTGGTCCGTTGAAGCTGCCGTATCAGAATACCACAGACTGGGTGGCTTATAAGTGACAGAAATTGATTGCTCACGGTTCTGGAAGCTGGAAGTCTGAGATCAGGGTGCCAGTGTGATCAGTGCGGGCCCTCTCTGAGTCACAGCCTTCTCGCTGTGTCCTCACATGGTGTGGAAGGGGTGAGCTAGCTGTCTGGGGTCTCTCTTATAAGGACACTAATCGCATTCATGAGGGCTCCACCCTCATGACCTACGCACCTCCCAAAGGCCCCACCTCCTATCATGGTCACATGCAGCCCTGAAGCCTGGGGCCTGGGGAGGCCATCTGTGGGCTCATTCCCAGCGACAGCTCACCCTTCCAAGCCCAGGGTCTGCTGGGGGCTCTGCTGTGAGTCTGTAGACCTGAGTGACCCACCCCAGGGTAGACTCAGGAGGGCCCTGGAATCGTAACAAAGGGGCCCCATGGCTGAGGAATGGGATTGGGGACCAGGAGCTCCCCGAAGGGACTTTCAGGTTTGGGGTTACCCATCTATGACGGGGTGACACCTGCATCTGGGCCGAGGCTCTGCCTTCTGTGCTGGGCTGGTGGACAGACGTCCATGCGCCTAACTCTGGCCACCCCCTCCTCTCTTCTGCAGGAGTTCTGGTCCTATCCCATCTATGCAAGGACACGCCACCAGCAATTCTCCCCCCTCTCCCATGTCAGTTCCCTCCCATTGGATCCTGCCGGTCACGACACACACCTGCTGTTACTTCTTCCATTTTCAGAAACTCTCTCTCAACTGACCTCCTCTTCCAGCTGCCACTCCGTCCCTCTCCTCCTCTTTCCAGCAGAGATTCCTCAAAACACTTGTCTGTTCCTGGGTGTCCAGTTCCATGACTCTTGGTCTCTCTTGAACCTGCCCCAATCCCTGTGGCTTTTGCCCATGCCATTCCCCTGGAACTGCTCTGTCAGGGTCACGGTGACCTCTATTTCGCTGAATCCAGTGGTCATTTCCCAGCCTCCAATTCACTTGGTGCTCAGGACACCGCTTTCTCGTACTTCTTTGGCCTCCTCTTTTCAGGCTCCTTTTCTGGATTCCCTCTTCTTTAGGATCTCTAAATGATGGAGAGCCTGGCCCTGGGTCTCTTCTCTGCTCTCCCTTGATGAGCTCAGCCAGTCTCGTGGCTTTAAATAGGTCATCTATACACTGCTGGCTCCAGCCTATGTCATCTATATACTCATGGCTCCAGGCTATATCATCTATATACTGCTGGCTCCAGCCTATGTCATCTATATACTGACAGTTCTAGCCCGTGTCATCTATACACTGATGGCTCCAGCCCATGTCATCTACACACTGCTGGCTCTAGCCCACATCCTCTATACACTGATGGCTCCAGCCTATGTCATCTATATACTAATGGTTCTAGCACATGTCATCTATACACTGCTGGCTCCAGCCCATGTCATCTATACATTGCTGCCTCCAACCCACATACTCAGTACACTACTGGCTCCAGCCCACATTATCTATACACTGCTGGCTCCAGCTTACTCCTTGCCCCTCAGATGTTCACTTATACATCCATCTGCTTTCTCAGTATCCTGGCTTGGTTGTTGGAGCCTCTCACACCTCACATCTTTAAAACTCAACTCCTGGGTGCACCCCAGGCCTGCTTCTCCTGAAATTTTCCTGTTCTCATCCTTCTAATTGCAAAAAAGCTTTGAGACACTCTTGACGCCTTTCTCTCACACTCCACATCCAACCCATTAGCAAATCCTGCTGATTCCACCTCCAGTATTTATCCAGAATCTGACTGGCACCCCTCCACTGCTGTCACCCAGACTGGGCCATGTCACCATCTCTCGTCTGCATTATCACATTAGCCTCTTAACTACTCTCTCTGCTGCCACCCTTTTCCTTCTTTGCCTGTTCTTAACCCAGCAGCCAGAGGGACCTAGTTAAGACACAAGTCAAATCAAGTCGTTCCTGGGCTGAAACTCTCTGGTCGCTTCCATTTCACCCTGAGCAAAAGCCAAAGCCCGTATGATGGTCTGCGCGGACCTTTCCTCCTCCTTGTCTCCTGGTTCACTCAGCTTTAGTCACCAGCCAGGTATGGTCCCACCTCAGGACCTTTGCACTGGCTGTTCCCTCCACAAGAATGCTCCTCCCCCAGATGCCTAAATGGCTCTGCCCCTCACTTTCTTCATCTCTTTAGTTAGTCTTCTCAGGGAGGCACGTGACAACCCTTTAAAAGTTGCAGCCCCACCCCACCCTGGCAGCCCCTAGCTCTGCTCCGTTTTCCCCTTGGCATCTGTCACCATCTGACATAGTATATATTTATCTTATTCATTTTGTTTACTGTCTCTATCCCCCGCCCCCCACTGCCTATTAGAATATAAACTTCACGAGGGAAGGGAATTTGGTCTGCTTTGATTCCTGGGCAATGCCTGGCCTGGGCTAGGCATTCAGTAAGTGGGTTTTGGTTGAAATCAATGAATAACACAACTAGGACTCCCGCGTCAATCCTCTTTCTGGACACGGGGTTTGGGGTCCTCACAGCTGCATGGCAGAGCCTCCCTTCGGATGGGAGTGTCCCCTGGCGACTCCCGTGGTGTCGGCTGCTCGTGGTCTCACCTCCAGGACTAGAGATGGGCATGGCGACCACTCCACGTTACCACTTAGCCCTGGGTTAATGGCCCAAGAGGCTGGCCTCAAATTCCTGGTCCCCCTGAAGCCCAGGTTCAGATTCTAACAGCGTGGGAATCCACCTTCCCTTCTTGTCAGGGACACTCATCCGTTCTGTCCATTTATTCTAGGAGCGACTCCTGGACGCTGTCTTAAGACAAAGATTCTGTGCGCCCCTGACATGATCACGTCAGGGGCGAGACCGCAAACGAGAGCTAAAGGGCGTGCTTTAATCACGCACAAGTCTCTTAGGGTCGTGCGCTTTGACCGTCTAAACTGCTGACCCTTGTCGCTGGAGCCACGTGCTTCCCATTCAGCCAACGTGTTTTAAGATCCCTGGCCACGCGCCCCCCAGATAAGACCATGGCTTAGAACTCTCCGCTCCCCTTGTAGGAGGCGGGCAGCCCTCTCCCTTTCCCCGTCGCAGAGCCTCGGGACCCGTGCGCAGCCTGCACTGTCCCAGAGCCTCGGGACCCGTGCGCAGCCTGCACTGCTCCGCAGAGCCGAGGCCGCGTTGGCTTTGAGTCCAGCTGGTTTTCTTTTCTCTGTGGGTCAAGATTGGCCAACACTAGGAACCTCCCTGTGGCCTCTTTCCGGAGCTGTGTGTCCCTGTGCTTCCTGCCATCTCGGGGCCCTGATGTGGCCTGGCTTCCTCTTCCGAGAGCCTTCCCCTCACAGGGTAGGGCAAGAAGAGCAGGCTCTGGGACGCCAGATGCTGTGGTTTATTCCAGCGGTCCCAGGAGGCGTGTGTAATACTGAGTCCATGGTTCCCTTTGTACCTATTTCATAACGCACTTGATGGTCTCAAAAGTCTTTTTAATTAGGTTTCTACTCCCCTGTTCTTACGTGTTTTTCGGATAGCTTAATCTCCCCGGGTTGTTTCAGTTTGTCTAACCACTGCCCAGAAAACCTGGGTGCAGCTATGAGCTACCCCACATTGTTTGCTGGATGATAAATAAATTCTTTCCTCTTGGAGAAAAAGGCAGTTTCTCCTCCCAGCATTAGGAAGGCTTGAAGAGTCCCTCCTACGATGCTTTCCACAGAGAGAGTTGGTCCTTCTTGGGTTTTGTTATTTCAGAACAAATATGGTAAACTGTTTTCCCCTCGGTTACTATAGAGAGGAGATTATTTGCCTTTCTCTTCGGGCTTCTGAAAATAATAGATTACATATTTGGGAGGGGTTTTTTTTAGATCTGGTTAATGTGAGATAGAGGGGATTGCTCCGGGGATGACATTGTTTGGTTTGGGAAGTATTCTCGCAGTTGCCCAGCAACAGGCTCTTGGAGAGAGAGTCGACTACGTCGCCCCTGGCAACCGTTGTTACTCAGCAAACAATGAGGGCTGGCAAACAGCGCCAGGACTGTGGACTCCAGGGTTTAATTGAACATCTGCATATATTTTTCCCTGGTGAAATTGTTTGAGTTTGATTTGCCACCAAAGGTAGACCTAGGTCCACCGGGGGTCTACTTAGAAGAAGGCGTATTGTTATGCTGGCATCTCATCTATATAAACCAAGAGGAGCTATTAGGGAAAAAAAAAAAAAAAAAAACTTTTAGCCCCTGGAATATGTCCTAGACCTCCCTCAGCTGGAGACCTATTTCAGTCTTAAGTCGAATGTCTTTTTCAATCTAATTCCTTGTGTTTATAAAAGTCTTCACCCATCCAGCCTACTTATCGTATGTCACTGATAAGCCACAACTCCTCGGACATTTTTCAGCACTATGTTTTTATTCCTGTTGCTCAAGAATATCAGAAAAGCCGGGTGTCGAACCCTGACAGTTCACACGTAAAGACAGTCACGTGTCAGGTTGGCTGGTGATGGAAACTGAACCCTGAACCTTCTGGTTCTTCCGGATTCCTCTTAAGAAGTTGGATACTCAGGTGACCCTCAGGGGAGCGTGTACATCATGCTTATGATATGGCTCATATGTGGAATCTTAAAAAAATGGTACAAAGGAACTTACCTACAAAACAGAAATAGAGTCACAGATGTAGAAAACAAACTTACGGTTACCAGGGGGATAGGGTGGGGGAGGGATAAATTGGGAGATTGGGATTGACATATACACACTACTATATATAAAATAGATAATAAGGACCTACTGTATAGCACAGGGAACTCTACTCAGTTCTCTGTAATGACCTAAATGGGAAAAGAATCTAAAAAAGAGTGGATATATGTATATGTATAACTGACTCACTTTGCTGTGCACCTGAAACTAACACAACATTGTAAATCAACTAGACTCCAATAAAAATTAAAAAAATATATATATATAACGGAGAAGCAAGATGTTCCCACCAAATCCTTCCCCTGTTGAGGGGCACTTTGCAGCCACTTTGCAGTGTGGCTTTCGATCAAAACAGTCTCACTGCACCACCAGAGATAGCGAATGTTTACCAGGCTCGGTTGCTTAGGTAAACACTGCCCCTGAACTTCATTCAAAGCCAGTGACACATTTCTTTCCCTCGTCCCTGCGTCATCCCCCCGCCCCCGCCCACCAACCAGGGCTATAAATTGAGAAAAGTTCGCCAGGGCAGATTTTTGGTGGGGACTCAATCCTGCTTTATTCGTCTCGAGCGCAGCCCATCTGATTAACGCAGCAGCAACTGCAAAAGTGCCTCCCGTATGAGAACGCAGCAGCCAGCGGTCAGTAATACAGCCCTCGAGGGGAGGCTTGCTTAGTTGTACGGATTTGTGTTTCTTTTTGAAGGGCGATTCGCTCTGTGGCTGAATGCCCCCGGAACATGCTCGCTGCACCTTTGTACCAGTATTCCGGCTAATGTCTTAGGACGATATAAAGTGTCTGAACACGTTTCCCAGTGTTCTTTTGCAGTCAAAACTTATCATGGGATGTCATTTGTGTTCTAGAACAAATAAAAGCAAGCTGTTTAAAAAAAAAAAAAAGCTTGTTAGGCCGCCATCCCTATTAGATGCAGTCATTAAGATCCAATTACATCGAGGGTTGCTGGAATTAAAAGGAATAAGTTCTGACTTACTCAGAGATTCCCCCAAAGATTAATTAGAATACATGATTCTTCCTGCAGCCTGTTGCAGCAGGATAGTTGTAGATCGTTGCATACTGAGGAAGGTAAATCTTTCCAAAAGAAACACTGCTCTGCATTCCAGAAAATTGTTTCATACCCGGTCCCAGTTTAGGCAAGTCATTTTTCAGGAGTTGTAGCCTGATTTTAAAATTTTCTTTTAAATTGATCATTTAAAAAAATTTCCTTGAAAATTCTTCCCACCACCCGCCCTCCCCCCCCCACCCCCGCCCCCACACACATCAGGCCTCGCAGCTTGGATGCCTAATGTCTTTGGGTAAAGCCCTTCCTCCATCGGGTGAAAGAGCCGTGCTAGGAGATGTTAAGGGCCCCTCCAGCGCTGTGATTTCAAGTGGAAGTTCTCCATTTTTAGGTAGGCCGTTTCTCTGCTTTTTAAATTCCGGAGTGAAGTGATGACGGGGAGGGGAGGAGGGGTAAATTGGAAGGTCCCGGGTGTGCCGACAGTGGGATGAAGAAAGCCAGCCTCCTCTTTGTCCGAATCCGTCACGGAGGTACTGCCCATCACCCATGGTCACTGGCCACCTCTGGGGATGGTGAGGGGGATGGGAAGTGCCCTGGCAGCGAGGCAGCCCTGTCCTGTGCCGGCTTGTCACCAGGCTCAGACCCAGAAGATGCTGTCCAGGAGGAAGCTCCTGGCCTCTTCCTTGTCACCCCGCCCTGCTCCTCCTCCTCCCCCACCCCCCTCTGCTGTGTGGGCCGCTCTGAAGACTTGGGCGGTAGGGAGGAGGGGATGAGTTAGGTCAGTGCCTTCTCCACCTGCCCAAATACAAAAGCTGGACACTGATGAAACTGCACCCGGGAACCTGGGGCTGGGGACCCTGGCCAGTGGAGGGTGGAGCTGGCCGCTGGCTCAGCAAAGGCAGACGGGACAGGCGGGCAGCCTAGGCAGCAGGGCCCTCATCCACCTGCTCGCCCCAAAATATCTCTGGAGGATCATCGTGGGCAACACGCTAGGGGCTGGGAGGGGACTGCAAGGATGACTAAGGCCCAGACTTTGTTTTCTTGAGGCAGACTGGCTGGTCCAGAAGCCAAACGTGCACAGTTGTGTGATAGGAAGCAGGTCCGAGGCCACGGGCATGGAGAAGGGTGTGTGGTTGGCGTGGAAATGCCGTGGGTCTCCCTGGGGATGATCCTGCCGCAGGGGACGCTGGGCGACGTCTGGGGACATCTGTGGTCATCACCACTGGGGGCTCCTGGCATCGAGTGGGTGGGGCCAGGGAGGCTGCTCTACACCCCCCCAGCGCCCAGGACGGCCCCGCACGGAGAATGATGGGCCCCAAAGGTCTCTAGTGCTGAGGCTAAAACACCCTGGCTTACAGCAGCTCCTCTCAAACTTGAAGGCACGTACAAGGCTCCTGGGAATTGTGAGAAAATGAGGTTATAATGTATGAGCAGTTTCAGCAAAGGCGAAGCAGTGCCTCTCATCCCCAGCTGACTTTGCCCCCAGAGGACACTGGGTGATGTCTCAGCCATTTGTGGTTGTCACAGCTGGGGAGGTGCTTCTGGCATCGAGTGGCTGGGGCCGGGGACGCTGCTCAGGACCCGACAGTGCCCAGGCCGGCCCCACATCCAAGAGTGTCCTGGCCCACTGGTCTCTGTGCCGAGCTGGGGAGAGCGCGCGCTAGGGGCTGAGATGATCTGACGGGGGGCTGTAGCCGCTGCTCGATGTGGTACTTAGTCCCCTTTGAAGCCCTCGCTAACTAAGCCGTCGGCACTTGGAGGGGCAGGTGCTCTCCAGCCTGGCCTTGGCCTCAGCCTTGCTCTGTGGGGTCCCGTCTGTCCCATCCTGGCAGGGGCCATCCTCAGTGCTCTCAGGGACACCAGCCCATCCTCCAGTGGCCTCCACGCCAGAATGGCTGCGCCTGCCTTGACCCTGCAGGTCTGGACCCCCAAAGCCACGCTGACCACCCTCGTTCTACAAAGACGTCGACTTGCGGGGTGGAGGCGGCACAGCGCAGGGGCCTCCCTCAGGCCACCAGCCCCCTAGGCCCCGGTCTCAGAGCCTAGAGTGTTGAATTACGTTTGGGCTGAACTGGGGGAGCCGAGGGGTCAGGTGGCTTAAACCAGGGGAAGGGGCTTCCCTGGTGGCGCAGTGGTTAAGAATCCGCCTGCCAGTGCAGAGGACACGGGTTCGAGCCCTGGTCCGGGAAGCTCCCACCTGCCACAGAGCAACTAAGCCCGTGCGCCACAACTATTGAGCCTGCGCTCTAGAGCCCGCAAGCCACAACTGCTGAGCCCGCGAGCCACAACTACTGAAGCCCGCGCACCTAGAGCCCGTGCTCCGCAACAAGAGAAGCCACCGCAGTGAGAAGCCCGCGCACCGCAATGAAGAGTAGCCCCCGCTCACCGCAACTACAGAAAGCCCACACACAGCAACGAAGACCCAACGCAGCCAAAAATAAATAAATAAATAAATAAATAAATAAATATTAAAAAAGAAAGAAAGAAACCAGGGGAAGCCTGGCGGTCCCCATGGAGCCACAGCGGAAGCGCATCAGAGCAGAGGGCAGGACGTGGTGGGTGCAGAAGGGGCAGCATGCCCCCGTGGAGAGGGGACATAGGGAGAGCACGAAGGGGGGAGGTGGTGGAAATGAGACATCAGTCTCCGGGGGTGGGAGTGAAGCTGGGCACTGAGCATGCGCCGCCGGTCAGGGGCGGGACCCGGGCTTCTTTACCCACGCGGGCAACTGCTTGGGGGGGAAGACGACGGGAATGGTGACTGTCAGGGTCTTTTTCTACAAGTTCCTTCCAGTTACTAAGAAGGTGAAGCACCAGATAGGGAATTGAAATACGCAAGCCCAGCGTGGATTCACGTAATTCATTCACACGAACCATGTCAGTCTATTCATAGCTCCGGTAACTGAGCTAACTTGTAGAAACTTATAAAGCAGAACTCTGAGCCCGTGTTGCTGATACTATTTTGAGTTCTCTTTGGCGTGGGGCCTGGGGAGCAATTTCTATGGGAAGGAAACAAGGACCCCGCGCGGTACAGACAGCGAGAGACTCGGGGAGTCTTCATAAACTCATGCCTCCTGTTAAAGGAGGACCCTGTTCAGATCCAGCTCTGCCACTTCATGCTGTGTGGCCTTGGACTCATGGCTTGACCTCTCTGAGCCTCAGTCTGTTTGTTGTTTCTTAATTGAGGCTGATAAAGGAGTAGTTCCCTGAGAACTGCGGTCACACAGGGAACGCGCTGTGCCGGAGTCTGGTGTGGCTGTCGTCCCTTTTCTGTTCCACGAGGCCATATTTTATTTATCGAGCACCGGCTGGGATCCAGGCTTGGGGTGGGCACAACCAGTACATCATTCCACCCCTTTCTCGGATAAAGAAGCTGAGGCTTCGGCCACAGTCCCGGCAAGTGACACATGAAGAGTATTAAGCCTTCTCCCTGATGGAGCTCGCAGGCTGGGGAGCGGGAAGGGATCCAGGTGGCCGTTTCTTCCAAGCGCTGCGCGGAGCAGGGCTCTCAGGCAGCTAGGATGCACCGTCTTCAGGTCGCGGAGGGTCTGAGCTGCTGCGTGAGCGTGAAGGCCACACGTGTTCCACCGCTCAAGGACCACAGACCCTTGACGTCGTGTCCCGGACCCCCACCTCCGCATTTAGGCTTCCGACAGCCGTCGATTTTGAATACCCGTGCTGCCCTGAGGCAGATCCAGAGCTTGCAGTGCGAGCCCAAGGGGCAGGGACGGTGTCGGCCCCTGAGGGGGGCCCGGTGGAGACCTGAGGACCAAATCACCAGTTAGATGTGGCCACCAGGCCGAGGGAGATGCCCAATGGCTCCAACAGCCCAGGGGCTTAGGGAACGCAGAAGCAGCAGCCATTTTGGGGGGAAGAAGCTCTCTTTTGGATTTGCTGAGGCACCGGAGCGGCGCCCAGGTCTGGGGGGCATCTGGAAATGGGAACCTGGCGCGAGGGGGGAGAGGACCAAGAGGGGCCGGACCAGGGCCCGAGAAGACACTATCAGAGGGAGGAGACCAGAAACGAGGGGTCAGAATCCCAAGGTGCAGCCCAGCCACTAGGGAGAGGTTTGTGACGACCCTGAAAGCCGGCCTCGAAGCCCATGGGAGGAGGCAGTGGGGCCGACGTGAGGATGCAGAGGGAGGCGGCCTCCCACCCTGGACCAGCGCCGAAACTAAGGCCTGGGGCCCTCGGTGTAGCCCCTCCCCATACCTAGAGCAGAGCTGCAGCCTCCTCTGTGAGGGGCTGGGGAGTGAACCTCTCGGCTTTGCCGTCCACGCGGCTCTGCCGCTGTAGCAGGAAGGGCGTCATCAATAAGGAGTAACGGGGGCTTCCCCGGGGCTTCCCCGGCGGTCCGGTAGTTAAGACTCCGCGCTCCCAATGCAGGGGACGCGGGCTGGATCCCTGGTCCAGGAACTAAGATCCCACATGCCAAGCGGTGCAGCCAAAAAATTCTTTAAAAATTTTTTTAATTTCAAAAAATAAACAAGGAGTAATGGGAGCTGAGGAATAGAGGGGTAGAAACGTTGGGTTGGGATCCAGGGATCCTGGCCAGATGGAGGAGGACGTGGGCTGGGGAGGCGGGGGGAGTGGAGGGGGGGAGTGGAGGGCGGGGTGAGACCAAGAGCTGGGGTGGAGAGGCTGTGTCAGAAAGTGGGGCGACAGGGGGACAATTTCAGAGCGGAATCCCGGGATGAAGTTCTCTGTAGAGAAAAACCTGTATTTTGAGGGGTTTTTCCCCATATGCATGTGTGCAAATATGTAAACATAGGGGTCCCCCCCTTTTTTACTACGAAGATCACTTGTTTTTCCCTGCTGGGACCCTGGACCTAGTCAACCTTCAGTTTAATAGAAATATATCTGAAGTAAGAAAAGGGCAACAGTGTCTTAGGAGTGTTTTGGGCCATTTTTTCTCACATCAGCCTGTGCGGGGCGGGTGTGGACATGTGTATGCCTGTTTATGTATCTGTGTCCCCTATATGTTTCTGTGTGTGCATGTGTGTGTATTCACGGGGGTGGGGGTGTGTTGGTACATGTGTATGGGTGTGCATGTGTGTGCGTTGTGGGTGCGTGTGTACATGTGTGTTTCTGTGTACGCGGGTAAGCGTACGACACTTCTCCGGCCCACTCTCTGGGGACAGATAAAAGGCCGATGTGCTGAACTTTGGGGTGCCCCCCGCCCTGCCCAACCAGGGGAGAATTTCCATTTCCTGGAACCCAAGTCTAATGGCATTATTAAGTGATTACTAATAAGGTATAGAATCGGGGTGGGTGCCTGCCAGGAGCACATGTGCTGGGTGAAAGTGTCAGGGCAGCCTGGGTAGGGTTTTTTGGGGTTTTTTTTTAGAATTTTATTTATTTTTTTATACAGCAGGTTCTTATTAGTTATCCATTTTAGACGTATTAGTGTATAGATGTCAATCCCAATCTCCCAATTCATCCCACCACCACCAGCACTCCCCCGCCAGTTCCCCCCCTTGGTGTCCATACGTTTGTTCTCTACATCTGTGTTTTTTTAATTCACATTTTCCCCTGAATCTGTGACATTGTCAGTGGCAACTAAAATCAGACCACATCCCAGACAAGGTAACCATACCTCAGTTTGGACAATTTTTACATTAATAGTCAAATCGTGTCTCTTTAAGAGGAAAGTAAGAGGGTGTTGCCACGTTACAGTGCAGGGGGGGAAAGGTGGCTGTCCTTGGAGTTCAGAGGGGCCTGTCCCACTCGACCCCGAACCCTGGGACCATGGGACTGGCCGGGGACCTGGCTGCCTCCCACCCCCTGCATTGAGCTTAGAGCCCTCTGACGGCCAATTCCAGGGCTTGGGCCTGATCTTCTCTCTGCTGGAGAAAGAGGGAAAGCTTGGCTTCCAACAAGAAAACAGGAACAGAAGCCCAGTTCTTACCAAAGAAAAAGGAATTTGAATTCTGAAGATACTTCATTCCAGAGGGACTCGGAGCCAACTCTGATCCTTCAAAGTCCATGGCTGCAAAAGGAAAAAAAAAACAAAACTGAAAATTAACTGAGGAATGCCAGGGCGTCCAAAAGGTTTAGGCCAAGAGGGAACAATGGGTCACCCTTGATGTGAGTTGAAATTATGACTCTTGGAAAGAGTGGGTAGATTTTAAAGGGTCCAGCCGTCTTCCCCCCTCCTTCTGGCCGGATTGCAGTGATTTGGTGCCCAGGTCACCACAGTGCCCTCTTTGTCACTGTCCCCATTCTCAACTTGTCTGTGAGTCCATTGTACTCGAGCGCCGTTTGTCCAGCTCATTTCCCAGAGGCTGTGTGTTCCCTGAGAACAGAGCTTCTCAAGCGGGGCGACCCTACCCCACACCCCAGAGATGCTCAGCAGTGCATCAGAGACTCAGGCTTGGGAGGTGCTCTTGGCATCTGGTGGGTGGGGGCCAGGGATGCCATCAGCACCCATAGTGCCTGGGCCAGCCCCCCCCAGGGAATGACCAGCCGATTGTGCACAGTGGGGACCCTGCATCAGTGCCTACTGGGGGTGGTGCGTGGGAGTGTCCAAGAGAGGATGTGGTTTCCACCATCATGGAGGGTTAAAGGATCCACTTTTCAGCAAGGAGGAGATGGACATTTAGTTCTCCAACCGTACGGGTCTCCTCTGGGTGCCTGGCGCTCAGCAGGGGCCACACGCCAGCAGGGACAGCGGAGAATCTAAACTCCATGTGGCTTGCTCCCTAGACCTGGCCTCAGACTGAAGGGCACCCAGGAGAAAAAAAGGGACCTGATTTTTCTGGTCCCCCTAATAACTCTGGGAATGTCAACACAAGCATCAGACCAGACCCCGGTGTTTGAAACAACTCGTGCTCTTGAGAACATTCTGGACTTGTCCCTTCTTGTCCATAGGGAAGAAATGAATTGCTTTCTTGGGGGCCAGTGAACCCAGGTGCCATCCAGATGCCACCAAGTACCAGCATAACATGAACCGATGTCCCGAGGAGGCGGCCATGTGTCTCTCCGCAAAGTAAAAGTAAAAGGCCTGCGTCTCCCCAGAGCGGAAGTTAACTGGCCAATCAGAACGAAGGGAACTAGAAACCCGCCAGGCCGGCTCTCCCCTAATTACCCAGAGATGACATGCTGCTTCCTAAATACCGACCAGACCTATGCGAGGCAGGTGATCCCTCCCCTTGGCACGGGGAGGAACGGGGAATAGAAAGGAGATTGCTTCAGGTCATGGTGAGTCAGCGCTGGACCAGGAACCAGGCCCAGAAATTGCTCTCAGCTTTTTCTGCATTTCCTTTCCTGTCATTACTGGTTACTAGGTAACCAGAGTATTCTCCCGTAAACAGAAGCCTCTTCCCTTTGTGCCCAGACAGCTTCATTCATGGAGGCCCTGATCCAGGGCTGCAGACCGCGGGTCTCTGCTTGGCCCCCTCACATACACTCGGGAACTCTCGCCCCTGTTCCTGCTGGTGGGTGTTTCTGGGCAGCGTCTCCAGAATGTCAGCTGTGCCTTCTAAACGCCAGGCTGGCCCAGGAGGGGAAGTGGCACCGTGGCCCTGCACTTTTCCACTTTATTTCTCAAGTTTGCCCTTATCGTGGACCAGATGGCAAAGGAAATGTGCTCGGCTTATAAACAACACTCTGGGCGTGTCTCCGAGCACAAAGAGCTTTGGGCCAACCTGGCCAGGCTGGGCCGCGGGTCGTGTTCCAGGGAGCGGCCGCAGATAGAGTCAGAGGAAGAAGGCTCGGGTTCCGGCCTGGGGAAGAAAAAACAGGAGAGAGGACAAGTGACTGTGATAGAACAAGCGGGGAAGACAGCAACGGAATGATTCCTATCACAAGGTTCCTATCACAAGTTCAAGTTCAAGTTCAGAGCAGAAGTGCAGCCGCCCAAGGTGATTGGGATCACCGAGGAGCCTGACCCAGCTGAACAGGGAAAAGGAAAAGCAGAGGACTTCACGTTGCGTGTGGCTGCCGGTTGCCCTTGTCCTCACGGGCGGGCCACCTCCGCGCCGCCCCAGGGAGTCACCCTGATCCCGCCTCGCACCTTCCAGAAGGACTCCCGAAACGACTGGTCTCCTCTTCAAGGGCTGCTAGCCCAGCAAACGAGCACATGTGGAGAAAGGCAGAAGCTTGCGCTTATGCTTTGTGGCTGAAAGCTAATAGCCGGATGGGTTTTTTTGTTTAACTTTCTATTTTGGAAATTTCAAACATCAACAAAATCCACCCACAGGATAATGAACCCTGTGTAGTCACCACCGGGCTCTTAAGTTATCAGCATCCTGCATCTTGTACCACCTATACCAAAAACCGCTCCCCATCCTCTACTCGGTACTAAAGGTTTGTTTAGGTTAAGATTTACAGACCAGGAATTCCCTGGCAGTCCAGTGGGTAGGACTCAGTGCTTCCACTGCCAGGGGCCAGGGTTCGATCCCTGGTCGGGGAACTAAGATCCCGAAAGCTGCACAGCACGACCAAAAAAAAAAAAAAAAGATTTACAGACAATAAATGTGCAAATCTTAGCTGTCCAGTTTGGACAGATGGATATTCCATGTAATGCACACCCTATCACATAGAGAACATGACCATCCACCTCTCTCAAAGTTTCCCCCCATCCCTTCCTAAGTCAATCCCTGCACCCACACTCTTTCTGATTTTTTTTAACCTTGGATTAATTACCTTTGCCCATTCTGTGTTATGTATATACTCTTTCGGATCCATCTTCTTTCACTCAGCATAATGATTTTGAGATTCACCTATGTGTTATGTTTATCAGTAGTTCATAATTTTCTGTCAATGAATAGTGTTCCCCATCAGCTTTTTGGCTGTGTGTGTGGGTGTGTTTAATGGTTGGGGGATTACACTATGCATCATTAACTTAACACAGTCTGCAGTTTCTCATTCATTCTTCTGCTAATGCACATTGGGGTTATTTCTCCTTTTTGTCTAGAAAACTGCTACGAACATGCTTATACAAGTTTTTTAAGACATATGTTTCCATTTCTCTTGGATAAACATCCAGGAGAGGAATTCTGGGTTAAAGGGTAGGTTTAACTTGCTAGAAAACTGCCAAACCTTTTTTCCACTGTGGTGTATCATTTTACATCCCCACAAGTGTGTGAGAGTTACAATTTCTCCATGTGCTCGCAACATTGGTTGTTGTCAGATATTTTTATTTTAGCCATTCTAGTGAGTGGCATCTCATTGCAGTTTTAGTTTGCACTTCTCTAGTGTCTGTCGAGGTTGAGTACTATTTCATATCCTTTTGGGGCATCTGTATACCTTTATGAAGTGCCTATCCAAGTTTTTTGCCCATTAGGTTGTCTTCTTATTATTGAGTTGTAGGAGATTTTTATATACTGTGGATAAAAGCCCTTTTTATATACTGTGGATAAAAGTCCTTGTATTCCAGATACAAGTTATGCAAATATTTTCTCCCAGACTGTGGCTTACCAATTTGGGTTCTTAGTGAAATCCTTTAATGAGCAGAAGTTTTAAATTTTGATGAAATCTAATGTATCAAGTTTTTTCTTTTATGTTCATTACTTTCTGCACCCTGTCTAAGTAACCTTTTCTTACACCCCTGTTTTCTCGTAGTAGTTTTATAGTTTTAGCTTTTATGTGTAAGTCTGTGATCTAACTCAAAATCATTTTTGTGTATGGCGTGAGGTAGGGATCGAGGTTCATTTGGTTTTTTCTTCCCATGTGGATATATCATTTGTTTAAGAGACTACCTTTCCTTGTTGAATTGCCTTGACACCTTTGTCAAAAATAACTGAGGAGGAAAAGAGCTGGGGCATTAGAAAAAAAAACAATTGACAACATAAGTATGGGTTATATTGGTTATATATTGCTGGATTTGATTTATTATTTTTTGTTATGATTTTTGCCTATGTGCTCATGAGAGATATTGGTCTAAATATTTTTCTTGTAATATCTTTATCAAGTTTTGGTATCAGGGTTTTTGCTGACCTCATGAAATGAGTTGTGAAGTATTCCTTTCTCTATTTGCTGATGGAATTTGTGTGATAATTCCTTCTTCAGTGTTTGATATCATTCACAAGTGACACTGTTTGTGCCTAGAGTTTTTTTTTGTAGGAAGGTTTCCAATAATGTATTCAATTTCCTTGTTAGATGTATGACATGCATATTTCCTGTTTCATCTTGTGTCAGTTTTGGTGTGTAGTGTTTGTTTGATCTAAATTACTGAATTTATTGGCTAAAGTTGTTCATAATAGTTCCTTATTATCATTTTGATTTCTTTAAGATTTGTAGAGGTGTATCTCATTTCATTCCTGACATTGGCAATTTGTGTGTTTTTCTTTTCTCTTTCGTTCTTGTATAGGGAGTTGTGAATCTTTTCTTTTTTTTCTATGATTTTTTTAAAGAGAAGTTTTAGGTTCACAGAAAAATTGAAAGGAAGGTACAGAAATTTCCTGTATATTCTCTGCCTTTACACATGTATAACCTCCCCTATTATCAACATCCCTCACCAGATGGTACATTTGTTACAGTTGATAAACCTACACTAACAAGTCATTATCACCCAAAGTCCATACTTTACACTAGGGTTCACTCTTGGTGTTGTACTTTCTATGGATTTGGACAAATGTATGGTATTGTACAGAGCATTTTCACTGCCCTAAGGATCCTCTGTGCTCCTATCCATTCCTCCTTCCACCAACTCCTGGCAACCACTGACCTTTTTACTGTCTCCATGGTTTTTCCTTTTCCAGAATGTCATATAGTTGGAATCATACAGTATGTATGCATTTACTTTCACTCAGTACAATTAACCCTTGAACATCACAGGTTTGAACTGCATGGGTCCACTTACTTGTGGATTTTTTTCAATAAATGCATAGTACAGTACTGCACAATCTTTGGTTGGTTCAATTATGCAGAAATGTGGATATGGAGGGCCGACTGTGAAGTTATACTCAGATTTTTGACTGCATGTGGAGTGACGGGTATCAGTGCCCTTAACCCCGAGTTGTTCGAGGGTCACTGTAATGTGTATTTATGTTTCCTTCATGTCTTTTCATAGCTTGATAGCTCATTTCTTTTTTGAAGAAATTTCAGTTTTGGGAGTTGCCTGGTGGCCCTGTGGTTAGAATTCCAGGCTTTCCCTGCCATGGCCCGGGTTCAGTCCCTGGTCGGGGAAACAAGATCCTGCAAACTATGCAGCATGGCCAAAAAAAAAAAAAAAGTAAAAAGTAAAAAGAAGGAAACAATAAAGGAGAAATTAATGAAATTTTTAAAAACCTCTCCAAACAACAGAGAAAATGAACCAAAGCAAAATTTCCTCAACACTGAAATTTCTTTTCTTTTTTTCTTTGTTCCCCCACCAGGGATTGAACCTGGACCCTGGCAGTGAAAGCACCAAGTCCTAACCACTGGACCACCAGGGAATTCCCCCTTCTTTTTAGTTAATTTAAGTTTAATTTGCTTGTCTTTTTAAAGATTCCTAAGGTTGAAAACTTAATGATTAATTTTAAGCCTTTCTTTTAACATAAGTTTATAAAGCTAACCATTTCCCTCTAAGCGCTGCTTTAGATGCATCCCACAAACTTTGATATGTCATGTTTTCATTGTCATTTAGTTCAAAATATTTTAAATTTCTCTTATGGTTTATTCTTTGACCTGTGGGTTATTTTAGAAGTGTATTTTTTATTTTTTAATTATTTTGGCATTTTTCTGGATATCTTAGTGATCTCTAATTGATTCCATTATGCTCAAAGTACATACATGCTCCGTATAATTTCATTCTTTTGAAATGTATTGAGACTTGCTTTATGTCCCAGAATATGACCCATCTTTGTGAATAGTTCATGTACATTTGAGAAGAAAGTGCAGGTTTGGGTGGTTGTGTTCTATAAATGTTAATTAGGTCAATGTGATTGATAGTGTCAGTCAGATATGCTATATCTTTATTGGAACTTTTGTGTAGTTTCTGTCAAAATAACTGAGAGAAGGGTGTTTAAAACCTCCAGCTATGATTACTTATTTATTGATTTTTCCTTTAGTTCTGTTTTGAAGTTGTATTACTAGGTGCACACACATCTGTAATGATTATGTCATCCTGATAAATTGATAATTTTATTATGATGAAATGTTCATCATTATCTCTAGTAATGTTCTTTGCCTTGAAGTCAATTTTGTCTGATCATTATAGCCAGTCTAACCTTCTTAACATTAGCATTTGCATGGCTTACCTTTTTCCATCCCATTATTTTTCACCTATGTATGCCTTTATATTTAAAGAGGGTTTCTTTAGACAGCATATAATGCAATCTTGTCTTTTATCCAGGCTGACCATGTCTGCCTTTTCATTCAAGTGTTCACTCTATTTACATGTAATGTAATTATTAATATGTCTGGATAGAGGAAACCCATTTTGCTATTTGTTTCATCTACTTTTTGTTCTTCATTTCCTGCCTTCTTTGGGGATAATCAATTATGTTTAGTATTTCATTTTATTCCTCTATTAATTTTTTAGCTATGTCTTTTTGTATTTTTTAGAGGTTACTTTAGGGTTTACAATATGCATCTTTATCACAAACTAGGTAGAGTTAATATTTTACTACATCATGTAAAATACAAGAACCTTGCATGTGTAATTCCATTTACCCTCCCATTCCTTTGTGCTATTATTGTTATATAGATTATATCTACATATATTATAAATCCCACAAGAGAGTGTTATAAATTTTTAAAAATAGATATAGACATTTTAAAGAAATTAAGAGAAAGAAAGAAAACAATACAGTCTTTTACAATTACCCACATATTTATCATTTCAAGTGATCTTTATTCCTTCTTATACATCCCAGTTTACCATCTGGTGTTATTTCCCTCCATCCTGAAGAACTTCCTTTTGCATTTCTTATAGTGTAGGCAGCAAAATTTCTCAGGTTTTGTTTAGCATAAAGTGTCTTTATTTTCACCTTCCTTTTAAGAATAGCATTGCTGGATATAGAATTCTGGGTTGACAGGGTTTTTTTCCCCAACACATTAAAGATGTCATTTCGTTGTTTTCTGGTTGCCATTGTTACTGATGAGAAGTTGGTTATCATCCATGCTGTTGTTCCCTTGAAATATAATATGTAGTTTTCTCTTACTGCTTTAAAGATTATCTTTTTATTTATTTATTTATTTATTTTAGCAGTTTAACCACGACACACCTAAGTTGATTTTCTTTGTATTTATCTTTCTTGGGGTTTGTTGAACTTCAGGGACCTGTAAGTTGATGTCTTTCACCAAATTTAAGAGGTGTTTGGCCATTCTTCAAATATATCTTTTTTTTTCCTTTCCCATTCTCTCCTTTTCTTCTGGGATTTCAGTTACATGTATATTAGATTGCATGTTCTATTTTTTGTGTTTTTTTTTTCTTTAACTTTTTTTCTCTCAGTTCTTCAAATTGATTGATCTATCTTCAAGTTCAATGACTCTTCCTTCTGCCATCTCTAATCAGCTGTGAAGCATATCCAGTGAAATTTCCATTTTAGTTATTTTGCTTTTCAGCTCCAGAATTTCTACTTGGTTATTTTTTTAAATTTTCTCTTCCTCTGTTGAGATTCCCATACGTTTGTTCATTGTGCATATAACTTCCTTTAAATTCTTGAGCTTATTTTCAGTAGCTGCTTTATCTGCATCACCTGGATTATCTTGGTTTCGTTGTAATTGGCTCCTTTTGTTTGTTTGTTTTCCTTGGGTATGAATCACAATTTCCTATTTCTTCTCATAGCTCGTGGTCTTTCTTGGGTCCTGGACATCATGAATGATATGTTGGAGAGTCTCTGGATTCTGCTGTGTTCCCCCCGATGGCATTTAACTTGGCTGGACTCAAACTCTGCCCCTCCTGCAGTGAGTAGCAGCTGAAATCTCCACATAGTTTTTTCATCTTTGAACTGCCAGTTTTTCTCCAAGACCCCCATGACTCCCCCACATGTGTGGCTTCTAGCCAGTTGGCTAAAGATTTGGGTGGACCCTATAGTCGGATTTGGGGGTTCCCCCCCTGTGTGGCTCTGTTTCTTCCCTCCCCCACACACAACATTGTGAACTCTCTCCTCTGACACTTCAAGATGACCAGGCTGATGCTTTCTGCCACCCAAGCATTTGTGGACTGGGGTGTGCCACCAAGCAAAAAGCCAGAGTCACCAACCAGTCTGACAGTGGTCTTTCAAGGGTGGGCTCCCTGGCAGTGTCTGCCTGCTTTGGTCACCCTCCGGTGTCTTTAAATAGTTGCTTTAAAAAAAAAAAAAATACTTTGCCCAGATTTTGTAGTTGTTATCTGCAGGAAAGTTAGTCCAACCAATTTGCTTCACCATTACTGAAAGTCAGTGCTCTTTTGTATGCCTTTTATAAACCATTTTTTGGGACTTCCCTGGCGGTCCAGTGGTTAAGACTTCCCCTTCCAACGCAGGGGGTATGGGTTTGATCCCTGGTCGGGGAGCTAAGATCCCACATGCCCCGAGGCCAAAAAACCAAAACATAAAACAGAAGCAACATTGTAACAAATTCAATAAAGACTTTAAAAATGGTCCACATCCAAAAAATGTTTTAAAAAAACATATAAAAGCCATTTTTTTAAAAAAACCTAAACTTTGATGTGCTCAGAGCCCTTGATTAATGGACCCAAATAAACATTTTTTCGGGAAACTGGATCAGCTTTTGTGCAACCTACAACCTTGATTATCTTAGGTGGTTGAGGAAGGATTCCACATTCTCCATCGATGGGCCTGTTGTGTGTTCATATATTAGAGCAGTCAGGCTGTCCCACACAGCGTCTGTCAGTCTGTCTGTCTGATCCTAGTGTCAAGGGATGAATCAGGGGGAGCAGAGCAGTCGGTCTCAAAAGGTCATTACCTTTTCCAGAAGAGTCGTAGTTACCCCTGAAATAACCACGTAGATCGTACATTTTCTGAAACCTTTATGAACCTATTTGTATTTCCTAGCTGTACTGCCTCTTGAAATAATAATTCTGTGTTTTATTATCTGTTTTATAAAGTGCTTTCATAGACTCTCACTATCTGAAATGCTATATGTAAATTTTTATAATTCAGTATCAGATGTAATACTAAGGCGTTACTAAAGTGTTCATTCATTTGATAAATATGTGTCAGCTGCCTGAGTTGTGCCTGGCACAGAAGCAGGACACCAAACCTTGCAGGATGCACCGTAGGGACCCCTGTGTGAGTTTCCTGGGGCTGCCATGCAGAGTACCACAGACTGGGTGGCTTGAAACAACAAAAAATTACCCTCTTAACAGTTGTGGAGACTAGAAAGTGTCAAGAGGGCCGTGATCCCTCTAGGGGAGGATCTTCCAGCTCTGGTGGCCCCAGCAAGCCTTGGCATTCCTTGGCTTGTAGCTGCGTCACTCCAGTCTCTGCCTCCATTGTCACATGGCCTTCTTCCTTGTGTGTCTTTTCTGTCTGTTGTAAGAACACTGTCACTGGATTTAGGGCCCACCCTCATCCAGTATGATCTCACCTTAAGCTTTTGCTTGAGTACATCTGCAAAGACATTATTTCCAATAAGGTCACATTCTGAGATTCCACGTTGACATGAATTTGGGGGTGGTGGGGGGGACACTATTCAACCCACTACAGCTCCCCAAAGTGATCTGTGCCCAAACTCCCATCCTAAGTTTTAAGGGCTACACCTGGCTTCTGGGTTTCTGGGATTCAATCAGTTTTCTTTATGACTTTGCAAGCTTCGGGAAGACCACTGTTGGCATTTCAGACCAGTGTCTGATACTTCCGTTTGTCTTTAAATGTCAACAGCTCCACCCTCCTCACAGTTTGAGTCGCCCTCCGGGGCTCCTCCAGTCCTGTCACGTTGGTGAGACATGGCCACAAGAACTAGGCGCTGGATCAAGGGCCTGTGGCCTCAGGCTTTGACTCCAGACAGTGTAGTTTTTCTACCCACCTTCCAAAACCACGTCACTTTATTAAACCCAAATTATATGGACCGGGGAATTCCCTGGTGGTCCAGTGGTTAGGACTCCACACTTCCATTGCTTGGGGACCCATGTTCGATCCCTGGTCAGGGACCTAAGATCCTGCATGCCGCATGGTGCAGAAAAAAAAAAAAATTATATGGACCAGTGACCAGCAACCATGGCCTATGGGCCAAACCTGGCCTGTCGCCTGTTTCTATAAATAAAGTTTTATTAGAACACAGCCAGGATCATTCGTTCACACGTCAGCCATTTTTGCTCCTGTGCTATGATCGCAAAGTCTAGTAGTTGTAACAGAGACCAGGTGGGCCCAAAAGTATCTGGTCCTTTACAGAAGAAGGTTGCTGACTCTGGTCTAAACGATACACACTAAGCAGCGCGATAGACAGACAGTGCATGGTGGTCAGCAGTGTGTTAGACTCACTTGCATTCTGGAAGGTGCGTTCTGGCCACACTAAGCACAGCATGGGCCCACTGTCTATCCCAGCACTCACAGGTTCTCCCTGTTTCCATAAGACTTCAACTGTGGAACAAGGGTCTGGTCTCAGCAAAGTCAGCCTGCTCACTTTCTCACCAGTGGATTCGTTTCATGGAGAGTTCTAATCCATTTCCTCCTAGTGCCGCTGAAGTTACCCGCTTCCTGGCTTCAGATGGGAACAGAGTGGTGCAGAGTGGGCAAAGGACTGGTTTAAGACGCTCAGAGAAAACCATAAACAAGAGACCTCGATTAAGCAGATTCCAGCAGGATAATTCCAAAGGTCAGTTCCATCAGGAAGGCAGAGAATGTTGGAGACCCAGGAAATGCACGATTGGAAATTCACACTCTCCTCCTCCTCCTCCTCCTCCTCCTCCTCCTCCTCTCCCTCTTCCTCCGAAAGATTCAAAGAATGTAGGAGGCACCCTTCACCGCATGGCTCTGGGGACATCTGGTGGTGAGAACTGAGTCAAGGTCACGGGAAAGAGAAAAATGCCACAGGCACCGCCACGGTCCATCCAGTGGCTCTTGTGGCACCAAAGGCATTTGGGAGGGGGATGGGGGAGTCCTGGGAGAGTCAGTAAAGATGGGTTTGAGCCAACACTCTCAGATCCGAACACACACACACATCTTTCTGCTTCCCTTAGGCAAAGTATTTTCATCTATTATCAGTTTATATTTTTTTAAAAAGGCTTTTAAAAAAATTCTCCAGTCATTATTGGAGGTGGGGACTCTTGGGGCTGTAGAGAAACATATATCAAAGTTCTGGCCGTAGGTCCTGGGCACCGTGGTATGTGCCATGCTGTGCAGGCCTCCGTGGGGATCAGGAGCCGGGAGACTTCACTCCTGGGGGGATGTGCTCAGAGCCGCAGGCAGGACGGGACAGGGATGGGGACGGGTGTGTGCGAGCACGAAACCACCTCCTCTCTACGCAGCTTGCGGATTGCACTGCTTCTCCAAAGACTTAAGGTAGGCAGTGTTTATTAAAAAGTGAAGAGGGTTTGACTTCCAGCATTTTCCCGGAGTGACTATCATCTGCCACTTCGTGCTGGGATTAAATGAATCTTTTGGTAAAGAATTTTTAAATTACGTTCTTGAAAGATATGGACACCTGGCTGCAGAGAAAGGTACTTGTCTGCTTTCTCATGGGCAAAGGAGAAGAAGGCACTTTTTCTTATTGCTGAAATACCTGAGGATTTTTCTCCAGCCCAAAGGAATGTGCCATTTCTTTCTCTGCTGTCACCTTTTTTCCCCCTTAACCAGCGTTGAATCCATCCCCCCCACCCCACCCCCAGGGACACTGGGCAATGTCTGGGGACATCTGTGGTGGTCACAACTGGGCGTGCTCCTGGCATCAAGTGGGTGGGGCCTGGGACGCTGCTCCTCACCCCACAGGGCCCAGGACGGCCCCGCAGAACATGAATGACCCGCCCAATGGCAGCAGTGCCGAGGGGGAGACCCTGCGCTAGGGGGATGCGCTTATAGTTTGGGGTGCAGTAGCTCCGCAGATGGCCAGCATCCACCAGGAGCTTTTGGTTTTGTCAGTAAATGAGTAAAGAAGTCGTATGAGCCCGATCAGATCGGAAAGAGGGAGCTGTTGTCCCCAGCGTTCAGGAATTCCTGCAGAGCTATTTTTTCGGGTTTATATTTGGAAAAACATCCCCTGCCCCCTCCCTTCTCTCTTCTTATGGAACAATTGTGCAACCTCTTCCCCCCTGCCCCTTCCTTACCTAGTCTGGCCAGGATCCCTGCATTTGGGCTTGGAAGACTGCAGGTCATTACCGCTCGCCTATCGTGTACGTTGCCTCTTTGGTCTTGGTGAAGACAGCCCTGCCCCACTCGCTCTCTCTCCGCCTCTCTTTAGAACTGAGCATGCAGAATTCAGAGGGTGGATCGGATTCGCCGGCTTCCGTGGCTCTGTGTCCCTCGTCGGCAGCCCAGGCGCCTGTGGCCCAGCCTGTGCCAGCCTCGCCGCAGGTAAGAGACCAGCCGCCTGCCGCTCGGGCCGCTCCGGGAAAACCAGCGCAGCCAGGGTGGGGACGCGTCCACCTTGGTTTTGAAAAACATTTGAATCAACAGAGCGAGGAATCTCTGTTTTTCTGAATTGACTTCTCAGCTCCATGGCTGCTGCTGTTGAAATGCACCCTCATTTTCCTCCCTCACCCCATGTTTATTAGACTTTTTCACTGTTTGTTTAAAAAGGTCCCACCAAGGAATCAATGATCCAAACTCAAAAAGAAAACCCTTCCCCGACTTTGATTTAGTCCATTCTTATCTGCTAGTGGCAGTTTTCTTGTGCATTGGAAATGACCCTTCTACGCAGAAAGCCTTTCTATCCATAAGGCAAAAGAGAAGTGAGAATTCTTAGAATTTGGTTCATTAATTGAATCTAGTATTAGAATCGGTATATTCTTTAAAATTTGCAGAGGGAGAATTTTCACATTAAGGCTCTCCCAACTTCTAGATTTCTATAGTGGATTGAAATACACCACTAAGTAGACATAAACATAAAGTTAGTGACATAAATCTACCAGAAACCGAAGGTAGCAGAACAGACCGAAATCATAGACATGTGCAGAGGTCCACTGTGGCCACGTGATCATCTATGATTTACAAATCTAAAAGTTAGGAGCACAACAGAAAGAATTGATTATGGCAAAGAGACAAAAAAAACCCCAAAAAACGTAATTCAGCAAAAGCCAAAAGGCAAACATCAAAGCCGTTTATTCCGTTTAGAATGTGTAGTCGGACATGTTTAGCATTTATTTCTTGGAAGTGTGGCCGCCCCAGCATGGGTGCCAAGAGGGCGTGATCACTTGCAGTTGTGGTCTAATTGATTGTTTCCTTGCCCACTGAGCCTGATGCATGAACCCTCCACCCCGTGCTTCCTGGGGTCCCTCTCACCAAACCCCCGTCTCAGGCGCCCCTGGGCCTGGGTGGCGGCTGCCTTCACTGTAGCGGCTGCAGGCTGACTGGTCCCAGGGTCCTGCCATGGCCACCGTGTACATCCCAGGCTCCAGGGCTCGGGTCCCTGCTGGAGATGGATCCAGCCCCGCACCCCTGCCTCTATGGCTGTATCCCCGCCCCCGTCGGGCACCTCTCTCGCCTGCAGGCTGCACTGCACTCCCTGAGCAGTGAGCACCCAGTTCATCCCCAGTAAGGGGCGTTCTGGCTCCCACTGTCCCCGTGATGCACGCCTCCTGCTTCCCCTCTCAGCCCTGGCCATCCGCCAGGACTTCCCGCCACAGTGGGCGTGTTCTGCCACCAGCCCCGCCAGGCTCCGAGCGCTGGCAATGTAGCCAGTGCCACTGAGGAGCTGAATTCTGCAATTCATTGAAATCGCAGTAAAGTTCAGTGTCCACAGAGCTACACAGCTAGTAGCTTCTGTATTGAACAGCTCTGCTTTGGAGTGTGTGCATGTATATCCTTAATATTCTTATTTATTTATTTGAGGCAAAATTCACATGACACAAAATTCACCATTTGAAGGTGAACAGTTCAGTGGCATTTAAGACATTCACAATGTTTTGCGACCTCCACCTCTATCTAGTTCCAGAACATTTTCATCCCCGAAAGAAGAAACGCCGTCCCCATGAGCAGTCACCCTCCAGCCCTCTCCCCCAGCCCCTGGCAACCACGAATGCACTCTCTGTCCCTGTGGATTTGCCTGTTCTGGACGTTTCATATAAATGGAATCACACACTATGTGGCCTTTGGTGCCTGGCTTCTCTCACTGAGCATTATGTTCTCAAGGTCCATTCACATTGTAGCGAGTGTCATTGCTTCTCTCCTTTTTCTGGCTGAGTGATGTTCCCATGTGGGTTTATCCATCCACCGTATTGATTTCTGTGCCATCTGTGTTCTCTTTGTCTTTGAAGGGCCGAGTATGTTGAATTCTTATTAGTACAGTGGTGTTTATAAAGCCAAGCCCCGCAGAATCACCACAACTGGTGATACTTAGGGTCCAAGTGGGACAATCGCAGAATCACAGTTGATGACTTCCAAAGCCCAGCCTTTACAGAAGCAAAGCGCTCCTATTCCTCCCTCACCTTGAAGGGTACATTTTGATCCTTCATGTTTTCCTAGCTTTGTATGTCCAAGCAGTCCTCCAGGCCAGGTGACAAAGCCACACTGGGAAGCCGGCTCAGGGGCCCAGAGAGCAGTCGTCGAGTCCAGGAGGGGCCTGGACTGAGTCTGGGTTGTAGAACTTCTGATGCTCAGGCCGCAGGACATCGACCTGGCCTTGACCATTCTAGGCTTCCTGTTCCCTCGTGTGTAAAATGGGGGCAGTCCAGGGGGTACTGAGAAACGGTGGGGTGTGACCCAGCTCGTCCGGCAGAGGAGGTGGTGTGGACGACCGGCCTCGGCATCCAGCTCTCAGCCCATGTCACCTTGATGACTACCGACCCCAAGGAGGCAAAGCTGCTGGGTGTGTGTGTGTGTGTGCGCGCGTGTGTGCACGTGTGCTCGGGTCCCCACTGTGCCCGCCTAAGTCAGCCTGAGCCGCGTGTGTGTGCGCCCGCCTCTCCTTTCCTACCCGTCCCGCTATGTTTCCATAAAGCGACAGTGGGCGCGGTCGAGCTGGCTGTGACCTGTGTTTGTTTTCAGGACTAACCTCTGACAAGCCTAACTGTCCTCTTTCCTTCCCTTTTAGAGGGTGTTGGTCCAGGCAGCAGGCTCGGCTCCCAAGGGGGCTCAGATGCAGCCCATCTCCCTCCCCAGAGTGCAGCAGGTGCCACAGCAGGTAACCACAGCACAGGTGACTCGGGACGAGGTTGGCACGTAGCACCCTGGAGCCCTGTCTAAACGATGATGCATGCTTTTCTGTTGTCGCTGTTCCTTTTCGTTTGATGTGTTCAGTTCCTTACCAGAAAGTTCTTTTGGAAGCTGTGTTTAAAAAAAAAAAAAATCTTTTGCTGCAGCTAGGTTGCATCAAGCGAAGAAA
This sequence comes from Balaenoptera musculus, assembly GCF_009873245.2. Classification (NCBI taxonomy): domain Eukaryota; kingdom Metazoa; phylum Chordata; class Mammalia; order Artiodactyla; family Balaenopteridae; genus Balaenoptera; species Balaenoptera musculus. The sequence goes on from NC_045787.1 coordinate 166,725,217, forward strand.
GCTTATGATCTTTCATTCATTCAGATATTCAGCCTTTGGGGCGCAAGCGAGCCCCTAGATAGAGCACGGGGTGCAGCGGTAGACACGCAGGCAGATAGCGGAGGTTTCTGGATTGGAGGAGCATGGAGCCCCCTGGGGAGGCAAACTCATCCGCAGGCAAGTGCTGGGCCCTCAGACGGGCACTTCTTGTGAAATTAAATGATTTGAGAAGAAAGCTTGAATGCGTGGGCTCACCAGCCAAATCGCAGCCCAGATCATCAGCTCAGACAGGCAGTGTGATCTGAGCAGGGGTTGGCAAACCTTTTCTGGAAAAGGCCTAATCGTACATTTTTCTTTTTTGGCTTTGCAGGCCAGATGGTCTCTGGCACAACCGTGCAACACTCGCAAAAGTCATAAAGGAATGGTGTGGCTGTGTGCCAATAAAGCTTTATTTATAAGAACAGGCGGGCCAGATTTGACCTGAGGGCCAGAATTTGCCGACTCCTGCTCTGTAAAATGCTGAATTAAAATTCGTTCAGGCTCCTGCCTGAAAGGAACCAGGAGCATAATATGGAGATGGCGAGACCCCAGAGGACATACCTCTGTCTTCGAGGGGCTCCTGCCGAGATTAGTAGGGTGTTTAGAGATGTTTGCCTGGTGCTGTGTGATTTTCGGGGTCCTGGGGGAGAAGCGAAGGCATGGGGGTGGTGGGGGGGGCAGCTAGCAGGGAACCAGCGGCCCTGCTTTAGCTCCTTGAGGGAGGGGCGACCACGACTTCTATGATTCCAGAAGCTTGCCCTCCTCTGTGGGGCTGGGCCTGTGCCCGCTGTTTCTCCTGGGCCACCCGGACTTTGGGGCTGACCTCTGCATCTTACCCAGTCCGCTAAGACGAAGGGGGTTGTGTGTGTGCATGTGTCCCCCGGGTTGGGCTGTCCTCAGAGGTGGGAATCGGCCCTGTCCTGCTGCTGCTGCATGAGAAGGCCTACAGAGGGGGCACGATGAGACCGGCCCTTGATTTTCTCACCCCCAAACAAGGTTGAATCAGGGACCCGCTAAGCCTTTCTCTGCGGTGGGGTCCCGAAGTTCTGCACACAGAGCTCTGGGCCTCCACCAGCAGGGCCCGAGTCCCTTGGGGGTCATCAGCTGAGGCTGTGAACTGACTGACGAGGGAGGGGTCTTCCCACCGGCCTCCTCCCTACCACCCCCCGCCCCACTCCAGGCACAGCGCCCGTGCTGATTCTGCTCAGACCTTCAGGGTCTCTTGCAGCGTGGCTCCCAGGACCCCGACCCCGTTGCCCGGGATGGCCTCCAGGGCCACCGAAAGGAGTGGCAGGGGGGCGGTGGAGCGTATGAGCAGCTTGAGCCCCCTCCCCTGCCAAGGGGCCGTGGGGGGATCGGGCGCTCCGAGGTCCGCATTCTGTCCACATCTCTGGCGTCTGCTGTCCAGCAGGACTGGCCCCTCTGCCCAGTGGCCAGAAGACCGCAGGCATCCCCCCAGCCCTGCTCTGCACCTTTGCTCTGAGCTGGGCTCCTCCCCGCACAGAATAGGGGCCCAGACCCGCTGCAGTTCCATTTCCGTTTGGGCTCATTCGGAGTACGTGGCCTTGACGTGACTGTCTCTCCTGGTTTCTTTCTAGAAGTGCCAGCTGGGGGCAGGACAACCGTGATGTGGTACTAAGTGTTCACAAAAGGCAATAGGAGGTACTTCTGCCTGAATAATCTGGAAATCCTGAGCAAGGAGACTCCGTGTAACACCAAGTGTCTGCTGTTTTTTCAGGTCCAGCCCGTGCAGCACGTGTATCCCCCCCAGGTGCAGTACGTGGAAGGGGGGGACGCCGTCTACACCAACGGATCCTTGTACGTGGTGTCCTCCCCCTCCCCCGAAAGGGGCCTCGCAGGGAACCAACTGTAGGCCACATCCCAACCTTCTTTCACGACGCCCACTGAGCTCCCTTGGGGATGTGTTTACACAAAATCCTTTCCCTTACCCTTCAGGTGATGTGTCCCAACTATTACAATGGCATAAGGACATCACAGCCTGGTGGAGATTTCAGAAATCACAGACTGTTATACTTTTACTTCTAGAAAAGGCAGTCTTTAAAAACAAAAAAAACAAACAAAAAACAATCCACCTTCTAAGTCTGAAGACATCCTTTGCAATCCAGAAACCGTGTCCATCCCTGCTTTTTCATCCTGGCCTCTGTTAACCTCTGGCTCTTTCTGATGTTGGTAAAACTTGATCTTCCATTTGTCAAGGATGTCTAGGGTCTTCTGCCTTCAAACTCCGTGATGCTTGGGGCAGAAAATGATGCGTTTCCCGGAAGCTCACTGTGCTCGGGACGCGCGTCCTTTTGCTTGTTTCTGCCTCTGGTTTCCACGACTCCCGTCCTGAGGGCACGGGAGGGTTTGGTTGTGGTTAAAGAGATGTGATTGCTGGAGTCGTGGGTGCCCGCAGCACAACACTGAAGGCATGACACACACTGACCCGAAGGAGCACGTGTGAAGCTTGTGAACCCCCAGCAGGCTCCGGGGGACCCCCCGCAGCAGCATCCTGGTTTGATTGCACTGCGGTCAGACAGGACGTCCCCCGGGGGTCGGAGAGGCTGCCCTGTCCCCCAGAGGGGCCTTCCCTCAGTCACCCCTGAGGAAAAACCCCTACTGACTGCCTTTCACTGCGGCCGGATGTACATCAGCCGACATGGTTAATGATTTGATCCAGATGTTAAAGGATTTCAGACAAATTCTTGGAATCCCTTAGACATTCTTTTTATTATGCAATTACATTTTTTAAAAAAAAACTTTCTGGTTTGAAAGAACTAGAGACTCACAGGAAGTTGCAAAATTAGCCCAGAGTCCCTTGTACCCTTCACCCAGCCTCCCCACCCCCGGTGGTGACATCTTCTATGACTGCAGGATGGTATCAAAACCAGGACACCACATCGGGCCATATTCAGCTTCACAGCCTTTAGGCGCACTTGTGCACACGAGTGTGTGTGTGTGTGTGTGTACAGCTCTACGTGGTCTTATCCCAGGGGTAGACCTCCAGTAACCAGGGTCAGGTACAGCCCTGCTCCACCCGCCAAGCCCCGCCCGCGTCGAGTGCAATTTGCACGTGCGGTTTGTAAATGACCAGTGGCAGAGGGGTCAGCTGGGATCCCGAATGCTTTTGGAGACCACGGCTGTGAACTCGCTGTGTTGACAGCCGTGTCTGACTTAGACGCGTGCTCGGCGCCGTGGTGTCCGGCGTTGACGTGAAGCCTTCTCTCTCCCGCCAGGCGGACGGCGTACGCCTACAACCCCGAACCCCAGATGTACGCCCCCAGCAGCTCCGCGTCGTACTTCGAGGCCCCGGGCGGTGCCCAGGTGACCGTGGCAGGCTCCTCCCCGACCGCAGTCCCCGCCCACAGCATGGTGGGTATCACCATGGATGTCGCGGGCAGCCCCATCGTCTCCGGCGCGGGAGCCTACCTCATCCACGGCGGCATGGACGGCACCCGGCACTCCCTGGCGCACACGTCCCGCTCATCGCCCGCTACGGTATGTACGTCCCAGGCTCTCGGGGGCAGCAGGTTAGGCCCTGAATAGACTCCCGGCAGCAGCAGGCACGGTGAGTAGAAGGCAGCCGGGAGCACGGGCGTCGGAACCCCACCGGCCTCCGACAAGTGCCCCCGTCTTTAAACCTCGGGTCCTCCCTTGGTAAAGACAGAGGGTAGATGGCTGTAGCCGGCGCTGGGAGCGTTGCAGGTGGGGAGGCAGCTCAGTGCTGGGAGGTGCTGCCGCTGGTGGTCCACCATGACCGTCCTCATCGTCATCAGCCTCTCCCAGGCGGAGATCAACCCATCCGCGCCAAAACTGGGCTGAACCCGAGCAGAGCTATACTGGACCGGTACCCCACACCTCTGTCCAAAACGGTGGCTTACCTCCTTTAAAGATGTATCTGCTTTGAAAACTCTATTTCCCATATTTATTCTTATTTTTTAAATTAGCACAGAGTAAAGTGGACGGTGTGGGCTCCACAGACCCATGAGTTTTGACGCACGTACAGACTCGGGTATCTGTCCCCACATCAGTACACAGAATGGTTGCATAACCCCCAAAACTCCCCCGGGTGTTTCTTGGTAGTCACGACCTCCTCTCACCCTCAACCCCTGGCACCCGTGGGTCTGTTCTCCATCACTGTACTTTTGTCTCTGTGGGGATGCCGTATAAAGGGGATCATCGAGGAGACACCTTTTGTGACGGGCTTCTTTCACCCAGTGTGGAGCCTGGAGATCCCGTCCAGCTGTCCTGTGAGTCAGTGGTTCCTTCTTGTTGCTGAGTCGTGTTCTGTGACCCTAACGGCTCGTTCATTCATTCACCAGCTGCGGGGCCATTTGGGCTGTTTCCAGTTTTTCGTGATTGTGAATAAAACAGCTAGAAGCACTCTCATGTATAGACACATGTTTTCCTTTCTTTGGGGTCAGTCAATACCTACGAATGGGATTGCTGGCTCCTACAGTAAGTGTATGTTTAACTTTATCCGAAACCACCCGTGTTTTCCCGGGGGATGGGACCATTTCGAGCTCCCCCAGCCAGGTGTGAGTTCCTCTCGTCCCATCACGTCACCAGCATTTTTTGTTGTCAGGTGTTGTCAGCATCTTTCTTTTTAGCCATTCTCATCAGTGTGTGGTGTTATCTTACTGTGGTTGTCATTTGCATTTTCGTAATCCCTAACGATGGCAAGCACCTGTTCAGGGGCTTTGCCTTTCATGTATGTTCTTTGGTGATATGTCAGTTGAAGTTTATTTTTTTAACTGTGTTGTTTGTTTTCTTACTGTTAATTTTGAGAATTGTTTGTATATTCTGGATACAAGTCCCCTGCCGGATATGTGATTTGCAAATATTCTCTCCCAGTCTTTAAAGTGTTTTTTTCATTCTCTTAAGAGTGTCTTTTGGGGACTTCCCTGGCGGTCCAGTGGTTAAGACTCCACGCTTCTCCTGCAGGGAGCCCAGGTTCGGCCCCTGGTTGGGGAACTAAGATCCCGCGTGCTGTGCTCTGCAGCCAAAAATTAAAAAAAAAAAAAATTTTTTTTTAAGTGTCTTTTGCTGAGAAAATAAAATTTTTCCCGATAATTTTGATCAAATCCAATTTAGCAGTTTTTCTTTTTTGGAAAGATCATGCTTTTGATGTCACGCCTGAGAACTCTTCGCCTGTCCCGTGGTCGTGAACATTTTCTCCTCTGTTTTCTTTGAAAAGTTTTATAGTTTTACATTTTACATTTAGCTCCGCTTCATTCTGAGCTAACTTTTGTATAAGACGTAAAGTTTATGTCGAGGTTCATTTTTATGCATATGAAACAACCAGTTGTTCCAGCATCATTTGTTAAAAACACTATCCTTTATCGGATTGCTTTTGCACATTTGTCAAAAATCAGTTGGCCTGGGACTTCCCCGGTGGCGCAGTGGTTAAGAATCTGCCTGCCAGTGCAGGGGGCACAGGTTCGATCCCTGGTCCTGGAAGATCCCACATGCTGTGGAGCAGCTAACCCCGTGTGCCACAACTACTGAGCCTGCGCTCTAGAGCCCGTGAGCCACAACTTCTGAGCCCACATGCCACAGCTACTGAAGCCCGCGCTCCTAGAGCCTGTGCTCCGCAACAAGAGAAGCGACCGCAATAAGAAGCCCGCACACCACAACGAAGAGTAGCCCCCGCTCGCTGCAGCTAGAGAAAGCCCACGTGCAGCAATGAAGACCTAATGCAGCCAAAAATAAATCAATTGGCCTATTTCAGAACACTCTGTTCTGTTCCATTTATCTATGTGCCTGTCCCTTTACCAATACCACACTGTGTTAATTACGACAGCTTTAGTCAGTCTCAGAATTGAGTAGACTGGCTCCTCTCACTTTATTCTTCTTCAGTATTGTATTGGCTATTTATACAAATTTAGAATTTTCTATATAAATTTTAGATCAGTTTATCTATATTTACAAAAAAAATTCCTAGTGAGATTTTGATTAAACAGCATTAAAGCTGTGTATCAATTTGGGGAGAATTGACGTCTTAACTATGTTGGGTCTTCCAATCCATGAATGTGGTGTGTTTTCTCCATTTATTTAGATCTTCTTTGATTTCTTTCATCAGCATTTGGTCATTTTTAGCATGCAGATCCTGTACTTATTTTGTTATATTTATGCCTAAGTATTTTTTGGTTTTGGAGCTTTTTTTTTTTTTTTTTTTTGGCTATGTCGGGTCTTAGTTGCAGCACGCAGGCTCTTCGTTGCGGCGCGCGGGCTTCTCTCTAGCTGTGGTGTGCGGGTGTTCTCTCTCTAGTTGTGGCGCGCAGGCTCCGGGGCGCGTGGGCTCTATAGTTTGCGGCATGTGGGCTCTAGTTGAGGCGACAAGCTCAGTAGTTGTGGCACGCGGGCTTAGTTGCCCCGCGGCATGTGGGATCTTAGTTCCCTGACAAGGGATCGAACCCGCGTCCCCTGCATTGGAAGGCGGATTCTTTACCACTGGACCACCAGGGAAGTCCCCTGGAGCTATTTTAAATGGTACTGATTTGAAATTTCAGTTTTCAACTGTTCGTTGCTAGTGTACAAAAGTATGGTTGATTTCTGGCTCTTGACCTTGCCTCCTGTGACCATGCTGAACTCATTCTTTAGTCCTAAGAGTTTTTTGTGGTCTACAAATAGGAACAGTTTCAGTTCTTTTCCAATGTGGATGACTTTTATTTCTTTTTCTTGCCTTATTGCACTGACTAGAACATCCAGTACGATGCTGTGTAAGAGTGGTGAGAGTGGACATCCTTGCCTTGTTCTCAGTTTTAGGGGAAAAGCTTCAGTCTTTCACCCCTAAGTGTAATGTTACCTGTATGTTTTCCACAAATGCCTTTTTTCAGGTTGAGGAAGTTTCTTTCTATTCCTAGTTTTCTGAGAGTCTTGATCATAATTGGATGTTGAGTTTTGTCAAATGCTTTTTTCTTATTGATATGATCACGTGTTTTTTCTTCTTTAGACTACGAATGTGATGGATTATATTGATTGATTGTCAATTAAAAAATAACTTCCTATTTTTGTGTGGGCTTAATCTGAAACAGAAGATGATGTTCGAGCCTCACCCCTGTTCTCTTGGTCCTGATGTGTTTCCGGGTCACCCTGACGTTAGAGGCCCTCTGAGCTTAGCTGTTCTCTCCCTTTCTATGTCCAGAGTGCTCCCCAGCACCTGGCTCTGAGGACAGGCATGGAGAGAAGTCATTTGCTGTCTAGAGCGGTGACTGTGGGGTGGTGCCTGCCACTCCATCCCACGGGCACCAGCCTGTGCCTTGCCTCACTTGGGCCCTCCAGGGCCCTCAGCACGCCCTCAGAGGATTGGCTGGCAGACCCGAGTGTAGAGCTGCCGTTGATCAGAAGCCTTCCTCACAGACTACATGAACTTTCACGAATGCGATGTCTCCATATCAGCAAACTGCATCAACTCATAATAGTGAGTAAGCTAGGGTCGCAGGTCACAGACCTACTGAGATCACAGGTCACAATATTCTCCACAGTCCACACTGCCTCGCTGGAAACAAATGTGCAGCTCAGACCCCGGACTGCCTGGTTACTGTAGTCTGATGTCTGGGTTGCACTAGAAGAATCGAGTTTTTAAATCAGTTGGAAATCCATGAACAGGCTATGTTTTGGCACCCTGCCCCCCCCCACCCCCAAAAGCTCCAGGAGAGTTATCACCTTGGATGAGGATCTGCCTCCGGACTCCCTCTGCTCTGTTGTGGTTTTTTGACTTGCTTTTGGTGTGGGGACATCTCACAAAGATCAGCAGAGATCCGACCAAGAGCCAAGAACAGGACTGGCCCTGAGGTTGCAACAGAAATAACGATGGCTCCTGGATCTGGCATTTCACGTCTATCAGTTTTCTTATGTCAGAGTTGTGTTTCCAGGGACTTCAAGTTAATACTGCAAACAGAGCACAAAGACCAGAGCAAATCGACACCTACAGCCCCAGTGAGGGACTTCAGACTTTCAGTGACACATTTTCTTGAATCTCATTTCTGGTTAAAATTTTATCAGTATTGAAATCTTAGAAGTGAATTGCCCAAATGGTAAGTTTTTGATAAATTTTCCTGTTGTGCTTTTTTTTTTTGACCCCATGGAGCAGAGATGCCAAGCTGACAGGTATGTTCTTTGGGTTGTATCAAGGGGAGACTCTGGGGGCTCCGGGGCTGCATGAGGAAAAGCCCCCCTGCCACCATGCCCAAGCAGGCGGCCCCCCTGGGCCACGCAGTGGGGGCTGATGAAGACAAATCATCTATCCAATTCTGAAGATGATAAAAATACAGCGTCCCTGTCCGTGAGGGGATGTACCGTTGCAGTGTCTCATCAGGGCTCTGGGACCTGGTCTGGTGAAGACCCGTTGGACTCTGCATTTCCAGGAAGTCAGAAAGGGCCAGCACACAGGCAGTGGTGGCCCTGGGTGTTCCGGTCCCACGGAGGTTGGGGGGGGTGCCTGCCCTGGCGACCCCGCTCAGGCAGGCCAGACAACTGGTGCATAAGCAAGAGCTACATAGAAGCTGGAAGGGCCAGCGCTTCACCTTGGAGGATGGCAGCACATGGGTTCCATCTTTCTCTGGTTGCGTTCAGCTTCTGTAAGCTTTGTGGCATCTGATGTGATTTTCAAACACACCTAAGAAAGCATCATCAATGTCTTCCACCCCCAAGCGAGGAAAATCCTCCTGTCTGGGTGTGTGGAGCAGAGTCTCAACAGCCCAGCCCCATGGAACACTTCGGGTCTTCTTCGAAAAAACTGAGATCTTAATATTAAAAGTCGCAATATGCAAATGGAAACTACAATGAGGTACCACCTCACACGGGTCAGAATGGCCATCACTAAAAAGTCTACAAGTAAGGACGCCCCTGGTGGCGCAGTGGTTAAGAATCCGCCTACCAATGCAGGCGACACAGGTTCAATCCCTGGTCCGGGAAGATCCCACATGCCGCGGAGCGACTAAGCCCGTACGGCACAACTACTGAGCCCGCACGCCTAGAGCCCATGCTCCGCAGCAAGAGAAGCCACCGCAATGAGAAGCCCGTGCACCACAACGAAGAGTAGCCCCCGCTCGCCGCAACTAGAGAAAGCCCACACGCAGCAATGAAGACCCAACACAGCCAAAAATAAATAAATAAAATAAAATAAATAAATTTGTTTAAAAAAAAAAGTCTACAAATAATAAATTCTGGAGAGGGTGTGGAGAAAAGGGAACCCTCCTACACTGTTGGTGGGAATGTAAATTGGTACAGCCACTATGGAGAACATTATGGAGGTTCCTCAAAAAACTAAAAATAGAACTACCATATGACCCAGCAATCTCACTCCTGGGCATATATCCAGACAAAGCTCTAATTCAAAAAGATTTGTGCACCCCTATGTTCATTGCAGCACTATTTACAGTAGCCAAGACATGGAAGCAACCTAAATGTCCAGCAACAGATGAATGGATAAAGAAGATGTGGTACATGTATACAATGGAATATTACTCAGCCATAAAAAATAATGAAATAATGCCAGTTGCAGCAACATGGATGGACGTAGAGATTATCATACTAAGTGAAGTAAGCCAGAGAGAGAAAGACAAATACCATATGATACCGCTTATATGGGGAATCTAAAATATGATACAAATGAACTTATTTACAAAGCAGAAACAGACTCACAGACATAGAAAACAAATTTCCAGTTACCAGAGGGGAAAGGGGATAGGGGAGGGATAAATTAGGAGTTTGGGATTAGCAGATACAAACTACTATGGATAAAATAGATAAACAACAAGGACCTACTGTATAGCACAGGGAACTATATTCGATATCCTGTAATAAACCATAATGGAAAAGAATATGAAAAAGAATATATATTTTTTTTTAAAAGTCACAATACTTGGGGCCCTGGAATGATAGATTCAAGTTCTGCAGTGTTCAAGCTACAGCAGACATCCCTGAGATGTGCCACTTGAAATCATAGGCATTTCTTTGCTGAGTCATCAGAAACGCAGCTCCTGCTTTCAGAACTCCAGCGAGCATCTTCGCTCTGACCACCAGCACATGTGGACACAGAAGAGCCGAATCTTGTATCCTGTATCCAGCTCGCCGGGAAGATGGTCTTGTGGCCGCTTTGAGTGCATGTGTCTGTAAGGGACCTGCTTCAGTCCTGAGTGCTGAGTCAAGGCCAGCGGGGACCCTGGACCGTCCACGGCTCCGTGTGTGTGGACTGGCTTCCCACTCGGGCCCCTCCATTCTCACGGCGGCCCTTCCTGGTGGCCCACGGGGCTGGTGCACCATCCACATGGCGTCACAGCTCACGATGGATCGCCAACCGCTAAACAGCTCTTCTCTGGAGCCTGTGTTTTCAGGGAAGACCCAGGATATCTTGACTGGACTACGAACTCACACGCCTACTGGGCATTCGCTAGAAGCTTCCTCGCCTCCTGCACGGAGCTTTTGTCCAACCACAAGAGCAAAACGTTTGCCGGCAAACGCACATTATTTGATAAAGGAGTTTCGCCAATAGTACATCCGCTTTTTCTCTAAAATATTCATCATTGGACTTCCCTGGCGGTCCAGTGGTTAAGACTCAGTGCTCCCACTGCAGGAGGCATGGTTTCAGTCCCTGGTTGGGGAACTAAGATCCCGCAAGCCCCATGGCTCGGCCAAAAATAAATAAATAAATAAATAATTCATCATCACTTTTTATCCTTTTAATAGACTTTCTGTTAGAGCAATTTCAGATTTACAGAAAAATCGAGCAGAAAGTACAGAGAATTCCCGTAATGCCCCACCCTGTACCCCACGTACAGTTTTCCTTATTATTAACATCTAAGTTTGGTGCATTTGTTACAGCCAATAAGCCAATATTGACCCATTATCATTTTTAACTAAAGCCCTTGGTGACATTAGGGTTCACCCTATGTTGTACGTTCTATGGGTTTTGACAAACATCTAGTGATATCATCACTTTTTTTTTTTAATTTATTTTTGGCTGCGTTGGGTCTTTGTTGCTGCGCGCGGGCTTTCTCTAGTTGCGGCGAGTGGGGGCTGCTCTTCGTTGCGGGGCACAGGCTTCTCGTTGCGGTGGCTTCTCTTGTTGGGGAGCACGGGCTCTAGGCGCGCGGGCTTCAGTAGTTGTGGCTCGCGGGCTCTAGAGCTCAGGCTCAGTAGTTGTGGCCTACGGGCTTAGTTGCTCCGTGGCATGTGGGGTCTTCCCCGACCAGGGCTCGAACCTGTGTCCCCTGCATTGGCAGGTGGATTCTTAACCAGTGCGCCACAGGGAAGTCCTGGCAGGTCATTTTAACGAGGTTATTGTGTTATAAATGGAATGGCCATTAGAGTGGACGCTAATGAATTAAGAGGGGAAGTAACCTCCACCCTCACTTAGAAGACACAAATCTAGTCCTTATGTCAGGTAAAATTTTGCTAGGATTATACATGAAAGGAAAGGAGTTTTATAAATTCCTTTAAAAATTTTTAAATAACCGACTAATTTTAATATACTTGGGAGTTAATAAAACTTATCTGTGCTCTGCTATCACGTTGAGTTCTTGAAACGCTGTATCTTTGATCACAAGTCGTTAGGCATTTTCTCCCCTCCTTTCTCCCGAACGCCTGAAGCATGATATGTGTGTGCCCTTTTCCCCAGGCATTCTGCTAGTAATTCATGCAGCAGAAACCGGTGAAATTAAACGGCCAATAAAAAGGAATATGGGCTGCACTGCACCCAATCAGAAATAAAGATGAAGCTCCTGATAAGTCAAGAAATAGGTAGACAAGTGTATGCATAGTACCAAGATGGAAAGAAATCTTTGAGAAGCTCAGAAAACAGAAACGATTTTAGGGAAAGCTGCCTGGCCCTGGGGTGGCAAGGGGGCCCCTCTGCGTCTATCCTTGGCTCTTCCTTACAGTTTGACATGTGGGCCTGTGCAGGTACCACTTTGATAAAATTTTTTAAATAACAAAAAATTAAACTCCAGTCAAGTATAAATTTAATTTCCATTTTAAGTATATCTAAAGATTAAACACTAACTTTTCCAGCCACTGAGAGGACTTATCAAGCCTTTTGTACTTGTGCAGTAAGAATCCCTCGGTCAGGTCTGTAAGGAAGCCTCCCACTCCAGCCCCCAGACTTCAAGCATGAGATGCTCCTTTTTCAAGGATGCTGGACGGCCTCAGCTTGGAGCTGGGAGGCGGCGCCACAGCGCCCTCTGCTGGGTGCACTGCGCTGCGCCTCCGGTCCTAACTCGGGCACCAACCCCTCCATCTGAACTTCGGGGTCTGGTGACGTTTTCCTGAACTTCACCTTCAGAGGTTTACCTGACGTCTTAATTTTAAAACGCAGTGAACACCTTGGGAGGTTCCACTGTGTATTAAGTTAATTTAAGGTATCAGTGGGCTTGTTCTGACCCTATTTAATAGCTATGGGGTTTTGAGGATGGTCTTACAAAGCAAAAGTTCATTTGTATTCTTTCCCGCAATACTCCGAACTGCACGATTTTCAGCAGTCTTACACATGTCTGGCAAGCTTCTGGGTGTCTGTCCCCAGGACCCTCTCAGGAGCTCCACGAGATCAAAACTGTTTTCATAATAATACTAACCCATTAGTTGCTGTCTTCCCTGTGTTGACATTTGCCCCGACGATGCAAAACCAGCACGGCTGACACAGCTGCGCACAAATCAGAGCAGACACATCAGAGTCTCTAGAAGTCACTATAATCCTCACCATCATGCATGCACAGTAAAAAAAAAAAAAAAGGAGAAATACCAAATGCTAGTTTCACTCAAGAATTCCCTGATGAAGCAGAAAAAATTACTAATTTTATTAAATCTCAATCCTCAAGAACACTTTAATATTCTGTGTGACGAAAAGTGCTTCTGCTTCTTCCCAAAGTACGATGACAGTCTTGAGGAAAAGCTCATGGGCAAATGGCTTGTGAGCAGAATGAACTACTTTTTTCATGAAACGCTATTTTTCCTTGAAAGGATGACAGACAAATTATGATTATTCAGACTCGAAGATTTGGTACACATTTTCTCAAAACTGAACGGTTGTGAGCTTGACATATCGAGGAAAACACGACAGGTTTTATTGTCAATATGGTCTCAAACCAAAAAAACAAAAAAATAGAATTTTGGAAAACTGGTATCTTGCTGATGTTGTTGGTAGTGATATTAACCAATGTGACTTTTTTGAATACCCTGTGATGAAATGTATCAACATTGGGAAGATCTGCAAACTCAGTGAACCAGTATTTTCCAAGCGACCGGCGCATGTTGTTACAAAACCATGCATGTGGGTGAAAGATCCATTCAAATTGCAGGAAAGGCTAAAGTTTTTTTTAATTAGTTGTATAGTTTTTATTGAGGTAAAATTCCCATAACATAAAATGCACCATTTTAATCATGTAATTCAGTGGCATTTGGTACATTCACAATGTTCTGTAAGCATTACCCTGTCGAGTTCCAGAACATTCTCACCACCCCCAAAGGAACCCTGTACCAGTTAGTAGTCACCCCCCAGTCCCTCCTCCTTCAGCCCCAGGGCAACTACTCTGCTTTCTGTCCCTGGATTTGCCTGTTTTGGACGTTTCATACAAATGGAATCACTCAACACGTGGCCTTTTGTGATTGGCTTCTCTCATTGAGCATCATGTTTTTAAGGCTCATCCACCTTGTAACATATGTCAAAACTTCATTCCTTTTTAGGGATGAATAATATTCAGTTGTATGTATGGACCATATCTTGACTATCCATTCATCGGTGACTGACATTTGTGTTTTTCTGCTTTTTTTTGCTGTTATGAATCAGGCTGCTATGAGCAAGTTTTTGTTTGAACACCTGTTTTCAATTATCTTGGGTAGAGTGAAATTGCTGGGTCATGTGGTTTAACTGAGTTTATATTTTAACAGCTGTTTACCACAGTAGCTGAACCATTTTGCAGTCCCACCAGCAACTGACGAGGGTTCGAGTTCCTCCACATCCTCACTGACACTTGTTACTTTTCTTTTTTCTCTTAATAGCCATCCTAGTGGGTGTGAAGTGGTATCTCACTGTGGTTTTAGTTTGTATTTCCCTAATGACTAATGATGTTGAGCATCTTTTTATGTGCTTATTGGAGGCATGCCTATTCCAGGCCTTTGCCCATTTTTTTAAACTTTTTATTTTATATTGGAGCATAGCTGATTAACAATGTTGTGTTCATTGCCCATTTTTTAATCGTGTCATTTTATCATTTTGTTGTTGAGTCTCCATAGTTCTTTATAATATTCTGGATATAAGACCCTTATTAGATACATGATTTGCAAATATGTTCTCCCATTCCGTGGGTTGTCTCTTCACTCTCTTGATAGTGTCCTTTGACGTACAGAAGTTTTTAATTTTGGTGAAGTCCAATTTATCTTTTTTAAAAGTTTTTATCTTTTATTTTTTGTTTGTGCTTTTGGTGTCATATCTAAGATTCTATTCCCAAATCCAAGGTCATGGAGATAACCTTATTTTATGTGATTACCTCATGTTTTCCTCTAAGAGTTTTATAGTTTTAGCTCTTACATGTAGTTCTTTGATCCCTTTGGAGTGGATTTTTGTATATGCTGTGAGGTAAGGGTCCTGCTTCATTCTTTTGCACGTGACTATCTATTTATCCCAGCACCGTTTGTTGAAGGGTGTATTCTTTCTCCATTAACTAAGGGTCTAAACACCCTTGTTGAAAATCAATTGACCCTAGATGTATGGGTTTATTTCTGGACTCTCAATTCTATCCCATTGATCTATATGTCTATCCTATCCCAGTACTGCACTGTTGTGGTTACTCTAACTTTGTAATCAGTTTTGAAATGGGAACTTGTGAGTCGTCGAACTGATACTTCTTTTTCAAGATTGTTTTGGTTATTTGGGGTCCCTTGCAATGCCATATGAGTTTTAAGATCAACTTGTCCATTTGAAAAGGCAGCTGGAAGCTTTGTAGAGAATTTTGATAGAGACTGCATTGAGTCTACAGATCAATTAGGACAGTATTACCATCTTAATAGTAAGTCTTCCAATCCATGAACATAGGACATCTTTCTGTTTGTTTGGGTCGTCTTTAATTTCTCTCAACAGTGTTTCATAGTTCTTTCAGTGTACAAGTATTTCACCTCCTTGGTTAAATTTATTCCTAGGTATTTTATTCTCTCTGATACTATTGTAAATGGGATTGTTTTCTCCATTTCATTTTCATATCGTTCATTGTTTAGAAATATAATTGACTTTTGTATATTGACCTTGTATCTTGCAACCCTGGTGCTGATAGTTTTTGGGGAGATCCTTCGGGATTTTCCATATTTAAGATCATGCTATCTGCAAATAGAGGTAGTTTTGCTACTTCCTTTCCTGTGTGGATGCCTTTTATTTTCTTCTGTGGCCTAATGACCCTGGCTAGAATTTCCAGTACAGTGTTGAATAGCAGTGGCAAGAGTAGATGTTCTCAACAGTGGTCAGAAGAGGTGGGGGGCGAAGCAGAAACCCCTCATTCCTGAACTCAGCTCTGGGGAAGCAGTCCAGCTGCACTTTCTGAATGTGTTGGGCCCGCTTTTTACAGAATCGTCTCTGTGGTCTTTGCCTCCCCTGGGTGTTTAAGGGTCATTGCCTCCAGCAGAGCTTATGTTTGCATTTTTCACGTACAAGTCGGGCTCAGATGTGGTGGTTGCCACACTCGGCCGGGTGTCTCTTCCTTTGCATAGACCTGCCATGGCCCCTCAGCCCTCGCCTCCGCGAGGTCTGAGGACCCATCTCAGAGGCCCTCCCCCAGGAGGACCCCTCTGTGAGCTGTCCCATCTCCGTGGCCGCAGGGTCCTGCGCCTCCCAATGGCAGGGCTGGGGTCGTGGCCTACCGGTATTTTCCCAAAGCCCTCCAGCTGGGAGACCCTGGGCTTTGCGACAGGGCAGGCTGGCCGGGAAACCAGTGCCATCAACTGTCCCCGGGTCTGTGGTCCTCTGATTCTCCCGGTGCAGATGATGGATTTGGGGAGCAGCAGGTGGTTATCATGCTGGCTTTGCTTACACTTGAACTTATGCAGTGACTAAGTATTCCCGTTGTGCACGTGCACATGCAGACGTGTTAAAACTCAGCTGCCAGTGTAGACAGTAGGACCCCATCTGCTGCTGGTGTCTGAGGGGCTCCTGGGCTCCTCTGCACGTGATGAAGCAACGCTCCTGCTGAGGCTTCAGCCCCCGACCTAACCCATTCCCCCCCGCCCCCCGCCTGCGTCCAGCCTGCTTTCTATTTTGTAGGCACTCGGATCTTTATTTGGATATTAATACAAACAAATCTTGGCTGATGCTAACCATCTGATTTCGTTTTTTTTTTTTTTTTCCATTTTGTTTTGTTTTGTTTCTGCGCACATTTTCTTTAGCTTGAAATGGCGATTGAAAACCTCCAAAAAAGCGAAGGGATCACATCACACAAAAGCGGTTTACTCAACAGTCATGTAAGTGTGTGTCAACCTGCTGGTCTGCCCTGCTCTGCTTGTCACCTTCATAGGCATTTTAAAAACAAACAGGGAGTTCCCTGGTGGCCTAACGGTTAGGATTCCAGGCTTTCACTGCCGTGACCCTGGTTCAGTCCCTGGTTCAGGGAACTGAGATCCTGCAAGCCGCGCGGTATGGCCGAAAAACAAAAAGCAGTGAGTTGACACCTTTAAAGTGCCGAAAAGGTGCAGAGGGGGGAACCAACCTAGACTTCTAAACTCAGCAAAAATGTCCTTCCACAGCGAAGGGAAATTAAGGCAGGCTCTTCCTTTGTGAAAGCGGGGTGACAGCGCCCCCCTCCTTGGGGGGAACAGGGATTAAACTGCTTAGTGTATGTAACGTCCTACCCACCATGCCTGGCAGAGGATAAGCATTGTAAATAAATTCGTACTCAAACAAGCCACAACCAAAAAATGACACTGGATTGGGGATGCCATAAATGTTCTTAGCTAATTCTCCTGTGATCAGCTCTTTGAAAAAAAAAAAAAATTGGTAATTTGAGAAAAGGGCAAAGCAAATAATTCCTATTGATTTTAGCTGCATAAGACCTTTCTCTGATGGGGACACCACATGATCGTAGGCCCCAAGGCCAGGAGGGCACAAAGGTCTTTGCCTCTGGGTGGCTTTGAGTGGCAGGACGGGGCTGGGAGAGATGACAGTGCAGGGACTCGGCTTCTGGGGACAGTTGAGGAGGGAAAGCTCCTGTCTCCCCACACTCCTCCCTTCTCCCGTTACTTCTCCAAACGCCCTCAATTCGGCTTTAACATAACTGGAACTTTGTTCGGCATTTTGGAGGTAGGACAGGCCGCAGGAGTTCAGAGCGCACTTCTGGCAGCTTTTCTCAAGCACTTGGGTTGGGATTGGCATCCTTTTGAGAATTAAAACATCAAAGAAAAGAAGTCCCCTTTAGTTGAACCCGATCCCAGCTGTGACCCCAGCAAGACTTTCATACTGGCCGACATTCAAAGTGAGTGATTCGGGGTGCGGGGCCAGAAACCCCACTAGGGAAAGATCCAGGAGCTTCTGGGTTTGTCGGGGGGCACAGGCGTGGCCAGCACCTCCAGCCCATTGGCTGAGCCTCAGAGGGCTGGTCACTGGAGGAAGAGCAGCCTCACCCCGGCTGTCTCGAAGGAAAAACAAAAGTCCATCAGGCCCCAGGCTAGGTGGGTCATGGCCACCCTGTTGTCCATCACTGCCGGACGATGTCACCTGGTGGGCAGGTCTGGAGAAGGGAAGCTGCAGCCTTAGAGCGGAACGTGTAGAAAGTCCGCAAGACAGCATTCTCTGCTTGGGGACCAGAGTTCTTCAGATCTCGAGCAGACAACGTGGCCACGGCACAGCCTGCGAGGCCAGGCGCTAGGGCAGCCCCAGAGAGCCATGAGGAAGGCAGGATGGGTGCGGACCCCAGGCCGGCGGCGTATCCGCGGGAAGTTTAAAATGTCTATGCGAAACGCATGAGCCTCAGTCTCTGGCTGCAGGGATGCCTCTGGCTTTCTAACACTTTTCCTCTGGAAGGCTGGCTTGCCTTGGTTGCTTCTCCAAAACCAGTTTCCATTCCTGAGTTTAGTTTCCGAGCAAGAAGAACCTCCCTGTGTCCGTTTTCTTTCTGGTGATTTGTTGTTGAGTCGTTTTCTTCCATTGGGAGCCGTGAGAAGTAGGATCTGAGGCTTGGCGACTCAGAGGGGATAGAAAGAAGACCTCTGTAAAGAGTCGACCCCAGGCGCTGCAGTCAACCTGCCAGGAGCTTGTCTGGGCAGGGAGGGCGAGGAGAGAGCTAGGGTGTGTCCTGGCGACAGACGGCCACGTGTCCTACAGAGCCCTTCGTCGTCCTAGTTGGCCCCGCTCACTTGAGACAGTCGTCCCTGGGCACCACCGGCTGCGGTCCCCGTGCCCTCACAGAAGAGCCTGGTGCCGGGTGGCAAGACACCCAGAGCCCAGGAAGGCTGGGCTGTGCCTTCCAGACCCAGCCCGACATCAGGGTCACCCGAGCTCCCCAGGCTGCCCTCGGGACTCGGACCAGGGGGTCTGAGGGTTGAAGGGACCTTCCAGCCTGGTGTGGGAGCCTCTGAGGGAGGAGGTGGGTCTCGAGCCATCTTTGAAACAGGGGAACGCATGATTTGGTGGCAGGAAACGAGGGACACCTGTTTCGGAGGAAGGAGGCATAGAAAGTTGAGCTGGGAACGGAGATGCCGGCCCTCACCAGGGTGTCCCCGTGGCCTCTGGGTGCAGCCCCTCTGCTGTCCCCCGGGTCTATCGGGAGATGCCCCCAACCCCTGCTGACTCAGGGGCCCCCATCGTGGGTTCCTGCAGAGGTGGCCGCTGCTTACTGGACATAAACTACTATTTCCAGCCCCTGGGAGGAGGACCTGCTTTTAGGTGGATCATATTCAGGTTATATGACTTTTTTTTTTTTAAATCAATTTTTTAATCAGTTGCCAAAGATGATTTAGCCTTCAGGTGGTGGTGTAGTGACAGAACCGTACCCTGCAGTCTGGGGTGGGGATGGGCTGTGGCAGCTTCATGGGCTGGGTGCTCTGCCTACAAGTTGCTCAAGATTATTGCGGCGAAGGCCTCCGGCAGTGGTCGCGGTTGGACTGCTGTTTTCTGGAGTCTCCCCGGCCCCCTCACCACCTCGACGACCCCGCCTGGTCTCCGGGCGGGAAAGGCTCTTTCCCAGTGGGCGTCGAGGCCGGGCCTGTCCCGTCAGCTCCCCCCCTTGAGTCTCCAAGGGCACCTGCCCGCCTGGAGGAGCAGCTGCGCACGTGTGTCGGGGGCCGAGCCCTGACCGCCCCCTGCCCCCGCCCCACAACAGACCCTGCACCTCCCGCCACCTTCCTGGCTCATCCAGGGCAGCGCCGTCCTGCTGGAGGCTCATCCTTGTCTCCCCTCCTCCTCCCACAGCCCGCATCCGATGCTCCTTGACCTTCAGAAGCATCCGGAATCAGACCACTTCTCCCACCCCACCCACCATGGCCACAGCCCCCCTACCATGACACCCGGTCAGTCTGCCGCGGGCGAGGCAGGGCTGTGTGGTGGGGAGATGGGCCTCCCGTTCACCGAGTGTCACTGACGTACGATGCTCAGCCGGTCAGGACGACACCAGGTAGCGGCGTCCGGGAGTGCGGTGCGCAAACCCCACCGGCGCTCGCTCAGCCTCCAGGGGAGGCCCTGCCTTCACGGAGCCCGTTAGATCACCCTCCAGCGCCCGTCAGCCTCCCTTCCGGGTCACCTCTCGTCTCCGGAGAGGGTGTAAGTGAACCCGTTACTGCTTCGGAGGCTGCTGGTGGCACCTGTTCTCTCTGTACTTAGCTCTGGTCAGGAGGGAGTTAACCACACCTCCTAGGTGTCAGTGTCCATGTCATCACCGAGCAAAGAAGTCTGCTCTTCGTGTAATTCTTGGGATTTGGCCGAGGTGGTGAGGAGCAGAAACAATCGTCTTTCCCGAACCTTCCTTTTCACGCTGGGCCGGTCGTGTCAGGCGCCGGGCAGGGTCTCAGCCTCCATCTCTCAGGACCTGGTCCGGGGCCCCTTCCAGGCCCCCGCCTCGTGGCCTGAGGATCCTCCTGAGGGCTCGCCCGGGCGCTCAGACCCTGAGACATCTGGGCCCCTGGTCCCGGCTCCTCCCTCCCACAGAGGACTCCCCTAGAAGCAGCCCATGCTCCCCAGCCAGGGTGGCAGAGAGAGGAAGCGCCTCCCGCTTCCACAGCCAGAGGCTCTCGGCTCTCCTCATGCTGGGGTCCCCTCCGCTCTGCGGGACCCCTCCTCCTCTCCATCAGCCTTTCTTGAGGCATCTTCACGGGGTGCACACGTGGGCAGACCCGGTTCTGTCTCTGCTTCCTGGAGCTCCCGTTTCAGCAGGGAGGCAAGCGATAGAAAATGAATGCTTGTGTCGGCGAGCAGTGCTCTGGGAAACCTTGGGGCTCAGGGGCCAGCAAATACCAGCCCTTCCTCACCTGGACCCTGGATCCTGAGCCAATTGAAAATAGACAACGGGGCAACAGACAGAACCCAGTTCTCCCCTGTGGCTGGGGAGGCTGCTGTGGGAAGGCTCGTAGCTGGTGGGACAGGGGCCCCCCTGTGAGCGCAAAGCAGGCCGGGGGCGTACCCGCAAGAAAGGAGCAGCTCCACTGTGACACCCATGCCCTCCTTCCCAGCTTCCCGGTGGTGGCAGTCCCTTAGCCCCAGAGTCAAGGCAGCGGGGGGTGGGGTGTGTGGAGGGGCGCCTCAGGGGTGGGGAGGAGGGTGCCTCCTGGGGCAGGCCGTGCGCAGTGATTAAACCACTTAAGTTCATGGTTTGTTCATAGCATCAAAGACAGAGGGAGGGGTCAGAACAAGGGGTGCCAAGGAGATGGCCCCTAAGGCTGGGAGCCCTGGGCCGGAGCAAAGCCTTGGAGAGAGAAGGGGGGGTGCTCTGCCACCTTTGTGTAGGAAAAGCACATTTAAGGAAAGTTTGAAAATTATATATCTAGGTGACTTGATGGAAAGTAGAAACCGTGATGCTCTTTCCCAAAGGGGGAACTGAAGAACCCTTTCCTGTTTCCCTCAGCCCCTGGCTGCTGCCCCCTCCTCCCCGCGTCCCCGTGGTAACTGCCCCCCCTTCACCCACTGGTGGGGGTGGGATCCCCCTGCGGGGTCACGGGCACGGCCAGCACACGACATCCCACAGCACACGGACAGATGAGTGGACAGCTGCTCCCGTGCACCCAGGGCTGCAGGAGGCAGGCTTCGTGGTGACAGGAGGGCCGGCGGCCCCTGGTTCAAACCTGCACT
This sequence comes from Balaenoptera musculus, assembly GCF_009873245.2. Lineage (NCBI taxonomy): Eukaryota > Metazoa > Chordata > Mammalia > Artiodactyla > Balaenopteridae > Balaenoptera > Balaenoptera musculus. Next base: position 166,746,488 of record NC_045787.1, read on the forward strand.
CGGATCGGCATCTGGGCTGGTCCCTCAGTGGGGAGGTGGTGTGGCAGAGACCTCGTGTGCAGGGCGGCTGGGGGGGGCCCGGTCCCGGCTCTCCCCAGGGCAGCGCCTAACCCCAGGCCTCACGCGCTCCTCCTCCTCCCCAGCCCCACCCGCACAGACCCGCTCTCGCTCTCCGCTCCTGGGTGTCAAGTTAACACATCTGGTCCCGACCTCCACCCTGAATGCCAGCCCAGCACTCCTCCCCCTCCTTCCAAAAGCAGAACCCGTTACCCCAGCCCTTCTCGATGCCAGAGGTCTGTCTTTGTGTTAGAGCAGGGGTCACCGGTCCACGGCCTGTTAAGAACCCGGGTGCACAGCAGGAAGTGAGCGGCAGGGGAGCGAGTGAAGCTTCATCTGCTGCTGCCCATCGCTCCCCATCGCTCGCATTACCGCCTGAACCCTCCCCCCCTCCCCCCACCATCTATGGAAGAATTGTCTTCCGAAACCGGTCCCTGGTGCCAAAAAGGTTGGGGGGGCGCTGTGTTATAGGACCCTCTGCTCTGTCAGTCCCCCAGGGCCCCTTCACCTGGACCTTTGACCTTTTCCCCAACTTCATCCTGCACATCCCGCCCAGGCCCACCCCCTGCCTCTGAAACTCTCCTTATTCTAGCATCCCTGCCACCAGCTGACCCCACCACCGGCCTCTCAGTCAGGTCCACGTTAGAGCGGGGAGGCCCCAGGGAGGAAACGAAGGCACGTCAGGTTCACTTTAAAATGGCAGGAGGGGGCCTCCCTGGCGGTCCAGTGGTTAAGGCTCCGCGCTGCCGCTGCAGGAGACACGGGTCTGGTCCCTGGTCGGGGAAGTTCTGTATGCTGCGAGGCGTGGCCCAAAACAAACAAGCAAACAAAAACATTGTAAAGCAACTATACTCCAATAAAAATGAGTTTAAAATAAAATAAAGTGGCAGAGGCAGTGTGTGGGGCTTAGAGGAAGTAAAATTGGCCCTGAGGTGATGATTGTTGAAGCAGGAGTTCATATGTCTGTTCTCTCTACCTCTGTGCATGTTAAAACCTTTCTGTAATGAAACGTGTCTAAAAGGGCGATGCGAGCAGACTTCGCAGCCTGCGGACTAAGTCTGGGCGGGCCGAGCACCAGAGGGGGCCGGGGGTAGGGGGGTGGGGCGGCGATCTCCCCGGGAGAAGGACAGAGGGTGTGGGAACACAGAGGACAGGGGGCCCTGCAGCAGGGAGCCCCACCCCGATGCTGATGTGGGATCCTGCCTCTGGCCTCGTTCCCGCGCTCGCTCTTCCAGATCCAGACCTCCCTCCGCTGGGGAACAGTCTCGAAGCCAGAATCAAACCCGCAGCCTTTGGGGCGCTCTGCAGCGGGTGCAAAGGGGGCGGGGGGGGGGGACAGCCTCCCTCGGTGTGGGAACTGAGCTCTCTGTGTAGACGGTTCTGAGTCACTGCTGACCCCTGGGGGCCGCGGTTGCGGTCTTGGATCCTTTTCCCTGCCGTTGGCCTGAGCACAAAACCTGGCACACGAGCCTTTCGGTCTTTCATTCAGTTTCCCGTTTGTTTTCCTCTGGGTCCTGAGTACAGGGACTGCGGTGGTATTACCTTAACGCGGGGCGCCGTGCTGATGGGCCGTGGGGTTTTCCTTCATCTCCCTTTCCCGCGTGCTCAGATCAGGTCCATCCCCGTAGGTTTAGGAAGCATGTGGTGTGCGAGGCCTGTGGGGGTTTCAGTCTCCATCACGGGCAGGTTTTTATAAATTAAGTCAGGGAACCTGAAAGCTTGGCTAGAAATCAAAGGAATAAACAAGCAAGTGAAAAGAAGCTATTAAGTAATGAACGTGCCCCAAATTGAACCTGAATCGGTGACAGTAGAGGTGAGTTTCCCCGTCGAGTCGGAGGAGGGAAGGCGTGTGATGCTGTCGGTGCGTCCGCGTCAGCGTCCGGCCTGTCTTGTCCATCCAGCTCCAGTGGCTCTTGGATAATTACGAAACCGCGGAAGGCGTGAGTCTCCCCAGAAGTTCGCTCTACAACCACTACCTTCGCCACTGCCAGGAGCACAAGCTGGACCCCGTGAACGCGGCCTCCTTTGGGAAGCTGATCCGCTCCGTGTTCATGGGCCTGAGGACGCGGCGGCTGGGCACCAGGTGGGTCGGTGGGAGCGTCTGGCAGCCCCTGCACCCGCCCCCCACCCTCCTCTTCCCTTATACAGACATCGAGCTTCGGGAGAACATGAGGCTCCCTCCTCCTGCCACGTCCTGACGTCCGCGGCTCCAGGTGCACCTGGAGTTGCCCTGAATTGGCGGTAGCCTGGGCCCGGCTTGTGCACCCATGGGCCGTGATCGCTTCTCTCCTGGTGACAGGACATGGGCTTCACCTCCGCTCTTTCCCTTCGTTTGAAATTTCCCATAGCAGGCTTTTTATTTTATTTATTTATTTATTGTTTAACATCTTTATTGGAGCATAATTGCTTTACAATGGTGTGGTTAGTTTCTGCTGTATAACAAAGTGAATCAGCTATACATATACATATATCCCCGTATCTCTTCCGTCTTGCGTCTCCCTCCCTCCCACCCTCCCTATCCCACCCCCCTAGGTGGTCACAAAGCACCGAGCTGATCTCCCTGTGCTATGCGGCTGCTTCCCACTAACTATCTATTTTACATTTGGTAGTGTATATATGTCCATGCCACTCTCTCACTTTGTCCCAGCTTACCCTTCCCCCTCCCCGTGTCAAGTCCATTCTCTAGTATGTCTGCGTCTTTATTCCTGTCCTGCCCCTAGGTTCTTCATGACCTTTTTTTTTTTTTTTAGATTCCATATATATGTGTTAGCATACGGTATTTGTTTTTCTGTTTCTGACTTACTTCACTCTGTATGACAGCCTCTAGGTCCATCCACCTCACTACAAATAACTCAATTCCGTTTCTTTTTATGGCTGAGTAATATTCCATTGTATACACGTGCCACATCTTTTTTATCCATTCATCTGTCAGTGGACACTTAGGTTGCTTCCATGTCCTGGCCATAGTAGGCTTTTTAAATAGCAGCCTCTGGATTGTCTAGTCGAGTTGGATTTACCACGTCTTAATGCTTTTTGCTGTACCTGGACCGATCCACTGTGGGCTGCTCTTGGCAGACAGCAGCCGGGGACCATCACGGGCGGGAATGTTGCTCCCTCCACCCCCAACCCCGGCAGTAGCGTTTGGCTCCTCCCACTAGAAAAAGACGGCCACGCTCTGTTCAAAGCAGGGGGCTTGGCCCACACCTGAGATCATGTTGCATGGCTTTGACCTGTGGCCGGCCGGGTTCGCCATGTGCCCTGGGTGAAAGCGCACACACGTGGGTTTCGGGGTTCACTCACCCCCTCCCAGAAGCGGGTGTGCTGGGTGTCTTAAAGGACGGGGCCAGGAGAGTTCTCTGCCACCTTGGGATCCCTGACAGAGGACATCCTTACAAAACATGGGCAGCCAGAGGGGGGCAGGGAAGAGGAGTCCATGACCTCTGGGGACACGGCCACCGCTGCCCTGGGGCCTTTCCAGATGGCTCCTGGGGCCTCCACCTTCAGAGGGTCCCAGATGCTGGCCTCAGAATTGGGGCTCATCCGCCCCGCTTTCCCCCTCCGAGCACCAGTTCAGCTCGCACCTCACCTGGGAAGGACCCAGGCTCCCCGGCTTGTCCGTGTTGCCAGCTCAGGGAAAATGGCAGCCCATGAGCTGGGGGTGTTTGCAAGGCCGCGTGTCTGTCCTTGCCTCCTGAGGAGCCCCTTCTGACCTGTTTCCTTAAAGAAATTATTTAAAACCCTTTGAGCATCATTTCTCCCATAATAAAATAAGGTAGTGTTTCCCAAACTGTACCATTTCTAAAACGTGTTATTAGATGATTGGAAGGAGGGAGAGTTAATAATAGTAATTATTATTATTATTTATGATAATAATAAGTATTATTGTTATTTATTATAAGTATTATTTATTATATTATTATTTATTATAATAAGTATTATTATTTATTATAATAATAAGTATTATTATTGCTATTCTTATTATTATTAGACCATGCTGGGTTAAACAAAGTTGAACTGGCTTTTTCACTGCAGGACTTCTCAGAGCCTTTATCATACTAAAATACAAGAGGGGCGTCTCCCAGAGGGGGAAGTCGTTACAGAATTTCCTGAACCTCTCTGACCACGGGACAGCCCATGAACGTTTCCCACACGGTCCAGGGAACACTGGCCCCGAGAGCCCAGGGAGAAGGGCCGGGAAACAGCCCTCTCTTGCGGTTCAGGACATCTGCAAAGAGAGCTGACCCCAGATGTTTGGTTCCTAGGGGCAACTCCAAGTATCACTACTACGGGATCCGTCTGAAGCCAGACTCGCCCCTGAACCGGCTGCAGGAAGACACGCAGTACATGGCCATGCGGCAGCAGCCTGTGCATCAGAAGCCCAGGTGGGTGAGCTGCCCGGCCGGCCTAAGGACCAGCCAGCCCACTGAGAGGTTTCACTAGCAGGAGCGGAGGGAGAGGGGTTTCTCGACCATTGACCACAACCTGGAAATGGATGAAACGTGGATGGAGTGGAGGAAACCAGTTCACATTCGCCCCCATCTCGGCGTCCTGGGAGAGCCCTGCCTTTCACTTGCACCTGGCGTGGAGTGAGGCCAGCAGGACGCGGGCAGTTTCAGGGTCACAACAGAAGTGAGTGGAAGGTGCAGAGATTTCCCATGTGCCCCCCACACCCCGGCCTCCAGTGCTGTGCCTCTGTTACAGTTGATGAACCCACGTAGACCCGTCCTTGTCACCCCAAGTCCATAGCCGACATTAGGGTTCACTCTCTGTGTCGTACACTCTGTAGCTTTGGACAAAGGTGCAATGACCTGTATCCACTGTTAGAGGATGGTACAGAGTAGTTTCACTGCCCTAAAAACTCTCCCTGTTCCTCCTGTTGGTCCCTCCTCCCCACCAACCTCCGGCGAGCGCCGATCTTTTTTTACTGGCTCCGTAGTTTTTGCCTTTTCCAGAATGCCATAGAGTTACTTACAATCACAGATCTTTGATTTTTCCTCTCTGTCTTCAAAGAAAGAGAGAGAACACTGAACATAACCCCAGAAGCCAGGAGAAAGAAGCTTATACACTTAAGTTGCTGCTTCCTCCTGACCTTTGGATCTGATGGCTGGAAAGGCCTGGTCATTTTCTGGAATGTTCTCTTCTCTGCCTCACAGACCTACTCATCTTTTAAGGCAGGGGTCAGCACACTTTTTCTGTAAAGGGCCAGAGAGCACATATCTTCAGCTTTGCAGGCAGACACTGTCTGTGGAGACCCTTCAGCTCTGCCCGTGTAGCATGAAAGCTGCCACAGACCAGGTGTAAAGGAACGGGTGTGGCCGTGTGACCATCAAACTTAATTTTCAAAACAAGGGGCAGAAACGGCCCCCTGCAGCCCTAGTTGGAGACGCCCGGTTCAGGGCCCCCCTCGAACACCAGCTGCCTGGCCCCTTCCGGTCACCCCTCTGCCCGCCTCTGTCCCCGGCCCCTCTCCGGGGTCCATTCTGCTCCAGGGCAGGGATGCACCCCACTCCCTTCCACGTGGCACCTGCGTGCCTCAGCTGAGCTGCGTGGCTGACACCCCATTTTAGCTGCTCTAAGGGGTCCCAGTGACTCCCAACCACGTGGCCGATCACGGGAGTTGGAGGTCGTAGGAGAGAGCCTGGAACATTCTCCGGGACCAGGAGTCCATCCTGTACCTGATCGTCCACAGACAAGGACTCTGTAGCTTCCGTTGTGGGGTTCGGGCCACAGGCTTGTGCCATTGACACTTAGAGCCACCCACCCCCCCCCAAAGTCAGGTGGTCCACATACCTCTGAGCGGCGTCCTCCCCCCTCCCAGTGAGCCTGGCCCTACATCCCACAGGGAAAGGCGCTCCCAGCTCAGGCTGGGTCCCTCCCACCCATCCCACCTGGCAGCATCTCTCAGGGCTCAAGCAGGTCATCCCAGGAAGCCCTTCTCTGTTACGTTTCTCAGTTTGCTGCCTGGACAGGCTGTCCGCTGCTTTCTGGCTCAGGGCAAAACAAAAGTCTCAGAATGTGCTTTGAGATCCCATAATAGCAAGACGTTTGGGACTCTATGTAAAGAAGTTCACTTGTCTTCTAAGAGAGAAGTGTTAGAATATATAGATATAATAGCAACCAGGTGTCCATCAGCAGATGAATGGATAAACAAATGTGGTCCATCCATACAGTGGAGTGGTACTCAGCCTTCAAAAGGAAGGAGGTTCTGACACCTGCTACAACATGGATGAAGCCAGAGGACGTGATGCTCAGTGAGAGAAGCCAGACACAGAAGGACAAATACTATCTGATTCCACTTATGTGAGGTCCCTAGAGGAGTCACATCCATAGAGACAGGAAGTAGATGGTGGGGGTCAGGGGCTGGGGGAGGGGAAGGGGGGGGGGTCCGTGTTTCATGGGGACAGAGTTTCAGTTTGGGAAGATGAGAAAGTTCTGGAGATGATGGTGGGGATGGTTGCCCGACAATGTGAATGTATTTAATGCCACTGAGCTGTGCACTTCAAAGTACCATTTTAATGGTAAATGTTGTGTTTTCTGTTTGACCACAAGTTTTAGAAAATTACACAAACGCCCCAAACCGAACCCTGCTCCGTCCTCCGCTCCTTGGGCCCCTTCTGGGCAGTGCTGTTAGGGCCTCACGGTGGCACACGTGTTCCCTGCCCAGGTACCGGCCAGCCCAGAAGACGGACAGCCTTGGGGAGAGCGGCTCGCACGGCAGTCTGCACAGCACACCGGAGCAGGCCATGGCTGCCCAGAGCCAGCACCACCAGCAGTACATCGGTGAGCCCTCCACCCCGGCACAGGGCCTGCTGGCAAGGCTCCGGGGCCACTCGGCACCGCTGGGGCTGGGTTTCTGCACCAGCAGCATCTACAGGGATGCTTTAGACAGTTTTCTTGTATACCACCTTTTCAATTATGTAGAAGGTTCTAGATAAACCTTCTTTGTGGAATCCCTGAGACTTTAGAATAATCAGCATGTTCCTCCCAAATTAATGGATATTAATCCAAAAATAATGGACTAAAGGGACCATCATAAAAATAAGTAAATAAGGGGAATTCCCTGGTGGTCCAGTGGTTAGGACTCCGCGCTCCCACCGCAGGAGGCACAGGTTTGATCCCTGATCGGGGAACTAAGGTCCCACAAGCCGCGTGGCTCGGCCAAAAAATTAAAATATAAAATGTACTAAACTGAAAAAAAATAAGTAAAATGAAATGCCCATCGGAAAGAAGACTGGATGTACTTTCAGCTGAGCCGGGCCCCTCCCTGGGAGCGTCCCTCCCCAGCTGGCACCGTCCCTGCCCCGGAGTGACGGGATACGCTAAAGACATGGGTGGCCTCCGTGTACTTTAGTGTATCTTTGGGCCCCAACTGAACCCTCCCCTGTTAGGTCTTCTGGAGACGCTGTCACCCACCTGGGCGCCCCCAGCGCTGGGGGGATGGAGTACGCAGTGTGTGCCAGGCCCGGGCCCTGTGCTTTGTGCGTCACCGGGAGCTGACGATGTTGTCCCCTCCCTGCACCTGAGAAAACCAAAGCTTAAGGGTTGTGCGGTGTGAGAGGAGCCAGGGCTGTCATGGGGTCACCAACACGTCCGGCCAGTGTCCCCAGCCCGTGGGCCAGCCCGCCGGCTCCTCCTGTGTGCCCTCCCAGCCCTGCTGACCTGCTCCCGCGTTCCCCCCCCCCCCGCCAGATGTGTCCCACGTCTTCCCGGAGTTCCCGGCGCCCGACCTGGGCAGTGTCCTGCTGCAGGAGAACATCACGCTGCACGACATCAAGGCCCTTCAGCTGGCCTACCGGCGGCACTGCGAGGTGACTGCCCCCCGAACCCCGAGCCCAGGCCCTGGGGGCTCCGGTGGGCGCCTCGGTCAGCTGCGCGAGGCCAGCGCCAGAGCATCACTGGGTGTCCCCGCGGGCGACAGGGAGCAGACAGGACCGGCCCCCCCTCCCTCTGGCCAAGGAGTGGATGGAATCTTCCTTTGTTCACTCCCATCCCCTCTCGTGGTCTCTCTGGGTTTGGAAAGACCCCGCTGCAGCCCGTATCCTGGCCGCTTGCTTGGCATGTTCTGACGGCAGACACGTGCTGTGAGCACAGCGGTGTGTTTATCCAGCCGTGTTTATTCCTAGGCCACTTTAGATGTCGTGATGAACCTCCAGTTCCACTACGTTGAGAAGCTGTGGCTTTCCTTCTGGAATTCTAAGGCCTCCTCCAGCGACGGCCCTGCCTCTCTACCTGCCAGGTACTGCCCGTCAGCCCCCAGACAGGCCTCTTGTTTCACAGGGCCTGGGTTTGCCCTGCAGACCGTCTCCTGCTGACACCCACAAATGCACCAGCTTTCCAAGAATCAGCGCTCAGACCCCCTCACGCACGTGCGGTCTTTCCTCTGACTTGGTGTGCGACTCGTGTGGCATGTCCCCTTGTTCGGCACGAGGATCTCAGGGGTGACCACGGGGCAGGGAGCTTGCCTGCACCAGGTGGTCCTGTAGCCTCCCTCGGCTTATCCCGCGAGAGCAGGCCCCGGGCCGACGGCTCACCTGTGTCCCCCGTGACCCTGCCCGCCGCAGGGACGAGGAGCCGGAGGGCGCCGTCCTCCCCAAGGACAAGCTGGTATCTTTGTGCAAGTGCGACCCCGTGCTCCGGTGGATGAGGACCTGCGACCACATCCTGTACCAGGCGCTGGTGGAGATCCTCATCCCGGACGTGCTGCGGCCCGTGCCCAGTAAGCGCCCCTCCCCACACCCCCGCCCGCGACCTCCCCAGAGGAGGCTCCCAGAGCGGCGGCCAACCGAGGTCGCGGGACAGCCTCGGGGGGCGGGCTGAGTCGGGTTCTAACCCGCTTCCCCGGCTGATCTGACGCTGAGCTCGGCTTCCTCCCAGCACTGTGGTCTGCAGCGTGAAGGGGTGGATTCTTCAGACCTTGCCCAGATCCCAGCGGCCTTGACTGAGGAAGGGAGAGAAAAGGAGGTGGCGGCCCTTGATGGGCACGCCCGTCTGGGGCTGGTGCGGGCCGTGGGGACCCCCCCGGGCCTCTGCCCCCACCCGCCCTCGTGGCCTCCGGAGGCGGTGACAACGCCCGCCACCAGGGGGCGCCCGCCTGCAGGCCTCCTACATAGGGGCTGTCCCTCGGGCCCCCAGGACCCTGAGGGCGGGAGTCCCGACCCCGTGAGGGCGAGGAGGCCGGGCGCTGAGCCTCGCTCTTCCCGCGACTGCCTGTAAACATCCGTGCCTGTTAGCGCTGGGGAACCTCCGTCTTTTTGATGACCTGGTCTGCTGCTTTTTTTTTGCCAGAAAATGGGAAACAGCAAAACCGTTGCAGTTCTCCTCTGGCCTTGCCTGCCTGGAAACTGTTCAGTGTAGTGTTCTTTTAGAGTCTCTGTGTATTAAGGTTTGAGATTGGGGTATATCTCCTTTTATAACACTAGGGGTGGTTTTCTTTTTTCAAAAATATGTATTTCTTATTGCAAGCCATCTCAAAGTAAATTTGGAAGTTGGTAGAATATGTTTACATGCATGTGTGTGTATCAGGGTCTCCCCCCTCCACTCAGCCCAGTGACATCGGGGTGGGTCCGTCTCCGGGGGGCGATCCTGGGCGCTGCGGCCCCATCCCCTCTATGCCAGGAGCCGCCCCAGTGTGACAACCATGATGTCCCCAAACATGGCCCAGTGTCCCCTGGGGTCAGGATCACCCCAGGTGAGAACTGCCAGCATAGACAGGTAGATGAGCAGAGATCAACGGCGCTGGGCTGGCCCTAGTTCCTACTGAGCACCTCCGTCACCAAGTGCCCTAAATTCTCACCATCTCTTCTCCTCTGTGTTGCTTGTTCTCGGTGGGTGGTCATCTCCACGGCATGTGCATCTCTTACACGTGAGCTGATTCTGACGGGCAGCACTGCCTTTCTCACAGTTAATACTTGTGTCCCCCAGGTACCCTGACACAGGCCATCCGCAATTTTGCCAAGAGCTTGGAAGGCTGGTTGACGAACGCCATGAGCGACTTCCCACAGCAGGTCATCCAGACCAAGGTAACGGTCGGGGTTGGGGTCTGGGCCTCCAGACCACGCTGGGGTGGTGGGGGGAGGGCAGAGGCTACAGCCTGGGGCCCCCTTGGGCCCTGCTGTGCTGTGAAGGGAGGGGGTTCCTGTCCCTCTGCCCCCGGGGAACTTGAGGACCGCTGGGCCCCAGAGAAAGGGGGCTGCTCCCGTGTGTCCTGAGGGTAAGTGGTCCTTCCAGGAAGGCCCAGGGCTGCTGCTGGTGGAGGACAGGTGCTGGCTGGGAGCGCCCGACAGAAGATGTCTTTGCTGGGATACTTTTGGGTTGATTCAGAGCAGATCGAATGTTTCTCTGCTCGTCATAGGAAGGGGATTTAATCTCCTTGTGGTCACCCTTATTGCTAGCGTCTTGGCCACAGATCAGAATGTAAAACATGGCCATTAGGCCTACTTGTGGAAAAGAGATGATCCCGTTCCCTTCTCGAGAGCATTCTTACGGCCTCACACAGGCGGGGCCAGATCTGGGCATCCCGTCTGCCTGCTCCCCACAACCTGGAATTGATTGGTTAGGCCAGTGAGTCTAAAACGTCGGGATGCTTAGGAATCGCCTGGGTAGCTGTTCAAAACTGCAGATTTCCAGGCCACACCCCACAACGTCTGATCCAGTGGTGCCTGGGAATCGGTATTTTTACCGTCCCTCCCAGAGAGCCAGAGGAATCCTAGAAGCCAGGGCCTGGCCATGCTGTCCTGAATTCTACCTCACCTGTGCTGTGGCGTCTGCTGTAGATGCCACTCCATGCGTTGGTGATGCCCGTTTCCCTCACTGATTCTCGATTTTGGGGTCTCTGAGACTGTCCGGAGGGCGGGTCCCTCTCCCCTGCCAGAACAGCTCTCTCCCGCTCCCTCCGCCGCCACGGCCCTGAGACGAGAGACAGGCTTACCCTCACACCTTCCCGGGCCCCAGGTCGGCGTGGTCGGCGCCTTCGCGCAGACCCTGCGGCGCTACACGTCGCTCAACCACCTGGCGCAGGCCGCCCGGGCTGTGCTGCAGAACACCGCGCAGATCAGCCAGATGCTGAGCGACCTCAACCGCGTGGACTTCGCCAACGTGCAGGTGACTCTCCCGCGCGCCTCCCCGCGGCCTGGGACCGGGGCACGCGGACCCGGCTTCCACCCGCTAGGAAAATGCGCAGAGCCACCAAACTCAGCCTGCCGCAAAACCGGCACCGCACCCGGGCCTGGCCCACGCTTCTGTTGCATGAAAAGGGTCGGGGTTGAAGCGCCCACAGTCCTCGGGGACCCCCGGGCTCCACTCCGTGATCGTCCCCCTGGCCTCCAGGCTCTGGGATGACACCTCGGTCCGTTTTCATTAAAAATTTGCCTTCCCACTGCCATGTTCACGGCTCTCTCCTCTGGGCTTAGGAAAGTGCAGCCGCCGTCAGGGGAGTCCTGCTGCTGTGTTTACGTCTAGCGTAGGCCCTGAGTTTATCCACCGAATAAACAAAAACACACACACAGAGGAGTGGCCACTTAGAAATAACACAACGTGAAGACGTGGTACAGCCTGGGCCTAGGATGCAGGGAGCCTGGATTTAGGCCCTTGGAAGCCGGGCAGGTTCCCTCTGGATGGCCATCCGTCTCCGCCCCACGAAGCGGGTGCCGAGCTCGCAGTTGGAAAAGGTCGAGAGCAGCAGGTGTCTGTGCCTGTGTGTGTCCGGCCTAGGGCCACGCCCGGGAGATGTCGCTGTCCCTCCGTCCTGACCCGGCCCTCGCCTGCCCGCGCCCTACAGGAGCAGGCCTCGTGGGTGTGCCAGTGCGAGGAGGGCGTGGTGCAGCGTCTGGAGCAGGACTTCAAGCTGACCCTGCAGCAGCAGAGCTCCCTGGACCAGTGGGCCAGCTGGCTGGACAACGTAGTCACCCAGGTGCTGAAGCAGCACGCGGGCAGCCCCAGCTTCCCGAAGGCCGCCCGGCAGTTCCTGCTGAAATGGTCCTTCTACAGGTAGGTGTGCCCTTGATCTCCCAGAGAGCTCCAGGGCGAGTGGGGGCAGGCCTGGGGGGAGACCAAGGCCCACAGACGCAGACCATCCCGTGGGCCTCACTCCTGGGGGCTCGCGGGGGCAGGCCCAGAGCCCCCTGGGGCCTAAAACTGGGTTACAAAGGCTTCTGCAGACAGAAACCGTCACCTCAGGCCTGCCTGCTGGAGAGACATGGCAGCTCAAGCACGAGCCTTTGTTTCTGCCCCTAGAGCATCCCCACAGAGTGAGGTAAAGGAAGATTCTAGAGAAAACAGGAGCGCAGGTGGTGGCAGGTGGGAGATGAGAACCAGGTGGGGAATCGCGGTGCAAGGGGCCAGCTAGGACAGCAACCAAGAAAACAGGATGCGACATGAGCCTTTATCTCCTCACTGCTAAGTGCAAGCAAGGGGCAGGGATGGGCGTCGGCTCCCCACGGGATGGTCCTGGGTGAGGGTTAGGTGGACATGTTTTAAAACGATGTATGTAACTGTATTATAGTGAATTAGGTGTGTGTGTGTGTGAATGTAAGGAGATTTATTTCAGGGAACAGGCAGGCGTGATCGCGGGGCCAGCATGTCCAAAGTCCATAGCAGGGGCTGGCGGGCTGGACGCTCAAGCCGGGGAGCAGACGCCGCCGTCCGCAGGCGGGGACCCCTTCCTCCTCAGGGAAACCGCAGTTTTGCTCCCAAGGGCCCTCTGCTGACTAGGTGAGGCCCACCCCCAGTGTGGAGGCTGAGCTTCTCCACCTCAAGTCAAGGGATGGTGGACGGGAACCATGGCGACACCTAGACTAATGTTTGACTGAATCACTGCCCATCACCGACACAGAAAACTAACCGTCACAGAAAGTAAACGTGAGAGAGAAAAACATATGGAGAGAGAAGAAAGAATGTGAGAAAGAGAACCCATGAAAGAAAAGCAAGAGAGGAAGAAAAAGACATGAAAGGATCCAGCCCGGCAGTTTACTCTCCAGCTGATAGGAGCGGTGCAGTCAGGGTCCCGAGGGAAAGCTGTTCCCACGCCGCGCTTCTCCCCTGGGCGAACGGGAGCGGGGAACCCTGCCTGGCTGCAGGAGGACCCGGCCCAGAGGATGTGGGCTGTGCTCACCCGGAGAAGCCCTGCGGCGGCGTTCCGGTCCCAATCAGCGATAAACCCGTGGAAATGGAGCGTTTTGTTAAACGGAGGCAGTTAACCAGGAAGACGGTCAGCTGTTCTCTGCCCGCAGGCCGTGCAGGACAGCCCGTCAGCCGGCTGTGGCCCAGGGCTCAGGTCGCCGTCCACCTGGCTGTGCAGATGAATGTTATTGGCGCGAGGCCAGGCCCACTCGTTTACAGATCCTTAGCAGCGTTGAGCAGTGGCGAGCAGAAGACTATTTACTGTCTGGCTCTTATCGGAGAGTTTCCTGACCCCTCGGCCAGCTGTGGCCCAGTCACTCCCTGTCCCCAGCGCCGTCCTCGTGCTCTGCCCTGGTCTGCTGGCCTCAGGGCCTCTGCACTGCCCTCCCCTGCCTGGAACATCCTTCCCCAGGGAGCCCTGCGGCCCGATCATCCTCAGAGAAGCCTGCAGACCTCCCGAGTGAAGTAGCGTTCCCCTTCCCGTCCTCTGTCCCCTGCGCCTGGATTTTCTTCCATTGCCTGTCACCCCGTTCTCTGTTGGCTTGTCTGTTGCCCGTCTCCTCGACGATCACCCATGTCTCCTCCAGAGCCGGGACGTCGCCCTTGTTCCCTGCTGCTCCTCAGCCTCCGAATGTTGAGTGATGAATGAACGAGAAAGGGATTGTAAGCCTGATTGACCACGTAGCTCAGCTGTGGACTTACACCCCATCACCACAGAGGGAACAGGATTTAGTCAAAAAGTGTGATAAAGCAACGCTGGGGTGATGGGGGAGGAACGGAGTCTGTGGCTGCAGAGAAAGCCGGTGGGGACTCAGACCCCGCCCCCGTGGCCGGAAGTCGTGACCTGAGGAATCAGGACCCACAGGGTGAGCCCGTGACTTACACTGCAGAGATGAGAACCCAGCTGAGGCTTGAAAGCGGCCGCGGCCTCCGTGAGAGGGGGCTGCTTTTCTCTGTAACGACGGAGGCCCCACCTGGCTCCAGCTTGTTGAGTTTAAGGGACTTGTCTCTGTAGCGTCCACCAGCAAATGGACAGCAGTGGGCAGGGGCCGGGTAAGCTGACGGCCAGGCTCGAGTCCGGCTTCTCCCAGTGGAGTTTCACTGATGTTCCCACCGCAGGAAGTTTCGAGCCCGTTTGGAGAACCCAAAACAGACCAAGGTGACCATGGAGACGGTTCAGAAAAGCCTCTCGAGCCAAAGCTTCAAACCAGATGCTGAGGCTTGGGGGGTGGCGGGTACCAGCGCCCGATCCAGGGGGTCCTTCAGGGAAGGCTGCCGGGTACCCCCCTGGGTGGGCACAGAGTGGGAGGGTGACTCGAAGCATTCGGGCCTGGGGTCTCCTGTTAGAGCAGCAGCACCATAGACCATATCTGAACACTTTGAAATGCAAGCAGCTTTGTTCCAGGCCTGTGTTATTGGCAGCAACATGAAAACCAAGCACCGCTTCCAGGCGTGGGGAAGGGAGGGTGGGAGCGGGTGAGGGGAGGGGCCCCTTCCCGGGGACCCGTGGTCTGTGTTCACTCGCTTACCTTTAGGGGGTCAGCCATACAGAGCCAAAGGAGCTTCTGAGCAGGAAACACATCCCGATCCCCGAGCCTGTTCCCTGTGCCCACGTACGCGGCCTTTGTGCTCGTTCTTTGTGAACGTTCTTCAGGTGACCTTTGCTTCCTAAAGTGCTCATTTGGACACAGGCAGGCACCACCCGGGTCCCCTCCTTGGTTGCCCTTCCAGGGCATCTCGAAGCCACAGCCGGCTGGAGCCAGCTCTCCTTTTCCACTGCTGAACCAAAATGCCGTCAGAGCGTGTCTGCACACTGGCCCGGGAAGATGCAAGAAGAATCAAGTAAACTGATTTGTTGTCGGCTGTCTTTGCTGACTCGCCCGCACGCCCCATTGCTAACACACAAGCAGCAGCGGTTTCAACCGGTTAAAAGATAAACTGAGGCTCGTTAAATTTTCAAAAGATTCTTTGAGGGACTTCCCTGGTGGCGCAGCGGTTAAGAATCCACCTGCCAATGCAGGGGACACGGGTTCAAGCCCTGCTCCGGGAAGATCCCACATGCCGCAGAGCACCTAAGCCCGTGCGCCACAACTACTGAAGCCCGCGTGCCTAGAGCCCGTGCTCCGCAACAAGAGAAGCCACCTCAGTGAGAAGCCTGAGCACCGACTGCAACAAAGACCCAACGCAGCCAAAAATAAAGAAAGAAAGAAAAAGATCCTTTGAGCAAACATCGCTTTGAAAGCCACAGTGGTTAACAGCCTCCCCGGACAGGAGCAGGGGGAGAGGTGTTTACACAGAAGGAAATGATTTGATGGCTGCAGCTTGGGTGCTCTGACTGATCCGCCCAGGTCCTGGATGCTTGGACTTGAGGGCGGCAGGGCCACCCCGGGGCGACGCCCCATGGTTCCTCTCCTGTCTTGTCCCTTCCTGTTTCTTTTGTCGCTACCACAGCAATTAGACGTCACTGAGAGTAGGTGAGTTCTGAGCTGGAGCGTCCAGGTGTTTGGGGCCACGTGGCAGATGCACTTATAGGCCAGGGCTTTTGGTCGGGTACCACGTTAAATAATTCCTTTTCCTTTAGACCAGCGCTCGCTTTCTCTGGAAAAAATCAGATAGTAGATCTTTTTGAGGGATAAAGTTTTCCAGGCACACAGCAGATCAACGGCAGGCACAGCCAATAAAACTTTATTTATGGACGCTGCAGTGTGAATTTCAGGTACTTTCCATGTGTCGTCAAATACAATTCTTTTGACCTTTTTTGCCAACCATTCAAAACTGTAAAAACCATTCTTGGCTGGCAGGCTGGATCTGGTCTGACTTGGGCCGCAGTTTGCCAACCCCTGCTTTGGATGAAAGAGGCAAAGGCACCCTGAACTTGAATCTCGTTTTTAGGCGCCTAAAGCTGCTGGCTAAGGATGGGGAGGATGGGAAAGGCCGCGGGGTGGTCTGGGAGGCTGGCAGGCCCCTCGCAGGCCGGCTGGGGGCTGGAGGGGAGCCTGGCGTCCCGGAGGTGCCAGCCCGTGTCTGCCGCCTCAGCTCCATGGTGATCCGCGACCTCACGCTGCGCAGCGCCGCCAGCTTCGGCTCCTTCCACCTCATCCGGCTGCTCTACGACGAGTACATGTTCTACCTGGTGGAGCACCGCGTCGCCGAGGCCACTGGGGAGACGCCCATTGCCGTGATGGGAGAGGTGAGCGCCACGGGAGGAGAGGGCCGGCCTCGGGGCCCAAGAGAACACACTCGTGGGGGCGGGCGGCGGGTGGGAAAAAGCTCGCCTGCCCAAGCGGGACAGGCCCTGGCTCCTCTGTCCCCTACTCACGTGACCCGGGCAGGATTTCCGCCTCATTGTGGTAAAATACGCAGAACGTAAAATTTACCTTTTTAACCATCTCAGAGGAAACAATTCAGTGGCATTTAGTATATTCACAGCGTTGTGAAACCACCGCCTATCTTGTTCCAGAACATTCCATCACCCCAAAAGAAAACCCCACCCCCTTGGCAGTAACCCCCCCAGCCCCTGGCAACTGTGAATCCACTCTCTGTGTCTGTGGATCTGCTTGTTCTGGACGTTTCCCATCAATGGAATCACACCCTGTGTGTCCTTCTGTGTCTGGCTTCTCTCACTGAGCATCGTGTCCTCAAGGTCCATCCACGTGGTAGCGAGTGTCGGTGCTTCTGTCCTTCTTATGGCCAGATACTGTTTGATTGCACGGATATGCACCACCTTGCTGATCCATCACCTGTTGGTAGATGGGCTGTTTCCACCTTTTGGCTGGTGTGAATCGTGCTGCTGTGAGCATTCATGTACACAATTTGTTTGAACACCTGTTTCCATTCTTTGGGGTATAGACCGAGGAGCAGAATTGCTGGGTCATGACAGGGTTGTTTCAAGGAAGAAAGGAGGCGACACTTGTAGAGCTTTTAGTACGTGATAAGCCCATGATAAACAGCGGCTGTTCCTTCACTGACCACTCAAGAGGCCACAGCCCTCCAGCGGCTCCCAGGCAGGGCCCTGGAAAGTGTTAGAGGGGCCACACCCAGACATCCAGCAGCCTCAGGGCTGCTTCTCACAGCAGAAGCCCTCTCACTTACAAAGCGAAAGCCCGATTCCACTGTGGCCGAGGACATTGCTAACCTTCCCCGGCACCTGCTCTGCAGAGGGCCCTCACTCCGGGCTTCTCTCTTTCAGTTCAACGATCTTGCCTCCCTGTCGCTGACACTGCTCGACAAAGGTGGGTGTGTCTGGGCTTTCCTTCCTGTCCTGGGCCTGGTGGCGATCAGGGCAGCCCCTGGGGCGGGGACACTGGGCAGCAGCCCACTGGGGGCTCAGAGCAGAGGCCCTGCCCCTCCTGCTGGATTACGTTTAGTCCTGCTCCCTGGGTCCCTGCACACCAGGCCCCTCAGCGCAGGGCCACGGACAGGACTGGTGCCGGGGCAGGGGCTGGCGGGGTGAGGGCCTCCTGCGGCCACATCCAGAGGGGGAGCAGGGCAGGCGGGCCAGAGAGCGCCCCGCCCGGGGGCCCATCCCATGCCCCACGGAGGTAGGGGGGCCCAACCGCCGAGGGCGACGCTGCCAGGAGCACGGCCCAGGCACGTGGGCGTTGGTCGTGGGGAGGAAGGCCTCCAGGTTGACTGGGTCAACCCAGGCCCAGGCTGAGGCAGTGCCCTGCCCTGGCCCCTTCGCGCCCCGTGAAGACGTGCCCCGCGCCCCACCCCGCCTCCGCAGATGACCTCAGCGAGGACCGTGGAGGCAGCGAGGCCGGCTCGGAGGCCCGAGGCCGGGGCGAACCCCTGGTGAAGCGGGAGCGCGGCGACCCCAACCACCCGCTGCAGGGCGTCTAGCTGGGCCGCGCCGCCCCGGCTCCGGGTCCCAGAGCTCCGCTGCGGTAGTGCCTCCTGGACGAAGTGACCTTTACTCTGAGTGCCGGGGCCCCCGGGCCAGGGCGCCCTTAAAGGACACGCTCTCCCTCAAGAGGAAAACCGTTGCGACCGCGGCCGAAGCTCAGATGGGGCGCCCAGACCCCTTTTCCTTCTTCTGACTGCTCTTTCCCCCACTGCAAATACCCGCCTCCAGAGCTGGAAGGGGCCGTGCTGAGCGAGTCGCTACCTCCACTTTGGGCATCTCCCCCTGCCAGCTGGTTCCGATTTTCACCCTGATTTGAAAAAACTCCGGCGGGTCCCGGGGAGGAAGGGATGTCCCGCAGCCGTCGGGCAGCGCCCAGCTGGCCATGTCCCCGCAGCCCCCCTCAGGCCCTGCGGTGGCGAGAGGCCATCTCGGTCCTCGCCCTGTGGCCCCCTGCCCTGCTGGCCGCCAGGCGCCCCGTCTCTAGACCCCAAAGGGATCGGAAGCAGCTGCCAAGTGCCGCGTCCCCGGACGGCGCGCAGCCCACGGCCCCACACAGCTCAAAGGACAAGTCACCGAGGCAGGCCCGCTCATGCCAAGACGTGGTGAGGCCTTTCAGAATCAAAACCAGAAGCTTGATCAGCAACCGGAAGGACTGGGGATCCGTCCAGGTTCACAGCCAACGTCAAGTTAAACTGTCAGATCTGGAATGAGCTTGTTCCAAGGGGGCCGGGAGGTCCAGGTCTCCACCGTGCCTTCCGAGGGCAGCCAGCCTGCCAAGTCTGTGCACGAACAGCCGTGCCTGAGCCCCGCTCCACAGAACCTTCCAGAACGTCTGCCTTTGAAGTAGCGATCCCAGAGCACTGTGACCCCAGCAGGTCCTCTCTTGAACTGCTCAGGGTCCACACTCTTCTCTGGGGACAAACGAATCCCAAGGGCTGTCCCAGCCCTGACCTCGAAACTCTCCGGATCTGTGTTCCTCATAACATGTTGCACCAGTAAGCTCTGTGCCAGAGTTCCGCCCCCGAAGCAGCTGCAAAGAAGAAAGACAAGCCTCTGGTCTAAGAAACATCGGCTTCTCAAATGCAATAATCTCTCCTTTTGGAAATATGTTCATACCAATAGTTTTGTGCTCTAATTGTTATTAGAACATTCCTTATGAATGTATCGCAGTATATTCAGTCCCCCATGTTGTTTTCTCATTCATGCAGAAGGTACTAATGTAAACTCACGAGGCCTTTAAAAACCCTACTTCTCGACAAGCAAGAGCGCTGTGCATCCCTGGCCCCTGCAGGTGCCCGGGGAGAGCAGCAGGGAAGGACGAGAAATCTCATTTAAGAAACCAAAAGCCCGTCATGATCACAACGTGCGTGTGGTCTTAAAGTTGCAGACTCAGATGAACTCAGACAGAAAGAATGTCTTTAAAGCTACATCTCCTTTCCTGGGAGACGTTCAAGCTCACGGCTCCTGGATTGTGACGCCTGCCTTTTCTTCCACGTTTCTGCCTTACGTTCTGTCTAGTCCTTTGCCGGATTCCTCGAGGAGGAATATAAATGACAGTAAAGACACCAGCCTTCCGAGCCCGTTCTCGTTTCCCGTTGCAATAAACACACTGAACGTGCCTGTTGTGGGTCACAATCCACACTCCAGCCTTTGCCCCGCCGCCCCCTCCAGTGGCCTTGGGGGACGCATCCCTCCCTCCCACACTCCCCTGGCCCTGGCACAGCCAGCCTGGCCAGACCTGGGCCACACGAGCCCAGGAAGGGAGGGCAGCGGTGCTTTCCTCCGGCTCTCTGGGGAATGTTCCAGAAGGAGCATTTAGCAAGGCCAGAGAGGGCAAGAAAACAACTCTCAGCCCAGGATGGGCGAGACTGTAAACAGACTAAACTGGTTCAGAGACGCAGAATAAATCCACGCTCCGGCCGCTGACGCAGCCCACTTGGTTGTTTACGGGGTTTATCTGGTAAAGCGGTGCGGCCTGAACCTCAGAACCCCCTAAGAATCAGGGCGTGAGCTTCTTCCGAAATCGCCAGTTCCTGGGCCCCATCCCCAGGCAGCCTGGCTCGTGGGCTTAAGGTGCAGGCCGGGCATCCATTCTGTTGTGCCCACCCACTCTGGGGGACCCTGACACGGGGTTATAGGACTGTGAAGAAACCCTGCAGAGGAGAGCGATGCGCTCAGGAACCAGGAAGGGCCCGCAGGTGGGAGGATGGTCCAGAAACGTGGACGCGGTTCCCCGTTAGTCACCCATAAAAGCTGCTTCTCCGGGGCCAGGCTGGTGCCCCGTGTGCCGCCGGAGATGCTCAGCCTTGGCCCCAGCCCAGGCCCCTCTGTCCTGGGTGGAGGCCCTGGGGACCCCAGGTGACACTAAAATCATCCATCGCTATCCCAGGCTGGGAACTCCAGGGCCTGCGCTTGGCTTAAGGCTCTGCTGCCACCATCTTGAAATTCTTAAGAGTTTTCCACCAAAGGGCCCATGCTTTTAATATTGCACTGGGCCCCACAAATACTGTGGCCAATCCTGGGGAGGAACTCTCAGGACCCAAGCACGCAACCTCCCCTCAGCCGGGTGGCCAGGCCCTGACTCCAGGCCGACTCCTCTGCCAGGCTCTGAGAACCCAGCGGAACCCAGACTCGTCCCTACCCTCCCGTGGTTCACGATTTCAGCCCAAGGCCCCCCTGAGCAGCACCAGCTCTTGCGGGGAGCAGGAGCCGACCCCCCAATCTTCCCCCTTGGAGATCCCGGCCCGGGGCCAGGCGGCAGGGTCCCTGGGAGGGGAGAGCACCTTAGGGCCTGGGTGGCTGGCGAGGCTCTTGAGCACAGGAGATGCCCACGTGATTCCCGCCCCAGGAGCTGGAGAGGAGACGAGGAGGGGAGGCTGCTGAAGGCCCGTGGGCCATCGAGTCCCTCGAGTGGCCCATTGGGTAGGGCTCCGGGGCACAGGCACAGCGAAAGGGGGACCCAGTCCTACCAAGAGCCTCCAGGAGGTCCTGACCAATCACAGTGGCTTCTCGCCACTCTGGCCCATTCTTCTCTTCTTGTTGACAGTCTTCCAAGGTAGGTGTTAACCCCGCCCACCATTGTACACATGGGGAAAATGAGGCTGCTGGCTGAAATGCAAGCAAGATGGCTGGAGCCCCGGCAGCCATCTTGGACCTCGAGGTGGACATCATTAAAATAAGGATGGCAAAGCAATGAGACAGAAGGAACCTGGGTTCCTGGTGATCATTATAACCCTAATGGCCCCGAGTCGGAGTTCAATAAGCCACAGTTTGGGAGGGTTGCAGGGGGACCGATAGGTGTTCTAGCCTCCAAGAACTCTCTGGTAGCAAGAACTCTGAAGTGAGATGCGAGGCGTGCGTGCATGCACACGCACACACATCAGCTACAGGAATGCTAAGTAAGAACAGAGAGATTCTCCCTGGCTGGGAGTGTCACCCCCACCCCAGTTTTCCTCCCACTTTTCTGGCTGCCCCCACCCCCACCCCCTGCACCTGGGTCCTGCTCCTTCCACAACCTCCGTGACCTCATCCACGTGCTGCTGACTTGCTCCACGGCTGCCCGCCCACCGCGGCTCAGAGGTTCGTGGGTGCGTCGCCCTCCAAAGGGCAAGACAGGAGCTCAGCATCTGACGATCCAGACCTCCTGCCTGTATCCCCATCCCACTGCCTGAGCCAGAAACCCAGGGCCACCTGCATGTCCTCCGTCCCTCCTACCTCCTCCAGACTGCCCCTAACGTGGCCACTGGTTCCTTCCTCCTGGCCACTCCCTGAGCCCTCCCCGCCTGGAGATGCAGCAGGGCAGCCGGGCTTGGACACTAGCTGTGCCCTCACGTAAATTACTTAGATCAGTTTCCCCATCTGGGAAAAAAGGGTAATAAAAACACCTACCTCACAGTGTTGTTGTGAGATTTAAATAAGTTGATTTATAGAAAGTACTGGAGTAAGCATTCAACAATAGTTTCTCAACCTTGGCACCTTTGGCATTTGGGGTTGGCTAAGTCTCCGGGTTGGCGGGCGGGGGCCGTTCTGGACACTGGGGGGTGTTGAGCAGCATCCCTGGCCCAGCAGCACCCCACCCCCAGTGGTGAAGACCATAAATATCTCCAGATACTGATTGCCAAGTGTCACTTGCCCCCAGGTGAGAGCCACCGGGCAATAGCATTCTCATTATTATCAGTTCTCTGCATCTTTCACATCTTGACAACCAAGTCACTTGTCATTTGTCTTTTCCTCCCGTGGCCCACTTGCTGCTCTGACTTTTTTTTTTTTTTTTAAGATAGCATGA
The DNA here is from genome assembly GCF_009873245.2 of Balaenoptera musculus. Classification (NCBI taxonomy): domain Eukaryota; kingdom Metazoa; phylum Chordata; class Mammalia; order Artiodactyla; family Balaenopteridae; genus Balaenoptera; species Balaenoptera musculus. The sequence goes on from NC_045787.1 coordinate 166,768,792, forward strand.
TCTTTTAAAAAAATACTTATTTATTTATTTGGCTACACCGGGTCTTAGTTGCGGCATGTGGGATCTTCGTTGCCATGTGCGGGATCTTTAGTTGCAGTATGCGGGATCTAGTTCCGTGACCGAACCTGGGTCCCCTGCATTGAGAGCCAGAGTCTTAACCACTGGACCACTAGGGAAGTCCCTGCTCTGACTTTTTGCTCCTGAAACTCACCCCAGTGTCTCATTTCAGGCTCTTTCACCTTCATTGCTCTTCCCACCTAAACTCCACCCCACACACACACCCCTTCCTCTTTAGCATTCATCTTAACTGACACCTCCTCCAGGAAGCCTTCCTGGAAGATCTCTAGCTAGATTAGGATCCCTTCTCTGTGTTTCCTGCACTATACTTTATTGTGATTGTTGGCAAATCTCTTTCTCATGAGCTCTGAGGGTGAGTAGCTCTGATCTGCCTTGCTCAATACTGTGTTTCCCAAATCTTGCACAGATAAAAATCAAATTCATTCAAGAGGCCACCACCACCATTTTCTGATATAATCGAAGCTGGGCTTTAGAAAGATTTATTCTGGCGTGTGGATCACACACGAAGAAAATGGAAGCAAGGGGGTCATTAGGTACTTGTGAAGATGGTACAGGCCGGGCGGGAGGTCAGAGTGTTGCAGTGGAGGTGAAGGCAGGGGAGCAGAGGCAAGAGGCCTGCTAGAGCAGCAGGCCAAGCGGCTGTGAAATCAAGTCGGCGGATTTGACCCGTTTTTCTTTGTAATGGACCAGGATAGAAATAGAAAAGATCAGGAGTGTCAGTGTAATTAGCAAAGATAACTATGGTTTTGTAACATCTCAGTATATGTTATACGATGTGTGTGTACATACACATACGGGATTGCACATGGGCTGCATGTAAAGTGTACCGAACATACATACGTATTGAAAGCCACAGTCCTAGAGACTAGTTCTCACCTATGCTGAGGTCATGGATCCCTTTGAGAATCCTCTGTGATGGACGCCTGTGGGGTTTTGCTACCGAGCATCTATCTGTTCCACCTTCTTTGGACATAACACTCCGCTTCCTTCTGGGCAGTGACCCTTCTTCCCACCGTTTGAAACACCATCTGTAAGTGGGCGCTCGCACACACTGAAAGAGGCTGCTCCTGGCCGAGGGGACGGAGGGGACGGGCTTGACGTGTGAGGTGGCCCAGGGTGAGCTGGGAGGGAGACGGGGAGGGCTTCCTAGATCTTGGCGAGGACTGGGGGTTGCATCCCGGGAGTGACGGCCCATGACCTCAAAATGGACGTCAAACTCCCCTCTGTCAACCCTCTTCTGTACAACTGTTCACTGGACCCCTCCACCTAAAGGCTCTCGCTCAATGAATATCTGACAGGAGCATAAAGTGGATAGAGTCAGGGAAAGCAGGAGGGGGCAGGGATTAATAACGTGTCCTGCCATGCTGGATGCATCTGACACCTCCTCCTCAGAATCTGAATTGTGAGCTGAATATAAGACTGAAAGCAGTTGAAGTTTGAGCATTCTTGGGATGGTGGGCGGTGACCCACCGATTCCCAAGACCCACTGGAGCTGCCCCGTTTCTTCTCTTTTCTCTCTGATCTTAGGGGGATGCTCATCACTTTCCAGCAAGTTTTCCACTGGCTCACATTTGACAGAGGTGTTTTGGGGGGTTTGCAAGCAGTCTCCAAACCGATACACCCTCAGTACCCATGACTTTTGCAGGCAGTTTCAAAAGGGAGTCTCAGGCCCCCCCTGTAGCCCTCCCAGGATAAAGAGCCCCTGTTTTAGACGTGGCGCATGCCTAGTGCTGGGAGCGTAATCAGAGCAGCCAGCAACTACCTGACCTGTTTCCCAGAAGATGCCAGGCCTCAGCTGGGGCAGAGCCTTTGAGTTTCTGCAAGTTTATTTACTTAGAAGGAGCTGAACTGCTTTTCATCCTAGAGCCCAGTTTTGATTTCATTCCTAATCCTCTGCTGCCCCCCTGTGGTCACTGTGTGACACAGCCTCTTCCTTCTCACCCGGGGAAACCAGCCAGCTCGGGATTTTGCCTAGAATGGAGGCTGTTTTGTTTACTAAAATTGCAATCATGCATGGAAAGACCACAAGCAATGGAGTGCAAGAGCTAGCTGCCTCTTTTCTCCATCTGCCTCTCCTCCTCTTCCTCAACTACTCCCTATTTATTTATCTCCCCACAAGATATTCAATAACTACAAAGGGAAAAGTATCAATGGTAAACTGGCCGACACCAGTGATCTGAGTTGTAAATGGTACAAATCGACATCAGGTGCCCCCTGTTAGGTTAGTCCATGTTATTTGCACCAAAAATTCATCACCTGAATTTAATCAGGAGGAAACAGCCAACAAACCCAAAATGAAATGGCATTCTGCAAAATAGTTGGGCCGTACGCCTCACCAGTGTCATGGTGAAGGAAAAATAAGACAGAGGAATTAATCCAGACTAAAGGAAACTGAGGAGTAATGACATCGAAATGCAACAAGGAATCCTGGACTGGATCCTGGAACAGGAACAAAACACTGGCAGTCAGCAGATGAGACCTGAATAGGTTTTTACGCTAGTGAATCGTACTGCGTCAGTGTGAATTTCCTGGTTTTGATCATCGTGCTGTTTACGTAAGATGTTAACATTTGGGGAAGCTGGGTGAAGGCTGTATGGAATTTCTTGGTACTATTTTTGCACCTTCTTTGTAAATTTGAATTTCTTTTTTCTTTTTTTTTTTTAGGGTTAGGGTAAGTCTGAATTTATTTTAAATTGAAGGTTAAATCTTTTTAATTACAAATAATATAAAGTACGATCAGCATTTCCTCCTAGCTCCATACCACATTTAGCTGCTGCAGAATATGGGAGTGAGGGAAGCTAGTGCACCCAGCTCGAGTCAGGGGTCCCCCTCTTGGCCTCAGCGTCAGCCGCAATGGACACCTTGCTGTCAAGAACTTGACCCTGTAGACTGCGGGGGTGCGGGGGGGCGTGGAGGTGGCGCGGGGGAGCTGCCGAGCAGAGGAGGCCAGGAACTGTAGCTGATTAATATCTGGGTCCTCACCCTCTGCGTGGGGCTGGGCACAGAGCAGATACTTCACAGGGCTGGCTCCCTGCCCACGATGGGAAGATGAGAACAGAACTACAGCTGTGAAAGCCCTTTTTCCTGGGCCCAACTACAGAAGCTGTTTTCCAACTTGGCTGTAGAGAAGGAAGTTCCCAGTTCTCAGAGCTCAGCCCGGGCTCGGTGGGTTGGGGGGGTCCTCAGACTTGTCTCCTGATGAGCCGAGGAGGAAGCAGGCAGCAGAGAGGTCAGATGGTCAAGGGAAACCATCTGGATCCCTCCATTTCCCACTTCCGACCCTTGTCTTGGGAAAAACCTCAAACTCCTCCGAGAACTGTGTGGCCTACGAGGCCCTGCATGGCCCCTCGCTCACTCTGCCCCGGCCACACTGAGCTCCTCACTGTTCTCCAGCTCAGCAAGGTGGTTCCTGCCTCAGGACCTTTGCACTCACTGTTCTGTCTAGAGTGCTTCTCCTGCAGGTCTTCTACTAGAATGTCATGTAGAACAGTGTGCCAGGCACAGTAGGTGTGGTGGATATATACTGCTGTGTAACAAATATTCCTAAACTTAATGGTTTGGCTCATAACAGCAACTATCATTTATCTTTCATGGGGGTGAGGAACAGGAAGGGCCAGGCTGGGCAGGTCTCTCCCTGGGCTTTGCCTTTCAGTGTCTGTTTCAGCTTCCTTATAGAATGGCAGCCTCAGGGCGGGTGGACAGCTTCCATGACGGCTGAAGGCTTTTAGGGCAACTGTTCCAGCAAAGCAGGCAGAAGTTGCATCCTCTGTCCCTGTCATGACCCAGCCTCGTAAGTCACATGCTGTCATTTCCACGGACTCTACCAGTCCGTGGAAATGGACCAGTAACCAGCCACTCCCATTCATGGGAAACAGAGCCCTCACCTCTTTTTTTTTTAATTGAAGTATAGTTGATTAACAATGTTGTTAATTTCTGCTGTACAACAAAGTGATTCAGTTATATACATATATATATATATATATATATATATATATACACATACATTCTTTTTCATATTCTTTTCCATTGTGGTTTATCACAGGATACTAAATATAGTTCCCAGTAGGACCTTGTTGTTTATCCATCCTATACTTAATAGTTTGCATCTGCTAATCCCAAACTCCTAATCCATCCCTCCCCCGCCTCCCCTCCCCTTTGGCAACCAGAAGTCTGTTCTCTTATGTCTGTGAGTCTGTTTCTGCTTCGTAGATAAGTTCATTTGTGTCATGTTTTAGATTCCACATATAAGTGATACCAGATGGCATTTGAGACCTCACCTCTTGATGGGAAGAGGGTCAAAGAATTTGGGGCCGTTTTAAAACCACCACAGTAGGTAATCAACAAATATTTGTTTAATAAGTAAATGTTGAGGACTTCCCTGGTGGCGCAGTGGTTGAGAATCCGCCTGCCAATGCAGGGGACACGGGTTCAATCCCTGGTCTGGGAAGATTCCACATGCCGCAGAGCAACTAAGCCCGTGCGCCACAACTACTGAGCCCGCGCAGTCTAGGGCCCACGTGCCGCAACTACTGAGCCCATGCGCTGCAACGAGAAGCCACCACAACGAGAAGCCCGCACACAGCAATGAAGACCCAGCGCAGCCAAAAAAAAAACAAAAACAAAGACGTTGACTAAATGAATGTGTTAGAGGAGACCAGATAAAGAAAGCAAAGGAACAACTAAAGGGCACAATATTGGCAGCCTCGGCACTGGGATAAGAATTGTGAAACCAAGGGAAATTGAGTCGGCTCGTCAGGCTGATGGGTTTAGCATCTCTCAATGTCCCTTAAAAAACCACAACTGGATTATATTTAGCAAGCGGTGACATGTTGCTGGGAGTTTCCCAATGTGTGGGATGGATGTGGTGTATGAAATGACTTTTGGAGACATGCAGACAGGGCATTAAATGACAAGGAATCTCGTGGATTAGAGTTACCCCATTTTCAATTCTCTTTCACTCCTCATCGTGTTTTCAGTTGAGTGATAATGTGCCTTTAATATGCCTCCAATACTTTGCTAATCTCTCTTTACGTTAAAAAAAAAAAAAAAAAAAGCAGGCTTGGGGCACAGCACCTTGGCAGGCAATAGTATCTACCCAGAATTTAAAAACATTGTTTTGTTTTCATGTTTATCTCCTATTCGTGATAAACAGTTATCTCCTATTCGTGGCTTAGTGGTTTTCTACTTGAAATGGTGATATACAGTACCTATTTAATGTAAACTTAAACTAATAAGACTTACTCAAGAGAAGTTATAGATAACGAAATGTACTGAACAGAGTGATACCAATAAGCTAGAAATGAGAAAACCTAAGTCTACACACTGCAGGTGACCAACAGTGACATTCTAGCTATTCCTGAAGAATTTCTAACCAAGCTCTGTGGCCTGTGCCTTCAGCCTGGAGGCGAAATCCAGGGTAGCAAAATCAGGTGTCTATTGGGTATCTTGCTAAAATGCAGACTCTGATTCAGGTCTGGGTTGGGGCCTGGGAATCTGTATTTTCAACAGATTTCCAGGTGATACTGATGCTGTTTTGGGGGCTGCAGCAAGAAAGAGGCAGGCTCCAGAAAAAAAAAAAAATCTAGTGTGCTACCGCACACCTCTGCTCAACTCTGGTTAGTGACACTCACATTGGTAGCTTGAAATCGGCCATAGTTGAAGTATACTTATACCAAGAAAATCAGCACTACAAGCCAGGGTAGCCAGGGTCCAATTTATTGTTTTATTGTCTTCAAGACTTAAAGTGATGGGAAAATAGTAAAATTTACAATAAACTATACACACACAGGCACACATATAAACACAGACAGAAACACACATTCCCCCCCCCAAGAGAAGCAGCTGTTGTTAAACATTCACCACACCCCATTGGTTGTACAGAAATGTATAGAACAACCATGTAAATACACGTGTCCTAGATTAGAGGTTGGCACACTTCTATAAAGCCTCAAAGAGTAAATATTTTAAGTTTGTTGGCCCGACAGTCCGTTAAAAGGGCTCAGCTCTGTTTCTGCAGCTCAAAAGCAGCCATAGACATTATGTCAATGACTAAGTATGGCTGTTTTCAAATAAATCTATATTTATGGACACAGAAATTTAAATTCCATACAATTTTCACATGTCATGAGCAATTATTCTTCTTTTGGTTTTCTCCCAATAATTAAAAATGTGGCCCACAGGCTATAGGACCTCCTCCTCCAGATCATACTGGAGCAGGAGGAGTGAAGCTGGGACTCAAACAGGAAAAAAAGGGACACAAAGTCCCAAGCAGAGGGATCAGCCAGTGCAAAGATCCTGAGGCTGGAAGGGGTTTGGTGAGCTCCAAGGACACAGAAAGACCATATGGCTGAACTGCAACGAGCAAGGGCAAGCATGGCAGCAAAAAACGGGGGCTTTGTAAGCCTGAACAAGAGGTTTAGAATTTATTCCAAGATCAGTAGAAAGCCCTTCGGAAGCATTGAGGAAAGATGTGCCCTTGATCTAACTCACATTTTTAAAAGATCCCTCTGTGTGCTGCTTATTTCATAAGAATGAAAGGAAAGAGAGCAGAGAGAGAAAGATGCTATCGGGTTTTCCAGGAGAGAGATGAGAATGGTCTGGCCTGGGGTAGGGATAGAGAGCCCTGCTGGGGAGAACGGGCGGATCTGGGCTCTATTTAGGAGATGAGGCAGGGCCCGCGGGATGTTGCGTAGCAGGTGAGTCACGAATGAGCCCAGGGCGTCCAATATTCTCCCCTCAGTCATGGGGGGGAGGGGGGAGGGGAGAAGGGGAGGGGAGGGGAGGGGGAGGGGAGGGGAGAGGGGAGGGGAGAGGGGAGGGGGAGGGGAGGGGAGAGGGGAGGGGAGGGGGAGGGAGGGGTCATCAGCCCATGTGATCGATGAAGACACTCGGTGAGGCTCGGTGTCAGGCGCTGTTCAGTACGGGGCCTCAGGGGCCAGTCGTCCTGGAGCTCCCATTCTGATGGCTCTGTGAGGTCAAGTCCCGGATCAACACCTGTGCCCCGCCCCGCCATGAACCTTCCCTTTGGCCAGTGATCCTCAACCTCTTACCTCTACTCCCCCCAACCATCCCCCACCTCTCCACGTGGCCTCAGAAAGTTTGCCTAAAGTACTGGTCCCTTAGAAGGGGAAACTTGAGGCCTGGGGTGACACAAGGCGCCCCACGGCCACCTACAGGCCTCCCTCCGGGCCTCGGGACTGCGGCACGTGGAAAGCACCCCCACCCCGCCCCGACCCAGGGATCTACCTAGGAGAAGGCGTCGGTCGCGGCGCCCTCCACGGTTCAAGCTCCCACCGAGGGTGCGAGGCCGGAACACAAGCGGAAAGCAGCGGCGTGAAGACCCACTCCGGGCGCGCAGCCGCAGGGAACGCAGGTTCCCACATTGCCCGCGGCGCGCGCGAGGCCCACTACGCGTGCGCCCTGCCCTGCCCACGCCCCCTCGGTCGGCGGGAAAAGGAGGCGGGGGGCGGTTAATGCGCAGGCGCGTGCTCCGAGCTTGGCCCGGCTCGGACCCAGATCCCGAGAGCTTCTCCGCGCCGGGCTCCGCGCGCAGCCGCTAACTGCCCGCTTTGCTCGGAGTCGACTTGGCAAGTGCGCACGCGCGGGAGTTTCTGGCAGAAGGCAGACGAGCCCGGGCCGGCGCGGGGCCTTGTGGGAGGGCTTAAGGAAGTAAAATGGCGGACCTGGCGAACGAAGGTAGGGGAGGTGCCGTCGGGGGCCAGCCAGCGGCCAGGGAATGGGCGGCGGGAGGCCCGGGGGCCACAGGCCCGAGGGCTGAGCACCCCGGGGTGCGGGGGGCCTGTCTGCTCCGGGAGAGCGGCACAGCGGGCCCCGCAGCCGTCCCCCATTGCGTCCCCTTAGGCCGGGCTCACCGGCCCGGCCCATCACTCCCGGTAGCCCCGGCCCTGCCACCGTCCGGCCAGACGGCTCTGGAGACGGCGGGGGCCGCGGCCCTGAGGCCCTTCCGCCTCGCAGGCCAGGCCGGGGGCCGAAGGGGGCGGGAGGCGCGGCCTCAACGCCTCGGCTTCGGATGTAAATGGATCTCCGGGCCTGGTCGCGGGCCCAGCGCGCCACGCTCCCTCCCCGCCCCCTCGTTCTCGGGGACCCCGGCTTTCCCCCTTCCCCGGCCTGGCTGCTGAGCCGGCCCACCCCCTGGTCCTGTGGGCTTCTCATCCTCCGCGGGCCTGCCCCACGCCGAGGATGGAGAACGTCCGGTTTGTTTGCACCCCCACCCCCAATTCAGCCCCCCAGTTCCCGCCAGTTCCCCCGGATCCTTCCTGGCGACCCGAGAGTCGCGCCTCGTCTCCGCTCATTTAGGTCCAGCCGCAGGACGTGAGCCACTGAAAGCCCTGGCGGCTTTTCGGCCCTTTTTTTTGGTTGCACTTCCAGAGAGAGACAGAGACTGTGCGATCCCCTCCTCTGCGGAGCGCTGACATCCCGGCTGAGCGATTTTGACAAGGTTATAGTTCCGAATGGCCCAGGGAAAGCACCCCATCAGCCGCTGTCTGATGAAATCAGCCGTGGCGTTGAGATCGCTAGTAGCTTCAAGACTTTCGGAGGCCTATTTTTAGCTCCCTCCGTGTCTAGGTGCACAACTACAGGCAAGCAATCTACCTGCCTGGCCCTGATTTCCCCCCATACCTTGCTCCCTGCTGGCCTGAGGTTTGTACTGAGCTGCACGAATGCACGAATGACAATAATAAGTGCTCACCCTGGTGGAGCATTTGGAGTGCTACCAGGTACTGTTCAAAGTCTTGGGCACGTGTGATCTGGAGTAACCCTCACTCCTCACAAAAGCTCCCGGAGGAAGGTACCGTCGGCTCCTGTTCTCCGTGAGGAAGCTGAGTTAGAGTGGTTAAATTACTTGTCCAAGGCAGGTCACACAGCTAGTAAGGAATAGGGATGTGGATCAAGGTGGTCTGACTTCAGAACACCCCCCGCTGCCATGTATGCCACATGTCTTTGATAAGACAAAGGAGCCAGTGGAGGGTTGAGGCATTCCATTCACAAGATCCATTTACAGGCAGAACGGGGACTGGATAAATGGGAGTCAGTATGACACACTTTGTATATTTGTGTACTGGGCTCATTCATTTTCTTGAATTCGAGACTCATATGCGACGTCACGTTCAACATCTCCATTTGGATGTCCAATAGCCACATCACACAAAACCCCTATCTTTCTCCCCCAAACCCGCCCACCCCACCGTCCTTCTCCCCTTGTAGTAAATGGCAAGTCCATTCTTTGAATGGCTCAGGCCAAACACCTTGACGTCGCCCTTGACTCCTCTTTCTCTCCCGTGCCACAGCACATCTTGTCAATTCTACCTTAAAAATCTTTCCAGGGGGTGACCACTTCTCACCACCACCGCTGCCTGGGCCTCCCTTCCACCTTCAGCCAGCTGACAGTTTCCCAACCCCAAAGGCAGATGGCCCCCGAGACCTCCCTGTCCTCCTCTCCCGCCACTCTCTCCCCGACGGGCCCTGCTTTATCCACTCTGGCTGTCTCCGCGTCCCTTGCGTGGTCCACATCCTCTCTCCTATATGCCTTTGGACCTGCTGGTTCCTCTGCCTGAGTCAGCCTTCCTGCACACGTCCCCACGGCTTGCTCCTGCCCCTCCTTGAGGTTTTTACTCACATGTTACCTTATCGTTGAGAACTTCTCTGGCCACCTATTTCAAATCGTATCCGCGTTCCCTATCCCCTCTGCCCTGCTTCATGTTGCCCCATGGCACTTATCACCAACCGGTGTGCCAGGTCTACTTGTTTGCTTCTAGAACGTAAGCTCCGTGAGGGTGAGGATTTCTGTCTGCTGCTGATGGATCCCCCACCCCAGTTAGGATAGTGCCTGACGCAGAGTAGGTATCCAAGAAATGCTTGTTGAATGAATGAGTGAGTTCATCAGTAAGGACCTCCGTGGTGAGGTCTACCTTCGAGCACAAAGGGAAAAGTATGGGTTCCTGTTTTGCAGGGGCACCATTTCTAGCGTATGCGCTGACGCGTGAGCTGTCGATTGTAAATTGCACGGTTGAACAGGTAAGGGTAAGATAGAGAAAACGGACTGTTTTGTAGTACTTAAAGTTTTTGCCTAGTAGATGCCACACTCACCTAGTACTTTGCCTCTGACACTAGTTCTGGCCTAGCTGTCTCCAAAAAAATCAAATCTTAGTGGTCTTTTATGCCTCTCATATCTCTGCCACCCTTCAATTGGTTGTCATGTGTTTCTCCACTCCATTTCGGGTTTGGGCTTGTGCAGCCTGCTAGGATCGTTAATTTCTTACCCACTATGTGAACTAGGACTTCCTTGCCTACGCATTTTGAAGCTTTAGGGACTGCCCCATACGTGTGCTTTCCCACTTGTTGTTTAATCTCAAACGCCCTCTCGGCTTCTGCCTTTCCAGACTGGGATCCTAAGCATATCCATCCTCACACCTGGGCATCTGTAGAGACAGAAAACAGCACGGGTGATCCCGATGTGCAGCTAGGGCTGAGAAGCACTGGCTTGAGTAGTACAGGTTAGGAGTGCTGTGCTTGTGTAGAAAGAAACAGTTCCAGTTGTGTACCCAGTACAGCATCTTGTTGGCCCTCCTTGCCATGGTGATCTCCGTTGTGACAGCAACTCCCACGGCCCTTTGTTGGTAGTCCTGTAGTCCGTGACTGTTAAGGTCCAACTGGAATGTTTCTCTCCCAGGAGTGTGTGGGTGTTGTACACTTGTGTCCTGGGATATTCTCTTCTGCTTGGCATTTCGCTACTGATACATCCCAAAGTCGTTAATCATCCTGTCTCTGGAGTTATTCTGCCTTGTAGACCGGCATCGGGATTTGAAGGTAGCGTTTGGCCCCTGGTGAAGGTAAAGAGACTGAGAAGAGGGTGAGCAAAGCGTATTTGAGCTATAGGAGATCTTGGATTCTAGATCCCAGCCTTAAAAGATACCATGTGCATATGACGCCTTGCCAGCCTGCGGACACACAGGGTGGAAACCCAAGAGACCATATAGAGCAGGGTTCTCGACTTTGGCCCCGTCGACATTTTGGAGCAGATGATTCTCTGTTGAGGGGCCGTCCTCTGCTCTGTAGGATGTTGAGCATCATAGCAGCGTCCCTGACTACACGTAAGATCCCAGTAGCACACACCCTCCCCTGCACCCCTACCCCAGGGGTCGTGACAGCCAAAAATGTCTTCAGACATTGTGTAGTGTCCCAGGGCAGGAGGTGGGGAGAATCACCCTCAGTTGAGACCCTCCATATAAAGCGATGGTGGGGCACAGGCTTTGCATGAGAACCGGGTTTGTGTTTTGACTCTGCCTTGTACTCTCTGAGTGACTTTGGCCAAATTCTTAACTCCTTTGAGCCTTAGTTTTCTCACCAACAAAATGAGGATAACGATGATCATATCTATCCCATGGTTGCTGTGACCCTTGGCTGAATTAACGCATATAAATTCTTTAGCGCCTATCTCAGCCCATTAATAAACAGTAAATAGTAGCTATTTTTACCGTGGTGGACTTATGTTACCGACACATTTAGCTGAAGTGCTCAAAGCGAAGCAAGAGAGGGCAAGAAGTGAGTCTGAACAGTGCAGGTGAATCCACCCCCACTGAATCCTCCCCCTGGGGTGAGCCCAGGATGAGAGGCGGCCAGAACTGGGCTGTCCGTCCTCTTAGGTTCTGTCTTGACTTTGATTGCGTGACCATCTAGGCAGGGGCTCTCAGCCTCGGCACTCTAGGCATTTGGGGCCAGATAATTCTCTGTTGTGGGGCTGTGCTGGGCATTGTAGGATGTTGATCAGCTTCCCTGGTCTCGACCCGCTAGATGCCAGTAGCACCCTCCCCCCTCCCCCAGTCATGTCAGCCAGAAGTGCCCAGGCATTGCCCAGTGTCCCCGGTGGGGGGAGCCCCCCCGCAGTTGCCCCCCATTGAGAACCCCTGATCTGGCCTGACCAAGTATCAGTCCAGAGATTTTCAAGGGTGGTTTGGCTTTCATCACTTCTCACCTTACTTTTTGATTTAAAACCTAACCCCAGAGAGGATGAGATGCAGCTGAGTTTTTATTGATGAGCGAGAACTCAAAACAGTTGGAATCCTCAGTTCACTTGGTTCTCACCACCCCCTTCCCCTGCCCTAAACTTAATTCTTAGGAGAAGTGAGAAGCAATTTTTCGAAGTTTTCATGAAGTTATGATAAACATTAACCCTGGGGTTTGTCCTGAGGTCAACTCTCGCATGCCTCTCACACCCGGGGTGAATGGAGCCTGGCGGTAGCTGAGGGTGCCATGCTAAAGTCTTTATGTACTTGGAAGAAAATTTAAGTTTTGACAGGGATCCTGTGTATAGACAGAAAAGCTTGCAGTTCTGCAAGTTTAAAGCTTCCCCACCACGTCTCCAGCCTGCCTCCCAGTTAGCTGGAAAATGGACCCACCCCAGCAGCCCCGTTACCTGCGGGCATCATCGGGTGTTAGGGCCGGCCGGGATCTGCTGTGTGCTTGTACGCTGAAGGAGCCGGAGAGAGAGGAGGCGACAGGAAGTTGGTCCGGTCAGAGCCAGGGAGCTTAGAATGGCCTTGGGAGCGGGGACGGTGTTTGGGGCCGGCCAAGGGGGCATCTTAGGTACCAGTCGAATTCCTGCCTAGTAAGTGAGTTCAGGCCCGGAGAATAGGCTGGGGTAGAGTGGGAAATGGGGGCCATTTGGGGAGCAATGGGATGCATTTGGGGGACTTGAAAAGGGCCTTTCTCATGGAATGGAAACTACCTGGGAAAGGCAGCTGGTATTGACCTGGCTGAGCCTTGGTAGCTCTCCATGGTGCTTTGAAACCATCAGGAGGCAGATGGGTTTGCTTCGTTGTCTATTCAGGATCTGGTGGTAGTGCTGGCAGCAAGCAGCAGGGGTTCTCTGTTTTGTTAGAAGGGGGTTTGTTTTTGCCACCTTCGTGCAGTAACCTTCCTGTGGTCCCACGGAGCTGTGTTCGGTGTGGCTGTGCACTGCTTGGTAGAAAACTGTGAAGCACAGGGTCTCGGAGCAAAATCCCTATACTCCACTTCATCCTTGGTTGTCTTGGCACTTGGTGCTATCGCGTAGCACTTGCTATGAATCTTAACCCTGACCGCGCTTCACGCTTATTTAAGGAGGTTGTGGAGGAGAATTAAAACTGATGCTTTGGCTGCACCGTTGGAGATTGTTGCAGGAGGTGCGCAGTGTCTAGGACCCCACAGATGTTTTACAACATGGAGCCAGAGTCAAAAACTACAGGCAGAAGTTGTAACCTTGCTTTGGGGGCAAGCAGACATATATAATTTGACTCATTTAGGTTTGTCTTTGTTTGCTTTTAATTAGGAGCCAGTACTTAAGAATTCCGAGATTTCAGGGGAAAGAATAATCCAGGTTTCTGATTTCTCTTGAAAAACAGCAACCAGCCTCAGCCTGCGTTCCTGCACAGTAATGATTTGCCAGGACTGAGGAACAGCTGCCACCTTGAGATAGACTGTGCCTTCCTGGACACCGCGGTCTCCACTGACTTGCTTGGGACCTGGCCCGCTTCCCCCTTTTCCAATGCCTGCCTGACCTTGGCTGGCATTTGGGTTTCAGCCCTGTCGTAGCACCTCTTAGACAGGTGCTTGGCCTGAGTGGGGCCTGTAGGGAGATCCATGTGGGTTTCTCCCCTGTCTCAAGCCTCAAAGGAATTTTAGACCGGAACTGACTGACAGGCTCCGGTTGATAGCTTGTGGCACAGTCGGAAGTGCCCTTCCGTATGTGTCTTGCCTCTGCCACTTACTTGCCCAGGAGCTTGGGCAAATTGTTTGACCTCAGTTCCTGCACCTGTAGAATGGGAACGATGCTAATCAAGTCTGAGGATTGTTGTGTGAAAGGAACATATGGCAGGGGATTGGCCCACTGGTGGGTGCAGATCCGTGTCAGTTACTACTGGCTGTTAGTCTTCTGATTGGATGCCTAGGTAGAGAGAAAGCTCCTTTTGGGTTATAGCCGAGTTTCATTGAGACATTCCAGTGGGATCTGTCCTGTGTATTGTGGGATGTTTGGCAGTGTCCCTGACCTCTACCCAAATGTCTCTAGACGTTGTCAGATGTCCCCTCGGGGGCAAAATCGCCTCTGTTTGAGTACCCCTGTGTTAGGGGATTCTGTTGACCCTCCCCCCGCCAAGAGACTGTGCGACATAGTCATCTGATCTACTGAAGTCCTAGGGTGCTGCACACATTTAAATACACAGATGGAGCCGGGAGGGAGAGAGGAGGTAATTCACAGATGCTGGGGCGTCACCCTGGTTTGTGCCGTCTGACCCACTGAGAATTTACTTTGGCGTATAATGTGAGCTAGGGATCTGACTCAGTCTTTTTCTCAACCTCAGCACAGGTGATACTTGGGGTTGGCTCATTCTCTGTGGTTGGGGGGCCACCCTGTGCACAGTAGGAGGCTGCTCAGCCTCCCTGATCTCCGTCCACTAGATGCCACTAGTGACTCCTCCCCATCGTGATGACCAAAAATGTTTTCAGACATTGCCCAGTGTCCGGGGGGTGGAGTGTGGGGGGGCAAAATAAAACTGTCCAAGAGTAAACTGTTTGCCAACTAGAGCTTAGGGCTCACCCTCCCAACCTTTTTTTTTTTTATGGCCTTTTGGCAGCCGTAGGCATCATGGACTTCATGTCCCTGTTAAGGGGGGACAGTGTTTTCCGTGACCTTCAGCACTGTTCCAAGTTCCAGGGGAGCACCTTCCGAGATGCTCTGCATCTGGGCCGTTCCCTTTCACGGGGGCTGAAGCCCAAGGCCGTGTCTGTAAGAGGAGTCGGCCTGTCCCAGTGTGCCCACCTCCAGCCACTGAGTCTAGGAGCCCAGCTCATCCTTTCCAGTGGATCATTTTGACTCACTGGGCACTTGTTCTCCTGAAACCTGACAGAGACGACAGTGGTTTCTCCATGCATGTGTCTAGGAGGTAAGCTTTGCTTTTGCAGTACATTTTAAATGCCTTTGCTAAATTAAACTCCCCCAGGCTTGCCACACAGAATTTCGAGAATTCATCGGCCCAGAATTAACGCCCGTGTTGCATCTGTAACAGCAGAGCGGGAGTGGGGAAAACAGTTCTGGAGAGTTTGGCTTCTCAGGTGGCAAGAGTGAGAAAACAGGCTACCGTTTGCTCAGAGGAGAAAGGATGTTTTGCAGCATTGATGTGGCCGCCGGGGTTCTGAGAGTCCAGGGCCTGGGTTACTCATCATCAGTGCCACTTGGAGGGGGCCGCCTGCTTGTGGAGTCTTGTCAGAAGAATGGGGGTTGTGTTTGCTGACCACGTCGGCCTCTGAGTGAGCGAGACGTGCTTCCACAGCTCAGGCACCAGCAGGCTCTGTCTCCAGAATAGTCAGGCTCCAGCCGCCTCGCCCAGTCTGCAAGGCCGCAAGACTTGCCCGAGCCTCCCTGTCACTGCCGCTTCTCACCTGGACAGCACCTGAGGGCTCCTCGCTGGCCCCCTGGCAACTCCTCCTGCCTCCCTGAGATCTGTTCTCCTCACCACTCCCAGGGTGATCTTCCCCGACATCATATTACAAAACTTCCTAACGCACAGAAATGGAAAGGATTCGTGAGGACCACTGCCAGGGTGGTCTTTCAGGAAAATGAACCTGCTCATATCACACCCCTGCTTGGACTCCTCACCATGCACCCCCTCCCCAAACTCACCTCCTACCCTCCCCTAAGGAAACACTCGGGTCACGTTGGCCTCCAGGATCTTCCTGTCCTTAGGATGTTCGTTCTTGGGGCTCCCTCTGCGCGGCATACTCTGCCTTCACTTGGTCGCTCCTTCACACCCAAGGTTCAGATGGCGCCTGGGCGAGGCCTTCCCCCCACCGTGGCCCCCTTCTGCCCACCGCCCTGCCCTAGCGGCCGTCTAGCGCCTGCCTCCAGGCTTTCCTCATTATCCCCGCACGCCTCCGGCTGCTTGTTTTTCTCTCCTCTTCCCACTAGATGGCTGCGGCCTCGTCCACCTTTCCTCCTGTCTCCAGTGCCTGGTGCCTCGCACCTGGCTCATCGTGGGTTCTCAGGAAGTCGTGTTGCTGTGAGCAGGGCTTGGCTAGTGGGCCTGCCGTCGGCTCTCACCTCACTGATTCCCTCGGCCTCAGAAGGGCTCAAGGGATTATGAGAGACTGTTTGTGGCGAGGTGTCCCCGTGTCCAGGCAGCTCTTGGAAGGGCCCAGACTGGGAGGTGTTTATCATCGTTGGGGGCCTGGCGACTGGAGACAGTCCTGGAGTCCAAGACCTCTGCTCTGAGACGGCGTCAGTGTATCTGCAGTCTCTGTGTGGAATTCTAGTAACAATAGTCACGCCAGCGTGGAATTCGGACTGCATGCCAGCCGCTTCCCAAGCACTTGATATGCATCATTTCCTTCAGTCCTTCCGAACCGACTCGGGTGTAGGTACCATCCCTGTTGACAGACACAGGCAGTATGTGGGGAAAGCGCGTGAACTTGCCCGGGGTCCCAGCCGCAGGTGGTTGAGGCCCATCTGAACACACACAGAAACTAGCGCCTGCGTTCCCAAACTTCTTCAGTTGGTCTGCAGGCTCAGCAGATTTTCTGGAGTCCTTAGCTCTCCTTCCTGTGAGGGGATTTCCGCTGTCTTCACTGGAACTTTCCCCTGAATCTTCGGCCGGCCGCTTGCACCGATACTTCACCTCAGCTGTGCTTGTGTCGCGCCATCTAGTGGCAGAATAGAAAAGTGCTGTCAAAGCTGGCTCCCCGATTTCTCAGTAGTTTTAGGTGAGGTTGCTGACTTTGTTTGATTTATTAATAGGTTTATGGGGGGTTTCCTGGATTTAAGGCACAGAGGTATCCAAAGTGCAGGGTCTTCCCCAGCAGCTTGTAGTCTGAGTGGATGGGGCAGGGGTGGAGGGATTGGAGGGGGCTGCAGGGCCAGTACTTCTAGAAGTAAAGAAGGTGGATGTGGCTTGGCCTGAGAGGGGTCGAGGGGGACGTGAAGCACCCAGCTTGGAAGTCAGGCTTAGGGTTCTGGTCCCACCTCTGCTGTTTACCAGCTTCGTGACTTGGGCAGGGCACGTGTCTCTCCGAGGCCTCTCAGTCTTGTTTCGTGATTTGCAAATCAGAGACGATAAATAATTTCTATGCCATAGGGCTGTGATGACATTGAAGGAGACGGGGTATGTAAAGCGCCTGCCCCCGGGTCTAGTTAGGGCCATTCAGCAAATCCGAGTGGCTTCTTACCCCCGCTGTTGTCACAAGTGTAGGGTCATGTTAGAGCCCTGAAGAGTGGCTCGGGTTTCAGTAGGTGAAGGTAATTTTGTGATGAAGAGCATCCCAGAAAGAAGGGCATAAGATGAAAGAACACCATCATCTCCCAAAACTGTGCCCCCCTATGATCTTCCATGAGACCAGTTGAGAGCTGCCTGAGGAAAAATATATTCAAGTACCAAAAAAAGAATGAAGGGACCCACTGCCCACTAGCTGAGCCTGCGGTACACTGAGATCAGAGAGGTATTGCCTAGCAACAACATGATTGAGATCAGTTCTACTCTCCACCAAAGAATTAGTTGGCGAACAGAGTTGACGCATCGGTGACAAATTCACCTTTATGTTGCTGCACAGGACTGTTTATAATAATTCCTGAGAAAAGAAATGACTCGAAGGGTTGAGATAGTAAGTGTCGCAGGATTAAAGCAGTTGCCACGTATTAACAGACTGTTGTTTTTGTTGGCAAGATGCTTTCCATATTTTTTGCACAGATAAGATTAAGACACATCAGCGCAGGATTAAAGCTCATTTTGCACAACTACCTTGCTGACATTTTGGACAAGAATTCTAAGTGGCTTTCCAGATGGGGGTTATTTCCTGGCAGGTGTTTGATCCATCATTTAGGAGGGGAATAAACAGAACAGGCCAAGATATTCCAGATTCCCTTCTCTGTGTGTTTTCCTGGGTCTGCATATTTTCTTCTGTTTAGTTTAGCAGACATCCTCAGAGACAGAGGCTGGAGGCAGCCACGGGGGCGTGCCAGAGCTTGTCGAGGGGCAGGCCTGCCCGTGGCTTCTGTGTACTTGCCTCCCTGCACAGTGTGAAGAAGGAAAGCCTGCATGCAGGGCTGAAAACACAGAGAATGTGTGTGTTTTCAGCTTCAGTTGTGAATGTGTTACGTAGAGCCTCCCACGGTTACACGTTTGACAGCTGCAGAGGCATAGCGGGCCTCACCGTTGAGCGTGGGTCTCCATTCTCTCCTCGAGGAGCCTGAGGGTCTGCCCTTGGTGTAACTGCACGCTCTTCTGAAGCAGATGGTCGCAAGACTTGCTGGAAGCCTCGGGCCCACCCCACAGTCCATCGCTCACCCTCTAGTTTCATTTGTACTCTTCCAGAGATATTTGTCTAGAATGTTCACTGACAGCTGCTTTATTCCTGATGTCACTTCTCAAAAGAAGAGTCTCAGTTTCTTAGCTTCGAGGCCCACCTGAGCGGGAAAGATGGGAGGAAGCAAAATGGGGCGGTGACTTCTCCCTTTTGCCCTTGCGGTGCGTGGGTAGTAGCGCGGGGGTCAGGGACTAGAGTCAGGCCCGCCTGGGTTGGAGACCCAGTCCCACCTTGGACAAGTCGCTCGCCCTCTCTGAGTCTCCGTTCCTGTTCTGTAAACTAAGGACCTACCTCTTAAGGTGGTTGTGAAGTTTCAGGACAGTGGTGCGGATAAAGCGCCGAGCACCTAGGTGCCTGGCCCGTAAGTACTTTCCGATCAGTGACTGCTGGCCTGTGTGAGAGACCATCCCAGGGTTCTGGGAAACCCCATCTGGGAGTGTCCTCGCTGTGACGACGTGGCGGAGGCTGGAGAAGTCTAAAGATGGGATCCCAAGACCTCTGTCACCCTGGAGGGTGGGGACACACACCCTTCTACCCCGGGGCCACCTCTGGGGTCCAGGCCAGCTCCTCTCTCCCCTTTCCTTGCTCGCAGTAGGGACTTGGCCTCCTTTCCTCACATCCGGGCAGCTGCCATCACCTACCCTGTCCCTAGGAGTTCCTCCTCCTTAGACTGGCTACAGGGCAGTACCCCCTCCGTCCCTTTCCTTGCTGGTCTGAAATAGACACAGGAGGCATTTTGTTTTAATGGTTTTGCCACCAGTCAATCTCTGGGCAGAAAAGACACAGATGAAACCCTGAGCGCTGTACCCTGGCCTGCTTGTAGTGGTGGTATCAGGAAGCCCACTGTTTTAATTCCGACAGGTGTGGGACTTCTTAAAACTCTCCTCCTCCTTTGGACCCTCCTTACCCACTATTTGAGGAGGCAGTTTACAGGCCCTCTCCCTGACAAAGACATTGTACACAGATTACAGCGATGCCTTCAGGATGGGGCTTTTAGAACTTCCCACGCACGCACCCAAGCCATCCGAGGACTTTCCCTTGTCCCAGGGCCCCTGGTCAGTCGTTTCTGCTTTAGTAGAAGGGCCTGCCTCCTTGGCGACCCCTTTGTTGCCCAGAGGCCTCCACTCCCTGCAGGGAGAATGGTCTCTGGCCCTTTGGGTCAGGAGGCAGCCTGCACCTTAGGGACCCCCGACTTCTTTGGAGCCATCTTTGGTTCCTTTGCTCAAGATAGGAACTGCCTGAGTGTGATTGGTGCTGACCTGCCAGCAGCTCCTACGCTGGGCCGTGCAGGTGTGAGGGATTGCACTCCGCTGCTCTCGCCCTGGGCTGGCGTGTTTCCCGTCTGTCTTTAAGGGAGTCCAGTGGTGCCACCCTGACCTTCCTCCAATTCCTCCAGTGCTGCCTCATTCCTCCCCGCTCCTGGTCACCTGGCTGAGTGCTGCTCCTTCTGCTTAAGCGGCATTTCCTTCAAGAAGCCCTCCCTGACCTGCTCCTTCTCTGCAGCCTCACCGGCTTGGGTGCCCCAGCTCCGCGCTCCGAGTGCCTTCTGTGCTTCCCCTGTGTCGTAACGTTCAACTAATCTGATGTCAGCTCCTGGCAGGCAGGGGACTTGTCTCTCCCTGTCACCACCACACCCTAGAAGCCAGCATGGTGCCTGCTGCACAGTGGGCACTCAGATGTGTGGAATCGCTGGAAGTTGTAGTTGCCAAGTGACTGTCATGATTGACTCTATGAACGTAGCGAGAGGTGCAGCTGGAGGAGTGGTTCCCGGCTCAGTTGGGTGGGCAGAGCACCCTGACAGTCACAGCCACGTCAGCAGTGCCTCTGGGAGCAGGGAGGGGTCCCAGACATCTGGCGGAGGGGTCCCAGAAATCTTGCAGAGGGATGGCACAGGAGCAGAGATCTGCGACTTTCCACACCTGGGCCTACCTGTCTCGTGCTTACCACCAGGACTGCAAAGACCAGGTCCGGAACCCAGTCCTGGTCCTTGGGGATCACAGCTGAGCTGCCCCAAGGTTTACATCCAAAGCAGACAGTTGGGTGGAGGGTGGCAAGGGACAGGAGGGAGAGCCCGAGCTGTGGGCCGGGATGTCACCGGGGGGGGTGTCACCAGGGGCTACTCCTTTCAGCCTGTCCAGGTCCGTCCCCGGCCTCCCCGCCACCACCCACCGCCCCCTGGGGGATCGGGGAAGCAGGGGCTTTCCCTTGCTGGGAGCTGGGATCACGGTTGGGCTCAGGCAGGGAGCCATCTGGGGCACAGGAGCTGAGGAGGGGCGTGTGGAGGAGAATGGGGGAGGGGTTCAGACCAAGAGCAGCCACCGTGGACTTGGCATCGGCACCTTGGGAAGCTGAGGTGAGGCCGACTCACCCAGCGTGTCCCAGACGGTAGTGCCTGCGCCACCCAGAGCAGGGCTGTTCTTTGAGGTGACTTGAGGGCTCCGAATCCCACCCCACTTCACGCAGCAGTGTTGGCCGCAGTCGCCACAGTTCTCAGGCCTCGTCACGGGTGTTCCTGGAAAGGGGTTGCCTGGTCAGATAACTTTGGGGAACATTTGGTGAAACGGGTTTCTTTACTGTTGGTTTTCTTAACCCTTCTTATGTTGATGAGTCTATTCAATGCTCCAGGTGGGCTGTTTTTTTACAGACTAATTTGATCAAGGAGTATTTATTTATTTGGCTGCGTCGGGTCTTATTTGTGGCATGCGGACTGTTTGCTGCAGTGCACGGGCTTCTCCCTACTTGATGCGCGGGCTTAGTTGCTCCACGGCTTGTGGGATCTTAGGTTCCCGACCAGGGATTGAACCCACGTCCCCTGCATTGGAAGGCAGATTCTTAACCACTGGACCACCAGGGAAGTCCCAGGGAGCACTTCACAGAACCAAAAAACAAAGAAAAAAACACCTGGCGGACAGAATCTGGATCAAATAATGTGTATTTGGTTAACGTTTTAATATTTTAGGTCTTTGCGGTGGCCTAGGTCTCTACAAATCTCTGGTGGTGGTTTTCCCTTCACTTGTGAAAGGAAAGCTGGACTGGGGCTTCAGGCAGGTCCAAGGAGCCTCGTTGCTTCTGTCCCCTGTTCGTTCCCCAAACTTGGGTTTCAGTCTGCTGGATGACGCTGCTTTTTCGGTGACAACCAGAAGCAGTGGTGATGTGGGACAGTTAAAGACAGTCTGCCTGGAAGGGGGCACCCGTGTGTTGCTGCCGTGGAGTCGGGACTAGCTTGCAGTTTACGGACTCTGGGCCCTAAAGCGGATGAGCAGAAATGAAGCACGCGTGGCTCTGATGCTTTGTGTCTTTGGTAGAGAACTGACCGAAGTTCTGTCCCCCAAACCTGCCCTCCGCAGGGGTCCCTGTGGCCCGCGAGGTGGGCTGCCAGGGCCCAGGCCTCCCTGGCCCCAGCCCGTGTGGCCCACGGCATTCCGCTTGCTCTCTAACTGCTTGTTGAGCACGTGTTATGTGTGAGACTGTGTTTGGCTCTGAAGATACAGAGGCGAACACAACAGAGGCCCCACTATTACGGAGCTTAAGGTCCAGGAGAGGATACTGCCAGGGGAGCAAATAAGCAAATAGCACCCGTGCGCACACACACACACACCCGGCCAAGTAAACAGACACACCCCCTCCCTTTTCATCAGACGCTTTACCCTGAAGTTTTCTGCCCCCGGCTTCCCGTTCCGCATTTTCCGCATTTTTCCCGTGATGCCTTGCACAGAACAAGGGCTTCATAAATATTTATGTGATCACATAGCAGCTGGTGCTACCCACGTGAAGAAGTACAGAAGGGGTTTAGTTCAAACATTTACTGGATGGTTCTTACACTGCACACACCAGGTGACAGGCTGCGTGCAGAGCTGTTTCAGATGCTGTGTCTGTGATCTCTCAGCCTCCCTGACAGGTAGCCTTGGTGTAACCCATGCAGGATGTAAGCCAGAGCAGGCTTCAGGAGCCCAGTTCAAACTGGGAGCATCCTGGAGGAGGTGGTGTCTCTACCTGAATGTGTGTCGGCCACGGAAGAGAAGGTGAGAATGTCTTCGAGGCAGAGGGACTAAACCAGGCAGAAGTCCAGAAGCGACAGAAGCGTGGGACGTGCTGGGGGCTCTTCAATGCCACAGTCATGGTCGGTGCGGGGTGGCCTTTTTGAACGGCCTTCGACCCTAGTCTGGGAGGACGTTGCCGAGTTGAAAGTGTGAGTTTCACACCAGTGGTTCTGGCTGCTCTGTGGAGGCCGCACTTCAGGGGGTGAGGGTAGAGGCGGGGAAAGAAGGGAGGTCTGAACTCCAGCAGTGGAGGTGATGGGGGTGGGTCTGCTTTCCAAGCTCAGAGCCCCGTGCCCGCCTCTCGCTGGTCTCTGCCCGCAGCCGTGCGCCGCGCCCTGTTGCCGTGCGGGAGGGTTCCTCCAGCAGATGGGATCTCTCCCAGCTTGCGCCCGGACCCTGCCGTGCGGTCCAGGAGGCGCTGGGCAGGACCTTCGCCCCACAGGCAGCCTCCTGCTGAAACTAATTCTGTTCCCGTCCTGCCCCGGGGACCCACAGGCAGCCCCTCCTGTGTGCCTGCACATCAGCCACCACAGTTCCAGCACCAGGAAGCTCTTCCTCTACCATTCAGATGCTTCCTCTCCGTTCCAGTCCTTCCTTACAGCCTGGCAGTCATTTCCTCAGTGCCCCCCTTGCCTTCCTTTCTCATCCCTCCATCAAACATTTGTTGAACCCCTGCAGGGTGCCGGTTACTGTTCTCAGACCGTCGGACACAAGGGGAACGAGGCAGAGGCTCCGATCTCATGGAGTTGATCCCTTACTAGGGGAGACAGACCATAATAAACCCACACACATGGTGCATCAGGTGGTGATGCCTGCTTGGAAGAGAAAGAGAGCATCTTGGCTTCACTGTGAGGCCAGTCCCAGGTTTCTTCTACAGGGTATGGTGTGTGTTTAATTAAGTCTACAGCGGCTAGGCCTCTTCTCCCAGAGAGGCCGGAGGCTCTTAGAGACAAGGGACAGAGAGAAGTCAAGCTCAGGCCAGCTTAAGCAAAAAATCAGCATTTGCTGGCCTCACTGAAGAGTCAGGGTGGGGGTGGGGTTAGCTTCGGGCCTGCTGACCCAGGGCCTCCAGCCGTGTCTCCAGGGTTCAGTTTCCTCCTCCATCCCCAGCTCTGCTTCCTGCTGGATTGGCTCTGCTCCAGGGCCCCTTGTGGTGACACCCGGCTGCTGGCAGCCCCAGCAGAGAAAGAGCGCCCCTTCCCCAGTAGCTCCAGTGGAAGTCCTGGACCCGAGTCTCATTCGTTGGCAGCGGCCTGGCCTTATTCATGTGCCGCCGTGTCCCCTGGGGCCAGCGCATGCAGTATTCTCCTCCTCGGGCCCGGAGCCAGGTTGGGCTCCATCTAAACCACGGTGAGGAAGCAGGGGTGGGCCTAGGCTGACCAAAATCACAGATCCTTCCTGCACACCCCCGAGCCTTGCGGCTGGCCGGCAGTCGGAGGCAGAAGTGAGGCCGGGATCTGGACCCACAGCCCCGGGTGCTAGGCTTATGGGGTAAAGGGCAGCGCCAGAAGGTGTCTGGGCTTGCCTGTGGTAGACATGGTGTGGAGAAGCTGCTGCTGTCCCCGGAGTCCCTCCAGCTTTCCTTTGCTGTCGTTTACTGCCCGGCAGTAAGCACGTGCATGCGTTCGTTCGACCCCCCGGGTTTGCGGAGCAGTAGCTGCGCATCTGTGCTGGGGAGACGGCTGTCCTGGGAAGCGTGCAAGGCCCTTCCACGCCGCCACCCTCCTCCCTTGTGGCAGTGTGGCCTCCTAGATGTCATTCACCCCAGTGATCGCGTGGGCTGTGCTGGGGAGACGGCTGTCGTGGGAAGCGTGCAAGGCCCTTCCACGCCTCCACCCTCCTCCCTTGTGGCAGTGTGGTCTCCTAGATGTCATTCACCCCAGTGATTGCGTGGGCTGTGCCTGGGGAGGACTGTCGTGGTGAATCGGACCCAAGTGCCACAAGGCTTCAGTGAGCACAGCAGAGGGAATGGTCACCGTCGGTGGGCTGTGGCCCCAAAGTGAAGATTGGCGTCTGTCCTGCTCCTCTGTGGGGGTGGGGAGTAGGACAGTGTCCATTTGCCCATCTCGGTCTTGTCCTTTTGCTCCCCATACCGTGCCCCCCCGCCCCCCATCTTCTTTACTGTGGGTGATCGCCTTCGCCCCCTTCCCCAAACTCTGTTCTCTCTGTGCTTCCTCCACTCCTTTTACAGCCGTCCCAGATCCTTAGCGTCGCCACCATCCGCCCCTCGGGCTCCCTGTCACCGTCACACCTGCCCCTCTCCCTTCACTCTTCTCCTTGGGGCTTCAGCACAGCTGCCTCTTCTCGGGAGCGTTTCCCTGGTGCTCCAGACCAGACCCTCCGACCACGTCCCACACAAGCGCTCTCATGGCCCGCAAGCTGTGTCCCCTCCCGCGTAGTGGTCCTGCCGGGTTAAAGCCGTGTGAGTGCGGGTTCCTGGTTCACCTCGGCTCCGCACAACTGGGGGAAGGGGAAGGGTTGTGCGAGTGTTCCCCAAACTCATGACCCCCGGCTTCCCATCCGCGCCGCTCTCCAGGCCTCGAATGCTGAGGGAGGCCCTGGGCACGCCCGCAGGGCTCATGAGTGCGCCCAGAGCCACGCGCCCCGGCCCCAGGCAGTGAGGCAGGCGCCTCCGGGCCCCCCCACGGGTTAAGGCAGCCCTCGTCCAGAACCCGCTGGCCAGCGGCAGGGCCTTCCTGAGCGGCCACCCGCTCCGGGGCAAGTGGCCGAGAGCCATGGACTCAGCTGCCTGAGAACGACCGGCGGCATCTCCCTGGTCCAGTGACAACATCCCAAAGGGTTTCTTCCTTCAACAGCAGCTGTGCAAGATGGCCTTTCAGACTTCTCACAACTCCACACTTTTTTTTTTTAACGGGCGCTGACTTAGAGACCCAGGTGGAATGCAGGGCTGACTTGAGCGGAGTAAGCTCTCCAAAGAGCATGCGTCCCGTGGGCAGAGGTTGCAAATGGGTCATCCCTGGTGGGCCAGTGGTCAGAAATCGGCAACTTCATTGCCGGGGCCCGGGTTCAATCCCTAGTCAGGGAACTAAGATCCTGCAAGCCACATGGCGCAACCAAAAAAAAAAAAAAAAAGTTAAAAAACTAAACTAGTCTCCAGCCTTTGAAATTGGGGACCTGCCGTCTCTGTGCCTCGTTCCTGCAGCACCACGGTTGGTGGCGCTGAGTAGCCGCCGCCGGGCACTCTGCTGCCTGCCACCCTCCGCACCGCGCTCCCTCCATCGGTGACATGGCCTGTTCTGAGTGAGTCTTGAAACCGTTTTATTGGTGTGCACGTGCACACAGAAAAGTGCACGTATCCTACCACTGTGTCGAGTTTTTACACACCCAACACTTCCCCGCATCCATGTGAAGAAACCGTTTTCTAAGCTATTTGATGATCTTTCGAGTGACTAGTTTTATATCAGGTTTGTTTTTTGTTTTTAACTCATTACAAACGAATGTAACTTTGTTTACTGTATGAATGTAGTGTTGGGGGGAAAAACACCAATTTTTCTTTTTGCAGAGAAACCTGCCATTGCTCCGCCCGTCTTTGTGTTTCAGAAGGATAAAGGACAAAAGGTAAGGGGCCGGTATGTTCTCCCTTCACACGGTTACTCTGCCCTGTTTTCTCCTCAAGCCCTCTCTCCCCAGGTCGCATGGCCCAGGATCCTTCTGCCACGGAGAAAAGGCCCGGTGGCTTTAGGTTACCATGGCACGAGGTTAAGATGGGGTGTGTATGGACAGGGCTCAGAGGCCCTGCTTTAAAAACACAGTGGAAGAAAGCTTTCTTCTAATTCCTAACGATTTGCTTTAGAAGTACTGCTGTGCATTAGGGAATCTGGTAGGAGGGAGAGAAAGGGGGCCGGGGACGGGGGTAGGGAGGAGAGGGGAGGGAGCAGTGCTGGTTAAGGGGAAAATAGGACCTTTAAAGATTTTAGCGGGATTTTTTTTGGCTCCAACCAACTTGGCATAAATGCATTTCGAACAGTTAGTAGTCAGCTTGCATTATATATTCACCACCCATCTTTGTTAGGTTGCTTCCCCCTTCTTGGGCTTTAAATGTCTTGTTTTCCCTGATGTTGGAAGTACCTCGCCTAATTCATTGTGATGAGCTAGCAGCCCGGTGCCTTCCCACAAAGTTGCGTGTGGTTGCTTATCTTGAAGTCATTGGGGTTGTCTCCCTCCCTGAACGGATCAGCCTGGAAGGTCCGGGCTGTGTCCAGAGATAGTTGATGTTCTGTGGTGATGCCTCCCAAGTTTGTATGAGGACTCCCCCATTTGTCCAAAAAACCACGGCAAGATTTCAGGGTGACCAATGCGCTGCGTTGATGCAGGTGTTCTGAAACCCGTGTGCGTCTTGTTGATGAGGACAGCATTTGAGGGGCTTCTCGGCTCAGGGCTCGTGACCTACAGACCAGGTGCTCAGGTGGATGTCCGGTCCCCCCCCAGGGTGGCCGGCTTTGAGTTTGGGGGCTGCTGGCCTGGCGATTTGGGACTCCTGGCAGCCCGGCTGCTGCTTGTGAACCCTGCCCCTTGGCCTGAGAAGAGAGCAGCCCCGGCGTACAAGGGCTGTGCCGGGGAGGGCGCGAGTGCGTGGAGGGGGCGGGAAGGAGAAGCGGCTGCCCTGAGACCCCTACCCGCACCCCTGCGCAGGGTGTCTTCTGTGTCAGCCGGGGCTTATCTGCTAGGCTTGTTCTCAAATTAATCTTTCCTGCTGTTAATTCTTACGCCGAAGAATCACAGAACAAGGAAATGTTCTTCCCTTTTGGTTTCAGTTTTCCGAGTGGTATTTTCAAGATACATCAACCTCTGCCGTCCCCTCTCCCTTGGGCCCTGACCAGTGCATACATGTGTTTTTATCATTTGTCCTTTGGAAGTTCAGTCACTGTGAAGGGGCTGATGTGCTTCTGGCTTTTAGAGGTGGACGTGTTTGGTTTCTGCTTCAGATGTAAAAGTCACTTCTGTTAGGTTTTCCGTAAAATCGGGATTTTCTAGAATTTTGAGTTTTATTATGATTTTCTTTTGAACCACTTTTAGTTTGAAACAGGGGTCAGCCAACTAAGGGCTGCCACCACTGCTGTTTTTGTCAGTAAAGCTTTATTGGCGCTCGGCCCCGCCTGGCCCGTGCAGTCCACAGCAGAGTGAAGGGGTTTGGACTGAGACCAGGTAGCCTGCAAAGTCGAACATATTTAGTATCTGGCCCTTTACAGAAAAAGTTTGCCGACCCAGATTTGAAACAAGTAATTGGAATGAATAACTCTTAAAACCTGAAGACTTTCTGACAGCCAGCAGGGTGAAACGCTAAAACGTAATGTTTATTTGACTGAATTTAAAATGCTTTTAAAATGACTAACTCTTATTTCAGTACTGTTTTCACGGTTGAGGTGGTTCTGTTGCTTCGTAATTCAAAGGCTGACTTAACACGTGTCACCTTCAGAAGGTTGATGCCAATTACATAAACGGGGTGAGGTTGAACCCGAAGAGTCTCCAGGGAGGTGCTCACCACCAACGTGCGCATCAAAATATTGACTCAGTGCCAGCTCTAAATGGGCTTCTAGAAATAACTGACCTCCAGCTCTTCAGAGTTCTCCTGCTGTCACACTTGTGTGACAAGATCATCGGAAGGGCACGGAAAACCTCTGCGTCTAACGGCAGAGGCCGGAGGAGCCTGCATGTCCGTCGGGGCCGCCCTCTGAGCTGCCGGGTGGGCAGCTGCCCAGTGGACACGGAGCCCTCCTCCTTTCTCTGCTGCTATGACAGCTCGGGCGTCGGGCGGGAAGGAAGCGGAGAGGCTTGGACAGCCGGCTCCATGGCCGCGTGGCTCCCCGGCCCAGGGGAAGCGACGGGAAGGTAGGTCTGCAAGGAGTGGCCACCACACTTCTCACAAAATGACACCTTGAGACCCTCCCAGCTTCCCCCTCTTGCCGCGATTTCAGCCCTCCCTTCTCACGCCACAGTAGCAAGAGTTGGGAAGATCTGTTCAGGTTGCTGTTGTTTTTTTCTGAGGGAGCTTTTATTTTCCCTTTTTCAACTTTCTGTTTTTGAAAAATTTTTCAAATCCTCAGAAAAGTTAAAAGAATGGTACTGTGGACCCTTGGGTATCCTTCACCTGGCTTCACCGTTAACATTTTTATCATAAATGCCAGAAAGCTCGACTATAAGTTGCACCCACCTGATGGTTTTCCCCTAAATACTTCAGCGGGCGTCTCCTAGGAATTCTTCTCCATGGCCCTAGTGCCATGGGCACGCCTGAGAAAATGATCATTAATTCAGAAATACCCTCTAATATATAGTCCACGTTGAAATTGTCCTAATTGTCACCTAGGTCTCCCATACAGCTATTTTTTGAGCCACTTTTTGATCCACAAAGATCAAGAAGTCCCATTGTCGACTGTGGGAGCATTACCTTCTTTCAGTGAATGATCTCTAAACCACCAGTGCCCCAGTGGGATGCACTCCAAGAGCCCACGGCCCCCTTCAAAGGCCCAGCTGTTATTACTGAATCACGATCGAGATGAAAGATTTGAAATCAAAAAGAAAAAAATTAGGCTGCCAGCCCAGGCGTTTTGGTGTTGGTTTGGTGACAAAGACACACAGGATTTTCCGTCAGGCCCATAGACAGTTGGAGTTGCGTTTGCAGCAA
The DNA here is from genome assembly GCF_009873245.2 of Balaenoptera musculus. Lineage (NCBI taxonomy): Eukaryota > Metazoa > Chordata > Mammalia > Artiodactyla > Balaenopteridae > Balaenoptera > Balaenoptera musculus. The sequence goes on from NC_045787.1 coordinate 166,797,901, forward strand.
GCCACAGATTGGTGGTGGCCTGCCGGTGGCGTCCCTTGGTCTCAGGACGAGTCGTCAGATCCTCCCACTGTTCCGTGTTAGGGCATCGGGCAGCAGCGGAACTCCAGTCCTGACGCCTGAAACGCAAACCTGGAGCCAGAGTGACAGCACAGGAACTGTCTCTACTGCTTTCCTGTTCTTGAGCTTCCTCAAGATGGCGCTCTTCACAAAATGCTTGCGTTTCCATGCATTTGTGTTTTAGGGGCAAAAATGAAACCTTTTCTTAACTGCCTTGAATGGAGACAGACAGTTTTTTTCTCTTTAACGTGAAGAGAATTTGAATCTCCTTCCGTAGTTTGTTTCACTGTTTGTGACGACTGAACGTTTCTTTCATTTACTTTATTTTCCAAATATTTGCTAATCTGAAGGCAGAAGATTTTGGGGTTGCACTGGCAGGATAATGTCCATTCAGCAAAAAAGCAGAAAGCAGGGTGTCACCGACAACACTGGAAGCTTACTGTGTGTGTAACAAGCGTACCCTGTATGCGTGGTTTTTTGTCAGCCACGTATATTTTAGGATGATGTCAAAGCCTGCCAAAATCTCGATGTCCGATTTTAACAAACATGTTGAAAAACTACAGGCTCTATCTTGGTGCCTTAGAGCTTACTCAGACCCAAGGAGAAAATGCTGGAATGGCATTTGTATTTCTTTTTGGTCCTCCGACGTAGGCTTCATCTCTAGTCTACCATGCCACGAGGGCATTTCAACATTTATATTCGAAAAGCAGGGATTTTTAAAAAAATCCAAGTGGTTTTGAACAGAGATAGGCAATTTCCCATAGAGCTCTGAGTTTCATTTTCTCTCTTAAGTGGTGTTAAATCTCTAGGCATAAAGTAGCAGCAGACTGGTGCGTGGGACCAACCTCGGTGCCTTGGACAGGTTTGAGGAACGGCCTGGGAAGGAGGGCCTTTATGTCTGTGGCTCTTCCCTGTATAGGAAGAGTCGATTTGGGTGGCTTTTTTAGATGTATGGATGAGTTGTGTTGCTTTTGCTTTTCCCTAAGAAAGTTTGAAATTTCTCTTAAAATCCTCTATGTAGTTCCTTTCATCTAGCAGGCTCACACATTTAAAAATAGTCCCAAGTCCTGTCTAAAGAGGTTTCAGTCACTTCACAGTCAGGAAGAACACAGCCGTGTCTGCACGGAGACAGGGTGGCCCCGTGGTCATTTAGTTCACAAAGCAAGAGGAACGTGTGGTGGACGATGGCAGGCGGGAGGCTTGGGGACCGGAGCCCGTGTATTTATTCCAGGACACCAGCTTTGTAACGCACCTCTCAAGAAGAGTCTTGGCCACAGAGCCCTCGGCCCATGGAAGCCCCTTCAGAATCCCAAGGACCACCTCAAAGGATGCCGGGGGGGGGATCTGTGCTTTTGAGGATGAAGACTTTGGGGACCGGCTTCCCCTTACCCTGGCTGTTTTCTAGATAAGCCCTGGCCCGGGATGTTCCGGGGGAGCCTGGGAGAATTCTAGGCCGAGGGGCTCCCTCCTTCAGCCGGAGCCCCACCCACCTGTCCACTGATACAAAACCGGCTCTCTGTGTGTCTGCCAGCTCGCGGGGTCGCCCCACACCTGCGCTCGCCGAGCAAGAAAGCGTTCCCTTCCTCTCGGGTTTAAGCGGCAGATGGGAAGGTGCTGGTGGGGCCGCAGCCAGTGCAGAAGCCCTGGCCCCGCCGCCCTGGCTCTCCCAGTGGCCAGACAGGGTGCTGGCGCCCACCTCCCCTCACGAGTATGTTTGAGTGGATGGGTTATTAAGCCCTGGGGACAGTTTGACACAATGGCCCCTGTTCCCCTCTGCTAGAGGCACCGCCCCCGTCTCGGTCACGGGGGTGTGTTTCCTCACTCGCTGCCATCGGCAGAGGGTCTCTGTGCCACAGGGGCCACCTTGCAGTTTTCAAAAGGAGGGTCCAACTTCTTGCACACCTCAGAGCTCCCTGCCAGGTCCGACAGCAGCAGGTCCACGTTCACTGCCCTTCCGTCAGTGTGGAGGGCTGGCTCTGCGGAGCAGAACGCGGTAGCATGTGCCGGCTCTCTTGGCCCGAGCTCCCGGGCAGGAGCTGCTGAAGGTCGAGCATCTCCAGACCTTCCCCTGCCCCCCTCCCCTGCCCCGTGTTGCTGGCTTTATTTACATTGAAGGAAAATTGTCTTTTTTGCTCCCAGTCCTCTGCAGAGCAAAAAGACTTGTCGGATTCGGGAGAGGAGCCTCGGGGGGAGGCTGAGGCCCCCCACCATGGCACGGGTCACCCCGAGTCAGCTGGTGAGCATGCCCTAGAGCTTCCTGCCCCCGCTAGCGCTTCAGCCAGCGCTCCTGAAGCCCAGCTTCTTCCTTTTCCACGAGAACTGGCAGGGGTAAGTCCACCTCCACCCAGCATCCCACGGCCCGGGGCTCCCAACCCAGACCGGCCCCTTTCCCTCCGGGCCCCTCAGATCCACACCCCAGGTTGTCAGCAGCTGATGATAACTGAAAAGACGACAAAGGCTCTCTTCAGCTCCCTTTAATTCGTGCTGCCAGAAAGTCAGGAAAGAGCAAGTCCCCTTTTACATTGAGACTTTTCTAGTTGGGGGAGCATTTACCCATAGCCAGAAGCTAGTCCTGGTTCCTGAAAGAGGCGAGGGGTCAAAAGAGGAATTGAGTAGTGGGGTAGAACCTTCCACATCAAATTCGGCCCCTTCTCCCTCCTTCCATTTTTCCTTCTCCTCTCCCTCAATTTGGGCATTCAAGTTCAGTATCTTAGAAACACGAAAGGCTCCGGTTTCCTTGACCTATAGGAAAAGGTATCTACCGCAGATTGCTTTGCAAGACCGGTTGTGTTTGGACTGTGGTTGGGCTGTGAACTGCTTGTCTTCAATCAAAGCAGGAAGAAGAGACACTTCCTTTGAATCCGGAGGGAATCCCTTGAGCCCTTTATCTTTCTATTCAGAAGGCTTTTGAAGATTATAGGTGGAGAAGATTGTGAGCTCTCCAGAACAAGAAATGTCTTGAGTTTTTGGAGTTTGATAAATTGGGAAAGGTAAACATTAGCCTGCATTCAGGATCGAAACCCTCGACCTCTCGGTCCCTAGTGACAGAGCCCCCCGTTCTCATGACAGGGAAAAATGACTCTCAAGAAAACAGAGGATCCCGCTCTGCCACACTGAACCCTGGGCAGCCTTGCAGGGGGTCACAATCCCAGGCCTTACCCCAGACCTTTAGCGGTTCCCTGTGTCCCATCACCAGTCTCCTGTATCCTTAAGGAAGCCGCTAAAATTCAGTTAAAGCCACCAAACCCTGGGATACGCAGGAAGAAGTGATACTCAGCCAAGGTGAGGTTGGAGCCAAACTTTAACATTCTGGAGGAATCGGTGTGGTGGGAAAAGAAGAAACAGGCTTTCCCTGTGTGGGGCGGGGCACGGGGGAGTCCTGCGTGGCATAGAAGTGGGCTTGGGGTAAGGAAGCCCACGAGAGGTTCCGGCCCGAGGTGCTTACGCCAGAGAGTTCTGGGAGAGCAGTCCTCACACGAGGGCTGACAGCAGGAATTCAGAGGCTTTTCAACTTTTGGGGTTGGAGGCAGAGCAGCTGCTGGAACCTTCTCCCAAAGTGGGCGTTATGAGTTTCATGCCTTCGGCCTTTGCAGGTACATGTTTTCAGTTCCCTGAGAACAGGTGATCTTTGTGTGGATCTGCCCAGGAGACTGGGCCCTTCTGCTGCTGCCTGGGTTGAAAAGCACAGTTTACGGAGAATCTCCCGCTGGAGAGGTTGAGAGTTTTCAGTGGAGGGTGGCAAACAGTAGAGGCTGTGTCACGGCAACTGCCCTTCCAGAAGCGAAGCCCTTTCGGGCCCCTTACTTCTAATGACCACTTGGTGAGACGGGGCCTGTGCAGGAAGTACCCTGGGGCCCTCGCCTTCTGGCTGTGGCCAGTCCAGACGGTGATTTCTGAGGCCTGGCCGGTGGAACTCAGCTCCTCAAGTCTTCTGGACTGTAGGTCAGAGACTCTAATTCCGAGACATTCAAGCAGTGCCCCGACTGGCAAATGCAAGGTCAAGGTCAAGCGCAATGGCAGGGAGCCTGGGGATGGTTGTTACGTCACGTGGGAGAGAGTCAGGGCTGGGGGAAGCAGTTTCTGAATGTCCCAGCGTCGCAGCCAAGGCCGTGCCCATGACATACACTCGCGTAACTGTGGGGATCCCAGTTCTGTCAGAAGTCCCAGCAGCGCAACCATCACATCATTTGTGACAGCTCTGAGCTAACCAGGGCTTTCTCTGCTGATTAGGCATCAAGGCAAAGTAACCTTTGTTTTTTAGGTCAATTAGGGCATAGATCAAGGCAGATGGAACCTGAGCCCAGCTTCTTCCCGGGCTGAGATGTTTCTTTGGCAAACTCGGACTAGTTGCTTTTGCATCAGAGCAGATTTGGAGCTTGCTCTGTACCACACTGGAGTTCAGGAAACGCCCACATGTTACCCGACAGGTCTCATCCCTCACGTTTAGTCTGTTCTTTATTCCACGATCCCTTGGGCGAGTGTAAAGCTGCGAGTTCTTTATAATAAATAGTGGCTCGCTGAATTGTTGCCTATAAAGAGCCCTTATCGTCTTTCAGTCTCATCAGAACTCTGGCCATTGAAGACTCAGTACCAGGAAAAAGTCTCAATGTATCAGACTTCCTGGCTCTCACAAGGCAGCTTGAAGGAGACCAAACCACATCCAGATTAAGTTGTCCGTTTGATCCGGAGAGAGCGAGCGTTCCCAGTGCTCACCTGGAGGCTGGCTGAAGTCTACCAGACTGAAGCTCTGCACCAAGGCACTGCCGAGCCTGAAATATGTTTACGAGACCCACCAGGAAGCTTAGAGAGAGTCTGGACCCAGCCCCTCATCCTCTGGCATCTGCACGGGGTTTGACCCTCGTTCCGCCCCGCCCCTGCCCAGCATTCACATCTTGGGAGGCCACCTCTCTTTTTCTTTTTTCGGTGTCTGCCTTTCTGGTAAAAATCTCTGAGCTGGTTCCCTCAGTTACAGAATAAACAGCAGTGAATCTGCCTGTGGTCCACATGAAGGCAAGGACACCCCTTAAGTGACTTTTAATCCCAGGCGTCCATTTTCCTGCAGCCCCAGCAGTGGGCTTTCTAAAATTTATTTATTTATTTATATTTGTTATTTTCGGCTGTGTTGGGTCTTCGTTGCTGTGCACGGGCTTTCTCTAGTTGTGGCGAGTGGGGACTACTCTTTGTTGTGGTGTGCAGGCTTCTCATTGCGGTGGCTTCTCTTGTTGAGGAGCACGGGCTCTAGGTGCGTGGGCTTCAGTAGTTGTGGCGCACGGGCTTCAGTAGTTGTGGCGCACGGGCTTAGTTGCTCCGCAGTATGTGGGATCTTCCTGGACCAGGGCTCGAACCCGTGTCCCCTGCACTGGCAGGCAGATTCTTAACCACTGCGCCACCAGGGAAGTCCAGCAGCGGACTTTCTAACTGGGCCGTCCAAATGGGGAATCACTGCGTCCCAGGCAGGCCAAACGGTGTCTGGCATTTTCTGGAAGGAATTTCCCTGACATGGTCTTGCTTTCTGGTCTTTTCCGGGAGGTCAGGAAGGCAGCACCGTTCATTCCTGCTCACTGCCCATTTGTCTGTGTCTGTGTCTCAGCTCCCTCCCCTCCTCCTGGACTGGCCTGGCAGCCCTGTCCTCTCGAGGCCATGCCAGGCAGCCTCATGAGAGCCGTGTTTGGAGGGGGGGAAGGGTGCAAGCCTTAGCAAAGTGAACGATCGTAATTTTTTTTTTTTACGGTCATAATTGTATTTATTGATTTTTAAAATTTTTATTGAAATATAGTTGATTTACAATGTTGTGTTGGTTTCAGGTGTACAGCAAAGTGATTCAGTTAACGATCGTAATTTTCATTGTTTCATCCTTTACACCAAGATCAGAAGCTTCTCACACCTGTGGTCCCATCCTGGGTTAGGCGTTCCCTCCTATTTTGTACTTGGCAACAGGGACTTGCGCACCTCACGGAATGAGCTGCTTCCCCTGAGGTTCCAGTGTCTTCTGAGGGGAGAGGACTGCGTTGCCTGCCCCGCCCGCTGGCGGGACTCAGGCCACCTTGCAGCACGCAGTCAGGGCGGGCTTGCTCGCCAGGCCGCGGCCTGGCCGCAGTCCACTTCATTCGTTCACACTGTCCCGGCGCCAGAAAAATAAGTTGAAGTGTTCTCTTTGGTCTTCTTTCTCTTCGGCCTCCTCATGTAAGTGTTCGTTGGGGATATTTTCGTCGTGGCGTCCCTAAAAGGTGCTGGTCCCCGCGTCCCCGGGGTGTCATCCTGAAGCCCCAGTCCTCGAGTGGCGGCTTCTGCTGTGGGAAGAAGCAGAGGAGGAAATGGGGCTTCCACACCCTGCTCTGTCGCTCCTCCCCGGAAGCGCAGGTCCTCAAAGCCTGCTCTTAAAATCCTCCTCACGGGAGTCCCTGGAGCAGTGGCTCCTGAGCTTTGGCTGCAGCCTTCTGGGCTCCGAGGAGTTGGGATTGCAAGGCCTCACTCCATGTGCGTCCCAGGCACTGTTCTAGACTGACCCCCGAAGAGCTGTTCCCTTGGTTGGGGCAAGGGGCGGCCCCCAGACCACGCTGACGTGGAAGAGGTCCTGCCCCCCAGGCTGCTGTGTCCGAGGACAGTGTCTGTGGAGCTGGCATTGGCCTTGTGTGGGTTGAAGGGGAGCCGCTGCACACCAGGCCTTTTCCTGCTTTGGGGGAAGACAGCACGAGGCAGCCAGGCCAGACGGCAAGCGCAGGCCCTCCCCGGCAGGAGCAGGGGGCGGGCCGCTTCTCACATGGGCAGTGGTGGAGGGTTTTTAGCTGTCAAGTAGGCTCCAAAGGCAAGCAGAAATGACTTCGCTTTGCAGTCTGTCTTCCTGCTTCCTTGCCCTAGTTCCTATTGAGGAGAGTTGCTGGCGTCACTTTCCTCACTGCTTCTGAGTCGGCTGTTTCAGACCCCACAGGAAGTTCCAGCAGCTTCTGGAAGGTCCTCCAAGTTGGGGAATCTTCCTGTGTTGTCCTTTGCAGGCCTTAGCCTCCCAGCTTTTCCAGGACCAAGAGACCTGCCACATGCCTGTGGGGTGGGTCTTAGAATAGACTCGGAGCATGGATTTGAGGGTCTCCTGGGGTCAGGGGTCTAGGGGTATCTGATCTTGTCTGGCCAGGTGCCCTTTCTTCTCCAGGTCACCAAAGGGGCTGTGGCAGAGGACAGGCTCCATTTGTGCAGTAGATACTTGCTGAGCGTCTTTTGTGCAGTGTCCTGGGTGTGAGGTGTATGAGCTGTGAGCAGAACAGACAGGGTAGGGCCTCACGGTAGCAGGAGACAAACAACAGATGGACACATTAGAGCACATCCAACTGTGATGCACAAAACAGGGCAGAGGCCCGAGAGAGGCTGGAGGGTGGGGTGGAGAGGAGCTGCCTCAGCTTGCAGGGTGATGGGGTAGCCCGTGAGCAGGGCTTCACCCTGGAGGTGGTCAGGGACGGCTGTGCAAGTAGCACGTGAAGAAGGAACACTGAGGCAGGAACAGGGTTGACAAGTTCAGGAGACAGGAAGGAGACAGCAAGGCTGGAGTGTGATGGACGAAGGGGGCCCAGTGCTGCAGGAGGCCACCCGGCCTCAGCAGTCCTGGGCCCCAAGAGGCGGGGCTGCAGCCCCTGAGGTCTGGGTACTTTTCTCGGGAAAGGCTCTTAGCACCCATCAAATTTTCAAGGAGACCCAGATCCCTGAGAGGTTTGGGGTGTCACTGGCAGAGGCGAGGAAGTTAAGTGTTGTTAAAAGCGCCCCAAAATACACGAAGCAAAAACTGACAGAATGAAGGGAGAATAGACAATCCAGTACATTGTTGGAGACCTCAGTGCTCCACATTCATGTTCAGGTGCTGGAATGTCCAGACAGACGCAGGACGAGGACAGAGAGGACTTCAGCAGCTGCAGGGCACGCGGTCCTCTCAGGGGCATGCAGGAAGCTGCAGGGTGGACCACTCACTAGGCCACAAAACAAGGCTCAGTAGATTTAAAAGGATTGAAATCACACAGAGTCTTCTCCCACCACAGTGGAATAAAATTAGAAATCCATAGCAGAAGGAATGCTCGGAAATTCACACATGTGGAAATTAACCTAGCTAGCCAAGAGGAAAGGCGGGGGTCCTCTTGAAATTGAGGTGACAGAGAACTGTTCTCCCCAGCAGCTGAGAAACAGGAGGACACTCTGGCCTCACAGCTTTCGGGTCCGTTGCTCTGTGTGTAACCTGGGGGACACGTGCCTTGGCGGCTTCTCCATGGCCCATGGAGTGCCTGGAATCCGGCTGCTTCTGCTGAACACGGGCCAGTCGAGCCCCGCTGTGTGCTGGGGCCATACCCTCCTGGAACTTAGAGGCTAGAGGGGCACCCTGACACCGACCCACGATTGGAGTGAGAGCCATGGAGAAGTGCAGGGAGCGGTGAGGCCACGGCCTGAGGGGTTTTCATCTGGGGGGCGAGGGAAGGGAGGGTGTCCGTGGGTGAGGGAGCAGTGTCTACAGAGGCAGGGGGGTGGCCATTTTCCAGGTGCCAGAAGTCATTCAGGAAGCAGCAGATCCCACAGACCCCAGAGGCTGCCATGGGCGGGTTTGGGAGAGTTGAGATGCTTGTTGAGTGAAAAGGTGGGGGGAGTCGAGGATGGGACTTGAGGGCGAGGGCTGGGCTGGGGATGGCCAAGCCTGCTGTGGAGGAGTAGGAGGGAGGGGCCTGGAGCCTGCACCTTCATGGTGTCACCCAGGGCAGGGGAGGATCCGAGAGGAACACCCAATGTTCTGGTGACACGGCTCTGTTCTGTCAGATGCCAGCCTGGGCCCCGTAGAATGACAGCACTGCAAGAGCGCCTCTCTGGGCCCCCCATGCTAAGACCCTCTTCTCCATCCCTCCAAGGGTCCCCTGGTCCCTCACCTGGCTCTCCCACCTCCCCCAGCACTGCCCCGAAGTATGACATCCCGAGAGGGTAAGCTGGCTGGGAGAGCGTGGCCTGTCCAGGTGTGAGCCACGCGGCGCTGCCTGCTTAGCCCGCTGACCCCCTGCACCTCCCTCGCTACAGAGGAAGCGCTGGCCCCGCCATTTTCCAAGCGAGGAAGTGGAAGCTTGGGCTGGTGAAATAATTTGCCCCGCGTTTCAGGTTTAGGACATGGCAGAGCTAGGAGAACTGACTAGGCTTGGCAAGCCTTCGAGAACAGGATTTAGTGCCTTCATGCTCTGAGCTCGAGCTCTGGCCACTGTTTTGCGCTCATGTAGAGCCAGCCTGCTGGACCCTTGGGTATTTTATTTCATTTTGGGCCCCATGATATGTTCACGTATTGAGCCCCTGTTGTGTTAGGAGGGTTTCGTGTTTCCCAGGCATTATGGTGGATGGTCTCTGATGGGGGGGGAGTCGAGGGGGGAGGCCAGGTTGGGGTCCTTTTCTTACCGTCCAGGCTCTCACTGTCCTTTAGGATGTGTCTGCAAACTCTGCCCCCCGCCTGTTTTTGTCCAGCCTGCAAGTTAAGATGGTGTTTTAAAGGATTGTAAAAACCAAATAAAGAATATACAACGTGTGGCTCGAATGGGGCCTGTGAAGCTGAAAATACTTTCTGGCCCTGTACAGGGAAAGTGCCACCCCGGCTCTAGGAGGTCCCCCGGCTCCTCGTCTGCAGTTTTCTTATTTACAGCAGTTACTGCTTTTACACACGGCTTTGCAGCTTGCCAAGCACTTTCCCATGCATCATCTCATTTAATCCCTAACAGCTCCTCGAGGCAGGTGGTCCTCCTTTGGCTAAACTTGACTCCTGAGGGGCTTTTCTGAAAATAAGAAAATTGGCTCCCCTGCTTGCTCTTAAACCGGTGACCCGGGGGCGGGGGTGGTGATGTTCACCCTTCAAAGTTTGCTTTTGGCTGCTTAGTTCTGAAGAATCTCAAGTCCCTGAGAGGGGATGTACAGGAGGGACTGTGTATTATCCCACATGGGGCGGAGGCTCATTATAAACTAATTATTTGCTCGTTCGCGTTCTAAAATTAAAGGTTGTCAAGGAGGAGAGTCTTCAGCCACCTTTCTCTCTCAGCTAATGATTGTTCGGTGGGTTCTGCGGTCTGAGCTGTTGTACCTGGGGATTCTGTTCTGAACACTTTGGCCCAAGGCTTCAAAGCTCTCGGCTGCTCTGGAAATAACAGCCCACCTCGGAACAGGGTTCCACATCATGGGATGTGCCAGGGCCAGGAATGGGAACCACCATGACCCAGTGTCACGCAGCCAGTGTCAGCGGTCCTGCTGCCCTTCAGGGTGGAGAGAGGGTCGCTTTCCAGCTCTTGGCAAAGTGAACTTGGCCAGATCCAGTTTCACTGTTTGAATTGAGGGGCTGGGGTGGGGGAACGCCAGTTAGCTGTACCGGGTGGAGAAACACAGAAACTGATCCTGTGCTGGGAACGCGTTCCCAGCCGTTAAGAGGATTCCTTGGCACGAGGCCTGGTGAGGCAGAGGCGTGAAGGTTCATGGGGGATTTTTGAGCATTAGGTTGAAAGCCTGTCTGTGACCCGGGTGACTGAGCCCAGGCCACGCGCCCTCAGCGCTACATTTCGGGATCCGTTTGTGGCAGAAGTCAGGAGCTGCCGGGCCCTGGGCCGCGCGGCCCTCTCTGACCGCCCTTACATGTGTTCTTGTTTCAGAGGTCAGCCGGAGGCTCCAGCCCCGAAGGTGGAGAAGGTGAGGAAGTCTCTCAAATGTTTCACCAGCTTTGGTTGTAAAAGCGGAAGCAGCCTGATTTTTCTCCTCCTCCACGTTTTCTGTAGATTCTGACCGAGAAGATGGAAATTACTGCCCTCCTGTCAAGCGAGAAAGAACATCCTCTTTAACGCAATTCCCGCCTTCACAGTCAGGTAACAGTTGCAGCCCTCTGTTAGACGGTGAAAGCACCTGTGTTTCCAGGCCCGCTGTTCCCCTCCAGCGCCTCACGCCCCTGTCTGTCCCCTGTGCACATCCCGTTAGAATTAACTCAGTCTCCGTCAGGAGCGAGGCTGAAGCGTGCCCGAGGGTAGCACAGGTGCCCCCATCTGGAGGGGTGGGACCTAGTAGACTATTAATTAATAAGCAAGGCTTGCGAAGAAATCGCCCCTCTGAAAGGGACCATCAGGGCCCTGATCGGGGCTCTGACCATTAAGCGCACGTCCACCTTGCAAGGGCCGCTGGCTATGTGTTGACTGAAGGTGGGGGAAATGGGGTGTCTTCCTGGCCCTTCAGCCGTGTGCCTAGAGCCCAGTGGGCCAGTTGAGAAGCCCAGACACACACACAGACGGTACATAGGAGGGAGTCCAGTGGCCCCAGCAGGCACTGTGGTGGTGGAATACCGTGAGCTCCCCGACGAGGGGACTTGGGGGAGCCTGGAAGGGTTGGCCAGGCCTGGACCCTGTCCTTGTGGATGTGGCTGGGCCCAAGGGCTTGGAAGCTCCAGCCTGGGGCCAGGTCTGCACACACACACACAGGCCAGCAGACCAGCTGGTGGACACAGGCGGGTGTCACACACAGGAAAGAGGCGGGTTCCTGGGGTAGAGGGAGGTGCTGGGACTACTTAGCAGGGGGCTCTGCAAGCCTGGGGACACCCCTGCGCCTTGGAGGGTAAAAGCTGCGGCAGGGTTCCCCACTCCCGCCCCCGGTCCTGGCTCCGTCCACTCTGGCATCGCCCCGTGCTGTCTGCGGTGCTGGCTTACAGACACTCTCCAGTTCCCCAGCTTGAAGTTCATTCTTGGGAATTCATGTAAAACATGTACAAGTGTGAGCCCTAAGGATATCACTTTAAGGGAAAAAAGACACTCCTGGAAGCTTTGTTTCTGCTTCCAAGAATAATGTGAACGTCACAGGAATATACAGGGTAGAAAGTGAGTGTCCTCTTATGATCATCCCTGTAACGCTTGATTTCGTGCCTGTTCCCTGAACACTTGTTTTGGACATTGCCTCATCCTTTTTCACAACTGCGGGAGACCCCCCTGAATAGAGGCACTGTCGTTTGCTAGCCGTCCGGGCGGTCTACAGTGCAGGCTGCGGTTACATCCTTTTTCTAAGGATCTCTGCACGCTTGTCGCGTGAGAGCCTTACTACAGGAGGAGGGAGCGTCCACCTCCTGGCCGTTGATCGTATCACCGTCCACTGCTGAACCGCACTTTGTGCATCGAGAAGGTGCAGCGGAGAAGAGAGGAGGTGGTTTGTGCTGTGACTGTAGGCGAAAGGGGTAGAGGACCAGCAGGCATTAGCCCTCGCCTCTCGTGCGTCACCACCTAGGGGATGCTCAGCGCTCAGCCATCAGGGGAGTGGAGCCACGAGTAGTCCATGTTTGGAGGCCTTTGCACTGCACTCCGTTTCCACCTAGCTAGCTGCCTTCTGTCTGCACAGTTAGATCTTCAGCCCCACTGCGCTGTTGCCTGGCCCACAACGCGGGAAGCAGTTGATTTTGTAAGATCCTAAACAGGTGAGGGGAGGGGGTCTGCAGCCAGCCGAGCCCCGACTGGTGACCAGGAGCAGGGCCTGAGGCTTGGCCCCAGGGGAGACTCGGAACATCCGGTGCGTCCGCTTCCCTCCTGGCTGCTCCCACAGGGGCACAAGGACGAGGCAGGCGGCCACAGCAGGCCAGAGTCGACTGCTAGATATCAAAGAGATTCAGGCTGTTCCACTGGACACCCACCTTTCTTTTGCTTTAGAAAGAGTCCCAGAGTTTCACTTTTACTGGGAGTTGCCAAAGGCCAGGTCCACAATGCTGACCCCCCTTCCCCAACGGTGGGGCCTGGAGACGACCCCTCAGGTGGGAGAAGTGATCCCGTGCACGTCTGCCCTGCCTACTCACGCTGTTTTTCCTCTTGTTCCCTCCCCTGCCTGCATCTCCTTGTTGACAGTATCAAAAAACAATGTTTTTATGCCATCCACCTTCTGCGAGCCATCTGCAGGCAATTCTGACTCAGAACCAGGTGAGCCCTCGCGTCCCTTTACCTTTCTTGGCCGGTCACTGGGGGTTTCCTGGGATGAAAAGCAAGGTCTTAAACGGGAATGGGTGGTTTGAAGTCAGCCTTCTTTTCCAGCTCTTAAGTCCCCCCTCTTCACTGCACAGATTTGGCGTCTGCTGTGGGGCAGGCTTCCTCAGCCCTTCATTTCTGTCTCTGCAAGCAGTGCCTGGCTACAAGGAGTCTCAAGTCCTTTTTAAAAAAAAAAAAAAGACAAGCAAAAACCAAAAAAACTGTAATGAAGTATACTCATTTTTCAAAAGTTTACACAAATAATACATTTGTATCATTAAAAACTCAGAAATACATAGAGTAAAAGAATCCACCTCTCCATTTCCCACGCACTCTGCCATCCCAATGGTAACCACTCTGAAGTTTATGTAATTTTCCAGACCCCTTCTCTGTGTATTAAATTCTCACATGAATTAACATTACTTAGATATGTTTAGATAAATACATTTAATCAGAGCCTTAAAACTTTAAGGAAAATAGCCTGATCCTTTCTGAAGAATGTGGAGCTTTCCCTTTTTGGTCTTTCACTAGAGAACCAACTCCAAGATTTCCTGTAAGTTTCTCCCATGTGGCTGAAATTCCTCATAAGAGATTTAATGAGCGAGTGTAACCATCTGAATTCTGTAACCCAACCTGCCTCATATAAATTCGTTGCCGGCTTCAAAAGCACTGCGAGATCAGTCATACTCTGGCACGAGGGCACTGTCGAGGGAAGGGGCAAGCTGTTAGAACTTTGAGGGTTGATTTGATGACACTGTTCCAAGCAGTTGAATTCATTTTGACTCCAAAGGCAAACTGTTTTGAGCTGACCCCCTCACGGGGCCTGAGGAGGAGCTTGGTTTTTAGGGGTCCTTGGGAAGACCTGGGCACTGGCCTGGCGAGTCACGCTCTGAACCGCGGGGGCTGCGTCAGCGGTGACGGGTGATCAGCCACCGAAGCCGGCCCTCGAGCTCTGTAGGGACCTCACGCTCGCCTCCGAGGTCTCCGAGCGACGGCCGCACTCCCGCTGCTTCCCCGAAACCTTTATCCCGCAGCACTGAGAGCAGGGCAGCCCTGAGCAAGGCGGGCAACTCGGACCTGCCTCCGGGGCCTGCCACAGCCCGGCCCCTGGACCCGCTGCCGCGTGCAGTGGTGATAGACCGGCTCAGCCGCTCGGCAGAGTGAACTTCTTATTCTTAGCTCCTTGCCTGCCTGCCTTCTATTTCTTTTAGCTTTAATTTTTGCGGGAAAAAACGTTAACACTTAAGAATGGTAAAGCACTTCTCTATCCCTCTACCTAGAGACCCCGTACGATTTTCCCCAGGCATCCCAGTGATGTCCTTCATGGCAAAGGCATCAGATCCTGGCTCACACATCACGTATCTGCAGCAGTCCCTTGGGCTTGCCTCGGCTTTTATGACCTTGCAGAGTGCAGGCCGGTTACGTTGGAGAAGGCCTTCAATCTGGCTTTCCCGCTGTTTCCCAGTGACTGGACCAACTTACCCTTGGGGGCTGGAACACCACAGAGGTGAAGCTGTGTGCTTCCTGTGCACCGTAGCAGGTGACTCATGGTGTTTACTGTCCCGTTACTTGATTAGGGCGGAGCCCGCCCAGGTTCTCCGCTGAAAAGTCATTTTTCGCCCTTTGATTAATATTTTCTGGAGAGATACTTTGAGACTCTGGAAAATCTCATTCCTCCTCTTACTTTTTGCTGCAGTGTTAGCCTCCAGAGATGTTTTCTTGCTGGGAGCAGCTACTACTCTGGTGATGGCCGGGCGGGGATTTTCTGCCTCTTGTCGGTCGGCAGTCTGCTGGACAGCAGAGCTCTTCTCCGCCACTCGCTTGCTCACGTGTTTACTAGATCCACATGGATGTTTGCATTCCTGTTTTAGTCAGTGGCTTATAATCTGTTGTTATTACTGTTTACCTTAACATTCAGATTTTATCTTCACCATCAGTTTATTTTAATCATCCCAGAGTTGGCCCGGCGGCGGGAGCCGCGTCAAGCCGGTGCCCTTTGGCCATGTCGCATCATTCTTTCGAGCACGTCCTTTCCTTTCTGTCATAAGGGGTTCCAGGCTCATCTTCTTCCCTCCCTTCCCTCAAGGGGATCCTGGTTCTGCGTAGTGGAGAGTGGTCTCTGGAGACCAAGATCCGGTGCTCTGCGTGCTGGTCGCCGTTGGGCTGTCGCTGCTCCCAGGCCCTCTCCGTGCCCAGAGCTGAGAACATACACAGCCAGGAGAGCACAGACATACGTAGACCTGTTCGCATACACACACTCACATCTGCACGTGTTTCTGTGTCTCTGCTGCTCTGTCTGCTTGTATAGGTCACCCCCGGTTCGGGTGGGTGCTTCCAGCACCAACAGAGTTCATTGTAGCCCCACCTCCCCCGCTTTGTATTTCTGCCTCTTTTTTGACAGTAAGAAACCTGGCTCTCTTTGTCCTCAACGCACTTACTCATCGCTCAAGCCCCCGCCAAGCTGCCTTCTCTCAGATTCTTTTTAGCCTGTGGTACACACCAGGTTAAATTCTGATCTGTCTTCCTGGTTAAATCCGGAGTTCCCTCATCACCTGGGTCTCTCTGAGGTGGGGCACAAAGAAGCCTGCTTGCTTCAGGCGTGATTCAGAGGACGGAGGCTGCCCCACAGCAAGCTCACGGGGGGGGCCGCGCATGTGCCCTTGAGAAGACACGGGTACAGCGGCCTGTGCACCCCTGTGACCTTGGTGTGACCTTGCACCCCTGTGATGGGCTCTGGCCGGCAGGCAGTGCCTCTTCACTGCACCCTGACTGCGTTGCAGGAAAAGTGAGCTTCTGGAGGCCATGAGAAGAGACCACGTTTGTTTCAGTGCAGACAGGGCTTGTGGCAGGACCTCCAGGGTGCACCGCCCTGTAAGCACCCTCCCTGCTGCTCTGGGCCCTGCTGTCCCGAGTCCCCGGTCGCCATTGCGAGTGTGGCACACACGCCCGTCTGTGTGTCCATTCACTGCAGCATTCAGCGTGGATGTCCTGTGCATCCTTGGGGTGGGCCGGGCACTGGACCCAGTGCTCGGGGTCAGTGGCAGTGACTTTCCAGGCCTGTCGCCACTGCTGGTCAGCCTGGTCAGCCCCAGGGGTCCAACGATCCGAGCAGGGCGGTGAGAGCAGTCTCTAGCCCCAGTGTGAACACTGCAAAGCCAGCTCTGAGGGCTTTTTTAAATCACCTGAATTACGAATTTCATCGCAGTTTTTTTTAATGTTTCTAAATTGCCAATCATCTTCTGAATAATCCTGAGCTTTGAAAATGTAATTCAGTATTTCCCTTCCCAAAAGGAACATCTGGCAACATGTCCTCCCCCGCATCCTGTGCTGTCTGGCTCTCCTGAGTGTGGTGTTAACGACCCCTCTACGGGAGAGGCACCAGCTCCACCAGCGCAGGCGTCGGGATCAGCTCCTTCGTGCCAGCTAGCAGTGAGAGTTACTTATTGTAAACCTGTTTTTGCCCAAGGAGAGCAGTTTGGCTCACCAACACATAGCCCGCAGGAAGAGGGCCTTCCTGTTTAGGAATTCTTTTTTTTTTCTTTTTTTCTTTTTTTTTCTTTGGCTGAGTTGGGTCTTCGTTGCTGTGCGCGGGCTTCCTCTAGTTGCGGTGAGCGGGGGCTACTCTTCGTTGCGGTGCACGGGCTTCTCATTGCGGTGGCTCTTCTTGTTGCGGAGCACGGGCTCTAGGCATATGGGCTTCAGTAGTTGTGGCACGCAGGCTCAGTACTTGTGGCTCTCGGGCTCTATAGCGCAGGCTCAGTAGTTGTGGCTCACGGGCTTAGTTGCTCCGTGGCATGTGGGATCTTCACGGACCAGGGCTCGAACCCGTGTCCCCTGCGTTGGCAGGCGGATTCTCGGCCACTGTGCCACCAGGGAAGCCCCCTGTTTGGGAATTCTGATTTGATTTTGTTTCATACCTGAAAGTGTGGGCTGACCAGGTGTGTTTGTGGTGGTGTTTTTGTGTACAGTTGAAGGGTGTCTAGTGTATCTACAGAGTTGTTCACTCATCACCATAATTAATTTTAGAACATTTTTGTCACTCCAAAAAGAGACCCTATGCCCTTGAGCAATCATTCCCCACTTTGTCTTTCCCAGCCCTTGGCAACCACAAATCCACTTTCTGTCTCCGTGGATTTTCCAGCTCTGGACATTTCATGTAAATGGAGTCCTACACTGTGTGGCCTTTTGGGGTATCTTTCCATTTATTTAAGTCTTTACTGTCTTCCAACAATGTTTTGTAGTTCTCGTTGGTTCAGTTTATTCCCAAGTATTATATTCTCTGTGGTACTATCGTAAATGGAATTGTTTTCTTCACTTTCGGATTGCTCGCTGCTGGTGTGTAAAAACACGCAAGTGATTTCTCTCTATTGATCTTGTTCCCTATGACCCGAAAAGGGTTTTTTTTCCCCGTGGGCTGGATCTTAGCACAAAAGTGAGGCTGCCTCTGGGGCCCAAAATGCTGCTCTCCCTGGGCTTTTCCGGGGACAGACGTGTCCTGCTGGAGTCATAAGGCTTTTTATCCTGACCCTTCCCATCAGGGCATGCGTTAGGCTGTCTCCCCCGCCCCCTGAGACAGGCAGAGTCACCAAGGTGCAGGGACTAAGGGATCCGTGTGTACTGGCGGCTGGGCTGAAACCAGGCTTTGAGCCCCTGTGTTTGTCAGCTCTGCATAGTTGTCCATCCCGGACTTGGTCCTGAGGGAGGCCACGCCTCCTCCTCCCGGGCCTCCCAGCGCCCTCATTAGCCGCAAGCACTCCCGGCACATCTGGAGAGAGCCTGCCGTCTGCCACCTTTGATCTTTCACCACAGAAGATGCATCTCATTTCTCAGAGGTCTGCTGGTAGTAGAGAAGCTTCTCCTGATTACGGACGTGTCCTCCTGGAAAGGGAGCTGAGTCCCAGGGACCAGAACTGTGGCTCCCTGATATTCCTCGGGGCCCACGAGCACAGCCCAGCCTCCGCGCTCTCAGCCCCGGCAGGTAGCTGGGTAGCTGGCCTGCAGCTTGACCAGCCCCGCACTCGCCCTCCAGTTTTCTGTTGCCAGCAGTTCGCCCCAGGGCCGGCACTGCCTGCAGCCCTCAGCCTCCTCCCTTACAGACGGGATTGGATGGGCCTCTGCTCTTCTGTTTTAACTTGGAAACATCTTCCCTAGTTCCCCAGGCCCATGGCCACTGAAGCCCAGACCACAGTCCTCTTCTGCCCCTGGTCCCTCCTAGCTTTGCTGCCCCACCCCAGGCAGGCCCGCTTTTTATCTTTTCTCTTCTGCTTGTAGAGGAAAAGAGCAGTGGATTCCGGTTGAAGCCGCCGACCCTGATCCACGGCCAGGCACCCAGTGCAGGTGGGTGTCCGCCTTGAAGGAGGAGCACAGAGTGGCTGCCTTGCGGCCTCTGCGTGCCAGTGCGGTCCGGGCTCACTTTCCTGACGCGTGAGCACCGGAACGCCGCTGGAAAGAGCCCGTCGGACCAGGGAGGCTCTCCTGCCTGTGAGCCCGCTGTCCCGAGGAGGTGGCGGCGAGGGAGCGGGCCCGGCTTGGTGGGTGGCGTTCAGGCTCCGTGCCCGGCAGTAGCTCAGTTGTGAGACTGTCTCTGCTGAGCGTTCCGCCCACAGCGTTAACCCCGAGTAGCAGAGCAGCCGCTAGTGAGCGGGGCCCGGCGTTCGCGCCATCGAGACGCGTCACATCCAACGGGAAGCCCTTGCAGGGCCGGGAGCGTTCTCGTGGTCCTTGCCCTGTATGTTTGGCAGAGGGATTTTCCCAGCGTGGCATTTTGAGAAGCAGGTGCAAGGGGTACCTTTACGTGACCCCTAGCAGAGTCCTAAACTTTGAGAGGTGAACTGTGGCTTCGCTGCTTTCCCCTCACCGTCTGCCCTTGACCCTCGAGCCCCACTCTTGAGAACAGCTGTCTCTTGGTCCCCCCTGTAGCATTCCTGTACTCACTGGATTAGTTTGCAGACGTGATCAGTTTCTTGGGGGTTTCATTTAATCACATATAAAAATAACAATAGCCAGAATTTGTATGTCTAACTGTAAAGAAAACATCTTGGGTTTTTAATTTTTTCAGTATGCTTCCCTGTAAAGTCTAGCCCAGGAGGGACATGAGATGGGTAGCTGGGGTGAATTTTTCTGTAAAGTGCCTGAGAGCCGGTGTGGGGGTGGGTTGCATTTCTGCCCTTGCGGTCGGAGGGCCCGGACAAGCCGAGCTCTGTCCCCAGGTCTGCCGAGCCAGAAGCCCAAGGAGCAGCAGCGGAGCGTGCTTCGCCCAGCAGTGCTACAAGCCCCGCAGCCCAAGGCGCTCTCACAGACCGGTGAGTGACGCGGCCCCGGCCCCTCCCAGGCTCCCACGTCAGGGCACAGCCGCGGCCCGGCACAGGTGGCTTCGGCCCCGTCTGCTGAACGCACTGGGAAGTAGAGTGCTGGGGAAACAGGCCCTCAAATCCCCAGCGAGCCTGATAGACAGGCAGTTCCACGGGCCTCCTGAGAGCTGGCCCACCGGCCCTGAGCGGCCCAGGTGTGTCCCTGTGTGTTTTTGCAGGCAAAACTCAGCCCTGTATGTCCAAGAGACCTGAACCGTATTTCCATTATATCCACACAGGGTGGGGTTTTCAGTTCATCCTTAATTTTCTTAATACTGATAAGCTTTTCTTCTCTTCCTCTTAATCTTTCCCTACAATTCAAGAGCTCTTCATTGGGAGCAAAAATAGTTAATATTTCTGAAGGGTTTTAATTACGTGGAAAATTGTTTTGGTCTAATACTAAACAAAGCCAGATTTAAAGTTGTACATGTCACATAATCTCAACTGTTTAAAGGAGAAAGTGCATAGAAAAAAGACTCTATTAGTAAAACTAGTTTCATAAAACTCATAATTATTCCCCAAATATATTTTTTTTTTTTTTTTTTTTTTTTTGCCTAAGTAGCAGTATTTCTAAATAAACTGAAAATTCACATGATTCTTTGTGGAATAAGCAATAAAGGATTCTTTCTTTTGTGAGGTTTTAGTTTTGGGTTTGGGTTTTTCTAACCTAAGAATTTGTGACTTTCAGTATTGATTCCAGATCCTTTCCTTTAAAGAAGGAGACATTACACTGTCAGCCCAAATGGTAGAAGGCAGCGGTGCTGAAGGTGGTCCGGGCTGACCTCTGAGATGTCTGCTGTCCTTTTCTCCCCACAGTCCCAAGCAGCGGCACCAACGGGGTCAGTGTCCCAGCAGATGGCCCGGGGGCAGCGACATCGGCTTCGCCTGAGAACCCCGCCCGGAGGAGTCCCTCTGACGAGGCACCAGCACTTGAGGTCCGTCGGCGATGGGGCAGGGAGCGTACCGCACGCGAAGCTTCTCAGGGCCTCACCGGGCACGTGGGCTGTTGGCTGCTCTGGGCCGTATCCAAGCTGGCCCGTGCTAAGGCATCCTGATTAGCTCAGAGGTCTCCATGTGTAACCACAACTGACTAGCCAGGTCACCAGACCGCCAGGAACTCCACAGTTGGTTCTGAGAGAAAGGGGCCACGAGCAGGGCTCTGGCACTGAGGGCCGGATAGCCCAAGGCCTGTGTCGTTTCCACGCACGTAGTCTGTTGGGGCCTTGTACCGCTGTATGTGGAGAGATGTCTCCCCTCCCTTTTCCACAGCCGAGCAGCTCCTCAGGGGTTCATACACATGCGCTGCTTCTAGTGGCAGAAGTGTGCTTGGGAGTCGGCTCAGAAATCGTTTGTTTTATTTATTTATTTTTATTTATTTATGTATGTATTTTTGGCTGCGGCGGGTCTTTGTTGCTGTGCGCAGGCTTTCTTTTTAGTTGCAGCAGGCGGGGGCTACTCTTCGTTGCAGTGCGTGGGCCTCTCATTGCTGTGGCTTCTCGTTACGGAGCACGGGCTCTAGGTGTGCGGGCTTCAGTAGCTGTGGCACGTGGGCTCAGTAGTTGTGGCTCGCGGGCTCTAGAACGTAGGCTCAGTAGTTGTGGCTCACGGGCTTAGCTGCTCTGCGGCATGTGGGATCTTCCCGGACCAGGGCTCGAACCCGTGTCCCCTGCATTGGCAGGCGGATTCTCAACCACTGCGCCACCAGGGAAGCCCAGAAATCGTTTGTTTTTTAAAAAAAGTCCTCCAGGGTTCTGGGATTATATAGGCCAGATGCATATGTTTTCCAGTCGCGTTGCATAGCAGCTGAAAATAAGGGGCATTTAATGAAGAGCCTGCATTTGCGGTTGGCAGAGACGGACTTGAAATCCGAGTTGCAGCAACACACTCAGGGCTCCACGTGCGGAGACAGATTGCACCCGTGTGTTTATCTCCACCCTGTCCGTTTCAGCAGACAGGTCGCTGCCTGAGGTTCTCCACGCTCTGCCTCCCCCACCCCCTGCCATACCGCCGCCGGATGTGCAGGCTAAAACGGTGAAAATGAACATGTCCGATTCAATCTTCAAATGTCCCTGAGCCCCCCACCCTGAAACCACAGTTAGTGGAATTGGAAAAAGGAATCATTCCCACAGCGTACTGCTTCTCAGAAACTGGTGGCTAGGGCTGTGAGCTGGAGGGAGACCTGGACGTGACCCCCCACCCTGCCGTCTCCACCAGTGTTCCCGGTGACGAGGGCACTGCCAAGACCTCGCCCCTCCCCTCCCTGGAGAAGTCTGGTCCCGCCCAGCCCGAGGGGCTCTCCCTGGTCCCCCACCCCAGGGCCCGCGCCACAGGATTCATGCCAGGCAAAGGCAGTGTGTGAGATGGCTCATCTCGCTTCTCAGGGCTGATGTGTTGCTTGTTTTCAGTTGTTCTGTCGGCTTGTTTTAACCAGGAGAAAGACTCCCAGGAAGATGAGTCTAGCAGTGCTCCCGAGGAGAAGCGCGAGAAGAGGGAGCCGGCCGCGCAGCAGGCGTTCGTGTTCGGGCAGAACCTGAGGGACAGGGTTAAGGTATGTGGTCAGAGGGCGGGTGAGCCGTCGACCTCGTGAACTGATCTTTCCACGCCTCCCCCAGCTTCATTTTCCCGGGGATGGGGAGTGGGGGCTGTGTCTGGGGTGGTCCCGGGCCTCAGCGCCCAGCAGCTGCTTGTTGCGTCCCTTCCGTGCTGTGCTGCTGACTCCTGGCAGCACCCCGGCCGGCTGCCCCCCGCCCTGCCCCACCCCTGCCAGCGTGGGGCTGAGCGGTGGCTCCTGGCGTCAGGCTCCCTCGTTCTCCCAGGAGCCAGGCTCAGGGAGGCAACTTAGCCCTGACAGCTGACGTGTTTATAGCCAAGGAACAAGCACACATTAGGATCCGATGCTTTCCAGGTCGCCAGAGGGATTTTTCTGTGCTTACTGAAGGGTTTCTTTCAGCACTAGCATCGTTCAGCCCGGATCCTTCTTAGTTGTGGAAGGCCGTCCTGGGCACTGTAGCGTGTTGAGCAGCACCCCCGGCCCCCGCCCTCTAGATGCCAGCAGCACCCCCTCTCCCCGCCCCCAGTGATGACCGCCAAAAGCATCCCCAACGGTCCTGAATGTTCCCCGTGGGACCACGTCACCCCCAATTGAGAGCCATCGCCTTGTTTTTTTCAAGGAGGGCAGGTGGAAAGATACTGTTTTCTCTCCCACAGGAGGCAACAGGATCTGTCACCTCCTGGCTGCCCCCCAGGTGTGTTGGTCTAGTCTGGGGACTTTGAGTCGGGGGTGGGGAGCATGTGGCAGTGGCAGGGGATCTGGGTTCTGGACCCCACGCGCTGGCCCTCTCGGAAGACCTGTCCCAGCCCCAGGGACTGAAGGTCCCTCTGTGCCATTTCCAGCAGCTCATCTGGCAAGAAGCTCCTAGAGGCTTGAGGGGCAGTGTCAGTGGCTGTGTCTGGGGACATTTGTCATTGCCACAGCTGGGGGGTAGGTGCCACTGATACTAAGTAGGTGGAGGCCGGAGATGCTGACCAACACCCCACAGTGCCCAGGAAGCCGCCGTCCCCACTCAGGGAACCATCCGCGCCTGGGGTCAGTAACGCGGAAGGTGAGAAGCCCTGAAACGAGAAAACAAGAGTCTCTCGGGTGCGGAGGAGATGTCAAGCCACACCGTCAGCTTCCTCCTTTGGTGCCCACTGTCCAGTAGAAGCACAGATACCCCAAGAGACACAAAAATAGGTGTTGATGTTGCACAGCTTTAGGCAAAATAATGAGTCCCTTGGCGGCTGCTCCCTCCCGGGAGCAGGAAGCACAAGCAGGGAGGGCCTGGAAATCCACCCATGCTGGGGACCGGGGGCCTGGCCTGAACCGTCAGGTCAAGTCTGTTCCTCGCTGCCTTGAGATTGGGGTGGAGACGATGTCTCATGGGGATCCGGGCGTCTCATGGTTGCATCCCAGCTTCTCCATGGGGGGGGCGACTCGAAGCCGTGGTTCCTTAACCCCTCTGAGCCTCTGCTTCCTCACTCAGAGCAAGGTCGCTAACACCCACCTCTCAGCGTTCCCAGGAGACTTCCATCGGAGAATGTATTTAACCAGGCTAGCATGGCAGTTGGCATAGAAGCAGCCTCGAGAAATGATGCTTCTGTTTTGTTTATAATGAACCCCTTAAAATGTAAGATTTGTAAGCGATCTGTGATTCCTCGGTGCAGAAGCATTGATAAAAATGCCAACAAGGTGCCAGCCTGAGTGTGCTCTTTTTAAACAAGGTAGAAAAGGCTCCCTAGTGCCTTACGGACTGTTTTTGTATCTTAACTCTTACCACACCCCGGAGTACACACATGTAGACAGAGCCATGCCGCATGTCGGCGTAGGGCCTGTGCAGGCAGGCTGAGCTGCAGAGGTCCAGGACGTGCCGTTCTCTGAGCAGTGTTTCCTCTCTGTTTCCCAGTTAATAAATGAGAACACTGAAGTAGTGGACATGGAGAACACCGGACACCCCAGTTCAGAAGCTCCAGCCGCCACCAACTACTTCCTTCAGTACATCAGCTCCAGGTCTGCGCCTCGGGCCTGGTGCCCAGCCTTGTCCGGGGAGAGCCTCCGCCTCGGGCCCGCGGTCACCCACGGTACCTGCCTCAGGGCCCAGAGAGGCCTGGACCCTCCTGGACCGGGAGTCAGCCCAGTCCTTCCTCGGGAGGGCAAGGGCACGTGCAGCCAGAATCCCGGTCACCCTGCAGCCCCTCCCTCTTTTCCACTCTGGACACAGATGTGGAGGGGCTGGGGTGGCGGGCTTCAGCGGACACCTGAGGCAGGACCCCAGTTCCGTGGGCTTGTTCAGCCCAGCCCCGGGAGTGACCTCTGTCACCCGGGCCTCGTGCCCGGAACAGAACCCGGTGGGCCAGTGGCAGCTCGGCTGCCTCCTGTCACCAGGTGCTCCCTGCCCTGGATCCGGGCTCGCCGTTGGCGCTACTGGTGGTGGCACTTGCCAACAGCCTGGCTGCCAGGGTGTTTGAGAAGGAAGGCACGTCCCTGCCTGGGAGATGGGCCAGCAGAGCAGGCGCCGTGCGGGCTCCCACCTCGGAGAGGCCCAGTGGGAACAGTGACCTCGCTCCTCGGCTGCCTGGCCCCCGGTTAGCAGAGCGCATCAGATATTTTAAGACGCATTTTTTGCACCTAAGCGTTTCCCAGATTGGGAGGCACGTGCAGCCTGTGATGTCTTAAACCGGATGAAGTGTGACCGCCAGGGCAGCTGCCGTTTGCTGAGCGCTCCCCGAAGGTCATCCCGTGTCACCCGCCAGCCGCCCCATAGGAGGCATCACCTCCTTGGTGCAGGCCTGGGGAGGGGCCCAGAGAGCTGCAGTGCCTCCCGGGGGCAGCCCACTGGCGAGAGACAGCCGGGTTCGTCTGCTGGGAGTGGACGGAACGCCCCTGCGCTCGGCCTCTGTGCGGTGCTGCCCACCTCCTGGGGGTTGGGGAAGACGGGCATCTGGTGTGTCACACGGCGCCCATGTGCAGTTGGTGCCAGGCGGTGCAAACCAAGGGTCCGTGTTTGCCGCCTGGAGAGGCCTGGCATGGAGGCCTGCGGGGACCTGTCCCTGGCACGCCAGCCCAGCCCGAGGCGGAGCGGGGCCTCGACTGTGCTTTCCGCTCCGACCGTGTGTGCGCGCGGCGCACGTGGGCGTGCACACCGCCTGACCCTGTGCCACCCTGCGCTCACAGCGTGTCTCCTCTTCAGTTTAGAGAGCTCAGCCAACAGTGCCGACGCCGCCAGCAGCAAATTCGTGTTTGGCCAGAACATGAGTGAGCGCGTGTTGGTGAGCAAGCCCGTGGGGACTGTCCTTCCCGGGGCCCGGAAGGCTTTCGGAGCCTCCCACAGGTCACCGGGACATGTGGGGTTTGGCTGCTGCCTTGAGTCCTGTGAAATCAGAATGCTTTCTTTTCCAAGTAAGAGAAAGAAGACCCAGCTCAGACTCAGCTTAAACGGGGGGGGGCGGCGCTGGCGGCCTAGGGAGGCTGTGTAGGAGCCAGTGTCGCGCATCCTGTCCTTCCTCGTCCTGAGAGGGGTTCCCTTGAGTCACGGGCCGCGCTTCCTCCCGGCTGAGGGCAGGTGCGGTGACAGCCGTCAGGCCAGACTCCTTAGCCGTGTGGGCCGGGGCCACCCTGTGCCACCTCTGAAGCCAAGGGAGGGCAGCCCCATCCCCAGCGCGAGGCTGCAGCACAGAGCAGGGGGCGAGGGGGCGGCCCTGCAGCGCCCCCTGCAGGGCCTCCAGTGTCCCCTGCATTCCTGACACGCCATGGCCGAGGCACGTGGCTGACCGCGGGCCACATCCTGGTCCCAGAGAGCCCAGCCAGCCCGGGATGGGCTTCTAGGGTTGTTATCTGCTTCCTTCTTTTTCTTCCTTTTCTTTCCCAATCATGTACACACGGCCCCGCTGTGTCCATTGTGAGGGCGGCTCAGGCGCTGTTTGGGGCCCACCTGATTCCTGCCGTCTTGGTCTCAGTGTTTGTTACACTAAGGAGCCACCTGCTTCTTTTCTCGAGCGTCAGTACTGTCCTTTTTCGATTACGATGAAGTAGGCAAAGAACTACTTCACGGGCCAGGGGGAGCAGGTGGCCCAAGGTCAGCTGGTGGCACACGCCTCCAGGTGATGCCGCAGAGGCTCCAGAGGCGGCTCGCGTGCACGTCCCGGGCGGGCCTGTGAGGACTGAGAACTGCCTGTTTCTGATGGTGCTCGGCCGGCGCCGAGTGGGGAGGGGCTGGGGCTGGGCGGGTCCCCAGAGTGCGGGAGGGAAGCCAGAGTCGGCAGAGGGGGGTCCTCTGCTGGGCAGGGGCGCCAAGAGCTGCCTCCCGGCAGAGGGGTTCCCTGTCCTGCAGCGGTCAGCCCCCTGGGACCACCCCCACACGCCCCCTCCTCCTGTGTGCCTTCGCTCCCCGCAGAGCCCGCCCAAGTTAAACGAGGTCAGCCCAGATGCCAACAGAGAAAATACAGTGGCCGAGTCCGGGTCCGAGTCCTCGTCCCAGGAGGCCACCCCCGAGAAAGGTAGGCCTCGGTCCTGCCCCCTGCCCGAGGGGCTCCGGGAGGCAGGGAGGGACGGGGACGCTGTGGACCACCCTTGGCCACAGCCCACAGCTGTGCGTGCTGGGGTCCAGTGAGCAGGAGGGGGGCGAGGCCCGGGGCCCCGCCTGGTGACCAGGATGGGGTTGAGGCGGTTGTCACCCTCCTCCTCGCCCTGAGGCGGCAGATGCTCTTCAGCGCCCTCGGAGGTCTCTCGCTGTCTGCTGTCCTCCCCTGAGTGGGAGGGTGGGAAGCCGCAGCTGCACTGGCCGCTCCCGGCGGCCGCCCTGCAGACTCTGAGGCAGAGTCACGTGGCGTGTTCCAGGGTGCGCTGTGGGCCCGAGGCGCTGGCCCCCTAGAGGCCAGAGCCACCCTTTGGGTGTCCCGTGAGGTACACCCTCCCCCGACCAAATCAATAGTCAATGTCGTTTAGCTAATAACATTGCAGAGTCCCTGGCCCAGTCGGCAGCCGCCTACACCAAGGCGACGGCGCGGAAGTGCTTACTGGAGAAGGTGGAGGTGATCACCGGGGAGGAGGCCGAGAGCAACGTGCTGCAGGTGAGGCACGCCCGGCCTTGGGGACCGTCGGTGCGGCTAGCGGCCTTCTCGTACTGCTGTGTTTTAGAGCAAAACGGCCTGTTTTGAGACGGTCTCGATAGTTCGGGGAACTACAAAGACGTGTAACAAACACCTCTTGCCCCCCAGAGTCAACAGCTGTGATTGTTTTGTCCCGGTGGTGCTGTGTTCTTTTCTTAGCCCGGACTTCGTGGCACCCGTGCCCCGTCCCCGTCTCCCTCCCCTCCTGGGGCAGCGCGCCCAGTGTGGTGGGCCTCCGCCTGCTCGTCGTCCTTTCACACGCGCCTGTGTGTGTGTCTGTAAACCACGTGTGTGTGGCTTCGGGGAGTTTTTAATGTGGGGTTTTTAGTGGTACTTTTTCCCCCACTCGCAGTTTTTCTTATCTATCCATCTTGAGAGATACTGACTTACAGAGATCTGCAAACGTTTGCTGTAAAGGGCCATGTGTGGTCTCTGTTGCATTTTTTTTTTTTTTTTAATGTATACCAGCTTTACTGAGGTACAGTGCACATACTATGAAATTCACCCTTTTAAAGCGTACAGTTCAGTGGTTTTTACCATATTCACTAATTTAGAAAATTTTTGCCCCCCCAAAAAGAAGCCTTGTGCCCATGAGCAGTCACTGCCCGTCCCCGTTCCTGCAGCCCCAGGCAACCCCACTTTCTGTTTCTGTGGATTTGCCTGTTGTGGACATTTCATGTGAATGGGATCGTACAACATGTGGCCTTTTGTGTCTGGCTTCTCTCACTGAGCGCCATGTTTTCAAGGTTCATCCCTGGTGGACCGTGTGTCAGCGCTTCACTCCTCTTCATGGCTGAATAACAGTCCACTGTATTGATAGACCACATTTGTTTATCCAGTCACTTGTTGGTGGGTGCTTGGTTTGTTTCCACTTCTGAGGTATTAAGAATGATGCTCTATGAACATTCACGTAATAGTTTCTATGGGAACACGTGCTTCACTTCTCGTGGGTAGATACCTAGGAGTGGAATTTCTGGCCCATATGATAACTCCATGTTTAACATGTTGGAGAACAGTTTTCCACTGCGGCTGCCCCATTTTCCATCCCCGTCAGCAAGGCGTGAGGGTTCTGATTTCTCCACATCCTCCAATAACTCTTGTCATCTGTCCTTTTGGTTATTACCATCCTAGTGGGTGTGAAGTGGTATCTCATTGTGGTTTTGGTTTGCATTTCCTTAATGATTTTTTTTTTTTTTAATACTCCTCTAAAGATGTAAAATCCATTCTAGCTCGAGGGCAGGACAGAAAAGTGGCCAAGGGCCAGACGTGTCCCCCAGACCATAGCTCGTTGACCCTGGTGGTTCATCGCGGGTTCCCTGCAGGCTCCCGGGGTCTGTCTGCCCGGCCAGGGTCCCTGCTCACCCAGAGGGCCGCCTTGTGTTCCAGATCCAGTGTAAGCTGTTTGTCTTTGACAAGACCTCACAGTCGTGGGTGGAGAGAGGCCGGGGGCTGCTCAGACTCAACGACATGGCATCGACTGACGATGGGACGTTGCAGTCCCGACTAGGTGAGCTCCGGCCGGGTTTCTGTGGAGGGGCCTGGGGCGCGGCGGGGCGGGGCTCCCTATCTGCACCCATAGCCGGCCCTCAGCCTGCGGGACCCGGCCTGGCCCAGAGGCTCCGGCCGCCAGCCCTTCTGTGATGTTCCTCTTCCTGATCGTGAAAGTGGATAAAAGAATTTAGCCATTTTCAAACTTATTTTCTTATAAAGTGCCAGCTGCTTCGTGGTGAGTAAACAAATCAAACATCAACGAAAATCTCTTTATAAAAAGAGGGAGGTCTCTGTCTGCCAAGAATGTTTTGGCAGTCCATTCCTGTTCTGTGGATCTTTGTTATAAGGAAGTGGGGTGACTTGGTCTCTTGCTCTTTTCACTTGCCATTTTGTGGGCGTGTTCCTGTGTTGTTAAATTTTCCTTAAAATATGACTGTTTTTGAAAAACTTCTACGTTAATTAACATTCCATCGACCGTGAATGTATTTAGCCATTTCCCTGTTGATGGACATTTAGGTGGTTCCTGATTTTTTTTGACTTGTAAATAATGCTACTGGGGCCGTCTACACGTGAATCTTATTCCCGGAAGTACGCTTGTTACAGAAAGGATGTGTGTGCGGGCACGTTTGTATATATGTGAAACGTGTGTGTTCGTTTTTTTGTTTGTTTTGTTTTGTTTTTTTTAATCCTCCCCAGTTAAAATTGTCCTGCGGCCTTTACAGAAACGTCCATTCCTGGCCCAGGCGTAGCTCATGCTGCATCCTTTCAGCACTGTTTTTATGCACTTGGGCTTCTGTTCGGGCACTGTTCTTTTTCATTTTTCTAATGGAAACGTGCAAGTGTATGTGGACAGAGAGGGCGCAGGATTTTGAGCCCCCGCGGCGCGTGGCTCTGCCCCTGGATCACCAGCCTGTGACCAGCCTCGTGGTAACTGCGCTGTCCCCTCCCTTGTTGAGATCCTTCCTGGCCATCGTCTCCTTTCACCCCACGCGGCCTTTGATCCTTGGCATTGACCTTCCTTCCCTCCAAGTTCACCCCGGGGGGCGTGTTGGGCTGTGAGGCCGGGCCCAGAGGGCTGGCGGGGGTGAGGGTCACCCAGATTGGGGTGACCGCTTGTAATCCGCTCCGGGTCTTCCAGTGGGGAGGGCCGGGCTGGCAGGAAGGCCAGGGCTCACCTGTGTCCACGGGGTTGGGGCTCGGGCAGGGTGGGTAGGCTTGGACAAATTGAGCAGGACGACATTGGCCTTGGGCCCGCTGTGGGTGGAACTCGTGGTCTCACACACATTTCCAGAGAGGGAAGGCCTGTCCCCTGTTCTTCTCCACTGTGTGCTGCCCTCAGTCTACCTTTGTCTCCCTCCTGATGGAAGCTCTGAGCAGCGGTCAGACCCGACCCTTCCTCTAAGCAGTTAGCTCCTTTTCATGGGGCAGGAGCTGCGCCTTGGCCTGTGGGTGGCGACAGTCAGGGGGTGTTGACTTTGTGTGGCGTGTCCACAGTGTGCAGCCCCACCTCCGCCTCCTGCTGCCGCCTGACCAGCCCCTTCCCCAGGGGAGCCGCCATCCTGGCACCAGCTCCACCCACTGGATGTGCCGCCAGGGGTGGGGGGTTGCCGGGGCTGCTGCTCAGCAGACAGGCAGGAGGCTGTCGTGGACCTTGGGGGGATTGTGGGATTTCACCCTGGGGGTGTTGGCTCTCCTGCAGATTGTGTCTGTTCTCGTAGCGGCTTCGTCGAGGGGTGGGGGGCAGCGCTGACGGCCTCGTTGCTTGCAGTGATGCGGACCCAGGGCAGCCTGCGGCTGATCCTCAACACCAAGCTGTGGGCCCAGATGCAGATGGACAAGGCCAGTGAGAAGAGCCTCCGCATCACAGCCATGGACACCGAGGACCAGGGCGTGAAGGTCTTCCTCATCTCGGTGAGCAGCCCCAGGGGCGGGCTGGGCTGCCCCCGGCCTCTCGGGGAGCAAAGCTGCCCAGACAGCCCCCGGACAAGGGCAGGGCAGCCCCATGCCCAGCACTCGGAGCCCTGCACTGAGGGCCTGGCCGGGGAGAGTGGGAGGCCTCCAGGGTCGGGATGGCCCGGCCGCAGGCTCTGTGGACCCCTCGGGAGGACAGGCCCCGGGCCTGGGGGAGCTTCGGTCTGCTGTCCCCGGGTTTGTCGAGGAGAGAGGTCAGGCTCCTCCCCGGTCCAGCCCGGGAGCTGGGGCATCCCGTTACGGCAGGGGCTGCAGCCACATCAACTGAGGAGGGGTCTCCCCACGAGGCCTTGTAACCTGGCCCTTCCCTCTGCCTCCCCCAGGCCAGTTCCAAGGACACGGGCCAGCTGTATGCGGCCCTGCACCACCGCATCCTGGCCCTGCGCAGCCGCGTGGAGCAGGAGCAGGAGGCCAAGACGCCGGCCCCCGAGCCCGGGGCGGCCCCGTCCAACGAGGACGACAGTGATGACGATGACGTCCTGGCTCCGTCGGGGGCCAGCGGAGGCGGTGAGCCGGGGGTCCCGGGGCTGACCCGAGGGGTGGGGCTGTGTCCAGGGCAGACACCTGACAGCCAGGCCACCGCTTCCCACAGGCGCCGGCGACGAAGGGGACGGGCAGACGGCCGGGAGCACATAGCGCCGGGAGCCGGCTGCCCACGAGCCTGCTGCTTTGTCCGTCTGTCCGCCCGCCCGCCCGCCCCTCCCTCCGGCAGCGTCGAGGCGCGGGGCTCGGGAACCACACCCCCGCTGGGTGGCCGCAGTCTGGATCCGCACGTCCCGTTCAGAAGCAGACTCGGGAACTGCCTGAATGTGGTTTGGGACACGAACCTCATCATATTGATGAGCAAAACGAAAAAGAACATTTCTTCCCTCCCCACCTTGAATTGAAATGGCACATTAAGACTTGTCACGGCTTCTCACTGGGACTGGGACCCCTCGTTTCTTCACCCCACCCTCCTCGTGTCGCCGGCTCTCCCCGCCTCCACCTGCCCGGGCACCGGGTCTGTCCACACAATGTCACGCTGGGCCTGCTGGACTTTCTGTTACTACTGTCTTTACCTCCCGGCTCCCACGTTCTGATTTGGGGGGTTTATTTTTAGACCTTTTCTTTCCTCCCCCAGGGCTTTCTGTTTGGTTTCCTAGATCGAGGCACTTCTCTTCTGTGTGTTGAGCAGGCACAGCTCCGTCGCGGGCTGCGTCCTCGTTCCCCCTGTGGCCCTGGCCCCGTGCTGGGGGTGCTCAGAGAGCTGCTCGGGGGCTGGGCCCACGTGTTCCCCACCTGGGGTTCCTCCAGGCCAAGTCGTGGGGTGCGGAGGGGTTGGGCCCTGGGCCTGGAGAGCCTATCTAGAAAAGGGTCACTGGACATGGGAGGGGAGGGCCCCCCCCCAGGAGGGCCCCCCCATCCTCCTGTCTGTCCCCATAACATGGGTCACCCGTCATCAGGCACCCAGGTGCAAACCTGCTTCCTGCTGTTGGCCGTCCCTTCCTTGCCCAGCCCTGGACATCTCTGCCCCCAAGACCGTCGAGGGCTGGGGGCCTCTGTGAGAGGCAGAGGGGGACCCTGGCAGGGCCTTCAAGGAGGGGGCAGCGAGCGGACCGGTTCCAGACAACGGGCAGAACCCATGCTTGCAGCACACACAGGAGCGGCGCCCTCTGCCCGCCCCACCCCGGAGCGTGGCCAGGAGCCAGCTGGGTGCCGCCCGCCTGGCGAGGCCCGCAGAGGAGGCCTCTCTGCACGGGGCCCTCACAGGGTGAGGGGGAGGCCCGTCTGAGCTGTGCCGCCCACACCTCAGGGCGGCCTGTGCAGCCCGCGTCCGCGTCCGCGCCTGAGCCACGGGACGACACCAAAGGCCCTCCCAGCAGATCCGGTCACACTTCTCTGCTTTAAGCCTTAGCCAACTAGTGACAAGTAAAACCAGATAACGCCCATGTGTTTTGGAACATTTATGTAAGATTGTCATATGAAATGTATTTGGGAACTACATTAAAACTTTTAACTAAAACTCTGGTCTCCTGTGTGCCCCAGGGGCCTCAGGAAGCCAGGTGACCTGGCCAGGAACGGTTCCTCAGCAGCCTGGCCTGCCCCGCCCCACACTCCACATCTGGGCAGGTGACCGAGCTCAGCTGCCTTCCGAGACCGGCCGCTCCGTGCAGAGCCTTGCTTCACAGGAGAGCAGTTTGCTTCCCCACCCGGGCGCTGCTTGGCTTCCTGGGGGAGTCACGAGGGAGGGGTGAGGGTGCTGGCAGGGTTCACTTGAGCAGAGCCAGGAGGAGACCTGGGGTCGGCATGGCGTGGGCACGGAGGGTCTTATTCCCTGGGCTCCTGAACCAGTGACCCATCGTTGGAACCTTTGTCCCACTAACACCTGGTGGCCAAGCTGTGTCCCTGGAGACCTGGTCCAGCCGGTTCTGCGGCCTCAATCTTCCCACACTCCCCTCCATCCCCCACCCCGGGGCTGCTCAGCTCAAAGCCCAGGTGAGAGGGGCCCTGGCCCAGGGGTGCCGGGTGGGGCCCTACGCTGCATGGTGCCAGCCGAGTGGGTGGGCACCGCTCACAGCCGCCAGGCGCTGGTCATCATGGCCACAAACTCCTCATCCGTGTCCACAGAGGCGCTCACGCCACTGTAGTAGTCCTGGAACTCGGCCAGCGTGACCTGGGGGCAGACGGGCTGTCAGGGGGGACCGCAGGCGTGGGCAGAGGGGGTGGGGTACCCGCGCACCCACCTGCCCGTCCTTCTCGGAGGAGTCAAAGTTGTCCAGGAAGCGGCGGAGCACCTCCTCCTCCGTCCACTCCCCGCTCCGCACCCTGGGGTGAGCGCGGCCGCTGTACACTCCCCGGAGGTCATCCACAGTCACCACGCCGTCCCCGCTGTGGTCCAGCTTGGCGAACGCGGCTGTGATGACTGCCTCCCGGACCTGGGACATGGGGGGCTGGGGGGGGTGGTTGGTGACTGGGGGGGTAGAGCTCGGGAGGTCCCCGAGTCCCCACACCGATGTGGATAAGCCCGCAAGGACTTGGCACCCCCGGACGACAGGGTGGAGGGACTCGCCCGCGGTCGCGCGCCCGGCCTCACCCGCAGCGCCCGCAGGAACTCCTCCAGGTCCAGCGTCCCGCTGCCGTCACGGTCCCAGCGCCTGCACACGCCCTGCGCCTCGGCCGTGTCCAGCACCAGCCCCAGCTCGGCCAGGCCCCGCTGGAGCTCCCCTGCGTCCAGGGACCGGCTCCCATCCCGGTCCATGCGGCGGAAAAACCTGGGGGGCAGGGGGCGTGGTTGGAAAGTGATCCGGGGGCCAGGGGGTTGGGGAGGTGTGAGGGGACCGCTCACCTGGCCAGACCCTGGATGCCCGAGGCCCCTCGGGACAGGCACTGGGCCCGGAGCTTCTCCATGGTGGCGTCCACAGCATCCATGATGGGTCAGGGCTCCCTGAGCTGCTGGATGGGAGAGAGATCTGGAGGGGCTCCCGCTCGGCAACCAGGCTACGGGCCGGGTGCCCCCGCTCACTCACCTGGCCTTCGTCTGTCCTGGAGTCCGGGTAGCCGCTCCGCCTGCCTCCTGCCTGCTCTGCCCAGTGTTGGCCGTGTGTCCTGCCCGGCCGGGCTGTTGCTAAGGGACAGTGCTCTGGAGACCGGGAGGGGCCCCAGCTGTAACTCTTTATGCACCGGAGCCTCATGGCCCTCGGCACGGCCCTGGGGGGGACATGTGGCGGGCCGAGAGGGACAGGGCAGTGCTGTTGCTGCCGCTCCTGTCCACCTGCTGTCCTGCTCGCTTACTCCCAGCCCTGCAGTGCCCAGGTCCTGGGATAAAGCCAGGCCCAGGTCAAGGGGAGGGAGGGGGGAGGGGGGAGGGGGGTCACTTCCTAACCACAAGGAGGAAGGGTGGGCCACAGCCCTACGGGGACCAGTGTCCTGGATGGAGGGAGGCAAGGCCCAATTCCTGTGTGACCCGGGGCAGGTCCCCTCCCCTCTCTGGGCTTCACCAGCCACCAGCCCCTTTTCACAGGGCCGCAGCCACAGCTGCTGAGGGATCCAAGTTTAAAGGGCTCGAGGTGACCCAGGCCCACATCCAGCAGGTGGTGCTCACAGCTGGGTCCTGCAGACATCAACGTTGACTTGGACAAAGCAATTCCTGGTAGTTACTTAGGGCCAGTCAGTATGGGTCACCTGGTGGTTGGTTTCCAGTTCTCAAACATCACTCGGTGGGCTGGCTCATGACAAGCTGCTGAGCCAGGGGCTTCAGTACCGGCCGGAGAAGCGACCCTGACCCCTGACATCCGTAATCCAAGAGGAACCAAGGCCGCCATCACAGAATGCCTTCTGTCGAGACTTTGGACATCTTGCCAACCGAGAGCGTTACACCAACAGTCAGGATTGAAAATGATAATGGATTTCCCAGGACTTAAAACGTGAGCCCCAGTTTGGGGACGCCGCCACCCGCAGAGACCCAGAGATCATCAGAAGCTTTTCAAAGCTTGCAGTTGCACACAGCACAGTGGTATTGTCGAAAGTTGCTGCCACAGTCAGAAGCCAAGCCGTGGATCACAAGCCACCCGGCGCTGCGATTCAAGCTACAGCTGATTGCAACACCATCAGTTTTAGGAGAAACTGCAGTGGCACTCTGCTGCAGAAATTCTTGTGGCTTGCTGCAGTCCAAAATTCTTTGCGTAGGCAAAGAAATACTCCATTGTGTATTTTTATGAGGGTTACAAATGTCGAACTTTTTTTTTTATAGAAAAATGTAGAATGTGACCACAACTATTGTAGCTCTGTTTGGGCATCTCCACGTTTTTAAGAGAATCAGAATTTCAACAATAAAAAATTGGAAGTGGCTGGGGCTCTCCCGACCCAGAAGCCCTTTTCACTTTACCTCTCTGAGCCTTGCTTTGCACAGCTGTAAAATGGGGTGATGCCTGTGTGCATAGTTGGCTGAGGAGATGAGACACAACCGTGTATGTAGAGTGCCTGGCACAAGCTCCCGGGCCTGTAACTTGTGTCTCCCCACCCAGCGGGGCCCCACCCCGGACCAGGAGCAGCACAGCAGCCCCCTCTCCAGCTCCCACACCAGGAAAAAAGGAGGAAGGACCAATGCCATGAAATCATTTGGTTTATTCTTGAGCTCCAACAGGCCCCAGCCTGCCTTCGCCTCGTACAAACAGCACCCCCCCAACCCCTATTCGTCCAAAGGAGAAAACCGGGCCATTGTTGCCACACTGAGGGGTCACTGTGAGACGCCAGGCGGCCCCATCCTGAGGGCTGAGGGTGGACGCTGAGCTTTCCGGGCTGAAAGGGGCTGTGCCCCACCATGGTTCCTGGTATAACAATTCCCTGAGTCAGGAGGCAGGAAAAAGCTACCATGGTACCAGGCCAGGCACTTGGGCTGGGCAGAGAAGGGCACAGCGTTCCCTGTTTTGATTTTTTAAAAAAAAGCACCCCGAATATCTTGGGCCAAGAAGGGCAGCATAGAAATAAGGAGTGAAAAAATAGATTCTCTAGGGAATATAAAAAAGGAGCCAGCTGCTGCTGCAAAAGCTACACTGGCCGGGGCGCCTCATGGGATGTGCTGGGGTCCCTGGCTCCCTTCAGGGCCCATAGACCCATCCTGTTCCTACCGGGGTCCCACGGTGTGCCAGCCACTGGTGACAAACAGAACAAAAACCCTGCCCTCATGGAGCTTCCACTCTGATGGTAAGAAGTTACATAAAGAAAATAAAATGAGGCAATGGGGGTGGAGTGGAGAAGAATGACTTCCAATAAGTTGGTCGGGGAAGGCCTCTGGGAGAAAGTGACGTTTGAGCAAAGACCTGAGTGACAAGGAGCTAGTCATGTGACAGCTGGGGGAAGAGCATTCTAGGCAGAGGGAACAGCCAGTGTAAAGACCCTGAGGCAAGACGCTCTCAAGAAAAGCTTATGGGATGCCCGAGTTTGCCTGGGCAGCAAAGCCTGGCTGCAGACATCTCAGCACATCCCACACGCACACTCTTCCCTGGGTTGAGGGAAGGATAGAATTAGGGGGAAAAAATCTAGGATTAAAACTTTGTCTTCAAAAAAAACAAAAAACAAAAAAACTTTGTCTTCATATAACCAATGCAAAATGGCCTGAGGGTTGAGGCTCACAATTCTGGACTGAGATGAAGAATAAGAAAAAGCTTTAGGATGGGGAATGCTTCGGGAGGAACAAAAATCAGGGCAAGGGGAAAAGAGGGAGAGAAACTCAAATCATCCGCCTCCGCCAGAAAAAGAGAGGTCTCAAACTCAGATGCTTCAGGGGCCAGACATCTGGCCCTAAGAGACATGTGGGGCCTGAAACTCACACTCACTAAAGAGGGTGCCCTGGACTCAGATCCAGGCAGGCACGGCCCAGTCTGAAGCTAGAAATCCAAATTTTTGTGTCAGCACTGCCAGTTCTCCAACAAGGGTGATTGATTGATTCAAAGTTTTGTTTTTAAAAAAAGAAAAACTTCTCTCCGGGTTCAACATCTGCATTTGGCCTGCAGGCCGCCCATCTGAAACCTATGACTCTTTAGCAGGTTCTGACATTTGGACAGGATTATGGCTCTGCCACGGGGTCTTCTCTGGGGTACTGGTGACCCCCAAGGACACCCACAGCAGTGGAAAAAGTCCCCGTAGGGGTCCTCTTTCTCCATTCTGGAATCTACTCTCTGGGACTCACACAGTGGTCCCAAACACAGCAGGCTGGAGGTGGTCCCTGTCCTCTTCCTCCCCAGTACTGTTGGCAAGGGGTGAACTGGGCCCACCAGGGAGTGGGTGACTGGGGTCACTGGCCGGCAGGGGCCCCAGGCGCTCAGCCTCAGCCAGGGTGGCCATCAGCCCAGCCAGGGGTGGCCGGCGGCGGCAGATGTCCTGCAGCAGTTCAGCCCGGGGCTGCAGCTGCCTGATGAGCTTGTCCCTCTGGCACACGGCAGCCTGCAGACTCTGGACAGTAGCCTCGGAGGTCAGCAGCTGCTCCTGGAGAGCGGCAATTTCACTGGCAGGAAGGCAAGACGGGGCAGTTATGGCGCGGGGGAGCCAGAGGTTCTCTTCCCCTGCTCCCGACCTCCATCCCTGTCAGGTAAAGCCCCCCTATTATGGACAGAATGTCTGTGTCCCTCCCTCCCCGAATTCATAGATTGAATCCCTACGCCACAATGTGATAGTACTTGGAGATGGGGCCTTGAGAAGTAAGGTTAGATGAGGTCATGAGGGCTTCCTTATAAGAACAGACACACCAGAGAGCTTGCGCTCTCTCTGTGCCACGTGAGGACACAGTGAGAAGATGACCATCTGCAAGCCAGGAAGAGGACCCTCACAAGGAACTGAATCTGTCAGAACCTTGATCTTGGATTTCCCAGCCTCCAGAACTGTGAGAAATGATTTGCTGTTGTTTAAGCCACCCAGTCTGTGGTATTCTTTAACGGCAACCTCAGCAGACTAACACACTCCCTCATCCATCCCCGTAGCTCTTCCTGCAGTTCCCTTGTCCCCTACATCTTTTCCTATTTGTTGTTCAGCTTAGATGGCCCCCCCTCCAGGAAGCCTTCCCTCTGGGCCCCCTCGGAGCCGTGTGGCCCTCCATCACACACACCCAATCACCCCATATTGGAACTGCCTAACAATGTGTCTGCTTGAGGGCAGGGCTGCATAGGTCTTACTGATGTGCCCTAATACCCAGCACAGTGCCTGGCCCATAGTAGATGCTCAGTAAAGATGAAGTAATGAATCCAACCAGCTCTGAATTTTTTCCCACCCGGTCCTCAGCACCATCTTCCTCCCTGGGCACTTGTCTCATCCCTTTCAACCCTCAGCTAGAGGGACTCTTCAAAACTGCTGATATCATCCCATCCTCCCCTCCTCAAGAACCCGCCATGGCTCCAGTACCTAAATCAGGCGGCTGGTGGTCCCTGCACCACTCAGGACCAGACGATTTTGCCTAGTGGTAAAATGGACCCTGTTTAAGTTAGATACCCACACTTGCATGACATCTCTCAACTTTACATAGTGAAAACTAAGTCAAGTATTTTGGTGTTTGTTTTTCCAATCCCACCAGTAGTCCGGCTCCACGTGAATGCACACGATTTCCCCTGCCGGTCCTCCTTTCCAGTCTCGGCTCTGCCTCCGCCCACCTCCTCCGAGAAGTCCATGTGGCCGACCCCGAGCCTCACCGGTCCTTGGCGCGGCCCAGCTCGTCTAGGGCGGCGCGCAGCTGCTGGTCGTGGAGGGCTAGGCGCTCGGCCTGGGTGCGCACCGTGCGCTCGGCCGCGTCCAGCCGCGCCTCCAGCTCCGCCGCGCGCCGGTGCACCGCAGCCAGGTGTGCGTTCGCCTCGCGGATCTGCAGGGGCGGCGGCGCTGACATGGCCCCGGCCACGGTCCAGGCACGGCCACGCCCACGGGCGGCCCGGAACCGGCCCGGGTCACGCCCCCGGGGGCCACGCCCCCAGCGGTTTGTTCAGGGCTTCGGCGTGATTGGCCGCGATCACTGCTAGGCTCCGCCCCCAGGGCTGGGTCTCGCCCTCCTCAAACCCAAACACCCTCGCCGGTTCCGGCAACTCAAAACTCCACCCCTGAGCCCGGCCTAACTCCAAGATTGGCCAAGGTCTTAACAAACCACGCCCCCAGGTTGGCCTTGTCCTCTGGCGGCGCCCCAGTTCGGGCTCTGGCAACAGGATTGGTCATTCCCTCGAAACAGACCCCACCCCCACCCACCCCCACTTAGAAGCTAACGCGCCGGGTTGGTGGAACAGGCTGCGCTTCTCTCATTGGCCGCGTTCCTGCGCCTTAGGCAATCGTGCAGCTCCGGATTGGTCAAGTGCCCTTCAGGTTATGTTTGGGCTCTGGCCACGCCCCAAGCCTAGAGCATTCTTCATCCCGCCCAGGGGTTGGACTAGCCACAAACTGGGCACAGACCACATCGCGCTAAGAATCCGAGCACTGGGATTGGACACTTTCGCGTTAAGCCCCTGAACCTGACCACGCCCCCAAATAGTCGCACGCTGTTCGGACTCCGGCTTAAGACTGGCCACTGGGCGTGACCGAGCCTCCCCACAGATTCTGGCGCTGGGAGTGGCCACATCCCGCCACGTCCCGCCCCATAATGACGTCTCTCTCCTATCAAGTGGAGTACGGCCCCGCGGTCTCGTTTGTGCATGTGGATAGGCCTAGTACCTTCGATAGTCCCACCCCTAGTTAGGCCCCACCTCCGGGAGTCAAACCATTCCTGACCCAGGACCATCTGAACTGAACTAGCGACATCTGCCTTCACTGATCCTGGTCGACTTCAGTTTCCCCCTCCAGAAATCGGCCAGCGCTGCGCGCGCTCTTCCTTTACGCCAGTCCCGATTCCAGCGCTTGAGCGCGACCCGTGTCCACGTCCGCGGCGCTCAATAAAGTTGCTCGCTTGTTGCCGTCCCGCCCGGAAGAGAGGCTGAGCGCGCCGCCCAGGAAGTCTCGCGAGAGTCAGTGGCGTCCGCCCTTGGGCGCTGGGAGCTGGGGCGTCTTGCGGTGCGGGGCCCGGGGTGTTCCGTCATGGCTAAGAGGCTTCTTCACCAGTACTGGGACATCCCCGAAGGTACCGAGTGCCACCGCAAGACCTACGCCACCACCAGTATCGGTGGTGCCACTG
Source organism: Balaenoptera musculus (assembly GCF_009873245.2). NCBI lineage: Eukaryota > Metazoa > Chordata > Mammalia > Artiodactyla > Balaenopteridae > Balaenoptera > Balaenoptera musculus. The sequence continues at coordinate 166,837,992 of NC_045787.1, forward strand.
GTGAGCGCCGGTCGGGTCCCCAGGGCGGAGGGCGCAGGGAGGCCATCGGGTCACTGGGGGCTGTCCGAGGGCGTCCTGGAGGGGCTGAGGATCTCGCGGGGTGGCAGTGGTCATCGTCGGGGTGTCTGGGGCGGCCTTGGGACGCTGGGGGCTCTCGTACAAGATAGACTTTGTGGGGGTGTCGGACTAACTCACAGGGCGCAGAGAGGTCATAGGGTCACTGGGAGCAGTCCGAGGGGGTCCCATGGGGGCTGGGAATCTCGCGGAGTGGTACGTGACCATCGTCGGGGTGTCTGAGCCGGCCATGGGGACCGCTGGTGTGAGATAGACGTTGTGGGGGGATGGGTGTGACAGGGTTGGAGGGCCCTGGGAGGTCGTGGTATATGTGACAAGCTGGTCACTGGGGTCGTCAAAATCCCTGGGTGCTGGCATTTTGAGGTTATTGTTGAAACGCTCACCAGGCTCTGGGAAAGTGATGGAGTGGGAAGTGGTGGAGTGGGACGGGGCCATTATCGGGGTCAAAGAAGCTGGTCAAAGGTTCTGAGACTACAACTGAGTGTCTTCGAGATAATTTGGGAGGATCGTGGGTTATTACTGAGGTGTCTGAAGGCAGAAGTTTGAGAAGGTTCTGGAGTGGGATGAGGTCTTTGTAGGATCCAGGAGAACTGGGTGGTCAGAGACATCTGAAACTTTTATTGGGGGCCACCAGAGGGGTGTTAGGGGCGCTGCGGAGATGCTAAATGAAGTGACTCAGCAGCTACCATAAGGGTAGCCTTGGGGGAATCTGACGGAACCACAGCCCTGGCAGTCCCCTGCAGGGGAGACCCTGGAGTCTCACCTCTTCTAGTCTCCTTCCCAATCTCATACATAGGTATGAGGAATACATACATAGGTGAGACATAGGTATGATGGGTTTGGGGGCCACCTCTGTATCTCCAGCTCCTACAACAGGGCCTGGCAGAATTTGAGTCTGCACTGAGAGGCTTTGCATTAGGACCTAGTCATCGCTACCATTTTCTGCATATTTAGTTAAAGGCACCATTATCATCTTCATTTCTCAGAGGCGGAAACTGAAGGTTAGAGAGGTGGATGAACTGCCCGGGGGTCTTTGGGAGCCGGGCTGCAAATCCCGGTCTGCTCCTGGGGGTGACTGGGGCAAGGAATGCGCCTCCAGGGTCCTCATGAAGAGTCTTCAGGAAGGCTGAAGGGGGAGCCCCAGGGGATGGGTTTTGTGGCGTCTGCTTGAACGGAGCCTGGAGGGGGCTTGTTGGAGGGTGTTTGAGGGGGTGCAGGTGGAAACCTTTGACAGAGGCACTATGTCGGGTGGTCGTGGAGAGACTCAGTTTTGGGGGTGGTCACTGGCTTCCAGGAGGCCTGCAGGGGCCCCAGGGGTCTTCGAGGGCGTCGCTGTGTGCGTGTGTCACTCACTCTGCCCGCCCGCATTTTCTCACTGGGCAACTCCACTCAACACTCAGGACCTGGTTAAACGTGCTCCTGGATCCTCCCTCACCTCCCCGCTCCTTCCATCCCTGCCGCCCCTCAGCCCTCCACCCAGGGAACTCGTTTCACACTTGGCTTCCCTGGGATGGTGAGCCCCTGGAGGGCAGGGAGCCAGGCTCTAGCCCAGCCCAGCGCCCTGTGGGAACACAGTAACTGGAGGAACAAATGAGTGAGGGAAGGAAGGGAGGAAGGCAGGGCAGTAACTAGGAATGAATGAATGAGTGACTTGTGAATGAATTAATGAGTGAGGGAAGGTACACAGTAAATGAGTGAATGAATGTATGCGGGCCCACAGTTACAGTCTGTGAATGAATGAACGTGCACCGTGTCAGGCGGTCACTTCAGGAGGCTGAGGGGGAACTAGGGGCAGGCGGAGGGGCTGGGGAGGGGCCTTTTGAGGGGGTGACGGGAGCCTGTGGAAGGGGCCGAGTCAGTAGAGACTCTCGAGTGCTGGGGAGGGTGGCTGCAGCGTCTGAGGAGTTAGGTGGGCTCCCGGGGGGGCGGGCTGGCCCATCACCTGCTGAATGATTGCTGGGGGGAGGGGGCCAGTCCTTGACCCTGGGGTAGTCCGGCGCCTTCCAGGTCATCCGCTCACAGGTAAAGGACTTCTGAGGGGTCTTGGGATTGTGGGGCACTCTGTGTCCCACGTGGCCTGTGAACTGGGCGTCCCTCAGCCAGGACCGCAGGCAAATGGGGGTGGGGCCGATCAGGTTCCCCCGCCAGGACTCACTGCCTGACTGGGTTTGGGAACCGTCACTGAATCTTGTCAGTGGGTCTTCTGCAGGGGGTCATAACTCCTCGTTCCTGGCCCAGCTCTGGAGATCATGCCTCCCCAGGTCCCAGGCAGGATGGGGAGCCCCCTCTGATTCAGCCTCTTTACAAGGTGGGGTTTGGGGGTGGGGACGTGTGACAGAATGACTGAGGAAGGGGGTTTGTTGGGCCAGGGCAGGCCGTGCAGGCTTGGGGGAGCCCCAGACTCCGGCCCCCTCCCCCCTTCCCAGCCTTCAGCCGCTCTGAGGGGAGCAGGGACACTAGGGTTCATCGTGGGATCAGGAGGGATTCGATCTGGAGAGTCCCCAGGCGGGCGCTTTGCGTGAGGGAGCCTTCTGTATATGTGGCTCTTTTCCTGTCGTCCCTGGGGCTCAGTTTCCCTGTCTGGGAAGTGGGGTGGCCGTCTTGGCCCTCCTCGGGGTTGCTCTCAAGGTTACCCCCGCTGTGCAGTGTGAAAAGTTCCCCACAGCTCTTGTGAGCTGAACCCCAGCCAGGGCTGGGGGGGAACGCTGCTCAGCCAGGAAGGTCACGTGAGGGCTGCACGCAAGCTGTGAGGTCTCCAGAAGCTGCAGGCTTGGGGACCTGGCGGGGCCCACATCCCTGGGGCATCGGTGAAGGTGGCGCTTGGCCTTTGGGTCAGACCCTTCTGGCTTCCAGGCTGCTCTGCCAGGTGGCATCGGGCAAGTCGCTCTGCCTTTCTGAGGACACCCCCCCGCCCCACCACGAAGCGACGGACCAGAGGGGACTGAGCCTATTGGGCCCCGAGGAGGGTGAATGGGGCGGTGGGTGCCCTTGCCGCCCTGCAGGTGGCAGTTGTGTTTTGTCTGGGGTGGGCTGGCCCCAGGAGGTCTGTGCTGGCGGCCTGCTCACCCTGGTGGTCTGTCGGGAGAGGAGGGGTGCATTGTCTGCCCCGAGCAGGGTCAGCTGGAGGGTGGGGAGCCCCGTGTTGGAACCAGCCAGCTGGGCTTTGGTCTAATGTCCACCGAAGAGGGTCTGGCTGGGGAGGCTGCCTGAGGCTGCCCCAGCCTTACCCCAGGCCCACACACGGCCCAGGTCAGCGTTCCCTCAGGATGCCCCAGGCTAGAACCTTGGGCCTGGCCGCCCACCTGGCACTTGGCTCCAGGCCTGGACCCCACCAGGGCCCCTCACACGTAAAAGCCAACGTCAGGGGCAGGGCAGCCGGGGCGGTGGCAGAGATGTAAGAGCTGACGAGAGTAGCAAGGCTGAGCCAGCCAGGGGCGAGGGACGGGCCCGGAGGTGGCGAGGAAGAGGCGTGGTGGCCCTGGAGCGAGCCTCCAAGCCTCTGCTAAGGAACCCTGGGCCCTGCGGGAGGATGGAGCCTGGCATGGGAGTGGGGAGCAGGGCCAGGGTGCCGGCGCAGCCACCAAGGCCACCAAGGCCCCAGCCCATCCTTGCGGAGGCCGTGTGCTGGGCTGGTGCCCTGCGGGGGGCCAGCGAGGGCAGGGGGATGCAGGTGGCACTCTACAGGCCTTGGTGGGGGGATGCCTGGGGGCTGGAGGGGGCGGGTGAGAGCCCAAGACTCGGAGCCAGGTTTGGGCCCCAGCTCATCGACTGTGGGACCCCGGGTGAGCCCTGAAACAGCCCCTCCTGGGCCAAGCAGTGGCGCCAGGAGCCGCCTTGGTGGCTGCCGTGAGGACGAAGGGAGCAGTCACTGTGGGATGGGGAGGGGCCTGCCCCCAGCCAGGGCCCAGGTCTGACTCCCTCCCCGCCCTCTCTGCCCACAGGCCTCGTTGTCTCCGCCTACAGCGTGGCTCTCCAGACCCCGTCCTCCTTCCTGGACGGAGTGGCGAGGACAGGGCGGTACACGTTTACCGCAGGTGAGCGAGCGAGCCCGCCCGGCGACTGGGCTTCTCCTTCGGGGGCCCTCCCGGCGCTGGTCTGGGCCCCTGACTCAGACTCAGGGCCCATCCCTCCCCTCCGCCCCTACAGCCGCCATCGGTGCCATATTCGGCCTCACCTCCTGCATCAGTGCCCAGGTCCGCGAGAAGCCTGACGACCCTCTCAACTACTTCCTCGGAGGCTGCGCCGGAGGCTTGACCCTGGGAGCGCGCAGTGAGTGAGCCCACGCCCCTGACCTCTGCCACCCCTCCTCCCTCTCTTGTCTCCTGGGCCTGGGCCCGGTGGGGGCGGCGGGCAGGCAGAACGCGTGTCCAGCTGCGGAGCCGGCTGTTGCCCTGAGAGCTCCCAGCACCTTTGAATCTTGGCCACCGGCTAGCGTAGCAGTGGTTTCAGCTGCTGCTGCCCAGACAGCTACCGCGCGCCCACCTCGCCACACCCTCTCGCCTTCCCGTGGCTGCCTGTGACACTTGGCATGGCCCCCGAGGCCCCGCGCGCGGACTGTACCCGTCCCCTCCCTGCCCTCGCCGCCTCGCTCGCTCTGCTCCAGCCCCGTGGCCTCCTTGCTGTGCCCCCTGCACACCAGGCACGGTCCTGCCCCAGGGCCTCGGCATGGGCTGTGCCCTCTGCCTGAACACCCTTCCCCCAGATGTCAGCACGGCGGCCCCTCTCGCTGTTCTAACCCCCCACGTACGATCCAAGGCGTGTGATCCTGGCCCCCACCCGCCCTCGCTTCATATCTCTCTCCTCTGTCTGCCGCGTCTTGTCAGAGAACACGAGGTCGCCGCCTGTCTCCCCCGCCGGCCCCTGAGCACGCACGGAGTAGGTGGGGCTGGCCTTGGAGCTGCCGCCCCTCTCCCAGCACCCAGGGCCCTGCAGGGGAGCCGCTTTCACCATCCCCACTTTACAGATGCAGGGACTGAGGCTCCGAGGGGGCATGAGGTGGCCCGAGGGCACCCGGGAAGCAGGAGTTAGGATGCCGCCCTAGAGGGAGGCGGGCCGGGCCCCAGGCCAGCCTTGCACAGTGGAGCCGCCTGGAATAGGAAGCAGACGGCTCTTCTCGCCTGGGCGGGGCGGGGTGCGCGGCAGGCGGAGGCCACACGCAGATAAACCGCTGGGCCTGGGGCCCAGCAGCCCGGGAGTGCTCCGTGGACGGTTCCAGCTGGGCAGAGAGGGAGGATGCCGAGGAAGGAGGCCCGCGCCCTCCTGGCCTTCGCTTCGAGACCTTGGCTGGGGTCTGGGTTTGACCAGCGCCCCTGAGCCTGCGATGGGGGTGTGAGCCCTGCGCCCAGCAGGCAGACCCCCTCCCTGCGGCCGCTCTCAGGCCACAGGCGTCTTGTGTTCTCCGCTCCCCGGACCACAGGGTAGGCTCAGCCAGGACACGAGCTGAGACCCACCAACACGCCATCCGTCCCCTCCCGCCCCCGGACCCAGCAGCCTGGACTGCTGCCTCCCTCCTCCCTCGTCCCTGCCTCAGTTTCCACGCCCGTCTTCAAAGGCCGGGGGCCTGGGGGCTCCTCTCGGCCACCCGAGCTTGGAGTGGGGGCCGTCCTCTCGCGGTCACTGCCGGCGCCCCGGGTGGGCATGGGTGAGCCACCTGCGTGTGTGCCTGACGCCAGCCTCCCCGCTCTCACAGCCCACAGCTACGGGATTGGAGCTGCCGCCTGTGCGTACATGGGCATTACGGCCGCCCTGGTCAAGATGGGCCAGCTGGAGGGCTGGAAGGTGTTTGCAGAGCCCAAGGTGTGAGCCCTGCTGCCTCCTGGGACTTTGGGCAGGTTGAAATTCGTCTAAAAATAATAAATTGTGTGTATGTCTGTGTGAGTTTCCCCTGCTCCGTTGTTCTCTGGGGTGCAGCCCTGTCCGGGGAGGGCTGGGTGACAGGCCAGCGCTGGTGAGGGCCGCAGGGCGGATGCTGGAGGAGTGAGGAAGCGGCAGGAGATACGGCATCTGGGTCTGTGCCTGACGGGCCCGGAGGAGGGAGCAGGCGTCGGGCAGGGGCCCGCGGGCCTCGGCCTGTTCTCTTGGCGGGCGGGAGCCCATGGGGGGCGGGGGGGGGCGGAACTGGGCCCTGCTGCCCACAGCCCTTCCTACGGCCCCCCCTGCAGGCCCCTCTCTGGGCCTCCCCCCAAAGCCAACAGCATGTGGAAAACACACCCAGGCCCCATGCACAGCCTGTTTCCAAATTCCTGGGTGTTGGAGCAGAGAGCCCTGGACGGCCTGGCCCCGGAGCCTTGTCCCCGTCTGACAGGTGGGTGACAGGCCACCGGGAGCCCTCAGGGCAGGCGCCCACGGCAACAACGAGAAGAGGGACTCGAGGTCCCCACCCGCTGCTGCCTGTCAGGCCTGGTGATTTAGGTGGCTCCGGAATGCTGGCACGGCCTGGCCCCGGGCTTTCTGCACAACTGGCTCAGTTCTTCCTGGAAGCCAGAAAGGAAGGCCCGGCATGTTCCAGCATACCTCGATGGGCCATAAATTAGGGCTCTCCGGGCCCCACCCTAGGGAGCAGGGTCGGGTGAGGGTGGGGTCAGGTCCTGGCAGGGGTCTGGGCGCTGCAGGTGGCGCGGGGGCGGCAGGAGCAGGCCAGGCTGGTCGCAGCCCTCACGCACCCCCTCCCTGGTGTGTGGCCCGTCCCTCCTTCCCCTTCCTCCTTCCTCTTCCTCCTCTCTTGGGGGCCTGGATGTGGTTGAAAGCCAAGCTTGGAGCCTTGCTTTCCTCCTTTGTCCACCCCAGCTAATAACTCATCCGGGTGTTAAGCAGAGCACAGGGCCCCAGCCCCACGGCCGTTGGCTGGGCTGGCCTCACCGCCATTTCCTTATGCCCCCAGTCGCCATACAACCATTCAGGTCCCTCCCAGCCCAGGCCCCTCAGCCTCCCCACCTGCCACACTGAGCCTCTCCACGCTGACACGGCCTCTCGTCCAGCATGCCCTCCAGGGAGTGGGCGCCAGCGTCCACATGCGGCCTGGGACCGGCCACCGGCTCGGGGTCGCGTCCAGGCCTAGCTACCCGAGCCTGGACTTGGGGGTCTTTGAGAGAGGGTGGAGATGCCCCACCGGCCCATGGACTGGGAGGGGAGGGCCCAAGAGCGCTCTGGGCTCCCAGACCTGCGTTCGAAACCCAACATTTGGTTCTTTCCTGGCTCTGTCTTCGGTTTCCCCACCTGGGAAGTGGGGATGACCGGGTCCCTCCCTCAGAGATGTTCCCTGAAGAGGGAAAATAGCTACACCCCATGGAAGCGCCCTTTCCCTGCCCTCTAGGCGGCGGCCGGGGTCCCCTGCTCCTGCACCAGCCTGGTCTGTCCCTGCGGTGGCTGGCAGGGGACGGAGCCCACCATGCTCGGTCCACCCCAGGTCCCCGGCACTGTGGCCCTGCCCCGACCGCGGAGAAGTCAAGTTCCATCCCTGCTGCCTGCCTCTCCCTCCTTTCACGGCTTCCCGCCTGTCCCGCCCCGGGGCAGCAGGGGCGACAGGTTCTCTTGAGTTGGTGGCGAGTTGGTAGCGTGGCCCCGTCGTCACCGTAAATAGGGCCTGTGATCGTCATCGTCATCGGGGCCGCCAAGGGCTGGAGCCGGGAGGACCTGTTCAAGGCCCCGCAGCTGGTCACTTCCCAGCCCCCGCACAGCAGTAGCTTCCAGAACCAGATCTACCCAGGCCCCCCCTCCCCCCTACACCCTTCCTCAGCCCCCACTGTCCTGAAGGCCAAACCCTGTGCCAGGTCCAAGGGCCCACGGAGCGGAGGAAGAGCTCATTCACGGCCAGCCAGCCCCAGCCCACCTCCAGGCCTCGGTTTTCCCCTCTAGCTCAGGCCAGGGCCGCGCTGCCGCCCACCCAGCCCTTTGCGGGCCGGCGGCCAGCGTTGGAGCAGTGCCCCCAGCAACGGCCCAGGCCCCCCAGCATGGGGCAGGAGGGAGCAGCTGCTCCCCGGGCTCCAGGCAGCCCCAGACCCCTCAGCCGTTATGTACTAGGCTGTGAGGGGCCCGCCTCACCCCACACACAGGCCCCGGGGGCACGGCCCCTGTCCAGCGGATCCAGTTCCCCTCCTCCTCGACCTGGAACCCCACATCCTGCCACAGCAGCCCCCACGTGGGGCAGTGGAGGACCTTTCCAGAGACACTCATCCCCCGCCTCGACGAAGCCACCCCCAGCCCCAGACAGTCTGGACTAGCGAAGGGAGGGGGCAATAGGAGGGCTTCCTGGGTGAGGCAGAGAAGGGAGGACCTGGGCACGAAGAGGTCTTTCCAGACGTGCACAAAGGGGAAGGGTGTCCCAGGCAGAGGACAGAGCAAGATCAAAGGCCTGGGAGAGGGCACAGCAGGTGAGCGATACAGGCCTGGGGGCAGTGGTGGGGCGCTCCCTCCCCGAGGACCCTAGCCCTGGGGACACTTGCCAGTGGGGACAAAGCTGCAAGGACTGACCCAGCCCTCCAGGCCGGGCCGGGTCTCTGAGCTGTTTGCAAGCCGAGAAAATGTGAGCCATCTAAGTAAGACAAAAGGAGAAAACCCTTTGAGCCCTTGCCACCTGCCAGCAGGGCCCATTTGTCGATGGTGATGTTGCTGTCATTTTGTGGGCTTGTTGAATCCTGACAACAGCCCCGGGAGTGAGCTCTTCACATTAGTCCTGTTTTACAGATGAGGAAACTGAGGTGCCAAGAGGTGACGTCACAGGGCCCGGCTCACAGCAGGCACTCAGTGTTAGTTCTTTATTTTATTTTATTTATTCTTTTGGCCTCACAGCACGGCATGCGGGATCTTAGTTCCCCGACCAGGGATCAAACCTGCACCCCCTGCATTGGAAGTGCAGAGTCTTAACCACTGGACCACCAGGGAAGTCCCCAGTGTTAGTTCTTTTATTATTATAGCTATTGTTGGCAAAGAGCATTATAGACTGTCTCTGAAAGACTTCCCATGTGGTCGCCGTGGCAGGAACAAAAGCAGCCCAGTGGGACAAGGGAGGTGTTCTCGCAGCCAAGTGATCTTAAAAGCAAAATTATACTGTCACAAATTCCTGTAAAAAGTTATGTTGGACGTGGGCTGGAGGACACAGAACGCTTTCGAGGAGGCGCCACAGGCCTGCCGTTTGCCCCTGCTGGACCTGCAGGCTGGTCTTCTGCCCTCTCACCCCTTTTCACACCCTTCTGCCTTCAGAGCCCATCCTGCGTCTGCCCACATCTCACTCCCTCCGCAGCTCCCACCCGGGTCCGGCCTCCATCAGCACCACCTGGACCCGGGTACTCACCCCCATCCTGGTCTCCGGCTCCACCCTCGCCCCCAGTCTGTCCTCCCCACAACAGCTAGTGGCAGCACCAGAGTCAGGTCATGTCCCCACTCTGCCCACAGCCCTCCAGGGCTCCCACCTCCCTGGGGGTAAAAGCCCAAGTCCTCCCCGCGGCCCACAAGGTCCTGCACGACCTGCCCTGTCCCCTCCCTGCCCTCCCCTCCTCCCTCTCTCCCCCTCGCTCACTCTGCTTCAGACACACAGGCCTCCTCACTGTTCCTCCAACACGCCAGGCACGGTCCTGCCCCAGGGCCTTTGCACGGGCTGTGACGTCTGCCTGGACCTCTCTCCCCGCAGATGTCCCCTGCAACTTGCCAACTCACCTCCTTCAGTTCTCAGTTCAAATGTCACCTCCTCATTGAAGCCTCCCTGACACGCCACTGAAATGGTGCCCCGCCCAGCCCGCAGCGCCCCACACGCCGTTTACCCTCTTCTCTTTTTGTCCATCACACTTACCAGCTTCCAAATCCCCCATCATCCTCCTGTGTACTGTTTAGTGGAGCATGGATTATATCCTGGTTGTTATGTCAGCACCCAGCCGAGGAACACAGCAGGGCTCTGTAAATACGTGGCCCCGCCCTGCTCTGGGCGGGGTCCCACTCACTTCACCCCCAAAGATGATGGCTGCTGTGGGGTGGGGGGAGGCAGGGACAGGTAGGAACCATCCGTGTTGTGAGGGTCTCGAAGGCAAGACTTACAAGTGCTTACCAAGCACCTACGTGTGTCAGGCGGAGACTCGGGCCTGGGACCCCATCAGCCAGCAAGGCCGGCGAGGCCCCGCCTTCCTGGAGCTCAGCCTTTGGTCTGGAGGAGGAAATAGTAAAACAGTAAAATGAGGAAACATGTAAATGAATAAGAGTGATTTACACAAAACCGTGCTCGAGAGAGAAAACCAAGGTGACGCGAAACCCAGCCAGAGAGAGGAAGGGCCAAAGCCTGGCATGTTCCCAGGTGGACACAGCAAGTCAGGGCAGACACCTTGGAATCCATCCTGCGTCCACCATAGCAGGCGCTTCGGGTCCTGGCCCGTCTGAGCACCCCGGAAAGGGCTGCTCCAGGAGGGAGCAGGGGCCCTGAGTGCCTCGGGGCACCCACTGCCACGCCCACAGGGTCCTCACACCAAGGGGAGGGTAGAACGAGCGAGAAGGAGACTGGAGGGTGGAGTCTCGGGGAAGGGAGAGCCGAGGGTTCCTGCCTGGGTTCTGGTGGGGGTGTGAGGCCCCGGCCCACCCTCACCACCCCACCCTCGAAGCCTGAAGCCGGGTTAGTTGTCGCTGCAGGGCTCTGGAAGTGGGGGGCAGAGCTTTGCCCCCTCTCACCTTGTCTGGCTCGAAATCCAGGGCTCAGAACCCAGGGGGAACCCCCAGTGCCCGGGATACAGGCCATCTCCAGCATCCTGGGCCAGAGAGTGACTGCCTGTGGGGAAACTGAGGCACGCAGCAGCCACAGGGCTGCCCGGGGGCCTCCAGTAGCTCCCCTCCAGTCACCCACCCTCCGTTCCTCCACTCTGGCCCTCCTTGGATTTGGCATCCAGAGAGGTCTGGCTGGGCCCCCAGCCCCGCATTGGCACTCACAGGTCCCTCCTCGGAGCCAGCCACGCCTCCCAGGGCCTTCCCGGAACGCTGGGTGGTCGGCCCAGGTGTGAGGGGCTCAGTCAGGCCTGACCCCAGACCGGCCAACATCTCACCTCCGGGGGGCCCCGCGGGCTCTGAACACTCCGGATGCAGAGCAACAAAGGTGTGAGCCGGGGGGTGGCCAGGCTCCGGGGGCCGAGGGAGGCTTTCAGCCCAAACGGAGCAGCTGCAGGCAAACCCATGGCCTGGCCTAAAATTCCCCCCACGAATCCACCTTTTAAAGTCCATCCAAACGCTTTTATTTTGCCCTTTTTTTTTTTTCACAGCAGCCTTTTTTTTTTTTTTAACTTTTTGGCCGTGCCTCTCAGCATGTGGGATCTTAGTTCCCTGACCAGGGATCGAACCCATGCCCCCTGCAATGGAAGTGTGGAGTCTTAACCACTGGACCGCCAGGGAAGTCCCCACAGAAGTCTTTTTTAAATGTGTTTTACAAGTTTTTTTTTTTTTTCAATAGGTAAAACAGACTCAGGCCACACAGTATAAAATATACCAAAGGGTGTTCAGGAAAGACACCAGCCACCCAGCCTCCCCAGAGCCCGCTGGCCGGTTTCTTGTTTCTCCTTCCTGCAGTGTTTCTCACCCAAACAAGCGCATCTGTATATTTTTCCTTTCCCCTCACAGAAACGGCATCACACTGCCAGTCCCTGCTGTTTTGCAGCCCATCCGATTTCCTCCCAACAATAGGTCCCAGATTTCTTTCCATTAAGAAGTGTCTCTGGCCTTTTAACGGCTGTGTAATATTCCCTCCTGTGGCTGAATTGTTTGTTATCTGCATTAAAGCACATTCCCTGGTATAAACAGCAATGTGATACAAAACCTGTAATGAGTGTCACTGTGCATGTGGGTCAATATACTCACACCCTTCCTGAAAAATTTTTTTTTTTTTTTTTGGCCGCACCCCGTGGCATGCAGAACTTCCCCAACCAGGGATCGAACCCACGACCTCTTCAGTGGAAGCGTGGAGTCTTAACCAGGACCACCAGGGAAGTCCCTGAAAGTTTTTTTAAGTAATAAATTTGATATTTTTAGAGCAGTTTTAGGCTTATAGGAAAATTAAGCAGAAAGCGCAGAGTTCTCATATAGCACCTTGCTCCCCCAGCGGGCAGGCACCGTTTCCCCTATTATTAACGTCTTATATTAATGTGCTCCATTTGTCACATTTGATGAACTAATACTGATACATTGTTATAAACTGGAGTTCATAGTTGGCATCAGGGTTCACTCTTTTTTTTTGGTTATCTAAAGATATGATTTTTTTCTGTTGAAGTATAGTTGATTTACAACGTTGTGTTAGTCTCAGTGTACAGCAAAGTGATTCAGTTATATATTCTTTTTCATATTCTTTTCCCTTATAGGTTATTACAAGATACTGAGTATAGTTCCCTGTGCTATACAGTAGGACCTTGTTGTTTATCTATTTTATATTTAGTAGTGTGTATCTGTTAATCCCAATTTATCTCTCTTCCCCTTTCCCCTTTGGTAACCACAAGTTTGTTTTCCATGTCTGTGAATCCATTTCTCTTTTGTCAGTAAGTTCATTTGTATCATTTTTTTAGATTCCACATATAAATGATATCATATAGTATTTGTCTTTTGCTGTCTGACATACTTCACTGAGTATGATAATCTCTAGGTCCATCCATGTTGCTGCAAATGGCATCATTTCATTCTTTTTTTTATGGCTGAGCAGTATTCCACTGTATGTATGTATATACCGTATCTTCTTTATCCGTTTATCTGTCGATGGACATTTAGGCTGCTCCCGTGTCTTGGCTGTTGTAAACAGTGCTGCTATGAACATTGGGATATGGGTTCATACTTGGTGTTGTATATTCTGTGGGTTTGGACAGATGTGTGATGACAGGTATCCACCATTATATCACCATGCAGGGTAGTTTCACTGCCCGAAAAATCCTCTGTGCTCCGGCTACTCAGCCCTCCTTCGGCCACCCCTGGCCACCACTGATCCTTTTCCTGTCTCTGTAGTTTCGCCTTTTCCAGAATGTCCTGTAGTTGGAATCAAAGTCTGTAGCCTTTTCAGATCAGCTTTTTTCACTTAGTAACGTGCATTTAAGCTTCCTCCATGACTTGTCATGGCCTGATAGCTCATTTCTTTTTAGCACTGAATAACATTCCCATTGTCTGGATGTGCCACACTTTGTTTATCCGTTTACCTGCTGAAGGACATCTGAGTTGCTTCCAAGTTTTGGCAATTATGAATAAACCCACCATAAATATTCATGTGCAGGTTTCTGTGTGGACGTCAGTTTTCCACTCCTTTGGGTGAATTCCAAGGAGGGTGAGTGCTGGGTCCTATGGTCAGAGTACGTTTCATTTTGCAAGAAACCGCCAAACTGCCTTCCAGAGCGGCTGGACCATTTTGCATCCCAGCAGCAATGAACCTGAGTTTTGTTGCGTCACATCTTCTCCAGCGTTTGATGTTGTCAGTGTTCCAGATTTGGGACATTTCAGTGGGTGTGTAGTTGTACCTCACTGTGGTTTGGTTTTTTTAAATTTATTTATTTTATTTATTCATTTTTGGCTGCGTTGGGCCTTCGTTGTTGCACGCGGGGTTTCTCTAGTTGCGGAGAATGGGGGCTACTCTTCGTTGTGGTGCACGGGCTTCTCATTGCAGTGGCTTCTCTTATTGCGGAGCACGGGCTCTAGGCAGATGGGCTTCAGTAGTTGTGGCACGTGGGCTCAGTAGTTGTGGCTTGCAGGTTCTAGAGCACAGGCTCAGTAGTTGTGGCGCACGGGCTTAGTTGCTCTGCAGCATGTGGGATCTTCCCGGACCAGGGCTCGAACCCGTGTCCCCTGCGTGGGCAGGCAGATTCTTCACCACTGCGCCACGAGGGAAGCCCCCTCGTTGTGATTTTAATTTGCCTAAATGTTTAGATAAACCTTTGTTGAGCCTCCTGTTGGGAGCCAAGCATGGTTCCAACATCTCTTGTACGATTCAGGCTAGGAAGGAGGTGCTAGTACCCCATTTTGCAGATGGGGAAACCAAGGCTCAGAGAAGGATAGCTGTTTGCCCAGGGTCACACAGCAAATGGGGGTAGAGCCAAGGCCCTGTGACTAACTCCAGAGCACTTCCACCTGCAGTGTCCGAGGCCCTGTGCTGGGCACTAGGGACGTAGTGATGACCAAGACAGACCCAGTCTACCCTCCCAAGGCTCACAGTCCAGTGGTGGACACGGACACGTGAGCAGGCAGTTATAGCTCGTGCTGACCAGGGCTGTAATGTGGTTGCACAGGCACAGGGCAGGGGGGACCCAGAGGAGGCACCTGACCTGGCCTGGGTGTCCAGGGAGAAAGGGGTACTGAAGCATGTATAGGAGCTTTCCAGGAGAAGGGGAAAAGAGTGACCCAGGCCAGAGGAACAGCATGGAAGATGGCTCAGAAGTAAGAGGGAAAGGGACGTGGCCAAGAGCACCGACTCTGGTGGGAGAAGGTCCTATGTTCCAGTCCCAGCTCTGCCACTGGTGGCCAATCAGCCCCTTCTCCCGGCCTCGGTTGCCACTCCGCAGCGTAGCTTGGCTGTGAGGATTCAGTAACCCCCATGGGTACCACACTGGGCCAGGCAGGCACGTGGGGAACCAGAGGGTGGGAGGAGGCCAGGAGGGCCAGAGCAGCACCCCCTCCGCCCCGCCCCTGAGCATCTGGAACTCGGGGCCCCAGGAGGACCTGGCCTGGGTGGTGGTGGAATCAGGTAAAAGCATCCAGAGATTCAGTCCCTGGTCTCCCGTCTCAGTGCAAAAGGAAATGGCAGGGTGCAGTGGGGGTCTGCTTCCTGCCCCTGCCCCAAATTGGACACTTCCTGCCCCAGGCCAGACCCCTGGTGGGCAGGGACCGCCCCCCCTCCGCCCTCACTCACCGTCTAGTCCCCATTAGTGAGGCCGCCGGCTGCGGGAGCCTCAGGCCCAGGTGTTCCCTGCCCACGCTCTGCCCCAGTGACCATCACTAAAAATGAATAATGGGCGAAGCAGGCAGGACCTGGAGGGGTGGGGGTGGGGAAGAGAGGCCCCGAAGCTCCTCCCGCACCTCCTCCCCCAACCAGTCCTCCCTCCACTCCAGCCCTGAGGAGCTGGGCAGGAGTCACCTCACCATCCAGCGCCTCCTGTGGCTTATCTAACCTCCTCGTAGCCTGCCTGCGCGGTGTTGGGGAGCTAAAGTTGTCAGATTAAGCAAATAAAAATACAGACGGCCGGTGAAGTTTGAACTCCCAATAGGCAATGAGCCACGCAATACGTGGGATATACTTACACCAAAAGATGATTAATTTTCTACCTGAGGTTCAGATTCCGCTGGATTCTCTCTGGCAGCCCTTTCCTGATCCTGCCTGGGTGAACAGCAGGCCTCGGCTGGCCTTCCTGCGTTATGGGCAAACACCCGGATGCTGATCCGCACGGACCGATTAGAGGGACCCCGGCCCCGCGGGACCCCGGGGACCTCCCTGTCAGGTGTGTCTCCCTCTGAGGTGCTGGACCTGGGGCTCCGGGGGGCCTGGGATCAGGGCCCAGGTGTGGATGGGGGAAGTTGAGGCCGCATCTAGCTGCCAGCCGCAGTGGACATATTTGAATTTGGATGCTGAAATTGTGGCTCTGAAGAGGTCCCTGGGGGAGAGGAAAGGGGGGGGGGCGTGTGCCCACCGCCCCCAAGTACCCACTGCGTGGGGTCTCTGTTGTGTCCCCCAGCTTTCAGCAAGGCTCCGATGGTGAGAGCACCGTCCCCGAAGCCCAGGTTCAAATCCCAGCCCATGCGAGTTGTGAGAACACCAAGTGTTCTCTCGGTGCCTCAGTTTCCTCACCTGTAAAATAGGGATTAATAATAATACTGCTAATAATAGTACCGACTCTCGGGGTCATTGAGAGGATTCAATGCATTCATGTAACAGAGGAGCTTGGCCTGGCACAAAGTTAGTGCTCACTGAAGTGATGGCCTGTCCCGGCCTCCCGGCCCAGGAGGGAGGGGTTAAGCGGGAATCAGAGGCTAATTTTAGCCCTGATGACACCACCTGGCCGCCTGCCTCGTCCAAACATCCTCAGCCAAGCATGAGGTTCAAGGCGTCCCCCACCCCCCAACCTCTGACATCCAAGGAGCCTGTTTGTTCATTCCTGTCGGCCAGAACATTCCTCTCCCGCCTGCTGCCTGCCGGTGCCTGCCATACGGCTCCCTCTGAGCCCCATGTCGCCCGCCCCGTGTTGCCCAGGGTCAGGACCACCTCACCGGTAGGCCCCTTGGAGACAGCCCGTGGCCAGGGGCAGTCGGGGGTGGGCGCAGGGAAAAGGGTGGACAAGAGTCACTCCTGCTCCAAACTCCAGCGTCGCCCGGAGTCTTTGTTTACAGTTCTCCGAGTTAAGAGTCCAACCTTCTGTCCGTGGGGACTCCCAGCGCCGTCATTGATTCAGCACCTGTTTACTGAGTGCCAAGTCCTGCTGGAGACCCAGGCCTTGCCTCCACAGGACTCCCAGTCTTGGGTAAGGCAGTGACAAGCCAGGAAACAGGAGAATTTTTCCACCGTGCTTAATACTGTTCATTCATTTGTTCATTCGAGGCGTGTTTATTAAGGCTGTCCTGTATGTCAGGCACTGTTCGGGGTGCTTGGGGCTCAGCAGGGAACAAAGCAGACCAAGATCCCTCGTGGAGCTGACATTCTGGTTGGGGAGAGAGGCAAGAGACAGTAAATCACAGAAATAAGTCAAATACGTGGTCCAGTTAAATGGTAGTCATTGCTGTGGAGAAAAATAAAGCGGGAAAGGGGACGGGGAGTGCTGGCAGAGGGCAGTTAGACATAAAGTGATTTGAGAGGGAGTTATTTGAGGGAATCAGGTGGCTGTCAGGGTGGAGGGAGTTCCAGGCGGCGGGAAGAGCACGTGCAAAGGTCCTGGGGCACGAACGGTGAGGACACGAGTTGGGGGAGATGCAGCAGAACCTGTGGGCTCTGCCTCGGAAATCGGTGGGGGCCACGAGAAGGTCCGGAGCAGAGGATGAGCCCGATGTGGCCTGACATTCTCCTGCCTGACTCTCCCCTCGTTCTGAGGTCCATCCCCGGAACTGTCACCCTGCAGGCCGAGGGGCTGGGCCAGAGGCTGCAGCTGGTCTTTTGAGATCCAAGTGGCTGCAGGTGGGATTCCAACTGTAAATGAGGACTTCCGGGACATTTGGAGAGCCTGCACTGGGGGAAATTGCTGCTCTCTGGAGACCGCCAGTAGTGATGGGGGCAGGGGGGTGGGGGAATTCTGGGCACACCTTCCCCACATGGCATCTCCATATGCTTCCTGCAGGGCCGGGCCCGGTGCCCAGGTTGCCAGCATTCCTGGCTCAGTGTTTTGCCAGTGGAGGGACAGGTGTCTTAGAAAATTGGAAAACATCCTCCGAAAACAAACCAACAAAATGTATGCTCTTCTGGCTCCTTGTCCCGACAGATCTTCTCCGAACTGTTTTCTTTCTTGCAAAACACCTTCATTGGCTTTTCTGACCCCGAAACTACGTTCCACCAGACTTTCCAGGGAGAGAGAAAAGGCCCTTTGTTCTCCGCCCGCCCGCGTAGCCCCTGGAATTCTCTGTCTCGGCAGCAGCAGCGCACCTAGGCGCTATTGTTTTTTTCTCACACGATTTTGCAACAGGCTTTTTTCCGCTCGACAATAGGTGGCCCTACAGCTTTCATTTCCAGAAATCGAAAAATGAAGCGTGTCCGGCCCCTACCTCCTCAACCCACCACAGGCTGAAATTTAAGCCCCATGAACCCGGCCGGGCTGGGGTGCCGGGGCAGGCAGACCCCAACGTGCCAGGGGGCCCAGGTGAAGAGAGGCTGGGGGCGGGCAGCACAGGGATGACAGGTTTCTGTCACCTTGAGTTCCCCCGCTCCCCTCTGCACACAGCAGCCCCCAGCACCATGACGCCGGGCAGGGAGAAGCCGTATCCTTTAAAATACCATCAGAGGGGAAACTGAGACCCAGGCCTGTGGGTTTCCAGCCCCTGCCCACAATCCCGCCTTGCAGAGAAGGTGTGGGAGGATAATCACCTGAAGAGGATACCGGCATGGGCTCCATTTTGCAGATGACACGACTGAGGCCCAGAGAGGCTATGCCACTCACCCAAGGTCACACAGCTGCCGGCCAGAGAGACTCCAGAGCTCCTGGAGTCAAGAGCTCTGAGGCCAGATGGCAGCCCAGCTCTGCCACTTAGGGGCTGCAGGTGGATTCTGACATTAAATGAGGCCTTCCTGAACATTCCAGAACCTTCTGGGGCTGGGGGAAATTGCTGCTCTGCCAAGGGAGACTGAGTTGGGGGCAGAGGTGAAGTCCAGGCACTCTCTGAGCCTCAGCGGACACCCGGGGACCCCTGTGATGCCTTTGACTGGAGCCAGGCCCCAGGATGGGGGTGGGGGGGCACTGGTGGGTGAGGTGGGCGGCTGCAGTGCCAAGCCCACCAGTGAGCCCGGGCCTGAGCCAGCCTCGCCGGGTCCATGGCACCTCACACCTGGAGCCCTCCCCACGGGCTGGCTACGAGCCAGGATCTTGGGAGGCAGACGGGGCCCTCAGGGGACCAGGCCAGGGTTTCCTTGCAGGCTGGGGCAGGGCCAGTGGGTACAGTGTGGTCGCCACCTCCAACTGAGCTGATGCCTGGCAGCTGACTCCCTCTCTGTCTCCCTCTTTCTGGAAGTTTCTACGAGGCTCGGAGGGGAATGGGAACCCTCCTTGGGCCCCAGCCACCGGGGCCAACCTCAGGAGACACCAGGGCGCCCCTCCTCGTACCCAAGCGCCATCCCGGTCCCACATCGCACATGTGGTTCGTTTCTCACAGGGGTTGGGGGGCCTCCTCCTGAGCCGCCAGTTGCCCCTTGGCTCACAGCCTGAGGCCCCAGGGAGTGCAATTTCCAGCGGGCTGGCAGCTCCCTCACCCACCAGCCCAGGCTGAGCAACGCGCTGGGGGTCCAATGCGGGCAGAGGCCAGGGCTGGGAGCACAGACGGCCCCACCTCGCCCCCCCATGCTGGTCCTCAGGTCAAGCCTGAGGTGGAGGGGCGGTCCCTGGGGTCCCCCACTCTTGGCCCTGGCACCAACCTCTTTCCAGGGAGGCCCCACCTGGCATTGGCCAGGCGAGCCTCCCCCAGAGAGAGTCAGGAAGTCTCTCGGCTCTCTCTGGCTTTGGGCAGGGGGTTCCTCTGGCCCCCAAAGGCTGGACCCCAGGGCCTGGTGTTTGGTCCGGCTACACATCCCGAGGCCAGGAGGCCTTGGTTCAAATGCCAACCCCCTCCACTCCCACCCTGTGCTCCACTTCCCAGCTGTGTGAAGCAGGCAAAAATGTCAACAAAGTCTGAAATTAAATCGTAGGCAGGGGGCTTCCCTGGTGGCGCAGTGGTTGAGAGTCCACCTGCCGATGCAGGGGACACGGGTTCGAGCCCTGGTCCAGGAAGGTCCCACATGCCGTGGAGCAACTAAGCCCGTGAGCCACAACTACTGAGCCCGCGAGCCACAACTACTGAGCCTGCGTGCCACAACTACTGAAGCCCGCACGCCTAGAGCCCATGCTCCGCAACAAGAGAAGCCACTGCAATGAGAAGCCCGCGCACTGCAACGAAGAGTAGCCCCTGCTCGCCACAACTAGAGAAAGCCCGCACACAGCAACAAAGACTCAACGCAGCCAAAAATAAAATTAATTAATTATTTTTAAAATGTAAAAAAAACAAAAATCGTACGCAGAACAGGTGGATTTGAGGCCATAAAACTAAATGATGGGAGGGACAGTGGCAGGAGGACTCTGAGAAGGAGGATGTTAGGGGCGGTGGGGGGAATCACCAGGAGAGGACACGGTCAGGTGTGCCCCTTGGCCGCCAGGGGTGATATCTGGGCGGGGCCGGAACTCACTAGGCTGGTCCAGCGAGGGATTTGGATGGGCAGCAGGTAGCCTGTGTTTCAGTTACACACATGGGCGTCATCACCAGTCCCTGTGAAGTGACAGGACTTGCTGGAGGGGTGCGGGTGGGCAGAGTGTCGGTGATCAGGAGCCCCAAATGCCCCCCATGAACCCCAGTCACCAACTTCCCCTTCTCTTCAGTCGGGATGAGGGCTCAGCTGGGACCGGGGCTCGGCTGGGTCGGGGCTCTGCCTGGCTACAGTTACTGACCACCCCCGACCCAGCCTCCTGTTGCCCCATGGAGCCAAGTTCAGGCTGTGACAGGCCTGTGGGAGGCTCAGGCAGGCGGGGTACGGAAAGATCCTCATCTGTAACCTCCCCCACCCCCGGCTGCCCCTGCCCCAGCCTGCACCCCACCCACGACCTGGTGACAGATGGCTAGAACTCCCGGGGACTGTAGGGGTCTGGGGGTCCTGAGGTGCAGATGTGTGTGGAGACCACCCCCATCACCCAGCTGCCACACAGCGACAAGTGGGTCTGAAGCACAGGGCCCGGAAGCAGGTGGGAGAAGAGGAGCACCGGGGCCTCCCTCTGGCTGCAGACCCGGCCCACCAGGAGCTGTCAGACAGAGGCCTCCTGGAATCTTCCTGGCCCGGCCCCAGGGCAGATAAAGGCCCTCCTTGGCTCCTTTGGGGCATC
The DNA here is from genome assembly GCF_009873245.2 of Balaenoptera musculus. Taxonomy (NCBI): domain Eukaryota; kingdom Metazoa; phylum Chordata; class Mammalia; order Artiodactyla; family Balaenopteridae; genus Balaenoptera; species Balaenoptera musculus. Next base: position 166,858,586 of record NC_045787.1, read on the forward strand.
TCAAAGCGCCGTTGAACAGCAACTCTTTCCACAGAGGAACCTTCCTGCTTGGATCCTCCCCTCGACGGGGAGCTCATTCCCTCTAGAGCCAGTAAGGGAGCATTGGCAGTGCTAGCACAGGCCCTATGTTATATAGGGGGAAACTGAGGCTCTGAGAAGGGCAGTCCCTCTCCTCAGCTCTCTCAGTGCGTTAAAGGCAGGACCAGGGTCCCCACCCAACATAGTTGCAGACAGAGCCAGCCAAACTCTGATCCCAAATGTGGAATAATAGGCAGTGCCCCGCCCACTGCCAGCCCTCCACAGGAGACCTGCTTTGGGGTTTTAAATCCTTGAGATACAGCCCAAGTTCTTTTTTCTTTTTTTTTTTTTTTAAGTGAATGGCGTTTTTTCTTTTTGTTTTTTGTTTGTTTGTTTTTTATTTTTGGCTGCATTGGGTCTTTGTTGCTGTGTGTGGGCTTTTTCTCTAGTTGCAACAAATGGGGGCTACTCTTCGTTGTGGTGCACGGGCTTCTCACTGCGGTGGCTTCTCGTTGCGCATGGGCTCTAGGTGCACGGGCTTCAGTAGTTGTGGTGCGCGGGGTCAGTAGTTGTGGCGCACGGGCTCTAGAGCACAGGATCAGTAGTTGTGGCACGCGGGCTTAGTTGTTATGCAGCACGTAGGATCTTCCCGGACCAGGGCTTGAACCCGTGTCCCCTGCATTGGCAGGCAGATTCTGAACCACTGTGCCACCAGGGAAGCCCCAGCCCAAGTTCTTACTCTCTCTTCCCCACTCTCGTGCTCTCCTGGCTTTTCTGTCCTCATGGGGCTGTCAGCCCAGCAGAGCTAATGACACAGGGTGGCCAAAGCTATGATGGGGGACACCAGGCAGCTGTGGGGGGCCAGAGGAGGGATCTGATTCAGCTCAGGAGACGGGAGGAATCTGGGGAGGCTCCCTGGAGGAGGTGTGTGCACTGAGCTCTGCAGGATGACTAGGGATTAACACGGTGGCGGTGGGGGGGGGGGGGACGGCGGTGGGGGGAACGGGCAAAGAGTGTCCCTGGCAGAGCAGCTTGTGTAGCTGGAGACCCCGCTGTGCCCTTGAGATTCTGAGTGACCATCTCTGGACCTCAGGTTCCATATCGGCAGGGTGGCTGTGCGAAGGCTGAAGGCTTGCCCATCAAGGTTTGGCCTTGGGCTGAGGACACAGTGACCTTCATGAGTTATATTTTAATAACTCACCAGATAATTCTGCCTGTCAGGAGCTAGCCATGAGCAGCTTTGGGTAAGGCTCCTCTGTAAATGTGTTACCACCCAATGTAAGTCCACGTGCCCAAGGCACAGTGAGGCCAAACAGTACCGAAACGTTGGAGTTTGGAGCAGAGAAATGTTTATCGCAGGGCCATGCAAAGAGACAGGTGGCCCGTGCCTTAAAAAGCCCAGACTCCTTGAAGCGTTTCAGCAAAGCACTTCTAAAGGCCAGGTGAGGGAGGGGCCTGGTGCCAGATCCTTTGTCCTTGCATCTGTCCACGTAGGTCAGGTCAAGGTCGGGTCACGATGTTCCTGTAAACCTCCAAGAAAACAAATGTTATTCTCTGTCAGGTCAGGTCATGGTCAGGCTATTCTGTATATTTCAAGCTATAGGCAACATCCTTTTACAAAAGGTGGAGTCAGTATGTCTAAGCACAGACAACAGGAGCACAGAGTTAAAGTAAAAGGTCAGAACTAAAATGGAGTCAGATTTTTCTTTTTAATGCTTTATTGCTATAACTTAGACATTGTAAAAGGCACATATCTTAGGTTGTTGTTGTTGTTGTTGTTTTGGCTGCGCCCTGTGGCATGTGGGATCTTAGTTCCCCAACCAGGGATCGCACCTGCACCCCCTGCGTTGGAAGCGCGGAGTCTTAACCACTGGAACGCCAGGGAAATCCCGTGTCAGATTTTTTCTTTAAAGGGAACGCTATTTATTTATTTATTTTTGGCTGTGTTGGGTCTTCGTTTCTGTGCGAGGGCTTTCTTTAGTTGTGGCGAGCGGGGGCCACTCTTCATCGTGGTGCGTGGGCCTCTCACTATCGCGGCCTCTCTTGTTGCGGAGCACAGGCTCCAGACGCGCAGGCTCAGTAATTGTGGCTCACGGGCCTAGTTGCTCCGCGGCATGTGGGATCTTTCCAGACCAGGGCTCGAACCCGTGTCCCCTGCATTGGCAGGCAGATTCTCAACCACTGCGCCACCAGGGAAGCCCTTGCATCCTCCTTTTTACTTAGAGAATTCTTTCGGGGCTTTAGCTCTCAGCTCACACATCCAGGAAGTCCAGACCAGGCCACAGCCTCCTTTTTTGCAATTTATAATTTATGTTTGTTTACAAGTTTCCTTATGGGTTATCTGTCTCACCCACTTGCTTCTTGCAACATCCCTGGGGCCCAACATGTAGCAGGTACACAAGAAACATTTGCTGACTGAGACGGAAGAAGGGGGTGGGATCTGCTGGAAGGGAAAGTGAGAAGCTTGAAATTCTGCTCACCTGCCCCTCCCCATCCTCCACGGAACCCTGGTGCCCCCACGGAAACCACTTTGAGAACCAGTGGTTTGGGTCAGCCCTTTTCCCTTTATGGATGGGTCAACTTTACGCCCAAAGCCATGTGTGCTTCGAGGCTGCAGGGGAGGCCAGAGTGGTGACTCTAGTCCCCAACTTCCTCCACCCCCTCCCTCATCAGGTCTTATGGTGGAGATTAGCAGAGTCCCACCTTTGCTTTTAGATGATGACCCAGCTCATGGGACAGGACACCCTGTGTCATCTGATGGCAGTTGCGGTGGTGTTGGGCTGAGCTGTGCTGCGTCTATAAATAAGTCCATTTCCTTCTCCTCCCTGGTGTTGCCTCATCCACACCCTGGGTGACAAGCTGTGACTCGGCCCTAGACTTCCTGGTCAGCTGCTTGCCGTCCTGCACGCTGTCCAGCCAGGTAAGGCCTCCCGGGGAAAATGTCCCCTCTCCCAGGAGGCATCGTTGCCCCCTGGGAAGGGCCTTCAGGCTGCTCTCCCCGGGGTCTTTCTGGGTACCAGGTGCGCCAGAGGTGTAGCAGGTGTGGGAAGTTCCGATTGATTTGCCAAACCAGGAGGAGCAGCATTTCTCTCCCTGTCTGTCTGTCTCTCTCTGGCAAAGCTGTGGATTAGAACCCCCGCTGCTTCCTGGCCCCCATCAGCAGCACAGAGCCCTTCCTCCCTCCCACTCTGTCCTGTGGGAAGAGGACCTGAGATGCAGGGGAGTGGGGGGGATTTTGTTTTGTTTTGTTTTTCTGATCTTTGCGGTGTCCCAGCATCATGGCATTTTTTAGTTCCTTTCTAGGAAAAAAAAATCTCTGGTTCCACTTGGGTGGGATCTCAGCCCCCAGCCTCCCACAGCCCCGTTCCTAGATCCATGCTCCTCAAGGTCCCTGCCAAGGGCCTCCATGCCTCCTAGGAGGAGCTACCATAAACCCAGGACAAACAAACTGTATCCATCTTAAGTACATTTCCGCATATTAACCTTCTGTGCACGGCCAAAAACCCTGGCGGCGCAAAGTAGCTTGTGGTCAGAGTTCAGCCTCCATCCCACTCCTGCTTGGGGCTGTCTTCCCAAAGGCCTGTCTTTTGGGTCTCTTTCCAGAAACTTTGGCGTGAACGTGTAATTCCAAATCGCGCTCCCTTTTCATCACACAAGGCCAACTGCCAGCTTCTCCCTTCCGCATTCGGAGGGTTACGCCAGCTCTGCCCAGTAGAAGGAGCCCGCCAGCCATCAGGGTCTTTTTATTTTTATTTATTTATTTTAAAATTTATTTATTTTTGGCTCTGTTGGGTCTTCGTTGCTGCGCACAGGCTTTCTCTAGTTGCGGCGAGCCGGGGCTACTCCTCGTTGAGGTGCGTGGGCTTCTCATTGAAGTGGCTTCCCTTGTTGCGGAGCACGGGCTCTAGGCGCGGGGGCTTCAGTAGTTGTGGCGCACGGGTTCGGTAGCTGTGGCTTGCGGGCTCTAGAGCGCAGGCTCAGTAGTTGTGGCATGCGGACTTAGTTGCCCTGCGGCATGCGGGATCTTCCCAGACCAGGGCTCGAACCCGTGTCCCCTGCATTGGCAGGCGGATGCTTAACCACTGCGCCACCAGGGAAGCCCCTATTTTTTATTTTTTAATTTTATTTTTTGGCCACGCCGTGCAGCATGCAGGAGCTTAGTTCCCCAACCAGGGATTGAACCTGCGCCGGGGGCGTGGAGTCTTAACCACTGGACTGCCAGGGAAGTCCCACATTATTTTTTAAAATGTGGCAGAATATATGAGACCTAAAATTTGACATTTTAACCATTTTTAAGGGTGCAGTTCAGTAGCATTAAGTATATTCCCAATGGTGTGCAACCACCGCCAATATTTCCAAAACTTTTTCATCACCCCAAACAGAAACTTTATATCCAGTAAGCAAAAACTCATCATTCTCCTTCCAACCCTCCCAGCCCCTGGTAACCGCTAATCTACTGTCTGTCTCTATGAATTTACCTATTCTAGATATTTCATAGAAGCAGGATCATATAATATGTGTCCTTTTGCATCTGGCTTATTTCAATGAGCATCATGTCCTCAAGGTTCATCCATGGTATAGCGTGTGTCAGACTCTCTTTCCTTCTTAAGGCTGAATAATGTTCCAGTATATGGATGGACCACATTTGTTTATACACTCATCCTTTGATGGACATCTGGGTTGTTTCCAACTTTTGGCTATTGTGAATCACGTTTCTATGAGCATGGATATACAAATGTCTCTTAGAGTCCCTGCTTTTCAGTTCCTTTGGGTAGATATCTAGGAGTGGAATTGCTGGGTGATATGGAATTATGTGTTTAGCTTTCTGAGGAGCCGCCAAACTGATTTCTGCCACATACGTAATTTTCACCTTTTTACCAGACACATTAAAAAGAATAGAAAGGTACCAGTAAAATTAATTTTAATGCTATATCTTATTTCACCCCATACATCCAAAGCGTTATCTCAATGTGTAATCAACATAGAAAATTACTAATGAGATATTTAACATAGGATATTTTACATTCTTTCTTTCATATGAAATCTTGGCAATCTGGCGTGTATTTTACACTTTAAGCCCGTTTCTATTTGGATGCTAAATTTTCAACGGCTGGAGTGAAAGGGGTAGTGTTTAATAAAAAAAAAAATTTGTTTTACGTTGTTCAGTTTTTAAATTTACATTTGAAATTTACTGACATTCACAATTTCCGTTCCTCTGTTGCATTAGCCACTTGGGGCTAGTGGCGCCCATATTGGATGGTGCAGATTTAGACCCAGCTACTTAATTCTGGAACCTGTTTTGTATCAGGCAGACATGGATTTACCATGAAGTGGATGAAGCTTAAGCTTCAGGGACCCCTAAATAAACATTACTTTCTGTATCTAAGTCTGGACTCAATTTTGTTTGCCGTTTCTTAGAGAGGCTCCCAAAATATGGAAGTTCAGCTTCCAGAAAACCTGGATCCACCCTGCAGAGCTGTGCCAATACAGTGGCTTTATTCATTTTTTAAAATTTTATGTTAATTTTATTGGAGTATAGTTGATTTACAAAGTTGTGTTAGTTTCAGGTGTACAGCAAAGTGATTCAGTTATACATAGACCTATATTCATTCTTTTTCAGATTCTTCTCTCATATAGGTTATCACAGAATATTGAGTAGAGTTCCCTGTGCTATACAGTAGGTCCTTGTTTGTTATCTATCTCATATATAGTAGTGTGTGTATGTTCATCCCAAGCTCCTGATTTATCCCTCCCCACCATGTTTCCCCTTTGGTAACCAGAAGTTTGTTTTTAGTATCTGTAAGTCTATTTCTATTTTGTAAATATGTTCATCTGTATCATTTTTAATTAGATTCCACATATGAGTGATATCACATGATATTTGTCTTTCTCTTTCTGACTTACTTCACTTAGTATGGTAATCTCTAGGTCCATCCATGTTGCTGCAAATGACATTATTTCATTCTTTTGTATGGCTGGGTAATATTCCATTGTATATATGTACCACATCTTCTTCATCCATTCCTCTGTGAATGGATATTTAGGTTGGTTCCATGTCTTGGCTATTGTAAATAGTACTGCAATGAACACTGGGGTGAGTGTATCTTTTCGGATTATGGTTTTCTCCTGATATATGCCCAGGAGTGGGATTGCTGGATCATATGGTAGTTCCATTTTAAGTTTTTTCAGACAAAGATACCCTAATACCAAAACCAGGCTTTATTCATTTTTCACAACTGCATAGTATTCCATTGTCAGAAGGGACCCTAATTCGACCAGTCCCACATCGATGGATAGGTAGCTTATCCAAAACACCCTTGTTTTGTTGGCATGTCTATGGGCATTTGCACCAATCCCTCTGGCCAGAGGGTGAGTGCATTTCAAATAATGAGTCATTATCCCTCATTTCCCTTTCTTAGAAATTCTAGAGCAGCACATGCTGTGCAGTAGAAACAGAACACAAGCCCATGTGTAATTAATATTTTTCTAGTAGCCACGACTTTAAAAATGTAAAAGACACAGGTGAAATTAATTTTAATAATATGCTTTCTTTAACCCAACAGGTCCAAACTAGTATTATTTAAATGTGTAATGAACAGAGGAAGTATTGAGATAATTTTACTGTCTCGTTCTCATCCTAAGTCTTAGAAACCAGGGTGTATTTTACGCCCCCAGCACACCTAATTCGGACACTCAGTTTTCGTCGTAGATCCTTGATCTGTAATTAGACTCCATAAAAATGTCTCGTTGGAGCAGATTTGCCCTTCCAGGAGGTCCCAAATGTACTGTCAAGTTTTCCAATCATTGAATTGGCTATCAGAGGCTGTTTTTGGCTTTGCCTTTACTTTTTATCTTGAAGTTGTCTTCGATTTACAGAAGAGAGAACGTTTTTTAAATTTAATTTAGCATTAAAAACTCTGTCCAACACAACAGCTGCATTTCAAGGACTCAAGAGCCATAGGGGTGCACCCGATGGTGCAGATATTGGTGCAGATATAGAACATTTCCACGATAGCAGAAAGTTCTAGTGGACAGTGCCAGGCTGTAGATCAGAGCTCCACCTGCAAACAGGGAGAGGAGTCTGGAATTACATTAAAAGGAGAGAGTTTGGATTCTGGATCATAAGGGCTCTAGCTGTGTGTATTTGGGCAAGAGACATACCTATCGCTCAGAACCTCCGTTTTCTTATCTGTAAAATGGGTGGCTCCAGGGCCGCAGGAAGTGGAGAGGGGCAGGGCCGAAATCCTAGATTCCGCTCCGGTGGTTGGGCTTTGGAGTCTGGGAGGACTTTGTGACCTCCTGCAGGGACGGAAAGGACCGGGGAGTGGAAAGACATCGGCCAGGCCAAGCGGCCGCCCAGGATCCCCCAGTGCGGGACCAGGGGGGCCATCTTTAAACGCTTATTCCCTGAGCACTTCCTGTGCTCGCCCCATAAACTTGTCAGGCTCTCCGTCACCTCCGGACCTTTGCGTTGGCTGTTTCGTCCACCAGGAATGCCCTTTCCCCCAACTCCTACACTACCTGGTGAGCCCTCAGATAACCTTCCAACGTAATCACATTGTACCCCTCCCAGACAGAGCCCTGGCTCCAAGCCTCAGCTCCAGGGCACTGGGGAGCACCTTGTAACCAGCTCTGTCTTCCCCCTAGGTTGGGGAAGACTCTAGGAAAGCTGGGAAAGGGCAGGGTCGAGGTCAAGGTGGGACCCGAGAGCCGTCGGAACCTATCCCAGGTCCAGAGATCACGTGGCCTAGTGGGTAGGAATAAGTGGACTCTGAAGCTGGATGCTTTTCGTTGGAATTCCAGCTCTGCCGTTTTCTCGCACTGAGTCCTTGGCCTCAGTTTTCTCGTCTGTAAAATAGGAATAAGAACAGTGCCTCCTACCTCAGGACTCGTAAAGATGAACTTGGGTAACCTGCATCTGCCCGCTAGGCATGTGTTATTATTTTTGTTATCAGTGATGCTGTGTTCACTGTCCCCTCCTCCCAGCTCCTCTGACCCATGGATCCACCCGGCTGGGCCAAGATAAAATGTTTCTGGCACCACTGTCTCCCCGGGCTGTTGCTGCAGCTGCTTTTGGCTCTGTGCTTCTTCTCCTACCTGCGTGTGTCCCGAGACAAGCCCACGGGGGTCCCCAAATTGGGGGCCCCCTCCCAGGCCACTGCGGGGCCCTCCACCCACCCGCCTCTGCATCTCCTGCTGTGGACGTGGCCATTCAACACCCCGGTGGCTCTGTCCCGCTGCTCGGAGATATGGCCCGGCACAGCCGACTGCCACCTGACCGTCAACCGCAGAGAGTACCCTCGGGCGGATGCGGTCCTTGTGCATCACCGATAGGTCAGCTCCAGGCCCAAGGCACAGCTCACGCCTTACCTGCGGCCCCCCAGCCAGCGCTGGGTCTGGTTCAGCATGGAATTGCCCAGCAACTGCCCCAAACTGAAGGCCCTGGACGGATACTTCATCCTCAGTGTCCTACCGCCAGGACTCAGATATCTTCATGCCGTACGGCTAGCTCGAGCCATGGCCTGGCCAGCCTGTGGACACAATGATGAACGTCTCGGCCAAGACCAAGCTGGTGGCCTGGGTGGTGTCCAACGGGAGGGCGGACTCGGTCAGGGTGCAGTACTATCAGAAGCTGCAGCCTCACCTCCAAATGGATGTGTATGGACGCTCCCATGTGCCGCTGCCCCAGGAGGTCATGACCGAGAGGCTGTCCCAGTACAAGTTTTACCTGGCTTTCGAGAACTCCTTGCACCCTGACTATTATCACGGAGAAGCTGTGGAAGAACGCCCTGCAGGCCTGGGCCGTGCCAGTGGTGCTGGGCCCCAGCAGGAGGAACTATGAACAGTTCCTGCCACCCGAAGCCTTTACCCACGTCGAAGACTTTCAGAGCCCCAAGGACTTGGCCCAGTATCTGCTGGCGCTGGTCAAGGACCACACCCGCTACCCGAGCTGCTTCCGCTGGCGGGAGACGCTGCGGCCCAGATCCTTCAGCTGGGGCTTGATGTTCTGTAAGGCCTGCTGGCGGCTGCAGCAGGATCCCAACTACCAGACGGTGCCCAGTATCACGTCTTGGTTCACGTGAGCCAGCCAGCCTGGGGCCTGGGCTGCTGGGCATCTGGGGACCTTGGTGGCTGGAGCGCTCCCTTACCTGGGGCTTCCCCTACTGGGCACCTCTGCTGCCAGGAATGTTGCTTCCGTGGGACCTCGCTTGCTAGGAGCTTCACCTGCTGGGGGCGGGGGGGGTCACCTACCAGGGGCTGTGGCTGCTGGGCGCCCACCAAGACACCCACCCCCTGGGGAACTAGCCTTGGTGTCCCGCCCACTGGTGATGGCTCTGGTGGGTTGGCTTGTGAGTACTGCTGCTTTGTCAATGAACCGCCTTGGGGGTATGCAGGTTGGGTAATACTGACACCATTTTCCAGATGGGAATGCTCTGAGGAAAACTGGTGTGTCCTCCCTTACTCCAGATCAGCGGTTCTCACTCCAGGACGATTCTGCTCCCAGGGGACGCTTGGAGTGTCTGGGGACATCTGTGGTTGTCACAACCTGGGGGTGGGCTGATAGCATCTAGTGGGAGGGGGCCAGAAATGCTGCTCGACAGCTTACAGTGCCCAGGAGACCGGGTGCAGAGTGGGTGGGACTGGGGGCAGGGCTGTCTGGGGGTCCACGTGGGGCAGGGCTGGGACAAGGGGACGTTCTACACCCAGTGCAAGGATAGAGGAGGGGCAGGAACTGCCCCCAAAGGAGGGCAAGGGGAGAGGGTGTGACGCGGCGCGTGTGACTGTGAGAGCGGGTGTGACGGGGGACGATCACGTGGGGCTTGGAGTGCGGGTGGGCGTGGCCGCGTGTGACTGAACAGGCGGCCCCTGTGTTCTTGCAGGTGACCTTGAGGACGCCCCTCTCTGAGTGTGCTTGACCACTGAGCGTGTAAGCATGTGGACCGTGGGTCTGCGTGTGATCCTAAGCCCCGTGTGGGTGGCAGTCTCTGTGCCCTGTGTGAATGTGTGTGTGTGTGTGTGTGTGTGTGGCGCGCACTGCTGAGAACCCCAGCCTTGGGGTCTGCGGGGGCAGCTCTGTTTACTTTCCAATTCTCTGGTGGGCTGGGCCAGTGCCCTGTGGTTGGATCTGGGTGGGAGATGGGAAGGCCGAGGTCCCAGGAGGGTGCGCACGCGTGCACACACACACACACTCACACGCACACCAAGGCAGCCAAGCTTCAGGGACCACAGACCCGGGCTCCAAGGCCAATTTTCCTGCTGTGTGTCCTGGGCTGAGCAACTTCCCTCTCTGAGGCTCAGGGCCTTCTAGGATGGGGAAACTGAGGCTCAGCTTCCCCAGCGTCTGGGAACTCTGGCCTCTCTGCCATGGCTGGGCTGAGTCAGCCCAAACAGTGTAGGAATCCACCACCCCAAACCTCAGAGTCAGAAGATTGCGGGGGTGGGTGGGGGCCCCAGCCAGCCAGCCTGCTCTGAAACTGCCTTCCAAGCAGGCCACCCACGGTCTGGGACCTGGCCTCCAAGCCCTGCTCTCGGAGCTCCCTGGAAGTCCTCCCTGTTAGCTGACTCCAGTGTTTCCAGCTGCAGCCTGGGGGCGGGGCGGGTGCTGGGGAGCAGGGAGCTGGGGGTGTTCCTGCCTGGCTGGGTGAGACTCCCTGGGGGCAGCTTCTGATTCAGGATGGGGGTTGGGTCTGGGAAGGCCGGAGCGCAGATGTGTGGGAAAAGGGGGGAGGGGGCCAGTCTAGGAGACACAACAGTAAAGAAGGGAAGGGGCTGTTCTCTGAGAGCCCTGGTCTGGGGTGGGGGGAGGGAAGAGGAAAGACGACCATGCTCTCGATCGGGAAAGCTGTGTGGGAAGGGGAAGTTGCGCCTTCGAGACCCCCCACCCCCAGTCTGAGGGGAAGAAGGGGAGGGGTCCACGCCATCTGGTCTCCCGGGTGCCAGCTCCGTGCTGGGAGCACCCACTCCGTTCCCCGCCCCTCCTCAGCCCGTGGGACCTGCCGACCCCTCCCCGCCAGCTGGGAACCCAACACCCCGGCGCAGTCCTGGGCTTGCCAAGCATCAAGGTGACACCACGGGCAAATCTAAACACCGCACCGCGCTTTTTCCATCCTCCACAGGGGCTTGTCGTAAATTCTCCCTCGGGCTTCCGCCAGAGCTTTTATGGCCCCAGGACCTAGGTCCCTGGGGACCCGGCTCTGCCGCAGCGGGCGCCGGTTTCGGGCTCGATGGGGTTGGCGCCCGCCCCAGACCTATCCCCGCAGGGAGATGGGCAGCGAGCTTTATTTTTAGCTAGTGAAAGGAGATAGTGGCTCCGAGTTCACCCTGGTGAGGGCTGACCAGGCCCGAGGAGGCCTGTTGGGTGAGGGAGACCTGGTCCACCTGGACCTCAGTCTTCTCATCTGCACTGTAGTTACACCTTCCCTCCCCAGAAGGACACCTTGCGGGGAGGCGGGGAGGGAAGGGGCACGGGGACCTGTAGAGAGGTGGGAAAGAAGGTCTCTGCCGACATCCCCCCATTCACCCCACTTTGCTTTTTGTACCCCGGAAACAAGACCCTCTTTGCATCTACTTTCCTTTTCCCCCAAAGCAAATGGGATCCTCCCACGATCCTGCAGGTGGTACCCGCACCCGTCCCCCTTTTCCCAATGGAGATGGCGCCTCCTCCCCGTACGCCCTCTTGCCCCTCCAAGATGTGGGCACCCCGCGAGCGCGGAATCACAACCCGGGCTCGATTTTCCACACTTTATCTTGGTACAGTTATCGCGAGAGTCCTGAGCCCTCGACGGCATTTTCTGCGCATGGGCAGTCTGTCGCGGGGCTTGCCAGGCGGGACGGTGGGTGCCGTCGGGGCGGGGGGGTGTGGCCGCCGTCTCGCCGGGCCCGGTGAGGTAGGGTCACACGCAGGCGCACTCGCGCGCCGACAGCTCGTGGACCGTGTGGTAGCGACTGTGCGTGTCCAGGAAGGACACCTCGTCCTCGTAGGCCGTCGGGCGGCAGCAGGGCTGCGCCCGCACCCGCTCTCGCCGCACTCGCCGCCGCTGGCGCAGGCGCCGCAGCCCCAGGTCGTAGACGCGCGCGGCCGCCTCGCACGCGCCTGCGCAGTAGCGGAACAGCACCGTCTCGTCCGACGCGTAGCCCAGGCCCAGCTCGCTCACGCGCACCTCGAGCTCCCGCAGCCCGCACGGCCGGGTCCCCGACCGCGCACGCGCGCGCCGCCGCCGGGGCCCCGCCCGACGGCGCGGACCCGGGGACCTCCCGGCCCAGGGTGTCAGTTCGCGAAGCTCCACCGCGTCCGGGGCGCCTTGCAGCAGTGCACGGTCTGCGAGGGGATGGAGAGAATGGGGTAGGAATCAGTGGGTGGGTGGGTGGCAAGAAGACCCCTACCCTCGCTGTTCCCTGCGAAAAAGGACCCTTGTGGAGACTCAGAGGTGCTAGTGCACCCTCTCCCGCCCACTTATCTTGCTCCCGGATTCCCGCTCATGCACCCTCTCTGGGCGGTGTGGGGGGGTGCATATCCACACCCGCACGCTGGGTCCCCAGGGCTACTGACACCCTTCTCTGGACCCTACACCTACGATGGACTGCTCAGAACCTGGCACATACTGTACCACATTCCAGCCTGCGCCACCTTGAGCTGAGCTGACTCGAGTGTCTGTCTCCCTTTGGACACCCCCCGCCCCCAGCACTCTCTGTGGACCCCCATCCGTATGCAGAGCAGCACTGGGGATTTTGCCCCTTTTCACTGAGCTGCTCTCACCTCATTGAAGAAAAGGGAGGGCTCAGCAGGGAGTGTGGTGATCCAAATCCCTGTTCCTACTCGGCCCCAGCTGCCCCCACCCCTATGCTGGGCCACCCCCATGTTACAGGTGAGGAAACTGGGCATCCAAAGGGGAAAAGACGTGCCCAAGGCAGGTGCAAGTGGCAGGGAGAGAGAAGCCCAAACAGCAGTTTTGCTTCCATCGTGTGCCCAGGTTTGGCCCAAGTCCAGCCCTCTTCTCCCACAGCTGCTCGTGCCCGGAGCCATAGATTCCCAGAGCCCCACAGTCTACATTTATTTCCCAAGCGGCTGCCCCTGCCCCAGTACTCCTCAGCCCCAGGAGATAAGTGCAGACGTTGCAGTGGCAGGCAGTGTTGACAGTGGGTCTGCAGGCAGGGGGGCTCCCAGCCCCTGAGCAGGCGGCAGTCACACTTGCGCTTGGGAGAGGAAATCCTGAGTTTAGCCCGCACCTGCCCCCGAGGCTGGCGCACCTGGCTGTCAAAAGAAATAGCTTCCTGGGAGGTCCGAGGGGGAAGGGCTGTCTGTCACCCTGGGCGTGTGTCTGTTTCCACAGGGGGTCTCAGAAAGCAGACAAGCCCAGGTTCGGAGCCTTGCTCTGCCACTGTCAGCCTTGTAGTTTCAGGCAGGTGATGGCCCTGTTCTGTGGCCCAGTTTCCTTGTTTTGCTCAGTGGGACTTGCGGAGTCCCCACTTTGGCTGGGACTGCGAGGGTGGAAAGGTGGGGGGGCACCGAGCAGCATCTTCTGAGCTCTTGATGCCCAGGGGCAGGAGCAGGGTGGCCGGCACTGCTTGCTCTGGCGTTAGGTTGAACCTGGCTCACTTCTGATGCCTAAAATTCCACCATTCATTGTGCCCACCCCAAAGGTGTGTATCTAGAGAGTTAATTCAGGGGATTGCCAGTTAAGATACAGATGCCAGATGCCCAGTTAAATGTGAATTTCCAGTAAATAATGAATAATCTTCTAGTATATTATCTGTCCCTGCCTCCCTCCAGCAGGCCTGGCCACGTGCACAGGGTCTGGAACACAAAGAGATGAGGTCCTCACCCCCCTGGCCCAAGCCTGAAATTCCGCCATCAGCGCATTAGTCCCAGGGCCTAGAACATTGGGACTTTGGGGGATCGGGAGCCACCCCCTTCCCCTAGTAGGGCTGGGTCCGGGGACAGGGTGCCGGGCAGGCGGAACCCAACCATGGGCTGAGATCCTCCCGGGTGCCTGGAATTCCACCACGGGTGCTTTGCCCCCCGGCCCTGGGGCACTAGCTTTGGGGGGCACCCCCCGGGTCTCTGGGACTCAGTGTCCTGGGAAGGACTTTGCCGCCTGTAGGGGGGAGCGGCAGGGGCGGACGTGGAGCCCGCGCCTGAGGCCACCCTTGTCCTTTGTGAGGACAAGAAAGAAGGATTGTGTAGGCCGGCAGGGCGGGTGCGGACGTGCACGCAACCCCTACCCACGGGGGGCCACGCCCGCGCCCCGCCCGCGCGGGTGCACGTGTGGATGAGCGCACAAGAAGTCGAGGCCCACGCACCGCCCTGGCCCCACAGAACCTGCAGAGCGCAGGCGCCAGGGGCGAGTGGGGAGCTGGGCCGTGGCAGCCACGCGCGCCGGGGTGGGCGTTTCCATTTTTCTACCTCCCAGCTTCTTCCCACGTCGTTCTCTCCCATCCTTCTCCCTCTCTTTCTGTGCCTCTGTGTTTCTGTTTCTCTTCCCATTTCTAGGACTCTTCCTATTTCTAGGGGTCTCTCTGTCTCCCCCTACCCTTGGTCCCTGTCCACCCTGGCAGGTCACTAGGGCCTCGGGTTCGGCCTCCCTCTCCCTCCACCCCCCCGCTGCGCTGCAGTGGCCGCCCAGGCCGAATACCCAGGTCTAATCTCCATCTGGTCCCCTGGCCCCTCAGGGCTAGAGCCTAATTCCTTGTGACAGCTGAGCCGAGAGACCCCAGTTCCCAGCGGCCATCCCCTCCGACACCCCTGCCAGGCCGTTGTGGGGATTTGCACCCTCCCTCCACCCCATCTAAAATAAGCCTCTGTGGCCCTGCCCCACTGCGTGAAATTCCACCATTGTGGCCGCTGCGACGTTGGGGGTATCTGACCCAAGACAGGGGAGAGGGCTTACACTGGGCCAGGCGGGCAATTCGGGCGTCCAGGGTGCGAGGCAGCCGGCGCAGCGGGGCAAGCGCGGGTCCGAGGCGGTGGCTGAGGAGCAGGCCTTCCCGACACATCCAGATGGAGAGCACGGAGCTGCAGAGCACCGAGGCCAAGGCCGCCGCCTTCCAGCGCTGCATCCTCAGCCTGCGTGCACGGGATGGTCAGCCACACGGCCTCCGTCTGTCTGTCAGGCAACAAATGAACGGGCACGGGGTGCTGGACCAGGCACCGGAGATACAGTGGGGCCCCTGATTTTGAACCACTCCTGCTTAATGATCAATCATAACATAGAAGTGATTCATCAAGGAACCACTGAACAAGGTTGTGAAGAACGCTGCCAAGGATGGGGTGGGCACTGTGCCAGGGGTAACCTGGGAACCACCCCCGTTCGGGGGTCCCAGAGTGCTTTCCTGAGGATTGAGGAAAGTTGAGACCTGAACAAAGGTAGGAGTTGGCCAGACAGAAGAGAACGGCACCTTAGGCAGGGGTAACAGCCAGTGCAAAGATCCTGGGCGGTGACCCCAGATGACCAATCCAGCCAGGAGGCTGGGGTGGCTGGAGCCCAGTGAATTTGGGGAAGAGTGGACGGAGGTGAGAACATCCCCAGCAGGGGGCACTGTGGGACAAGGGTGGCGAGGAGAGGTGGTGCTTAGAATACAGTCCGGGAGGCCAGAACCCTGGGGTTGAGACATGTTGATGTCCTGGGAGTGACTTCCTGACCTTCTCTGAGCCTGGGTTTCCCCTCCAGACAAACTGATGCCCAGAAGTGGGCAGCAAAGGACTAAAGCTGCCCTCGACCCACCTCCAGGCCTTTGCACAAGCGGGTTCTTCCATCCAGAACATTCTCTTCTCCACTGTTTCCCTCCCATTCCATTTTCAGTCTTAGCTTGGACGGCGCCTCCCTCCGGAAGCCTTCCCTGACTGCTCCTCCCCCCCAGCCCCAGGCCGGCGCAGGGGGACTCTCTGGGCCCCCACAATGCGCTAAGCGTCCCCCATTAGGGCACCGATTACTCAGTGTTCTGGCTGCCTAGTCGCGTCATTCTCGCAGTAGATGTTTAATAACCCAGGCGCACCTCCACACCTCCACCCTATCCGAGAAGCTCCCCGCCACTGAGCAGCCTCCAGCCCGCGTTTACATTCCCCCGCCCGGCTGCCTGGTGTCGGCCCTCGCGGGGCCTGGCGGCCGGCCCGGTGTAAACATTTACACAGAGAGCTGAAAGCCCGGCTGGACGGCGGTCAGCGCCTGGGCTCGGCCGCGGGATGCGGGGCGCCCCCACGCGCGTGTTTCGGGCCGCGCAGGCTGGCCAGAGCTGCGCTGAGCAGTTATTTGCGTGCTATTTGCATCTCGTTTGCATGTGATTTGTATGTGTTGGCGCGCGGGGGTGGGGTGGAGCGTGGTTAAGAGCAGTAAGGCTGGAACCGTCTCTCCCCCGCCCCATGGATGCAGACAGTAAGTAACAAAGGACACCTATTAAGCGCCTGCTGTGTACCAGACCAGGTGCTGAGACCACGACGGAGGCATTATAACCTCCATTTTACAGCTGGGGAAACTGAGGCACGAAACAGAGAGAGGGGCTTGGCCAAGGGCACAGCTACGAAAGTATCTGGGATTCACACCCTGGTTCTTTGATGCGACATACACCACATGGGGGGAGCAAATGCTGTGGAGCTATTCCGAGGACCTTACACTATTGGCGGTATTTGATACTGCCATTATTATTACTGTTGTTGGTGGTGATGGACAATGGGCTCCCCGACATGGGAGCATGTAGACAAACCCTGTCCCAGCCTGGAGATCTGAGGACACAGCACAAGTGCAAAGGCCCTGGGACAGGGCCATGCCTGGCTTGTTGAAGGAACCATCACGGCAGCCCCATGTGGCTGGAGCAGAGTGAGCACGGGAGGAGGTGAGGGCAGGGAGGGGATGCGGACAGGTCATGCACGGCCTGTGGGCTGCGGGGAGATTTCATTCTCAAGGTTGTGCAGCAAGCTGAGGTCAGCCCTTGCATTTGTCAGGTGCCCAAACCCACTGCGTTTACTCTTAATGAGCCCCTACTTTATGCCAGATCCCATTCTACAAACTTAATGCATATTATTAAGTCATTTCAACCTCACAAGAGTCCTTGTCCGCATTTTACAGATGGGGAAACTGAGACCCAGAGTGGTGAAGTGACTTGCCCAGGGTCACAGAGCTGAGATTAGAACTCTGGTGGCCTCACCCAACCTGGGAAGGGGAGACAGGCAGGGAAACCCACCCAGGCTCAAGACCTCAGGTGGGCAAAGCCCTCTCTGGACCCCCACCCTGCTTGTCCTCACACCCAAGTCTTGGAGTGGTGTGCCTCGGTTTCCCTGTTAGACTGGAACAAGGCCCCCTGCACAGCGCCGGCCTGAAAGAGGGGGCTGAGAGGGTAGATGGGTCTCCAGCCCTGAGAAAGCCCAGCCACAGCAGCCCTTGGAGCCACAGACCCCCCAGAGCTTTGATGGGGGGCAGGAAAGCAGGGGGCCGCTGGTGGAGGGGGCCCGGCAGGCGCAGCTGATAAGCGTCTGTTAACAATGGGCCTTTCTGTATGGGGGCCACCCAACTGGTTTGTCTCTGGCACAGACCTGACAGGGAGCAGGTGTGGCGGAGGGCACAGGGAGGGGACCAGGTGTGCACGATGTGTGTGCTTGTGTCAAGGCGAGGCGGGCACTCACACGGCACACTTGGGGGCTCACCCTCACACCCAGCGTTCCCATGCTCACATATGCTCTGACCCACTCACACACACACCCTCTCACGTGTGCCCAAACACTGTTGCACACACACCCTCGGACACTACCCCGCTCACACATTCCAACATGCTCTTGCACACTCAGATCCCATCGCGCTTACACACTCAGTGTTCTCACACACCCTCAAACAGGATTACACTCACACACCTGAACACCACCACACTCACATGCTAGTATGTTTCACTCTCACACGTGGGCATTTTATGCACAAACATGATCACCCTCGAGCGCTACCACTCACACACTAGCGTTTGCACACGTGTACACACGCCCTCTGACTTGCACTCAGGAGCTCCCCCAATCACACCCCTTACACTCTCTCATGGCCGTGGGAGCTCCTGCACACCCTCGATACTCACACACACTCAAGCACCTTCACACTCAGACATACATTGTCTCTTGCACACTGACACAGAGAATGGGCACACCACACACATGCCTCCTCCAAGCCCTCCTGTGAGCACTTGAACTTGAACTTGTGCATGCACGGGCGTGCCCATCATCACCTGCATCCCGCATTCCAGCCACCCGCACACACACCTGGGGGGCACACACATGAACACGCCGCCAGTGCTGGCGGGCCCTCGGCTGCAAAGATTCTGGGGGGAGAGTGAGCAGCACAGACACGGGCTGCAAGTGGGAAGAAGGGAAGTGGGGGGGGGCAGAGTGACCCAGGGGAAAGGGCCACTGGTACCCGGCCCAGCCCCACACCTGCTGGCATTTCAGGTGCCACCCATCTGCCCAGACAGGGCCTGGCCCAGGGTCCCCTCCCAACCCAACAATGTCCAGACCCTGGAGAATCCTCACTGCCCAGGGAAGGGGGCACCTCCCTTCCTGGGGGCCAGGCCGGTCTGAACCGCAGCAAGAGGGATCTCGGATAGACCTCCACTTCTAGCTGGAGGCCACAGAGTGCCCAGGGCTGGGGCAAGGAAGGAGGAGAAACTGAGGCTCAGAGAGGGGAGATGAGTAGCCCACAGACACAGCCAGGCGGAAACCTCCAGTTATTCTGAGAGCAGAGAAGTAGGGTGAGGGTGTGTGGGTGTTTCTGGCAGCTTCCTTGATGGTACCAGAAAACACTGCTTATTATCTTGATGTCCCAGCTAAGTTCCAGGGCTCCACCTTTCCATCGAGCTTCCCAGGGAACACCCACCAGGCATACCTGTCCCCGGGGTCAACAGCCTTTGTCCTGCAGAGCTCCTGACCTCAGGGAGGAAACTACTTCATGCTTGTTCCCAGGAAGAGGAAGGAGGGGAGGGGAACCCTCTCTCCATCCACTCATCTCTCTAGTCTGGGGAGGCCTGGAATCGGGGCCTGGCTCCATCCGGCAAACTCCTACTCATCCTTCAAAGCCCCAGCTCTTAGAGCCCCTCTTCCAGGAAGCCATTCCTGCTCCCCATCTTGCCCCCTCCCAGCCGCAGTTCCCTCCCTCTTGCCCAGCTCTTCCAGCACAGTGTCTGCGTCCACGTCTGTCTTTGCTGGACGGTGGAGGTGCTTCTGGAGGGGCACCCTGGGCTGGGTCCTCTGAAGGCAAGGGCGGGCTTTGATAATTCCATCCACCGTTGACAGGTGGAGCTGTGGTGCCTCCCTCCATGAGCACCGTTCTTCCTCTGCACTTCACTCCCAGACACGTCTCTGGTCCTCCCGTACCTCCGTTTCCCCAACTTCAGAAAGGGCCCGAGGCGGGCTGCCCAGAACTGTGGGAATGACTGGGTGGCTCGTGGGGCTGTCATCACTGCCCATGGGCGGAGCGAGCCAGGCTGGGAAGCCACATGGGCAGCTGTGGGGGCGGCCTGCACGTGCGGGCCAGCCCTGAGGAAGGATACTTCTGAATGCTGTGGCACGTGGGGTGCAGACAGCTGAATTCGCACCCCGATCTGCCTCTTCCTGGCTGGATAACGTGGGGGCAAGCTCCTCCCCCTCTCGGAGCCTCAGTTCCCCATCTGTACAAGGGGCTGCACAGGACACCTTGCTCATCTGGAGGGCCGTTTCATTCAGTGAAGTCCTGCAGGCCTGGCCGATGTCCTGCAGCAGCTGGGCCCCGAGCATCAGACACGTGCTTGCACGCCCTTAATTCCGTTTCCTCCATCAGTGTTACAGGTCTGGGGCTGGCAGCTGGGCCCATTCCCAGGGCAGCCCTGTTCATCTCCTTTCCCCCAGGTGGCTCCTGGGGGTTCCCTAGGGTTCCACTGATGGGGAAACTGAGGCCCCATGAGGGGCGGGACTTGCGCCTCTCTCAAGACAAGATTCAATGGTTCTGCAAAACAAGAAACAAATTCCACAGCCCACAAAAATGTGCCCCCTCCCTTGGAGGGCCCAGGGCCCAGCCCCACCCCATGGTGGGAACCGGGAGGCTGGGGCAGGCGCAAGCCGGCGACACACATCTGGGGGTAAACCAGGAACATCTGGCTAGCACAGCTGGTTCCGATGTCACATCTGCGGGGGGCGGGGGCCAGCCTGTGGGGCGGCCTCATGGGAGGGTGCAGGCACAGACACCCCCAGCAGAACCTTCCAGGCCTGCCCAGAGGTGGGAGCCCAGCATCTCCTTCTTTCCCCCTAGCCCAGGAGCTGCCTGCTGCCCAATCGCTAGAACCATCGCTGGCTCCCTGCTACTCTGAGAATCAAGTCACGGGTCCTGAGCTTCTCTTAAGGGGCTCTGGGTCTGTCTTTGCCAAAGTGAGGCTGAGGGGTGGACATCCAGAGAGGGTGATTTCTGGGGAAGACTGTGTTGGTTGCTTTGTGTTAATAATAGTAGTAAAAAAAATTAGCTAATACTAACACTAGCAAACAACACCATTGATGCTGTTCTAAGCACTTTACATGTAGTGCCTCATAGAAAGGTGTGGACCATTTTATCACCATTTTGTAGACAGAAAAACTGAGGTCCAAAAGACTGAAGTGACTTCCTCAGGGTCCAACGGAGCGTAAATGGCCAAGCTGGGTTTTGAACTCAGGTCGTTGGGCAAACTCCTACTCATCCCTCAAAGTCCCAGCCTCAATGCCCCCTCTTCCACATTCTTGACCACTGTACCATATGGCCTCCCTAATAACAACAACAAGACCAAGAATAATAACACTAACACCTGGCAATGTTGGCTATTCCATTTATTTAGTGCCAAGCACTCTGCTAAGCGCTTTCCACATGTTTGATTCTCCCCGCAGTCCCTGGAAAAGATGTTATTATTATTATTATTAGCCCCATTTACCACATGGGGAAACTGAGGCTTGGAGAGGTAGAGTGACTCACTCAAGGTCACACAGAAATTAAGTGGCTGAGCTGCGGTTGAACCTGGGTCTGACTCTAAACTTGTTCTCTCAATGACTCCACAACCCCAGTAACGAGGGTGGTGCTGGGGGGAAAGGGAGAAGCAGGGTCTTGCTGCTTGGGAGGCCAGCAGGGCTGAGATCCAGGAAAGTAAAAGGTTTTCTCAAAGACACACAGCAGAGCAGAACTAGCAAGTAAACAGATGGCCCACATGGCAGAAAGCCCAGTGTGCCAGGCTGGGTTCTGCTCCCAACACATTCACCCAACACTTATTGAGTGCCTACTGTGTGCTGCACCAGCCAGGGAACTCGGGATGACCAAGGCCAACCTGGGCCCCCATCTTCACCAAGCTCACCATCCAATCAGGGAGATGGATAATAAAAAAAAAAGAAAGAAAGAAGGTAATTTAGGAAATTCCCTGGTGGTCCAGTGGTTAGGACTCAGCGCTTCCACTGCTGGGGCCCCAGGTTCGATCCCTGGTTGGGGAACTAAGATCCCGCAAGCCACGCAGCCAAAGAAAGAAAGAAAGAAAAGAAACAAGGTAATTTAGAGGTTGACAATGCAACAACAGCCCCCAAATAAAACAAGGTGAAGCGATAGTGACTGGTGCTGCTTTTAAGCTGAGTGGTCAAGGAGGGCTTCCCAGAGGAGGCAGCATTTGTGCTGAGCCCACATGAAGATCTAGGAAGAGTGCTCTAGGTGGAGGGAACCACACGAGCAAAGGCTCAGAGGCAGGATGATGGCTTTTCAAGGGGACCGGTGTGACCGGAGCAAATGGCCAGGAGATGAGGAAAGATAAGGGGGTGTCCTGTGCCCCGCAGGGTCAGCCCTCCATTCCCCACCAGTGCCTGGAGCCCTCTTCCTGTACCGGCCGCTACTCGGGCGTGTTCTCGGGAAGCCTGGGCCGGGGAGCGCGCGCACGCGTGCGTGCGTGTGTGTGTATGTGTTGGGGCCACCAGCTTTTCAGACCCGCCGTTTCTGGCCCGGCCCTCTGCAGCTGGCCCATAAAATTCCCACCTCAACAATACCAGGCCGGTCTGGCTTAGCCAGGCTGGTCTGGGACCGGCCTCGCAGGCATCTGGGGCGGGCAGGGTGCCCTCCCTTGGGGGGAATAACAGGATCAGCCTAATGAGGCCTGGCACGGCTAAGCAGCTGGCATGGGGCCCGGTGGGTGGTGCGAGGGACGTGGGTCCTCCGGGAGTGGCCAGGAGGACACCACACAAAGCTGACCATCTGACAGAAAGGGAAACCAAGGCACAGACCCCGATGCAACTCAAACCCTCACACTGGTTTCCTAGGAACCAGGGGACCTAAGTCACCTCTTCCATGTCCCCAAGTTCAAATTCTGCCTTGGGTCCCTGACACACTGAGCTCTTTCAGCACGGCCCCTCTCTGGGCCTCGGTTTCCTCAACTGGGATGTGAGATCCACCTGCTGGATTTCTTCCAGGACCAGCCAAAGCCTGAGTTCACTTGGATTTGAAGGGAAGATCTTTCCACTCCTGAACACCCACGCCAAAGTGTCCCAGGCCCCATTCAGGCTTACTTTGCGGCCGTTACCTCCCCTGAAAGTCCAGGAGGCTGGCTGGCTGGTTTGAAAGCCTCCTATCCACCCCCTAACCCGCACCCCTGCCCTGCCAAGTGCAGCAGGCACCGGGCCTGTCTTGTTCTCTGCTTCATCCTACTATACAGCTTGGCACACAGTAGCTTAGGGCTTGGGAATTAATTACATGGAGCATAAGGAAAGATCCCTCCAGCTCGCTCAGCCTCAGTTTTCTCAGCTGCGAAATAGGGAGAACCACCCTCCCATGGCGCCTGCTCAGTTGATGCTCACAGGGCAGAGGGAAGACCCTATCTCCCCTTGAGGGCCTTGAGCCCCAGACCCCTCTGCCCCACCTTGGGGGACCAGGAAAATTGCATCTGCAGAGGAATCCTACAGCCTCTCAGCAAAGACAGCTGGGCCCAGGGATGCCAGATGCATTAAAGACCCGTTCCTCTCTCTGTGTTTCCAGCCCCCATCTCCAGGAATCCGTCCTTGAAGGCCCCAGCCCAGTTCTCCCTCTGTCAACCTTTCAGAAAAGTCTCTCCCTCCCACGGTCACCCCAGGCACCCTGGATTTTCCAAAACCACCCATGCTATTTCCTGCCTCCAGATCTTTGCATATGCAGTTCCCACTACCTGGAATGCCCTTGCCTTTCCCATTTAGAGAACTCCTACTCATCCTTCATAGCCCCAGCCACAATGCCCCTCCTCCAGGAAGTCTCCCCTGACCCTCCTACACTGAGGTAGTGCCTTTGCTCCCCACTCTGGGCTCCACCCTGGATTCAAGTCTGGAAGGACAAGGCCCAGGAGCCTGACACCAAACAGAGTCACGCACACCATCGCTGTCCAACAAACATTGGTGGAAACAATCTCTTGATTGTGTCCTTGTACCTGGCTGCAAACTGTTTGGTTCCCTCTCCTGTTCCAGGCTCTTGAAAGCTATATCCTCTTCTCACCCCCCTGAAAACTGAGGCCTATAACCTGCGGGACAAGCAGTGATGGTGGAATTTCAGACACTGTGCCCAGCTGCAGGGGGGCATGTTTTGTTTTCTTCCCTGCGCCCCTGGAACTAGCTCTTTGCAGGTCGCTGGGAGTGGGCTGTAAGGCCTGGGAGTGGCTGCAGAACACCGAACCTCAGCAGTCCTAGAATGAAGGGTGTGGGGAGGGGTGTCCAAAGGGCCCAAGGCAAGGGGCTGGGGGTGGGGAGAAGCTGGCAAAGCTGGGAGTCTCCCCCCACTGACATCCGCCTAGACCAGTCACGCCCCATTGGGGCTTCCTCAGCCCGGGGCTCTTAAAGACAAAGAGTGTCATGGAACAGAGAGAAAAGGATGCGGGGGGTGGGGGGGGTTGGGGGGGAGGGGCGGGGCAGAAAGGAGTGAGGAAAGTCAGGGGTCTGGCCTTCCATGCCCCCCACCTAGGCCCCTGGTCCTGCTCCCCAAATCTGGGCTGGTGGCCCAGCCTTGCAGGTAACCACAGGCCCGCTGAGCCAGGCCAGTGGCCCAATGCTATATGGATGCTGGTACTTCCTGGGGAGCGGACCATGGTGACATCCACCCCTGGGAGAGGCCACTTCTCTCTCCAGTCCCAGCCCGCATCTGCCCACTGTCTGCAGCCTCCTCGGCCTAAAGACTGCGAACTGACAAACCGCACCTTCTGGGAGAATTCCGAGACCATCCTGAGCAAGAGATGCCTTTTGTAAAAAGCGAGGAAGGAAGACAGCCTCCTCTCCTTCAAATCCGGTCTTTGCCGTTAAGGGCCCCCCCCCCGCCCCCCGCAAAGGTTTCGCGCCCTCTTGTGGCTAAACAAGCGGCTCCAGGAGCTGAGAGAGCCAGGCCCTTACCGGAGGACACCGTGTCCCCGGCGGCAGCGGCGGCGGCGCGCAGGGAAGGCGGCTGGAACGCGCCACTGACAGATGTTTACTTCTGCGTGCAGCTGGGCCGCGACGGCAGCCCTCCGCCCAGGGTCTGCGGGATCCGGATGCCCCCCGCGGCCCCTTGTAGACCACAAGGCATAAGGGGTGTCTGGGTCTCGCCCTCCTAGAGGCTGGGGAGGGGATTCCGGCTGCCCCCGCTTCCACCCCTCTCCAGATGCTCCCAAGGGCGTCCGAGAAGGCAGAAGCGCTCCCGCCTCGTCGGACAGGGAACCCCCCCTCCCCTGGCCAGACCCTGGCTTGGAGAGAAGCTTAAGATCGCCCTCCCGCCCCCGCGCCCCTGCCACGCGCGGACCTGTCGCCCCTTGACCCTACCCTCATACACACGCTGGTTCTTGGCTAGAGGCGGGAAACTACCGACCTACCCGGAGTCCCTGGAAGCCCTCCCAATCTCTGTCCATGGGGCCGGTCCTCCCCCCGCGCCGGTACCCAGCGGGCCCCCCGTCTGCCCTTGCTTACCTGCTCCGGGCGCCCGACTAGCCGTCAGTGGCGGCCGCGCCTGCCGCCCGCGCCGGCCCCAGCCCCTGCCCCTGCCGCCGCGACCGCCATCCGGGCCGCCTGGGCCCGCGGCGCCCGGGGGGCCCCGGGCCGGAGGGGGCGGCCACGGTGGGGGCGCGGCGCGAGCCGGCCCATGGGGCCCCCCCGGGCTCGCTCAGACGCGGGCTGCGGCCATCCCTGCCCGGCGGAGGCTGGGGCTGAAGGGGTGCCCTGGACGGCCGGCGGCTCGGAGGGCGCGGGGTGCAGGGGCGCACGGACGGCGCGGGCGGCCTCGGCGCGCGGCGCGGGGCTCCGGGGCGGCGGCGCTAGGGGCCCGGGCGCTCGGAGCGGCTCCACGGCGCGCTCTCCCGCCGCCTCCGCCGCTCCCGCCGCGGACAGCTCGGCCGGCGCGGGGCCGGGGGCGGGGCCAGGGGCGGGGCCAGGGGCGGTGGCTCGGATTTCCTGGGACAGGGAGCCGCCCCCGCCCCGTCCCGCCCCCCCCGAGGGTGCCTGAAGAGCGCAGGTGGCAAGGGTGCGGGGCCACAGCACCCCCCTAGACGGCGTTGTCCCCCGGCCCCAGAGACCCCGGCGGCGATCCTTTAGAAAAGCCAGGGCCCCAAAATGCCCCCCTCCGAGGGCCCCTTCCCAGAGGTAAGAGCCACAGCGCCCCTGACACCAGTCCCTCGACCTTTAGCGTCCCCCCACTCCGCTGAGAACCTGATCTTACTGCCAGACCCCTCCCCCCGTCCTGCCCGGTCCCCTTCCGGAAACAAGGCCCCAAGAAGTCCCCTCACCAGGGAATCCCCTCGGGGGAACCCCCAGGACAGAGTCCCTCCAGATTAAAAGTTTCCCACCCCCGCTCCAAGAACCCCAACGGCGCATCTTCCGTAAATCCGGGACCTCTCAAGACCCCTCCGCAGATCCCCCTTCGCGGAATTAAGAGCCACAACACTCCCCTGGCCGGCGGTAATCATGGCCCACAATTTCCCCGCACCCCACTGAGTACTGTGGGGCTCCTAGTCCCTCCCCAGGTCCTCTTTCCAGAAAGCAAAAGAAGGCCCCTTCCTAAGAAAGTCATTCCAGAGAACTGAGACCCAAAGTTTTCCCCTAAAACAGCAAGTGATACCCTAAGACTGACGACGACGCCCGCTGTCCACAGCGCCCCTCATCAAGTGGCATTTCTCCTTAGTCTGGCGTCCGAGCCAGATCCTGCGGGGGGATACCTTTCCCACCCCCGGCACCCGACGGCGTTCTCCCGAGCACCAAGACCCAGGGCTAACCCCGACCCGTCAGCGAGCCCAAACCCACCCCGCCCCCTCCCCGACGGCTCCGCGTTCCCAATGCGCCCCCTAGCGGCCCCCAAGCTGACTCGGGGGCGGGACTGTGGCGAGGTGGGCGGGGCTGGACCCGCCATGGCCCCGCCCCGCCCCGGCCTAGTTACTGAGAAACACCGGCCGCGCAGCCCGGCCCTCGGCCCGCAGCACTTAGGCTCCTGCCCGCAGGGTCCCCGCCGCCGCCCGCGTTCCTGGGGCCGGGAGCTCTGGCTCTCACTCCCGCCGCCTGATTTCTTGGGGCCTCCTCACTCTGACTCAGGCCGTCTGCATTCCTCTGATTCCAGCAGCCTGGGGGTTTGTAAGGGCATTAGGTCTTCCTAAGACCCCCCCCACCCCAAAACACACACACCCCCGCCAGCGGCCTGTGCAACTTGCACTACTACGCAGTGTACGTGGTGACAGGGGACACTCAGGCAGCATCACCGGCTGTAAGCGGGCTCATGCGGGTGTGGGTCGCGCTGGATGTGCGAGCAGGGTGTAGCCCGATTGTGAGTTTGTGGGTGGGTGAGTGGAGGCATGAGGGTGAGCGTGTGTCAAAGCGGCGGCGCTGCGGCTGCCCCGTCACGGTCCAGGATGGAAAGAACAGGGGTCCGTGCTCGCCTTTCCGTGCCTCGTTTTCCCCATCTGTAACAGGGGGTATTAGCAGTAGATCTTACTAGGGCTGCAGTAAGGATCAGATGAGTTAAGTATGAGTAACCATGCCCGCTGGAGGTGAGCAGTGCCCAAGCGTCTGTCACTACTGGTGACGCTAAAGACTCACTCTCAGTGACACGCACACCCTGGCCTGAAGGGAAGGCTGAGGCACTGGTGGCCATTCACGCACAGACCCCCAAACCTTGTTCTAGGCAGGGTCACACCCAGCACCATCCTCGTTCTCACGCATACCCGGACACCCTTCTGAGAAAAGCGCCATCCCTACACACACACACACACACACACACACACACACACACACACAGAGTTCCCTGTAGAGACACAGACACACGCTTAGCAGCCCACTGGCCCTCAGAGCAGCTCCAGGGGCGACTCCAGGGGACAGGGTAGGATTGCTCCTGCACACGTGTACACTCGGCAGATCATTACACACACACACACACGCTTTTCACACAAAACCCTCTGACATTCACACTCAACCCCGAGCGCCGGGTGCCCACCCCACAGCCATACACGCACAGGAGTCGAGGAGACCCTGCTGCTAGCACACTCGGGCGCACACGTACATGCTGGGCTGGTCCGGGAAGTACAGCCCCCCTGCATACACGTAGCCAGACCAGGAGCCCACCCCCACCCCGGCCAGCCATCATTAAGCTGTCACCAGCTGCCCCTTGGCCGTCTCTGCTTGCCCACACCTCCCCGGCTGGGCTGGGGGCCATGGGGGAGGGGGCGTGCAGACACATGGGGTGCAGGACACACACATGTGCCCACCATGTGGATGCTCATAAAACGGTTGCCCTGGTAACGGCGACTTGAAAGACTCGGTTCTTCCTCTGGGGTGGGCAGGGGCAGGGGCGTAGGGGCGGGGCCCAGGGGGGGCGAGTAGGACCCATGCCCACCTTCCACCATGGCGAGACCCGGTCATACTCCGGCCTGGGAGGAGACCCCTCCACACTCAGGGACACACACATTGACCCAGTCACACACGGAGAAGTCCCCCCATCACACTCAGGCCCACAGAGACCCTGCCTCGCTCGGGGCCGGCCCCACGTGATCACACCAGACAGAGGTGTGATGCCCTCGCACACCAGTGTGTCACCTCATACAACCGAGCACCCCGGCCACTCTCTGTAGCCAACCACAGGCTTTGTCACCCTGTCACACTGGCTGACTCACATGGTAGCGGGAACTGGGGCGCACACGGGCACGCCCACCCTTGGCCCCCACCCCGCTCAAGGAGCCGTCTGGGCCCAGCTGCCGGGGAGGCCGAGGGGATTCAGGGGCTGGTTCTATTTGCAGGAAACACGGGTATTTACAATGCTTTATTTTTAAACCTTCCTTGTTCCAGACTGGGGCTGCTGTGGGGCAGGGTGGGTGGAACTCAGCCTTGAACCTCCCACGCTGAAAGTGCAGCCCGGGCCAGGGACTGTGGTCTCCCCAGTGCACGGATGGTGGGGAAGAAGCTCAGCCAAGAGCAGGGGCACCCAAGGGCCTGTGGCCCCTGGGGCTGATTTGAGCCTGCTGGCCCCAAGGTCAAGGCTGAGGCAGAGGTGGGACAGTGCAGGGGCAGCCAGAACCCAGGCCCCGCCACTTGCCCGCCCCCTCCACCCCAGTGTTTGCCGGGAAATTAGTTCCGCTCCTTCACTGCCTCCTCACCACCCCCAGGTAGCTCCAGGCAACGCCTCCCCTTCCCCAGCGTGCTTGGAACCCAGGTGGCAGTTATGAAACCCGAGTGTCAGAGAGGTCAAGACACTGGCCCAAGGTCACACAGTAAGGTGGAGGTTCAAATCTGGGGCTGGATGACTCCAGAACGTTCAGCCATGGCCCCCAGCTGCTCCTCCACCTCTGTCCCCTGGGGGCTGGCCCCCTGCCCTCCCCTGATGGTCACTGCTCCCCAGGGGGAGTGTTCTGTTCATGGGTGGAGGCCTAGGTGGAGGTTTTGGGAGGCCAGCAGCCGCTGGCCAAGACGCGGACTTGGCTGGTGGAGAAGTTTCCATCTTAGCACCAGGAGCTGGTCCAGGCCCTGCAGGCCCAGGGCTGCACCTCGGGGACCCCTCCAGGGAGCAGCCCCGTGGGGGTGGAAGTGGCCCGGCACCCTCTGTGTCCTCTGTCCCTCCAGCTGCCCCCCAGCCAGAGCATCCCCCCACAATAAGCATTACTCCATCCCCCAGCGCTGGTGGCTGAGCTTGCTGATCCTCAGTTTCCCCATCTGTGAAATGGTTCCTATGTTTGTTCTGTGCCCAGCGCAGACCCGCGGCTGTGGGAAGTGAGTGTTGTCCTCCCATGGAGACATGAGGGGGATCGCCCAGGGCCACTGGGCCAGCTCAGCACAGGACTGCTGATTATCAGCCAAGAGGCTCCCTGAAACCAGGTTTCGGGGCTCTTGATTTGACAGAGTTATCCTCACCAAGAGCTGATGATGCTGAGGGCCGAGAGAGGCCTCAGCCCCTACAGGGAGCACAGCTGGACACCCACTCCTGGCTGGGGGTCAGAGCAAGGGCCGCGGGGACCAGGGAAGGAGCCGGCCCGACTGGCTGGAATGGGGCCCACGAGGCCTTGTGGGTGGCAGGAAGGAGCTGACTTGTTCCAGAAGAGGATGGGAAAAGCAAGGCCGGCAGCCATCCCCACAGGGCCATTTGCAGCCGCAGGTCACAGATCGAGGGCCCTGTCCCTGGGGGCCCACGTCGGCAAGGCGGAAAAGCCATCAGGCCTGGGGGCAGAGGGGAGGGGAGGTGGGTGGGGTGGGCCTTGGGGTTGGGGGACACCTGAGAGGTGCGGCCCGGGCTGAAGACCTTCTGTGAGCTTACAGACACCCCCCCACACACAGAAGCCACAAATGTGTGGACACTATGTGTGTATCCACGCACACACATACAATAGACACACAGACACACGCTCACAGACTCTTAAATACGCACATCGACACGCAGACACACAATTACGCACACAGATGTCCCCCAAAGTCAATCATACTCTGCGAATGCGTATACACCATCACACACACTCACACGGACACACATAGTACACACGCACACACTCATGCGTACGGCAGCCCCAGCCCCTGAGGCTCACAGGCGCCACATACATCCCAGCACCCTGGCTCTCGCCACCCGCCAACCTGGCCCTGCCTTCTCTCGTCCTTGGCCCAGGCTGCCCTAATCCTGGTCTCGTGTCCTGAAGCCAGAAGATAAGGGGCAGCTGCAGCCCCAGATAAAGGAGGCGCAGCCACAAATCCGGGGCGGCCCTGGCGGCAACGGGCAAAGAGCCCAGGCTGCACCTGCCCTGTGCTTCCTCCCCTATCTGGCCTGGTTGAGAGGGACAGAGAGAGGGTAGGGGAGACAGAGACATGGAGGGTGAGAGAGACAGAGGGGGGAGATGCCTGGGGGGGGCAGCAGAGAAATGGAGACAGATGCAGAGAGAAAGATGGAGAGAGACAACACACGGGGGAAAGAGAAATGCAGAGAAAGATATGAGATAGACACACAGAGAGAAGGAAATACAGAAAGAGACCCAAAAAAACTGAGACAGAAACAGGAAGAATAAAAGAAAGGGACAGAGGCAGGGGAGCCCCAGTGACTGGGCTGAGTGCCAGTGGTACCTTCCCAAGGCTCTGCCCCACCCCCTCCTGGGTGCCTCAGTCTCTCCACCTGCTCGGGGCCCCAGCGTGACCTCCCTCCCTCCTGCTTCCTCAGATCAGCCAAGGTCAGGCATTGGTACGACTCACGCCTGGTTCAGAGTTGGCGGGGGACATCTTTCTCAATGTCCCCACACTCTCCAGGCTGACACCTGGGAAGTCCTCAGCTTCCTGCCAAATCCTCAGTGAAGGTGGGACCCCCCCACCCAGCAGGTTCTGCCCCCTTGCCTCAGTTTCCCTAGCTGTGACAAGATGCATTCACTCAGCAAGTGTTCACTGAGCACCTACTGTGTGCCAGGCCCGGTGCTGCATGGTGGCAACACAGAGTGACTGGAGCAGACCTGACTCCCACCAGCCCTGGGCTCGTAGTTTAATGGGGAAGATCCTCAACGCATCCCTTTTCCAGAGAAGGAGAAGTTGAGAACAGAACGGTGAGTGGAATAAGCAAGGTGACTGGGTGCAGGGAATAGTGTTCCTGGGAGAGGGAACAGCATGTGCAAAGGCTGGGAGGTAAGACTGGCTCATGGGAGGTCTGGAATGAACTTGGTGCTTGAGTTTAGGGAGGGAGGAGGTGAAGAGGGATGAAGCTGGGGAAGGCAGCAGGGGCTGGATTATGCAGGAAACTTGGGGCTGTGGTACAGGGCTGGGGCAGTAGGGAGCCATGGAAGGATTGGGAGCAGGGGAGGGCCATGGTCAGATCTGTGTTTTAGAAAGAGCTGTGGGAGGCTGGACTGTTGGGGGCAGGATGGGAGATTGAGGCCTGGAAGGGGTGTTGGTGGGAGAGGGGATAGACTAGAGAGAGACCCTGGAGAGAAAGCAGGGAGGACATGGGGACTGACAGGCTGTTGGGAGAGAGACAGGCGGGGAGGCTGATGCCCAGGTCTCTGGCTAGGTGGTGGGGCAGCCCCTGGGCCAGGGACCTCTGCAGCCCGTGGATTCAGGTAGCGTTGGGATGAATACCTGTTCCCTCCACATAAGATCAGAGAGAGGAATAACGGAGTTAATACATGAAAAGACCTTAGAACAGAGCCTGGCATACAGTAAGTGCTCAAAATTGTCTAGCTACTGGTAAATGATTAATATTACACCATTATAATAACATAATAAATAATAACAATTAACAGGAATTCCCTGGCAGTCCAGTGGTCAGGACTTGGTGCTTTCACTGCTAGGGCCTCAGGTTCAATCCCTGGTTGGGAAACTAAGATTCCGCAAGCCGCGCAGTGCAGCCAAAAAAAAAGCAAGCAATTAATAGTGTGTCACTTATATTAATACCGTAGTTATTAATGGCCAGTCCACAGTATCCCTTTCTCCCCCTCCCCACAGGAAGCGTTCCAGGATTGCCTTACACAGAGAAGGCAGGTCATCACAGGGCAGAGCCAGGGAGCCCTAGGAGGGTTCTCCTTGGAGGCTGAGGTTCAGAGGGGAGGCTCATTCCTGAGGTTGCCCTCTGTGGGCCTCGGTTTCCCCACCTGAACAACTGTCTCCCCAGAGTGGTCTGGGTGCCCATGGGATGATGTCAGGGAGACGATGGTAGATCCTCAGGAGGCAATGGGACGGGCACCTCAGGAAGAAGCGAGCTCTCGTCTCTGGAGATGGGTAAGGGGGGCTGAGTCTCCCAAGGACCGCTGTGGTTGCTTCCAGAGTCCCCGACTCCACTGTTTTTATTCCCAGATTGTCCTATAGAGGGCGGCCGAGGCCAGAGATGGAAGACAAGCTGCTCCCCACCCCCATTCCATTTTCTCCCAGGTCTCAGAAAAGCTGGTGCTGAGCCTGTTGTGGGCTCAGGCAAATCCCTTCCCTCCTCAGGCCTCAGTTTCTCCATCTGTCAGTCAAGGAACACAGTCCCTGCCTCACTTCCTGCTCAGGGAAAGCTCTGTCAAGTTTAGCAGTGAAATGCAGGGGGGAGCTAAGGGATTGGTTATTCCCATTCTGCACTGTGTTTATGTAATTCAAGGCAAATAATAGTAATAAAGTAACAGTAACAACAGTAGTCATTAACATTTGTTGATTGTTATTTATTGAATCCTTACTTTCTAAAAGAGATATTTCTATCAGCCCCATTTTTCTTATGAGGAGACTGAGGCACAGAGAAGTTAAAGGACAAGGTTCTGGACTTTCCTGGTGGAGCAGTGGTTAGGAATCTGCCTGCCAATGCAGGGGACATGGGTTTGATGCCTGGTCTGGGAAGATCCCACATGCTGCGGAGCAACTAAGCCCGTGCGCCACAACTACTGAGCCTGCGCTCTAGCGCCCTCGAGCCACAACTACTGAGCCCACGTGCCACAACTACTGAAGCCCATGCGCCTAAAGCCCGTGCTCTGCAACAAGAGAAGCCACCGCAATGAGAAGCCTGTGCACCGCAATGAAGGGTAGCTCCTGCTCGCCACAACTAGAGAAAGCCCGCACGCAGCAAAGAAGACCCAACGCAGCCAAAAATAAATAAATTTTTAAAATAAATAAATAAATAAAATTTTAAAAAGGACAATGTTCTGGGACTTCCCTGGTGGTCCAGACTCCGAGCTCCCAATGCAGGGGGCCCAGGTTCGATCCCTGGTCAGGGAACTAGATCCCTCATACATGCTGCAACTAAGAAGTCTGCATGCCACAACTAAGAAGTCCATGCCACAACTAAAAGATCCGGCATGCCGCAACGAAGATCCCTCATGTGGCAACTAAGACCCGGCGCAGCCAAAAATAAGTAAATAAATATTAAAAAAAAAAAAAGAAAGAAAGGACAATGTTCCCAGATGGTAAGTGGAAGTTCTGGGATTCGAAACTGGCAGGCTGAGTCCAGAGCCCTGAGGTCCCTGTACTGCATCAAGGCTCTTTCAGCAACAGGGAGCTTTAGGAGGGTGCAACAGGGCATGGTGGGGACTGTGGAAAATGAGGACTAGATTCTGCCGTTCTTGGCTGTTTGCCCTCCCACTTCCCTCGGGGTAAAATCCCAAGTTCTCCCAAAGGCCCACAAGGCCCTGCAAGACCTACCCCCTTCACCTCCCTGCCCTCACCTCCTCCCTCTTTCCCCCTCCCTCACTCAGCAGCAACCACACAGGGCTCACTGTTTCTCCAACACACCAGGCACGGTCCTGCCTCAGGGCCTTTGCACTGGCGGTTCCCTCAAAGTGGAACACTTTTTCCTCCGATATCCCTATTTCTCTCCTTCACTTCTTTCGAAAATACTCAAATGTTACCTTCTCAGTGAAGAAGCTTTCCCTGACCATTCTATTAAAAACTGCAACCACCAAAAATGGCTTTCCCACTTCCCCTTCCCTGCTTCATTACTGTCCGACATACAGTATACCTTACTTATGTATTATGTTCATTGTCTTCACCACTCCTATCTCAGCTTTTAAAGACAAGGATTTTTTGGTCTGTTTTATTCACTACTGTATCCCTGGCATCTAGGACAGCATCTAGCACACAGGCACTCGACGAGTTATTTGTTGAATGAATGCCCTAAATAAAAGTAGTAGTATTTAAACAATTAAAAACCCCAGCAAGAAATCAAAACACTTCTGTGGGCCGATTGTGGCCGCCGGGAAGCCAGTTTCTGAGCCCCAAGTGGGTTATTGAACATTTCCGGTTCCCGCAAAGGGCTCAGAGGTATATACGGGACCCGAGGCCCCACCCCTGTTAGGCTCCGCCCAACTGCGTCGACGCGCATACAATGGCGTCACTTGGAGCGACCCGGGCATGCGCATTTCACCAGTAGACCGGGGAAGACACACGCGTGACCCGGAAGGCCTTGCCGCAACACTCCAAAGCGGGCGTGAGGGGGGCCGATGGCGGAGGGAGCGGTGGAAGCCCCAGCAGAGAGTGGTGGTGGTGGCGACCCAGGAGCCATCGAGCCGGAACGGGGAGTAGCGTCCATTAAACTTCAGTGAGTCTCTGGGTCGGGGGAGCAGTTCACGGGGCCTTCCCGGCACCCGTAGCGCGGCCCGAGCGGCGCATGCCGGGAGCTGGGGCAGCGGCCCAGCGCGGGAAGCTCGCAGGCTCTTCTGTTTGGGCCCTTCCTCCGCTCGCAGGGTCAGCGAGCACCCGGGGTCGCGCACGTTGGGGACTGTCACATGTGCGAAAGACACCGCGGTCCATGCTGGGGTGGGCGGGGTTTGAGGAGGAGGCCGCAGTGCGTGCTGGGGAGTGTAGTCCCAGCGTATGGCGGGAACAGCGCAAGTGCACCTCAGGCCAGCCGCAGTTACAGGTAGGGAATTGTGTCTGAAGTGAGTGCCAGGGGGCATGCTGGGGCTTGTAGGGCTGAAGGGCATGCTAGGAAATGTGGCGGCTCTGGACCCGTTGTAAGGCACGCGGGAACATGTAGTTTCCTTTAACCTAACATAGCCGGGGACGTTCACACCTCACACCTGTACTTCATCAGTCTGAGCACTGGGGACCCAGGAACAAAATACATCCTCCCTGGGATTTCCCTGGTGGTCCAGTGGTAAAGAATCCGCCTTCCGATGTAGGGGACGCGGGCTCCATCCCTGGTGGAGAAACTAAGATCCCACTTGCTGGGGCGCAACTAAGCCCGCGCACCACAACCACTGAGCTCGTGTGCTGCAAACTGCAGAGCCCATGCGCCCTGGAGTCCGCGCGACACAACTAGAGAGGGAGAAAACCCGCACGCCACAACTAGAGAGAAGCCTGCGCGCCACAATGAAGACCACGCGTGCAGAAACTAAGACCCGACGCAGCCAAAAAATAATAAAGAAAATAAACAAAATAGTTCCTCCCTGTGGCCTTGAGGTGCTCCTAGGCTGGCAACTGGCTAGTTCTAAGTAGTGAGCACCCCATCAGTAGAAGCATGTAAGCAGAGACAAGTGTTCTCAGTCCCTTTCCCCAGCGTTCATTGAATCTGAGCTCAGGGGAGGGACTTCTTCCACAAGCCCTCCTTTCCCCTGCCCCTCTGCTGGCAGATACCTAACCACCAAGGAGCACTTCCATGAATTCCTGGAAGCCAAAGGGCAGGAGAAGCCCAGCCAGGAAACCGAGGCTGGAGACCCTGCTGGCAATGACCTGGCTGAGCCTGAGGCCAAGCGGATCCGGCTGGAGGATGGGCAGACGGAGGACGGGCAGACAGAGGAGGCTGTTGAGCCTCGGGAGCAGCCACAGGCTCAGAAGAGGGCCCGGGGTCAGAACAAGTGCCGGCCCCATGTGAAGCCCACCCACTATGACAAGAACAGGCTCTGCCCCTCCCTGGTCCAGGTGAGTGTCATTGTCACCAGAAAGTCCCAGAGGCCTTGAGTGTGAGCCTCTCTACCCCCCGTTCAATCTTCATGACGTTATGATGTAAGTATCGTTATTGTTCCCGTCTTCCAGGTGAAGAAACTGAGGCTTGGTGAGGTTACTGACTTGTCTGAGGACACACAGTCAGGAGGGGAGAGAGTTGAGGTTCAAACCCAGGCTGCTTGGC
The DNA here is from genome assembly GCF_009873245.2 of Balaenoptera musculus. Classification (NCBI taxonomy): domain Eukaryota; kingdom Metazoa; phylum Chordata; class Mammalia; order Artiodactyla; family Balaenopteridae; genus Balaenoptera; species Balaenoptera musculus. The sequence continues at coordinate 166,894,540 of NC_045787.1, forward strand.
TGCCTCAGCAGCTCCCTGTCCTCCCTCATTGCCTCCCTGTTTCCCTGCAGGAATCCGCCGCCAAGTGTTTCTATGGCGACCGCTGCCGCTTCCTGCACGACGTGGGCCGCTACCTGGAGACCAAGCCAGCTGACCTGGGCCCCCACTGTGTGCTCTTTGAGACCTTCGGCAGGTGCCCTTATGGTGTGACTTGCCGCTTTGCCGGGGCCCATCTGGGGCCCGAGGGCCAGAATCTGGTGAAGGAGGGGTTGGCCCAGGCCCCGCCCGTCCGCAATGGCCTGGACAAGGTCCTGCAGCAGCAACTGCGAAAGCGCAAGATCCACTTCAAGCGTGCAGAGCAGGCACTGCGCCAGCTGAGCAAGGGCCAGCTGCCAGGCCCCACTCCCGAAGCCACTGTCCCCGAGGTCATGGAGGCTGAGGGTGCCCCAGGGCAGGACAACTGTGATGCCCAGCAGGCCCCCCAGGGGCCGGGCACCGTTGCCCCTCCCAGTGGCCCTTTAAGGACCTGCGGGCCCCTGACAGATGAGGATGTAGTCAGGTTGCAGCCCTGTGAGAAGAAGCGGGTACGTGTCATGGGCTTCCTGCAGAGGACACTAGCAATGTTGGGGGCAGATAGAGCTGGACACTCACTCCCAGCTCTGGAGGGTCCGGGCTGTGGCAGAGGTGGGCAGTGGGAAAGGCTTCCTGGAAGAGAGGGCACTGGGACTGGGGTTTTGACGGTTGAGTAGAAGTCTCTAGTGGAGGACAACATGGAGAAAAGAACATTCCTGGTGGAGCGATTGGTTGGCCTGTGAAGAGGCACGGAGGTGAAAAGGAGCCAGGCTGATTGGGGCAGGACAAAGCGTGTGGGGCAAAGACTGGGGATGCTTGAGGCTTGAGAGGCCTTGAAAGCCAGGTTGGAGTGTGGAGGTTCATTGTGCATTTTCTTTCCCACCAGCTGGACATCAGTGGCAAACTGTACCTTGCCCCCCTCACCACGGTAGGTCCCACAGTGAGGTGGGCCGGGAGCTGGCAGCGTGGTCATCCCAGCAGTGCCCACTGCCTCCCCGCCCTGGGGGCTTGGGGCTTGGGCGGGTGTCTGGGTTCCCTGCCTGCTGTGCCCTCACATGTGAATCTGTCCCCTGTTGTCGCCAGTGCGGGAACCTGCCCTTCCGGCGGGTCTGTAAGCGCTTTGGGGCGGATGTGACGTGCGGGGAGATGGCTGTGTGCATCAACCTGCTGCAGGGCCAGACGTCTGAGTGGGCCCTGCTCAAACGCCACCCCTGCGAGGATGTCTTTGGTGTCCAGGTCGGTACAGCCCCGAGGGAGGGAGGGAGCGAGGGAAGAGGGGCTCTCAGCTGCCATGTTTCAGAGCCAGGTTCAGGTCCGGGTTCTCCTGGCTCACCTCCCAGACCCCCTGCCTCAGCCACAGGCCAGGTGCCAGCCTGACGCACCTCCAGTAGCTGCTGGCCTTGGCACAGGGCCAGTCAGGGAGGGCCCCTCACCCACTGCCCGGCCACCCGCCACAGCTTGAGGGCGCCTTCCCCGACACCATGACCAAGTGTGCCGAGCTGCTGAACCGCACCATCGAGGTGGATTTCGTGGACATCAACGTCGGCTGCCCCATCGACCTCGTGTACAAGAAGGTACCAGCCGCTCAACCCTGGCGCCCCACGAAGGGCAGAATGTGGGTGGGCGGAGTCCCTGGGGAACCTGTGTGGGCCTCTGGGCCTTGCTTTCCCCATCTGTACAGTGAGGACAGCAGGGGAGTGTCGGGCCCAGCCATGGTCTCGCGTTCCCAAGCCTGAGCTGCCCGTCTCTCCCAGGGCGGGGGCTGCGCCCTCATGAACCGCTCAGCCAAGTTCCAGCAGATCGTCCGCGGCATGAACCAGGTACAGCCCGAGACACCCTCCACCGCCGCCATCCCCCGCGGCCTGACCCCACGCCCCACCAACCACACCCGTCCTCACAGGTGCTGGACGTGCCGCTGACCGTGAAGCTCCGCACGGGTGTCCACGAGCGCGTGAATCTGGCCCACCGGCTGCTGCCCGAGCTGCGGGACTGGGGGGCCGCGCTGGTCACGGTGGGTCTCGGGGCACAGTGGGTGTTGGGACCCCCGAGGCGCATCCCTTTCTAACCATTCCTCCCTTCCTGTTCCTCCCTCCTGGTCTTTGGCTCTTCCTCCGTCTCTGTCTCCGTCTGTCTGTCTGTCTTTCTCTCTCTCTCTCTCTCAGTCTGTCTCTCCTGGGCTCTCTGGGTCTCTTTCTCTCTCTCTTTCTCTGTCTGATTCTCCGCCCCCCTGCCCCTCCCTCCCTCCCTACCTGGCTGCCTCTCCTCCAGCTGCACGGCCGCTCGCGGGAGCAGCGCTACACCAGGCTGGCCGACTGGCGGTACATCGAGCAGTGCGTGACAGCAGCCAGCCCCATGCCCCTTTTCGGTGGGTCCCCTGCCACCAGAGGCCACGCACCGGGGCCCACCCGTCACCTGGGCCCCCTCCTGCCCCGATGGGGAATGCTGCTGGGCTGACAAGAACTCCCGAAGCCCCGGCATCCCCGCCTGCACGCAGCTCCCTGAGGCCCCAGTCTCTGTCCCTCAGGAAACGGGGACATCTTGTCGTACGAGGACGCCAACCGCGCCATGCAGACTGGCGTCGCTGGGATCATGATCGCCCGGTAAGTGTGCCCGGGGCGGGGATACAAAGAACCAGCCGGGGCTGCCCCTGAGCGCCCAGCCTGCAGCTCGGGGAAGGTGAGGGCGCGTCTGAGTTTGTCCCCAACGCCGGTGCCCCCAGCCCGCCTGCCTACCCCCTGCTCTGTTATTCCCCGGGCAGGGAGATGTCAGAGGTGGCTGCTTATGGGGACGGGGGAGACTGGAAATTTCTGTAGCTGTGGGCTCAGGGTTGTGGCTTGGAACCCTTGGGCTTTGAAGGTTGTGTGAGCATGGCCGGGAGGTTGGGGACCATGGGTTTAGGGGCTGGGGTTCCGCCACCGGCCTGCTGACCACCGCCCGCCCCCAGCGGCGCCCTGCTCAAGCCGTGGCTGTTCACGGAGATCAAGGAGCAGCGGCATTGGGACATCTCGTCGTCTGAGCGCCTGGACATCCTGCGGGACTTCGCACACTACGGCCTGGAGCACTGGGGCTCGGACACGCAGGGCGTGGAGAAGACGCGCCGCTTCCTCCTTGAGTGGCTCTCCTTCCTGTGCAGGTGGGATCGGGGTGGCGGGGTGGGGTGTCTTGGGGAGGCCCGGCCCAACCCCCTCCCCGGCGCCCCCGTCCACAGGTACGTGCCCGTGGGCCTGCTGGAGCGGCTCCCGCAGAGGATCAACGAGCGGCCACCCTACTACCTGGGCCGCGACTACCTGGAGACGCTCATGGCCAGCCAGAAGGCGGCTGACTGGATCCGCATCAGGTGCCCGGGAACCGCCGAGACCCTGGGAGATAGGGCACCGGGGAGCCAGTGGGTGTGGGGCTAGCTGGGCTGGGGGCCGCCCCGCCCCAGGCCTGACCCTGCTCCCGTCCTCCTCACAGTGAGATGCTGCTGGGACCCGTGCCGCCCAATTTCGTCTTCCTGCCCAAGCACAAGGCCAATGCCTACAAGTAGCCGCAGGGGCGGGCGGGGGTGTCTGAGCGGCCAGCGGGCTCCCCAAGGAATGAGAAGGCAATAAATTTTATTCTTTTAAAACCCAGGCCCTTTTGTGACCCTGAGGCTGTCTCATGCCCCACCCACCATCCCCCCCAGCTTTCCCCCACCATCCCCATCCCCGCAGTTCCCTCCTTCCTCACTCATTCACCAGCCCCATGCTGGCCACTGCTGGTGCCCAAAGGCCTTGACCACAGACAAGCCACCAGAGCTCATGAGATGGGGCCTTGGCCTGTGTGGGTGTGGATCAGGGCGGGCTGCCTGGAGGAAGGGGCCTCGGAGCTGTCAGGCAGGCATTGCTGGCAGAGGCGGAAGCCGGCAGACCGGGCCCAGTGTCCACCATGCTCTCTGTGACGCCCATCTCTGGCTGCCTTGGTTTCCCCATCTGCCCCTGCCCGCCCCGCCCCCTCCCCCCCCACCATTACCCGGAACCCTGACCAGTGGGTGGGCCGCAGCCTGGAATCCGTTGCCTGGAGTAACCGGAGAAACAGAACTCCGCAGGACTCTGAGCCTCTTCTCTGGGTGGGCCGCTTGTGCTCCTATCTACTGCCCTCCTGGCCTGCCCAGCCAGGCCCCCACCTCCCCATGCAGCACCCCAAACCCTTCTACGCACCCGCCGCTCCCCAAGAAGGCTTCAGTCCCCGGAGCCTGGACGCCACCGAAGGGCCCGGCAGCCAGCCTGCTCCTGCCTGCACAGAGCCTCTTCCCACTGTGGGTACGAGGGTGGGGGGCACCCATCGGGGCAGGGACCAGGGCTCTGCCCGCCAGCCTCAGGACCCCACCCAGCTCCCTGTTTTTGTCCACAGGTTCCTCCAACATGTATCACTCTCCAAACCTGGAGAAAGAGGTGTTTCCAGCTCCTCCAGCAGGTACCGGCCTCGCACCAACCCTTGATGACCGGGGAGTGGGCAGGGGCATCTTGCTCCCACCCCTGACCCTAGACGGCTCCCACCTCCAAAGGCAAGGCCCGAGTCCCTGTCCCCCAAAGTGACCCCTGGACCAAGGTCTGTGTCCCTCATCCCCTAGATGAGACCCTGAAGGCAAAGCCTATGTCTCTTGTTCCCCAAACAGGTCTCCCAAAGCCAGGCCTGTGTCCCCGGCCCCCCAGATGGGCCCCCAAAGCAAGGCCTGGGGCCCCTGACCTCTAGAGAGGTCCCCAAAGGGAAAGCTTATGTCCCTGTTCCCCAAATGAACCCCAAAGTTGGTCCGTGTTCTCCATGCCCCAGACGTGCCCCACGGTTTGGACCCCATCCACCCCAGGTGGGTCCCAGGACTGCCCCTCTCAGGGCCGCCCTCCCTGGCCACAGGTTTCCAGATGGCGCCCTGCGGGTGCTTCTTTGACCCCCGCGTCTACCGAATTGAGTGGACCACCTCCGACTTCGGCCAGTCGTCCCTGTACAACCTGGCCGCCGGGGGCCCCGCCTCGCCGGGCACCTACTTCCTGGAGGCCCAGCACTGCCTCAAGGCCCCGGTGCTGCCCCCGCCGCCTCCACTGTTCACCCACTACCAGCCGCCCCCCGCGGGGCCCCGGTACCTCATGCCCTGCTTCCCACCCGAGGGGCCCGGGGCTGAGGCACTGGGCTTCGTGGGGGACGGAGGGCCCCCCGCCTTCGCGGAGCTGCCCCCCCCCTTGATCAAGCAAGGCCTGGCACCCCCGCTGCCCCCCGAGGAGAGCAAGCTGCCCCCGCTGCTCATCACGCTGCCCCCTGGCACCTATGGCCCTCTCAAGGGCCGCCTGACCCAGCTGGATGGGCCCGGCGAGCCCTTGACCTTCCCCTTCAAGGAGCCGCCCCCCGGCGCTGGGCCCGGCCCGCTGTACCCACCGGGCCCCACTGAGCCCAAGGCGGCCCCGCTGGGGGCAGGCGAGGCCAGGACCCCTGAGGTGGCCAGGGCCTTCATGCCGCCCAAGAAGGTGATGCTCGAGGACGCGATGAAGCTCTTTGACTGCCTGCCGAGCGGCGCCGAGACCGCCGGGGCCCCGTGCAAGCCCCCTGGGCCCGCCCTGCCCGACAGCGGGGGCGGCGGGGACGACTCGTCCAGCGACATCCGCTCGCTGCACCTGCCCGACGAGCTGCTGTCCGTCGACTACAGCGTGCCCGAGATCCTGGATACCGTGTCCGACGTGGACTACTTTTTCAACTTCAAGGCGCTGGACGAGGAGCCGCCGCCCGGTTCGGGGGGGCCCCCCACCGCCAAGCCCTCCGGCAAGAGGAAGGCCGGCAACTCGACTGCCAGGAAGGGGAAGCAGGGCAGCAAGGGCAAGCAGGCTGCGGTCCCTACCAGCGCCACCCCCTTGAGGCCCAGGTAGGACCTGGGAGCCACCCCCCATTAAAGCGGATTTGAGCTGTTTGCGCAGTGTCCTGTCGGTGGCATTCAGGGGCCGTGGGCTGTCCCCTCGCCCGCCCTGTCGTCCAGCGGGCCCCGGGCCACGTGGTGAGGCCCCTCGGGACCCTGGCGCCTTTCAGGTGCCGGGCTTCCAGAGTAGAGTCGGGGAGCCCTAGACTTGGGGTTCGGGACAATCCCTCATCATCTCCTAGCCCCAGAAAATCGAAGTCAGCCGGCAAGGATGGGGGGCTGCTGGGAGGTGGGATTTCACCTCCATGTTTGATGGGGAAAGTCAGGTCTGCCCAGAGATGGACGGGAACTTGCCTGGAGACACAGCAGCAAGTGGGGTGGGGGCTGGGGAGAGGCCTGCGGGCTGGGCTCGGCCTCAGCCCAGCTGGAGGGGCGGGTGCCGCTGATGGTGAATGGGAAGGCCCCCGCTCATGTGCACGTGGAGAGCTGGGGGGCCTGGGGTGCAGCGGCAAGTGCTGGGTGGAGGTCTGAGAGTGGGGGCAGGGCAGGCATGTGGGAGACGGCGTCCACCTGGCACATGGTGACCCAAACCGGCATGCACGTGATGGGGCGTGCAGAGTGCACCTGCAGCCCAGCTGAGGGCCAGAGGCCAGGGTGGGTGTGCCCGTCCCAGGATGGGCATCCAGCCAGGCCCTGGGTGCTGCGTCCCCGCATCGGGCCCAGCCACACCTGGGTTCTGCTTCCCAGGGGGCGGGCAGAGGGCGGGGTGGGGCGGTTTGGGAGCTTCAGTGCTCACACCTGTTCCCTCCGGCCCCAGCTCCTCCCTTTCCAGTCCACGAAGCTCCCTTCCCCCTGTATCCTGGGCCAGGCTCGCGTCCGCCTTTCCCTCCCCCTCCCCCCCCACCCCGTATCCTGGGCCAGGCTCGTCTGCCTTTCGCTTCTGGAGAGCCCGGGGCAGCTGCCGGCCGCACCCTCCCCTGAAATACTCAAGATGACTCTGAAGGGGGTGAGTCGGTTTCCCAGTGACACGTAAGGAGGTAAGGAGAGATGGAGCTCCGCTTCCCTGCCAGAGGAAGGATTCTCCTGCCCCAGGCCCTGGGCTGGGTCTCGGGGACCTTTCCTGCTGGTCTCTGCTGGGGAACCCCGGGGGCTTGACTAGGATCCAGGAGGTGGCTGGGTGTGGGCAGTGGGTCTTGGCTGCTGGCACCACGCCTTGAGCCTATGGGTTCCAGGGCTCAGGGAGACAGAGGTGACCAGCCAGTCTGGGCTGTACTGGGATCGTCGCCTGTCTGTGTTGTGAACAGGATGCAGGCCTGGAGGAACCAGGAGCTCCCTTCCCTTGCTTCCTTCTGAGCCCGCTGTGCCTGCAGCCGTGCTAAGGGTATTTTCCAGACAAATATGAAGTGCCCCCAAGAAGGGAAGGCCCTGGCAAACGAGGCAGATGCGATAGGATGGGCTTGGTTTTCTTTAAGATAAATGCAGGCCGAGGGTCGTGAAACGAGTGTCACCTGACAGCCTAACCCGTCCCCTCCAGAGAGGCGTGGAAGGTGGGCCAGGCAGCCCCCGGAGGTGGGGGTGAGGTGACTGGCCACTGCAGTGGGTGTGGGAGTGGAGGTTTTTAACGACTGGGTGGAGACCGTACTGGGCAAATTTTTTTTGTTGTTGTTGGCCGAGCCACTTGCGGGATCGTAGTTCCCGACCAGGGATTGAACCTAGGCCCCAGGAGTGAAAGCACAGAGTCCTACCACGGGACCGCCAGGGAATTCCCTGTATTAGGCAGTTTAAATGACCGTGGGATGTGTTCTTTTAACCTAAGTGATCAGAAAAGTTATTGAGAAAGTTTTCACTAGAATGAGACAGCTGTCCCGTGCCACCTGGGGTTTGAATGAAGTGTGGGAGAGGGAAGCTCTGAACAGATGGGTAGACTGATCAAACGTACATACACACGTATGTGTACATGGTATGCACGCCTATATGTGTATTCACATGTGCATGTACATATTTGTACACATGCATACATGTGTGTACACATGTGCATGGGCATGCATGTTATCTACACGTATGTATGCGCAATGAGCTTATGCATAAATATATACATGAGCACACGTGTATGTGTACACATTATACACGTGCTCCTATGTGACATGTACACATCACCCACACATGCATACACACGTGTACATGAACGTGTATTATAGACATATGCATACACGTATGTAGATTGCAGGTATACACGGGCATATGTGTACACATTATCCACACATAGGCAATATGCATGTACATGTATACACACAGGCACATACATGCACATTATCTACACACGTGTGTGCCTTATGTATCTACATGTTATATACATGTATGTATACATACCTCTGCACATATGTATACACATGCATGTGTGATCATCATCTGTATACATATGTATGCATAACACAGGTACGTGTAAAATATGTGCTATGCTTCCATATTTTATTCATGGACATCACGAAACACACCTACACGTGTTCGTCTGTGTATATGTCAGGGCTTATCAGCAAAGGTGGACCCACCCCCCGTCCCCGTCTTCTGCAGCCCCCACCCTTTTCCTTGGGTCTCGTGTTTCTCTAACAGAACACGTCAAGTGTCCGATGCATCTCTGGGGCTTGCCGATTGATGATCCCACCACATGCCTGTGCGGGCTCGTTTCACCAAAAGCTCCTGTTCGCTAGGATTTGGGCTGCCCACCTTCTCACTGTTAACAACCCACGTAGGTGCCGTAGTTCAAAGGGACTCTGGTGCCAGAATGTTGAGGGAAGCAGGTGGGTGTAGAAAAACCACAAAACATGAGTGATACCCACTGCCACCGGCTATTTTACCGAACGCTTTATTTCAAGACAACTTTGCCCCCTCCCTGCCACCCTGCCACCCCACCTCCACCCCCCGGGCGTGCTCAGCACCTGGCCCAGACACACGCACAAGACTTCCTGCATCTCCTGCGCAGACTGACCCAGAAGCCCTTGACCCTGAGGCCCTGCTCAGTGTACAGCAGCTTGGGGATCATGTAGGCCAGCCATACGGACAGCAGGGTGGCGCCCGTGAGCAGGACGATGGTGATCTCAGGCGGGAAGATGGGCTGTGGGAAGGCCCCGTAGACGTAGACGCTGAAGGTGGTCTCCAGGTGACAGTAACTGCGAGGGGCGGGCGGGGGGAGGCCGTGGGGCACCGCCTTTGGGGGCCTCACCCTTCACCCCAGAAAACTGGTTTTTTTTTTTTTCTTTGGCCACGCTGCTCAGCTTGCGGGATCTTAGTTCCCTGACCGAGGATCGAACCCAGGTCCTCGGCAGTGAAAGCACAGAGCCTAACCACTGGACCGCCAGGGAATTCCCCCAGCAAACGTTTTAAAACTCAACGGAGACAAGATCTGGGCCTGGAGCATTGACTCCGGGCCCTGAGTTCCATTTATATCCACTTAACTTCTATCCTTTATAAATCTGCTGTCGTCTGTGTATTGTGTTGGCCAAAAAGTTCGTTTGGGTTTTTCCGTAACATCTTACATATTTTAGCAGAGGTCATATTTTTCCCCAGGACCCCTGTGGTCCCCTGCTCTGGGGACAAAGGATCCCCCCTCCATGCCCAGGCTCAGTCTGGGGGGCGGGCAGAAGAGACCAACAAAGCACTCATCGCAGTGGATGCGGATTGGGGGGCGTGATGGGGGCCACAAGCATCCCTGAGGTGGCTGCGAGCAGGTGGGGATGGCAGGATGGAGGGAAGGGCACCCAGGTAAGGGGGGGATGTCGCTGGGGGCTCTGCTGGAGGCAAGGTGAAGGGAGGGGAGGGGATGAGCCTTGCAGGCAGACCCCCTCTCTCCCCTGGGCATCCCCACCCCGGTGCCTTCCGCCTGTGGCGTCCCAGAGCAGGTCCAGGGTCTGGGGCCTTTAGGGAAGGCAGGGTCTCCCCGCGCTTTTGGGGGTGGACTTTGTGTCCGTCTGGAAGGGATAGGTGATGGGGGAGCGGGGAAGAATGCCGCCCATATTCCCCCTCCCAGTGGGAGACGTTAGTGATCTGAACCAGCACAGTGGGTGGCGAGTATTAACAGCCAGCTCCTGGGGCCGGCCGGGTTGGGGTGGCCTGTAATGAGTGTCAGTTTCCGTGGTGTCAGTACTCCAGCTGCCGGCGGGAAGCCCACCGGCTTGCAGAATCCCTGAATATCTAATGATCAGTGTTTGGGGGCCAGTCTGCACCGGCTCCTGCACCCCCCTCCCCATTAGACATGGCATGAGGGTGACTCTGGTCCCTGAGGGCAGGGGCAGGGCTGCTGGTCATTGCTGTTCCCCCGGCACCCAGCATGGCCTTTGAATGAGGATTTATTTAGCAAGTGAACAAATGTCATCCTAGGGGAGGGAGAAAAGTGGGTCCCCCTCATGTGTGCAACCTGCCCCCAGAGAGCCAGCTGTTCCCCCAGAGGCCCCTGGCACAGGGCGACTCACCTGTAGTATGGATCCACGATGGAAATGAAGAAGATGTAGATGCCGTTTCTTTGGTCGAAAACGACCTTGTTCTCTGTCGGGCCTCCCAAGATCTGATACGGGACTTCGGGCCATCTCAAGGGTGCATTGTTGTTAGGGTCGTGGCAGCTCACATAATTCTGGGGAGGAGGACAGAGACATGCCTGCTGGCCCCGGGGGCCGGGGAGGACCGTGCCAGCCCACAGGTGCCACCACTGCACACACGGCCCCACCGGTGCCACCACCCACCAGCACCCATGGGTGTGAGTCCGGGACCAAGTGCCCGCTGGGCAGGCCAGCCGATTTGTGACTCTGTGGAACCTTCTTCCCACCCTCCTCCTTCTGCGCCTGCCCCAGCTTTGGGGGCTGCAGGCATAACAGCTCTGCTCGCCAGGGTCCCTTGCAGCTGTGAGTCTTGGTATGAAATTAGCTGCTGCTGATGGCATGTGCTCTTGGTGTTATGGGCTGAGTTGAGTCCCTCCCCCAGGTCATATGTCGGAGTCCCTAACCCCCAGGACCTCAGGTGGTGACCTTATTTGGAGATGGGGTCTTTACAGGGGATCAAGTTAACATGAGGTCACTAGAGTGGGCCTGATCCAGTATGGCTGGTGTCCTTAGAATAAGGGGAAATTTAGACACAGAGACGACACGCACAGGGACAAGGCCATGGGAAGATGAAGCAAGAGATTGGGGCGATGCATCTACAAGCCAAGGAATGCAAAGATGGCCAGCATATCACCAGAAACTAGGCCAGAGGCCTGGGACAGATTCTCCCTCATGGACTCAGAAGGAACCAGCCCTACTGACACCTCGATCTCGGACTTTTGGCCTCCAGAACTGGGAGAGGATAAATTTCTGGTGTTTAACCCATCCGGTTTGTGGTCCTTTTGTTACAAAGCCCTAGCTAACTAACACACCTGGGGAACCTGAAGGTGGAAGTGAGACAGAGCCACCAGGGCTTCTCGGGAAGCGGTCGTGGGTGCCCAGAGGTGGTCAGGTGGCAGCTGTGGCTTCTCCACCCTGCCTTCAGATCCCGGGGTGTCACATAAAGGGGGATATGTCCTTGAACTCAACTGTTTGCCCTTCACCGGTGCATCATGCTGCCTCCCTGAGCTAAGCACATACTAAGGGTCTCGCCTACACTTTGATCTTCTGCACTATTTGCCTGTGGACCCAGAAGGGAGGGTGGGGCTAGGCTTGTAAACAAGAGAAGAGATGGAAATTCCAAAAGCAAAAGTGTAAAAATAACAGTGGGTCCAACGTTACGAGAAATAAGGAACTTGGGACTTCCCTGGCGGTCCAGTGGTTAAGACTCCACGCTTCCACTGCAGGGGGGCATGGGTTCGATTCCTGGTCGGGGAACTAAGATCCTGCACGCCCCATGGTGCAGCCAAAAAAAAAAGAAAAGAAGTAAGGAACTAATTTTGCATGGCAAAGTAAGCAAAAACTGAAAGACAAAAGAGGCAAACTGGGGGAACTAATTGCAAATTACATGGCAAATAAAAGCTTATTCTCATGGATGTATAAAGAGCTCTTAAAAATTAAGAGAAGACCAAAATCCCGATAAGAATGTGGGCACAGAGCATGAACTCACAATCCACAGAACAAAGAGGTGAAAATGACCCTCACACAGGAAAAGATGCTAAACCTGGTCCACAGTAGAAGAAAGGCGCCTAAAAGAACCACAGCAAGCAATCGTGTCCTCAGACAGTACACCTAGCTGGTGGGGCCGTGTGGACCAGGTGAGCCCACACATTGCAGGGGGAGGTGCCGAGGGACAACCCCGATGGAGGCAGAGTTGGCGGACATCTAGCATAAGTGCAAATGCATTTTGCTTTTCGCCCGGCTATCCTTTCCCCAGAAATTTCCCTGAAGACACACAGCCCCATGCTATGAAGGAACTAACCACTGGACCGCCAGGGATTTCCCACCCCCCCACCACAAGCAACTTTAAAATGAGGAAGCTCTTCATTTCCCCTTCTTGTGTGGACACAGCTTTCTCCATCAAGAGGTAGCATCTGGGCAGAACCCCAAACCTACTTTCAACAGTGTTCTGGGCCCAGGAGCCCAGCGGCCACATGGAGAACCACGCTCCTAACAGAAGCCTTGTACACGGGTGAGAAGACCTTAATGCCCCTGCAGGGGTGGCCTCAGCCAACGCCATGTGGGGCACAGGAACTGCCCACCTGAGCCATGGATTTGTGAGAAACAGTAAATCCCACTGAATTTGGGGATGATTTGTTTTGTAGCGTTGGGTAATGGAAAGAGCTGTCCTGTGTACTACTATTGAGAAAGTTCAAACGTTGTCAGAATCAAAAAGCAAACGTGTCCATGGTGTGGATGGCCACCTGGATGGGCGTCGTTTATCCCCAGGCTCTGCTCCCGGGGCCATGGGAATGGATGGAGGGCAAACACCTGACTCCAGCTGTGCCAGGCCACCTGGCCCTCCTCGGATGCAACAACAGCAACAATACTTCCTCTCGGTTGTTGATGGTTCCCCAGGTGCCTGGAGCCCTGCGGTCCCCCACGGAGTCCCTGCCTCTTCACGTCCCCCCAGCACAGTCCTCCCGCTGCTCTGGCCCCTCCTCTTGGCCTCTTTGGCAGACACATCCTTCAGTTACCACCCAAACACGGAAGACTTCCAAACCCACGCCAGCCCTGACTTGTCTCCCTATGTTTTGCTGGCCACTGGGCTCCTCCACTCAGTGGCACCTTGAATTTAGCAGGTGCAGAGTGAAGCTGTGTGTGTTTCCCTCCACCGCTCGCTTCATCCCTGAGCCAGTATCTGCCCAGGTGCTCAGGCTGGAAACTGGGGGGCCGTGCTTGACGCTTGCCTCCTCTTCCTCCGACATCCAGTCCGTCACCAGGTCCTGTTTTTCGCACCCCTGCCTCGCACTGAATGTTTGAGTCCCCCACCCCCATTCGTATGTTGAAGCCCCATCCCCCAGTGGGATGGTATTTGGAGGTGGGGCATTGGGAAGTGATAAGATTTTGATGAGGTCCTGAGGGTTGGGCCCCTATAATGGGATTACTTCCCTTATAAGAAGAGACACCAGAAAACTAAAGCAGGGTCTCAAAGAGATATCTGCACACCCGCGTTCATAGCAGCACCATTCATAACAGCCAAAAGGTGGAAGCAACCCAAGTGTCCATTGACAGATGATGGATAAAAAAAAGTGTGGTCCGTACCCACTAATGGAATGTTATCCAGCCTTAAAAAGGAAGGAAATCCTGACATATGCTACAATGTGGATGAACCTTGAGGACATGATGCTCAGTGAAAGAAGCCAGACGCAGGACAAATACTGTGTGAGCCCACTCACAGGAGGTCCCTAGAGAGTCAGATCCACAGAAACAGGAAGTAGATGGTGGGGGCCAGGGGCTGGGGGAGGGGATGGGGAGTGAGTGTTTCATGGGGACAGAGTTTCAGTTTGGGAAGATGAGAAAGTTCTGGAGATGGAGGGTGGGGATGGTTGCCCAACAATATGAATGTACTGAATGCCACTGAGCTGTGCACTTAAAAATGGTTAAGATGGTCAATTTTATGTTATGCATATTTGACCACAATTAACTTTTTTAAAAAAACCCTTGGGTGTAAAAGAAAAAAAGCTGGGCCGCATAAAAACTATATGAAATAAAAAAGGAGACAGCTGCTTTGCCTAAAGACCATTTATTTGCCACAGCTAGCTCCACCTCATGGTTTTTAGTGGTTCAGGGGTTCAGTTTTAGTGGTTCAGTGGCTGTTTAACAGCCCATCCAATGACTGTGCTGGACATGCAGGCATTGTGGCTCTGTCTTGATAGAAAAACCCTCAGGGTTCTACAAAATCGGCCACCAGGGCTGATGGAAAAAAAAAAAGTAATGGGACAATCTCTTAAATGCATGCATGCCACTTTGAACGAAAGGGCTAATAAAAAGAATGCAAATACAAACACCTGCACAGTCAGAAAATAATAAATAAGCAAAGCTCCGTGTGTGGCTTGTTCTTTTTAAAGAAACAGTCAGGGAGGTGGTGTTTGGGTAACCTTGCGAATGCACAAAACGCATACCCGAGTTGTAGGAGTTGCACGCTTTAAAATCGTTCATTATCGGTTATGTCAATTTCACCTCGGTTAAAAAAATAAATAAAACCAACGTTACCAACCAAAATACATGACCAAACTCACTCGATGGAATGGGGTGTAAGGAACGGGTGAGGCTGCGGGCTTTTAGGAAAGCAAATACAAAATTAAGGAGCCAGGAGTTCGCGCTGGAACCGGCTTTGGGCGAGAAGAGCGCGCGCCCCCTGCTGGTGACGTGGCCGCATTGCGCCGTGTTCTTGCCCTTGGCGTTGAGAGGCCGAGGGTGGATGGAAACTAATAAATATGCGCCAGAAGCCCCCCCCACCCCCAGAGGAACAATGCGATGTCTTCCTTTCACTGACACCATAACCTTATTTGTCAATCGTGTGCCAACCAACGTTCGTGATAGAAACGCTCGTTGAGCAGAACGGACCGTAAATATAATCAGCCCCTTAAATAATGGGCATTTGGATGGTTCCAGAATTTTGCACATCATCAGCAGTGTGCTCCATGAGCGCCTTCGTCCCTACACCTCCGATCGTCTGCGATTCCCTTGGGAGAGATTCCCAAAGAGTTTGGGCGTCGTACATTTCCATCCCCTGACGCCCCATCTAGGGACTGAATGTCTGCCCCGCCCCCCCCCATTCATATGTTGAAACCTAATCCAGAAGGTGATGTATTAGGAGGCGGGGCCTTTGGGAGGTGATTAGGTCCTGGGGGTGGAGCCCTCCTGAAGGAGATTGGCACCCTTATAAAGGGACCCGGGAGCGCTCCCTCGCCCCTTCTGCTGTGTGAGGACACAGAAGGCACCACCCAGGAACCAGACGCCAAATCTGCTGGCGCCTTGATCTTGGACTCAGCCTCCAGAACCGTGAGAAACCAATGCCGCAGGGTCTATGGTGATCTTTACAGCAGCCTGAACAGACCGAGTCGGCCCCCAACACACAGTGGGCCTGACCAGTCGTCGCCTTCTGCGACCTGTTTTGGGAATAATCAGAGCGCAGGCCCTACCTCTCGGTCCCAGGCGAAGGGCCCTTTGTCGCCGGCCGTCTTGGCGATGGTGGTCCAGTTCTGCGGCTGGGAACTGCAGAGGGCCATGTCGGCCGTCAGGGAGTACGTGTACGTGAACAGCCCGTTCACCTCCAGCAGGACGTACTCGGCCTCGACCACCTCCTGGAACTTTCCTTTCCTCCACCTGGGACACACCAAGCACAGGCGAGGCTGCTGGGGGGCCGTCGCGGGAGGGGGGGAGGCTGGGGGCCCTGCTGTGTTGTGAGACCATCTGGGGGTGGTGGGAGGTGGCAGAGCAGGGCAGGGCCACCCCCCCACCAGGCTGACACCTCTGGGACAGTCATCGCGGATATGCAGTGGCAGGTGGGGACAGGACACTGACGGGGTCGGGGTTGGGGACTGGGGGTTGCTTATTTTTTGACACCTGCCAACATTCCAGAGGTATACATTTAGGGCGGTGAATTAGGGTTGTTCTAAATCCTTATTTGGGGGGTAATTCCTTGGTGGTCCAGTGGTTAGGGGTCCAGGCTTCCATAGCCGCGGACCCGGGTTCCATCCCTGGAGGGGGAACTAAGGTCCCCGCAAGACGCGGGAGCCAAAAAAAAAAAAAACCCAAAACTTATTTTTGGATGCACATTTGTCTCCTGCCAGGTTGGGGCTTACACCCCTCTTCTGATGGGACCCTTCCCTTGTTCCTCACCCCAGGCCGGCAGGCACCCCACCACGTGGCAGCTCTGAGTTAGGGGCGTGCCCGGCCCACAGTCTCACCTGGGTGTGGAACTGAGGCCACGAGGAGCTAACACGTGACGTTCTAATGACCCTAAGTGTTGCCACCTGTGAGTGGCTTCTGCTGCTGTTCAGTCCGTCAACAACTATTTAGTGCAGCGGTCCGCCGGGGGCGGGGTGGGGATGGGGACGGAATGAAGGAAGACAGAATCCACGGAAGGGGGCAGAGCGAGTGGCACGGCCTGAAATGTGTCCCCCCAAATTCCTTTGTGAAGCCCTAACTCCCAGTGCGACTGGATCTGGAGGTGGGCCTTTAACGAGGCAATCGAAGTCGAGTGACGTCATAAGGGTGGGCCCTGTTGCCACGGGAAGTGGCAGTCTCCGCGGCCAAGGAGAGAGGCCTGGGGGAAGCAGCCTGCCCACACCTTGAACTTGGACTTCTGGCCTCTAGGACTGTGAGAAAGTCAAGGTCTGCTGTTTAAGCCCCCCAGTCTGTGGTGTTTTGTTAAGGCCGCCGAGCTAAGACGGGGAAGGGGAGGGGATGTGTGAGCTGAGAGCTACGGAGGGAAAAGGCAGGGAGAGGATGTGGCCAGAGCAAAGGGGTGGAGACGGCTCTGGGGGCCTGAGATGATGGTGAGGGCGGCGGGGCGCTGGCGGGTGGGGGGCTGGGGGGTGGGTCCTCACAGCTCCACCACCGGCTTCCATGGGGTGTCGTAGTAGACGAGGATGGGGCAGCCCAGCTTCTCGTAGTGGTAAGGCACCTCCAGGTCCTCCGTGGCCTTCTGACCCCGGAAGTTGGGGTCGTAGGCTTCCCTGTGGGAGAGCAGGACACAGACATGGGCGAGCTGCCGCCAGGCGCCCGGACGTCCACCCACCCACAGCCCCGCTTCTTCCCTGCACATGGGGTCACGATCATGGAGGTGTGTCTGAACGGGGGATTCAGAGTCATGGTCGAAATGACCTTGGGGCCCCTGCGGTGGTTGACATTCCGGGTCCACTTAGCTGGGCCACAGCACCTCGACTGTGGTCAGATGTGATTCTGGGTGTTTCTGTGAGTCTCTTCTTTTGGGGCAGAGGTTAATATTGAAATCAGTAAAGCACTGCTCTCCCTAATGTGGGTGCAGCTGGAGGCCTGAGTAGAACAAACATGAGCCTCCCCCAGCAAGAAAGAAGTCGGCCTGTGGATGGCCTTGAACTAGAACTGCAACTCTTCCCTGAGCTGCCAGCCCCCAGCCTCCCCCATCAGACTGTGGACTCACCAGACCTCCACGGTCCGGGAGCCAAGTCCTTAAAATAAATCTCTATCTCTGTCACTCTGTCTCTGTCTCTCTGTCTCTCTGTGTCTCTCTGTCTCACACACACATCCTGTGGCTTCTCTCTCTCTGGAGACCCTGACTCACACACTCTCATGCCCCCAGGCGCTCTGGCTGCAGCCTCACTGGTTGGCAAGTCCTGCAGCGCCAGTTTCCGTCTCGGCCGTGGGTCTGGATGGGGGACGGACTCTTGGCTTGTGTTGGAGGGGGGAGGGTCACATCGTATAAGACCCACGAGTGTCTTCCCATGCCAGGGGATTGGTGGTATGCACCAGTGTGGGAGGGGCTCTCTGTGCCACCCTGCAGAGGGGGTCACCTTGGCCGGCCACCCCCTTCTGCCTTGGCTGGACAGTGTCTGGCCAACTCTGCTAGCTGGGATGAACAGGGGACCAGGCTCCAGGAGCTGGTGGCAGGCTGGGGAGGGGTCTGAAGGCTGGCCCAGCAGGTGGCAGAGCCTGGGCAGACCTGGGCCAGGGGCCCTGCCACATCACACTGATTCCCTGAAGGCCCAGCCACCTTCCCTACCTGTCTGCTCGCTCCCTCGGATTCCTTGTGGGCTGGATATCAATTGGCAGGGTATCAATTTTAAAATGATTCTTTTTTTCCTTTCTTCAAAAAAAATTTTTTTTCTTTTCCATTATGGTTTAAAAGTGATTCTTGGGACTTCCCTGGCGGTCCAGTGGTTAAGACTCTGAGCTTCCACTGCAGGGAGTTTCAATCCCTGGTGGGGGAACTAAGATTCTGCATGCTGGCGCGGTGCGGCCAAATACATAAATAAAAATTTAAATAATGATTCTTGATTCACCTTTGGCTCATGCACACCAAATGGTCATGTGTGGTGGGGGGGGCTCACCTCTCAATGACGTAGCTGTAGTTGTCCTGAAGGGCCACGGGGTCGAGGACGCCATTGTAACAGGCTGAGATTTCACTGCGAGCAACAAAAGATGGTGAGAAGCTTCCTGAACCCATGCGGGACCAAAGAATTGTGAATTGTTCCCTTTGACATATGTTATCTCCGCACTGGTTGGATTTTGAGCCCTTTCTTACTTTCTTGTTCTCCAAGATGCTCCAGGCTCATCTTGAATCTTCCCTGCCTGGCCTAGAATCAGCCACTTCGCCAAGGAGCCCTAATTCCTTGTATTGGAGAATGATGTTACACATAGAGATCTGGGAGCTGGGTGTCCTGACTTTTGAGGCAATCCTTTCCCTGTTTTTCTTTGTACTGTTACCATCTGTGCATGTATCCTTAAGCAACATGCAGTCATCCCTTGGTATCTGCAGGGGATTGGTCCAGGATCTGCCGTAGATAACAAAATCCGAGGATGCTCAAGTCCCATAGTGGGGGCCTCTGTATCCTCGGGTTCCACAGCCACAGATTCAACCGACCACGAACTTAAACACGATCCATCCTTGGCTGGTTGAATCCGCGGATGCGGAACCTGCAGATACAAGGGCTAACTAGTTTATTTTTGCCTGATTTTGGATTTTTTTTTTTTTTTTTTCTGTGCCACCCAGCTTGTGGGATCTTAGTTCCCCAACCAGGGATGGAACCTGTGCCCCTTGCAGTGGAAGTGCAGAGTCCTAACCACTGGACTGCCAGGGAATTCCCCTGATTTTGGACTTTTAAGACTAGAATCATGTTACGTATTCTTTTGATTCCATGCCCACATTTGTACGATCCATCCAGGCAATTCTGCCCCGTTTGTTTTCACTGCTGTGACATTCTGTTGTATCAAAACCCTGCGCTTGGTTTACCCATCCTTCTGTCGATGGACATTTCAGTTGGCCTGCTTCCAGCTTGGAGCTATTCAGAATAATGCTGCTGAGAACATTCTGGAACCTAGATCAGTGCAGATGTGCATGAGTGGACTTGCTGGTGGAAAGAAGTGCTTTCCAAAGCAGCCAAAAAATGTACATGCCCACCAGCAATGTCTGGGGGTTCCTGAGGCTGCCAGGGGGTTCCCATCCTTATAGTACTACCTTCCAGGCTTTGTCAATTCTGCCATGCTTGTGCTGAATATCGGTCTCTAACGTAGCTTTCATTTTCATTTTCCTATTGAAATTGACCACTTTTTCAGCACCTTTTTGTGTTTATCAGCCTTTTCCCCCCCACCTTTTTTTGGGAGTGCCTGCTCAAGCCTTTTGCCCATTTTTTCTACACGTTTGTCTTTTTTTTTTTTTCTAATTCGTAGGAATTCTTTATAAATTCTGGATACAAGTCATTTTTTAGTTACACGTGTACCTTTCCCACTCTCTTCATGGCAGCAGCTTTGAAAAGATTGTTTTAAAGACTTTCCTGCCATATGTTCTAAATATTGATACCTCATTTATTTTTTTAATTTTTATTTTTTATTTTTTTAAAAATTTATTTATTTTATTTTATTTATTTTTGGTTACGTTGGGTCTTTGTTGCTGAGCACAGGCTTTCTCTAGTTGGGTGAGCGGGGGCTACTCTTCATTGCGTTGCGCGGGCCTCTCATTGTGGTGGCCTCTCTTGCTGTGGAGCACGGGCTCTAGGTGCGCGGGCTCAGTAGTTGTGGCACACGGGCTCACTCGCTCCGTGGCATGTGGGATCCTCCCAGACAAGGGCTCGAACTCGTGTACCCTGCATTGGCAGGCGGACTCTTAGCCACTGTGCCACCAGGGAAGTCCCTGATACATCATTTATTGACTCAATAAAGCGTTTCCGTTTTGGGGGAAAAATCTGGTAAAACCGTCACTTGACTTTATTATTGCCCCATGCAGTGGAGCGCTGAGGCTGGCTCTTACCAGCTCCGAGAGCCAGCTGTTATATCCTCAGGAGTTTCATGAGCCAGTAGAGACTCACTTTGGTAGCGATTTATAGGCTCCATGGGAGCATTTACACCACGGGAATTGGCAAATGCTACAAATCCGGGCTCCCCCGGAACTGGCTTGTCGCCCATTTGCTGGCACACCACCGCCCTAAGGGGAAAACATGTGGCAGTTTGGCCAGTCTTCAGGGGTTCTTCCTTTCTTTTTCTTGGTTTCTCATGGCTGCGTTCCCTGCAGTAACTACGGATCCTGGAGACAAAGTTCCTCAAATTTTCAGCAGGCGATTAAACCCAAAATCTCTGAGCAGTTTTATAAATTTATTTATTTAATTTATTTATTTTTGGCTGCATTGGGTCTTCGTTGCTGTGCACGGGCTTTCTCTAGTTGCGGTGAGTGGGGGCTACTGTTCGTTGTGGTGCGCGGGCTTCTCATTGCGGTGGCTTCTCTTGTTGCGGAGCACGGGCTCTATGCGTGCGGGCTTCAGTAGTTGTGGCACGCAGGCTCAGTAGTTGTGGCTCGCGGGCTCTAGACGCGCAGGCTCAGTAGCTGTGGCTCACGGGCCCAGTTGCTCCGTGGCATGTGGGAGCTTCCCGGACCAGGGCTCGAACCCGTGTCCCCTGCATTGGCAGGCGGGTTCTTAACCACTGCGCCACCAGGGAAGCCCTCTCTGAGCAATTTTAATCAAAATGAGGAACTCAGGGACTAAAAGGGAGAAAGGGAATGAGCAAAGATGAGGGAGCAGGGAGAACATGTAAATTTCACCAAGTCGGTGGGGGAGGGGCAGCCACCCACTGTAGACTCTAACAATCTGTTAGGATTAATTACTGAGTTGTTCGTTATGGAAATGTTAAACATATGCAAAAGCAGACAGAGTAGTGTCACCCGATTTTAGCAGTTGTGAAGTAATGGTGACCATCTCATCCAGTCCCCACTCCCCACCTCGCCAGCCCCCACTTCTCCCCTCCCCACCCCAATATCGACATACTCACTTCTGAATGACGATCTTCTTCTCCAGGTCACAACCGACTGAAATGAGGGCTGTCTGCAGCGGCGGGGAGAAGGGGGGGGGAGACGAGGCAGGGATGGCGATGCTGACCCCGGTCAGCGAGCGCACCATGAAAGCCCACGAGGGGGCGCACTTGACGCAGCAGGGACCAGAAACCCTGCGCCTGGGTCGCAATGCGGTGTCCAGGTGCCTGGGACTCACAGAGTCAAGCCCTAAGAGCCTGCCTGATCTATGGGGCACCGCTAAGGTCCCGCCATCTGATAACCCCCAGCTAGTACACCTGCTCCGAGGTTGGTGAGTCCTGAGGCACAGCCCTGGGGGAAGACGATGGGGAAGGGGCAGTGACCTTGGCAACCAGGGCAGAATCACCTCCATTTCCAGAAACTGAGTGTGAGCTTAGCCAGCCCCTAGGGGACAAGCCAGCCAAGGCCTGCTGTCATCAGTCTTAACACTAAGGACAAAGAGTATGGGACAGCAAAAGTTTTGGTCATACCAGTGGCTTAAGGTCCAAGCATGAAATTTCTTTGTTGGCTATGTCCAGAGTGATGGTTGATATTGTGGGTCTCTTTATGCTGCAAGGCAATGGGAGTGTGTGTTATTGCAGTAAAAAGCATCGACAACCCACCCATTCATTTATCTATCCATCCACCCATCCACCCATCCACCCATCCATCCATCCATCCATCCATCCACCCACCCATCCACCCACCCATCCATCCACCCACCCATCCACCCACCCACCCACCCACCCATCCACCCATCCACCCACCCACCCATCCATCCATCCATCCATCCATCCATCCATCCATTTCTCCGTTCATTCATTCACCTGTTCATCCAGTCCGTCCAGAATGTTGACCAAGAACGTCTGCTCACACATGGTGGCACCACCCTCCCTCTAGTTTCTACCTCTTCTTGAGTCAGTTTTGTTAATTTATATATAATTACTTATTGAAAAGAGCATCTGAGCCCCAGTTTTATTATCACCTAGCTGCATATAATGTTTTCTCATTGTTCTTTTAACAGGTTCGGTATCCATACTTTTATTTTCATTTTTCATTCCTATTGTTCATTTTAATTCTGTCTTTTCTCCATCAGGATTGTGGTGTCTTCTGAAGAACCAGCTTTATCTTACATCTTGACTCTATGCTGTCTTTTTGTTCTCTATTTAATACATTCCAGATTGTATCATGGTTCATTCCCTTCCCATAATTTCTTTTTGTTGTCCCCCTAGTTCCTTATGTTAAATATTTAGTTTATTTATCACTAGGTCCATTTTTTTTCCTCATAATAAAAGTGCTTGGGCTATACATTTTTTCTCTGAATGTATTTGAGCTGAATTCTTTGATTCAGAGGTTACTTACAAGCTGTTTCTTTTACATATATATAATTTTTTGAGAAACTACCGTTTGTAGAGTTTTAAAAAACATTTATTTTATTGAAGTATAGTTAATTTACAAAGTTGTGTTAATTTCTGCTGTACAGCAAAGTGATTCAGTTATACATATATATATATGTTTTTTAATTTATGTATTTTATTTATTTATTTTTGGCTGTGTTGGGTCTTCATTGCTGCGCGCGGGCTTTCTCTAGTTGCCGCGAGCGGGCTTCTCACTGTGGTGGCTTCTCTTGCTGTGGAGGATGGGCTCTAGGCGCGCGGGCTTCAGTAGTTGTGGCTTGCGGTCTCTAGAGCGCAGGCTCAGTAGTTGTGGTGCATGGGCTTAGTTGCTCCGTGGCATGTGGGATCTTCCTGGACCAGGGCTTGAACCCGTGTCCCCTGCATTGGCAGGTGGATTCTTAACCACTGCACCACCAGGGAAGCCCTGTATATATATTCTTTTTCAGATTCTTTTCCATTATGGTGTATCACAGGATATTGAATCTAGTTCTTGTGCATTACAGTAGGGCCTTGTTGTTTACCCATCCTATATATAATAGTTTGCATCTGCTAACCCCAGACTCCCAACCCATCCCTCCCCCTTCCCCTTTGCAACCACAAGTCTGTTCTCTATATCTGAGTCTGTTTCTATTTCATAAATAAGTCCATTTGTGTCACAGTTTAGATTCCACAAATAAGTGATATCATATGGTATTTGTCTCTCTGTAAGAGTTTAATCATTCTTGCCTTACTGCCCTTGGAGTGGGGGAGTCTGGATCTCGGCCCTGATTCCTTGGCTCCTGCTAAGGGGACACCCTGGGGCCACCCACCCACATCCGGGTGATGACATACCTGGAGGTGAAGTTGGGGTCAGCCCTGCCCCAGTGCTGCTGCTGCCTCAGTGAAATGTTCTGCAGAAGCAAGAGAGAAAATGCAACTACAACAGTGGAACAGCCCAGGGTGGTCTCACAATCAGGGTTCAGGAGAGATGGAGGGCAGGATGGGGGTGTTGGGAGGAGGAACCCGGGAGCCATCCAGCCTGCCTCTGGTTCTAAGCCCGTGAAAGGCTTCTGGAAGCTCATGGGAATGACCCCCCTTCTCCAAGCTCCCTGCCTTTGTCCTGGGGACCCACAGTGGGGCGTGACTTAGTTTCCTCTCCTACTTAGCTGTGATGTGACATGCTCTGATCCAAAGAGTTTGTTGTGGTCTGGGGTCAAGTCCCAACTCCCTGGTGTGACTGTGAGGCCTGGCTCTGCCCTATGGATCCCCCAGACCTATATTTGGCCAAGACCCTCACCGTGGCCCTGGTTTGCCTTCTGATGCCTGGGTTTACCCAGCTCACTCAGGTATCATGCCCTCCCCGGGTGGGTCAGGCTCCCCGCCACATCCTCCTTGCCCCTTCTGTGTGACACCTGATGCCCTCACTCTCTGGGGGACTGCGGCCTGCCTGGGGTGGGGGAGGGGCAGGGGCTGTGTCCCCTCAAACTTCCGCAGCACCTTTTCTGGGTGTGTGTAAGGAAGGGAAGCAGGAAGGAGGTCCAATGAGGGACACCGTGAGGCGGCTGGACCTGGCCCAGTCGGTCAAGGCCGAGCCCCTCTCCCGTTGATCCAGGTTTGGGGGGGGGGTAGGGGGAGGGGCGAGCTCACCAGTCTGTGCTTGGTGTTCCCGTCGTAGGTGTAGCCATCCTCGTAGGTGACAGCCTGCAGCCCCAGGGAATGGGGGTTGCTCACCATCACCTGGGGGCGGGATGGGAGACGCATGCGCTGTATGGCGCCAGCAGGCGCGGCGGGGAGCAGCTGGGGGCGCACCCACAGGTGACCCCAGTCCCCCTTCAAACTGAAGACCCAGCTTGCTCTGCAAACGCAGCTGCCGGCTCCATCCCCAAATGCGCACCCCCCCCCCCCCCGCCCCCGTGTCATCCACACCCCCAACTGTGGCTCTGAGTCCCGTTGTGCAGACAGCCTGGGGTTGCAGCCCTGCAAGACCCAGAACTGTCCCTGGTGCGCGGAGGGGCCCGTCCTGCAGGGCGGGGGGAAGGGGGGGTGATGAGAGAGCACAAGGCAAGAGCCAGAGCCAGCCTGGCGCCCCCTCGCGGGCCCTGGTCCCAGCGGGCTAGACGTCCCCTTGAATCCTTACACTGGTCCACCCCCGTTTTCAGCTTGATTGTTTGCACCCAAGAGTCCAGGCTTAGACACGTGGGTTTCAGGTCCAGGAACGCCCACTGCTTTTCAGGCATCCCCTACAGGAGGGAAGCCGGCGCTGGCTGAGCTGAGAGGAAAAGGCATTTTTGGAAAGGTTCTGGGGCAGCTCCGAAGAAGGGTGGAGAGCCGGCACAGAGGTAGTGGGAAAGGAGGCTGGGCCGGCACATGGACAGCCATGGCCAGGCACATGGACACTGTTGAGGAGGAAGAGGAGTTTCTAGGGGGCTTCCTGAGTGAGTGTTTCTTCCGGGAGGATGCCAGGGAACTTCCAGAGCCTGGCAATTGTGGGCACAGGACGTGAGGCCAAGGGTGCTAGGGACGCCGGGTATCAGCAACACTTGTCAAGCAGATAAAGCGTCCTCACTAGTGGGACTGGTGATGTGCTGGGCCGGGGTATCATGAGGGCCGTCAGCTCCAACTCACTGTTCATATCAATGGTATACATTTTATTTTCAAATTCTCCCTGCAGAAGTTCCACCTAGTTAGAAATGAAAAAAAAAAAAAATCCATCAGTCAATCATTCAGTCAATCAAATCAAGCCTCTGTTCCCCAAACTACAGGGCAAGTGGTCAGTGGCAGGAGGGGGTTGCCCAGGGATGGAACCTTCCAGTCCCTCGGGTGCAGCAGCCTGGGCTGTCACTCAAGCCACTGTCTTCCCCGCTAGACCCTGCACCCGCAGAAGACCCTCAAGGTTCCACCCCCCACCCCCACCCCGGACACAGCCCCTCTTCTCTCCAGAAGTACCCTGGCCCCTCCACTCCCCGCCTGACTTCTGCAGTAATTGCCTCCTTGCTTGCGTTTCTTCCTAGAATTATTGCCAAGCGTGCATTCCTAGATGATATAAGTTTTCTGTTTGCGAACATTTTGTCTTTTTAAGTCTCTTTCAATCCACAGCGTCCCCTCCATCCCCTTCCTTTTCATTTCTAGACATCTTTGAAGAACCCAGACCGTGGGACCTGTAGATTTCCCACCGTCTGGATTTTCCTGGGGCAGATGGACACACGTTCCTATGTGCTCTGCCTTTTTGGCAGATTGGTGGCTGGATCCATCAGATTAGGGTGGGATCGAGTTGGCAAGACCCAGCGGGTGATTGATATTCCATAGGTGGCACGTAACGGCCCGCTGTCTCTCTTTTCTGGCGCTGGGGTTGCCACAGGGTGATACCTTATCATTTTGTTTTCATATATTCACTGGAGTAATTTTATAAAGAGACCCTTTCCCTGTGCTATTTGCTGACCCAGTAGAAGGGTGTGAAGGAGAGGAGGAGAAATGCTTGCATCGTGCCTTTTATTTATCCCATTTTTAAGACAGTGGGTTGGTTGCCTGCCGTGCTAGGAGGGGAACCAGTAAGTTGCTTCTGATTCCAGGTCTGGGGTTGGCAAGGAATGACAAGATTAACTGAAACGTCCTGTCCTGGCAACAGGACTCATGATTGCCTGTGTGCATCCTGGTCTCCTGGTGAAGGCGGCGTCTGCCAGGCTATTTACCCCGTCCAGACTCTATTCTTTAAAAGCAAATCGCTAAGGCCAGTCCACACTCAGGCAGGGGGCATTCAACGCCACCTCCTGGAGGGGAGAGTATGTACTTATGTTATTTGGAACTCTTCTGTGATGGAGAGGTGTCTCCCATCCCTTTATTTATTCAGTCATTTATTTACATTGGTATGGACTCGTGTATATTTATTTTATACTGTAGCTCATTATCCAATACTGTGTTATTTTTGTGACTTACAACTATTTCAGCTTTCATCCATAGGATCTTGATATGCTACATAGTCGCTTTGTCTTTTTTGGTGGGGAAACACTACTTGCTAACGCCATCTTTCTCAGAACAGTTTCAGTGGCCAAATACTTGCATAAAAGCCTTGCTGTTGCTTCCTTTCTCTGTCTCTCATTCTCTCTCTCTTTTTTTTTTTAAATTTATTTATTTATTTATGGCTGTGTTGGGTCTTCGTTTCTGTGCGAGGGCTTTCTCTAGTTGCGGCAAGTGGAGGCCACTCTTCATCGCGGTGCGCGGGCCTCTCACTATCGCGGCCTCTCCTGTTGCGGAGCACAGGCTCCAGATGCGCAGGCTCAGTAATTGTGGCTCACGGGCCTAGTTGCTCCACGGCATGTGGGATCTTCCCAGACCAGGGCTCGAACCCGTGTCCCCTGCATTGGCAGGCAGATTCTCAACCACTGCGCCACCAGGGAAGCCCTTTCATTCTCTCTTTCTTTCGTTTTCCTGCACTTTGCATAAAACCAGCAATTCCCAGACATGCCAGACACGTGATTTCAAAGACCCACAGGAAAATGCTCAGGGCTGGGGATTGACATTTTTACTGTGGCAAGTAAAGAAAATAAGAAAAAAACCTGTTCCCCTGTATTAGCACCATCATCTCATAAAAGGATGTTTTAGACAAAGAGTGTTTTATCGATAAACTGTACATGGCACAGTTGCCTTTCTTTTTTTTTCATTTCACTGATCACCATGGACTCAAAGGCCCTTTGGAAATGGACACTCTAACATCTTTCTGGAAATTAATCCACAGAGTCACGACCACATACTTTGCAGACATCAACTTGGAGTTGGGGATCCATGAGAATTGCCTGGATGTTCACAGGGCACTTCTGGAAATCAAAAGCTGGAAAGATTGAGTCAGGAAGCGGGGTCAGTATTTCAAGCATCCCCACGTCAGTGAACATCAGGATCGCCTCTTCGGACCAGATGTTTTGGTCTGCAAACTAAGAGAAAAATGACTTCTGAGGTCAGCTCATTCTCATTCTTTTTTGAGGATTTAACCGTTTTCTTATGATTCATATTTAAAGAAGGTAGACCAAAAAAAAAAAAAAATCCCAAACCCTAAGAAACCAAAAAACCAAGCAAAGTCATAAGTACACTTTGTTGAGGCACCTACTCTTCAGTTGTAAAATTAATTAAAGTTACTGTTATATTATCACTATTGCCATTAAAAATATTATTACTATTTTAATAACTAGAGCAATTTCTTCAGAAAAAGGATCAGACAAAAGAAAAGAAAGAAAAAGGATCAGACATTTGAGAGGAAGACCGTTATTTCTTACCAACCAGGTAGCACCGGGATTTTACCTACTTTGATTAGAGAACTTGACAGGATTCCCAGGCTACCATAGTATAAATGATTCTCCCGAGTTAAAACGGCCAGTTCATTTTCATCTAGGGAAAACCAAACAAGACAGAACAAAAATTGAAACAAGGGTTGTTTCCATGGACAAAAATATAAAATATATTAAATATTAAAATTAGAAAATTACCCCAAATTCCATCATACAGACCAGGGGTCAGCAAATTTCTTCTTTAAAGGACGAGATGGGGACTTCCCTGGTGGCGCAGTGGTTAAGAATCTGCCTGCCAGTGCAGGGGACATGGGATCGAGCACTGGTCCGGAAAGATCCCCACATGCCATGGAGCAACTAAGCCCGGGCGCCACAACTGCTGAGCCCGTGCGCCACAACTACTGAAGCCCACGTGCCTAGAGCCCGTGCTCCGCAACAAGAGAAGCCACCGCAATGAGAAGCCCACGTACCGCAACGAAGAGTAGCCCCCACTCGCTACAACTAGACAAAGCCCATGTGCAGCAATGAAGACCCAACACAGCCAAAATAAATAACAAACAAACAAACAAACAAATAAATAAATAAAAGGAGAAAAAGGACGAGATGATAAGGATTTTCTGTTTTGCTGGTCATGTGATGTCTCTTACAAGTATTGGACCCTGCAAAAGCAGCTTATGGATAACTTGTAAATGGATAGGTGGAACTATGTGCCAATAAAACTTTATTTAAAAAAAACAAGTGGTGGGCTGGAATTGGCCCACGGGCCATGGTTTGCTGACCCCTGTTGTAGGTAACGACTGTTAGTATTTTAGTAAACATCCTTTCCAGTAGTTTTATATATGTGGGGATTATATTCTGGGACCCTTCAAGCTGCTTTATATTTTTTTCTCTTTTTTTTTTTGATAGTACAAGTTCAGTTTATTTATTTATTTATTTTTTAATTGAAGTATAGTTGAAATATATTTTTCTTTCCTTCCATGTACATGCGTGTACTTGGCCCGTTGGCATTCTGGTGCCTGAATGAACCATAACTTATTTAACCAATGCTCCACTGATGGACATTGAGGTTGTTTCCAGTCTTTGGCAGATACAGAGTTCCAAGGAATGCAAGACATCATTAAAAGGTCTTATGAGAGGGGATGGCAAGATCCAATGTACATTTTTATTCTGTTTTAAAAAGACAGGGACTTCCCTGGTGGTCCAGTGGTAAAGAATCTGCCTTCCAACGCATGGGATGTGGGTTTGATCCCTGGTCAGGGAACTAAGATCCCACAGGCCATGGGGCAACTAAGCCTGCGTGCCACAATTACAGAGCTCGCACGCCTCAACTAGAGAGTCTGAGTGCCACAAACCACAGAGCCCACGCGCTCTGGAGCCTGCGTGCCGCAACGCAAGATCCCGCGTGCCGCAACGAAGAGCCGACACAGCCAGAACGGTCAGTCATTCAATCAATCAATCAATCAAACAAAAATAAATAAAATAAAAAAGACAAGGAAGTTTTCAGAAGAAGCAAGGTTTGGGGCTCTACTGACACCCGGGGCAGGATGGTTCTTCATGGCGGGGCCGTCGTGGCCACAGTGGGGTGTGGAGCAGCATCCCAGCCTCCACCCAGAAGATACCAGGAGCCCCCCGAGTCGTGACGACTACACATGCCTCCAGACACTGCCCAGTGTCCCCAGGTTGAGAGCCAGCGGTTAGATGGAGAAAAGGGATCCCTCAGGGCAGCGGTAAGCCATGGGATGAGATTCCAGATACACAAACCTGAATGCAATCCTTGCAAGTTTGGACTCTATTCTTTGGAACATAAGGAACCAATCCAGCAATCCCACTCCTGGCCATATATCCAGAAAAGGTGAAAACGCTAATTCAAAAAGATACATGCACTCCAATGTTCACTATTTGCAGCAGTCAAGACATGGAAGCAACCTAAATATCCATCGACAGATGAATGAACAAAGAAGATGTCGTATATGTATATACAATGGAATATTACTCAGCCATGAAAAAGGAATGAAATCATGCCATTTGCAGCAACATGGATGGACCTAGAGATGATCATATTAAGTAAGTCAGAGAAAGACAAATATCATATGATACCATTTACATGTGGAATCTAAAAAAATGATACTAATGAACTTATTTACAAAATAGAAATAGACTCACACACATAGAGAACAAACTTATGGTTACCAAAGGGGAAAAGGGGGAGGGATAAATTAGGAATTTGGGATTAACAGATATACACTACTATATATAAAATAATCAACAAGGACCTATTGTATAGTACAGGGAGCTATACTCAATATATTATAATAACCTATAATGGAAAAGAATCTGAAAAAGAATATATATATATTCAGTTATATATATAGATATGAAACTGAATCACTTTGCTGTACACCTGAAACATTCTAAATCAACTATATACTTCAATAAAAAAAATAAAAATTTAAAAAAAGAAAATAAGGAACCATTAAAGATTCTAGACATGGGAAGTGATGTGTACTCATGGTTTAAAAAAAAAAAAAGAGGAGGGGGAAGATAACCCATAGAATGGGAAAGAATATATCTCTGATATATATTCTCATCCCGTCTCTGATAAGGGACTTGTATCCAGAATATATAATGATTCAGTAATAAAAAGACCAACAGCCCAATTAAAAACTAAGCAAAAGATCTAAATGGACATGTCTCCAGAAAAGATATACAAATGGCCAATAAGCACATGAAGAGACCCTCAACGTCATTAGTAGGGAAATGCAAATCGAGGCCACAGTGAGATACCACTTCACAGCCACTAGGACGGCCCTAGTAAAAAAGACAGAAAGCCAAGTGTGGCTGAGGATGTGCGGAAATTGGAAAGGACAAATACTGTGTGGTCCCACTCACAGGAGGTCCCTAGAGGAGTCACATCCATAGAGACAGGAAGTAGGACGGTGGGGGCCGGGGGAGGGGGACGGGGAGTTCGTGTTTAATGGGGCAGAGTTTCAGTTACACACGACGAACACGTTCTAGAGATTGGCTGGACAACATTGTACCTATACTTAAAACTGTACTGCGCACTTAAAAATGTGTTCAGAGGGTAGATCTCATGTTAAGTGTTGTTACCACAATAAAAAAGAAAATGATGGGTGATGGAAAAGGCAAACAGTAGAATGACTCACACGATAATACGATACCATTTACATAAAAAGCAACCACCACATCTATCCCCCTCCCAAGTTATTACAATAATATTAACCATATTCCTTATGCTGTATATTACATCCTTGCGACTCATCACTTCATAATGTAGGCAAATGTCAAATCACTATGTAGTACACCTGAAACTAATATGATAGTGTATATCAACTCTATTTCAATAAATGAAAAGAAAAAATGGGGAAAAAAGGAAAAAAAAAAGCAACCACAACAAGCTACACAGATGGCGCTGTGCATTTTCAGCAGGTCCATATTTAATACATGTTGTGAGGCTTTCAACTGGCTAAAAAGTTACTTTCCAGATTCCTAACAGTGATGACCTTTAGGAAGCCAAAGAGGGGCCTGTATTCAAAAAGCTGGTCAAAAGGACTTTAATTATAGTTGTAATGTTTTTTAAAAAAAAACTTTTAAAGGACCATGCATCACTGGCATAATTATAAATTACTTTTATATCATTACTTTCTATCATGATAAATTAACGTTTAACAGATAAATGGACATAGACAGTAGGAGGTAACTCAGTGATGGGCAAACAGGGAAGTATGGGATCTTAAAAGTTACATGGGTGGGACTTCCCTGGTGTCGCAGTGGATGAGACCCTGTGCTTCCAATGCAGGGGGCCCAGGTTCGATCCCTGGTCAGGGGACTAGATCCCACATGCATGCTGCAACTGAGAGTTCGCATGCCACAACTAAGGAACCTGTGAGCCACAACTAAGGAGCCTGCCTGCCACAACTAAGACCTGGTGCAACCAAATAAAAAAAAAAATAAATATTTTTAAAAAATTACACGGGGACTTTGCTGGTGGTCCAGTGGTTAAGACTCCGTGCTTCCACTGCAGGGGGTACGGGTTCAATCCCTGGACAGGGAAGATCCCACGTGCCGCGCTGCGTGGCCAAAAAAAAAAAGAAAGGTCACATGACTCCACAGTTTGCTGCACTATTTGCCTCAAATAGTGAGGAGCAAAATTACACTGGTGGGTTTCATTTTACCTGACTGAACCAGCAGCAGGACAACAATTCACTGGCAAAGAACTCCTAGGGGTGCCATCTGTCATGGGCTGAATTGTGTCCCTTCCAAACAAGATATGTTGAAGCCCTAACCCCCAGGACCTCCCCAGGATGTGGCCTGATTTGGAGCCAGGGTCTTTACAGAGATGATACGGTTAAGGTGAGGTCATTTGGGTTGGCCCTAATCCAATAGGACTGGCGTCCTTGTAAAAAGGGGAAATTTGGACACAGAGGGAAGATGATGGGAAGGCACAAGGGGAAGACGGCCGTCTGCAAGCCGAGGGGAGAGGCCTCCGAAGGAACTGGCCCTGCCGACACCTTGATCTCAGACTTCTGGCCTCCAGAACTGGGAGACAGTAAATGTCTGTTGTTCTAATTTGCCCAGTTTGGGGTGCTTTGTTAGAGCAGCCCCAGCAAACGCTATCCAACTGACATTCCATTTCATTGTGAAAGGGCACAAAAGTTTCTGCTCTGAGTTCCAGAATGTGTAATAACCGTGTTTTGTTTCTGTTTTGGCCAGGCTGGATCTAGGGGGTCAGAGGTGAATAAGTCAGGTCTAAAGCACTTCTAGAAAGCTACCGACAGGTCGGGCACGCACTGGCAGCGACGCTGTGGATGGTGATGTTGGCTTCAGAGATGGAAGAATACAAGATGTGTTGTCCTTCTCGCACTTGGACAGGGTTGACCAGCTGACCTAGGAGACAACAGGGCAAATCGCGAGACATGTGCACGTATTAGGAAGGAAGGGGATCCCCCGCTGCCCACCTGGCCCCTCGGTTTATGACTCGGATGATAAAGAATCAAGGAAAATGCAGCCGTGAGATGCAATGCTGTAAAACTTTACACAGAATACATTAGGTTTAAGAAAATGCAACCCCTCCCCCCCCAATCTTCTTGATGTGAGAGCTCTGAGGAATGGACTGCATACCAGGTGAACTGCAGGATGCCTTTTACTCTACAGGTAACATGTAATCAGGCAGAACTTTCTTTCTGGAATGCCCCCCACCCCCCATGGCCAGGCCAGCCCTAAGCCCTTTTCTTGCATTGGAAGGAAACAGCTGTGTTCAGGTGGCCTGACTGGTACTAGGAGGCGTGTTGCAATTGTGGGTGCTCTGGCAGCCACTGTTGTGCCCAGAGGTCCCTGACAGCACCTCCTCCTGGGGGGCTGCCTTTTGCTCTTCTCCTTACTCGGGCTTGTAGGCTGGGGCTCATGTGCCTAGGCCTCAAAACAAGATCTGCAGTTCCTGGATTTGGCCCCTCTGCCCTAGGCGTCCAGTGACTTTCAGAACCTGCCTACAGGGCCTAAATATCCCAGGAGGAGGAAAATGGGGGTTGGGGGGTCAAAGTGAGGATGGCAAAGTGACAGTGGGCTTGTCCTCATCCACTCAGGTCAGGGGAGAGAAAAAAATGACCGCTTGTGCTTGCCCCGCCCTGAGCCTGGGCCTCGCTCACCTGCGTTTCGGGAAACCATCAGGCTCTTCTCAAACCAGAAGATCAGGATGCCTTTCTGGCCCGGGGCAATGAGGACGTCAAGGGTCCCGTTGTAGTCAAAGGGCAGCCCGAAACTTCGGTTCAGGGGGTGATCTGAGTAGCCGAACATGGCCTGAGAGAAGAATATTGAATCTTGAGCAAGAAAAGAAATGACCACAATAGAACTATGTGAGTCCATGTGCTTTGTCACTGGAACTTTCTTCAGACCTTATTACCTAGTCCGGTGGTTCTCAGCTTGGGGTGATTCTGCCCCCAGGGGACACCGGACAGAGTCTGGGCTCATCTGTGGATGTCGTGACTTGCGGGGCTCCTGGTATCGAATGAGTGGGGGCAGCGTGGCTGCTCTACACCCCACAGCACCCGGGATGGGCCCTCACGACAGAGGACACCCCCGCGGTGCTGAGAGCCCAGCTCTCTCTCTCTCCTTCTGCTCTGCCGGGCCCACGTTGGTGCCCTTGTACCTGGATTATTATTCAAGCTGGTTTCCCAGGGTTGGTCCCCAGATTCTTTTCTTTTTTTTTGGCCATGCCCTGTGGCTTACAGGATCTTAATTCCACGATCAGGGATCAAACCCGGCCCTGGCAGTGAAAGCGCAGAGTCCTAACCACTGGACCACCAGGGAATTCTGCACCCGCGCCCCCCCCCCCATTCTTTTCCTAACAGCCTTTTGTGTCTTGTGACCCTCTAAGGGCTGGCTCTTAAGTAAAGTCTAAATTACTCTCCGTGGTTCTCAAAGTTCTCATCTGCTCTTTTTTTTTTCTTTTTTAATTAAAGTATAGTTGATTTACAATGTTGCAATAGTTTCTGGTGTATAGCAAAGTGATTCAGTTATATATAAATTCTTTTTCAGATTCTTTTCTATCATCTGTTCTTTACGGAAGACCTCTGACAGCACTACACAAGGATGGAATTAAAAAATCCAACACTGGGGCTTCCCTGGTGGCGCAGTGGTTAGGAACCCGCCTGCCAATGCAGGGGACACGGGTTCGAGCCCTGGTCCGGAAAGATCCCACATGCCGCGGAGCAACTAAGCCCGTGCACCACAACTACTGAGCCCCCGTGCCACAACTACTGAAGCCCATGCGCCTAGAGCCCGTGCTCCACAACAAGAGAAGCCACCGCAATGAGAAGCCCACGCACCGCAACGAAGAGTAGCCCCCGCTCGCCGCAACTAGAGAAAGCCCACGTGAAGCAACGAAGCCAAAAATAAATAAATAAAATTAAAAACAAGAAAAGAAAAAACACCAACACTGGGGCTTCCCTGCTGGCACAGTGGTTAAGAATCTGCCTGCCAATGCAGGGGACACAGGTTCGAGCCCTGGTCCAGGAAGATCCCACATGCCGCGGAGCAACTAAGCCCATGCACCACAACTACTGAGCCCGCGTGCCACAACTACTGAAGCCTGTGCACCTAGAGCCCGTGCTCCGCAACAAGAGAAGCCACTGCAAGGAGAAGCCCGTGCACCGCAACGAAGAGTAGCTCCGCTCTCCTCAACTAGAGAAAGCCCACGTGCAGCAACGAAGACCCAACGCAGCCAAAAATAAGTAAATAAATAAAATAAATTTATATATAAAAAAAACCCAACACTGACATTGGTTCATAAGTGAGTCCCACCAAGACACCGGCATCCGTTTTCCAGAAGATGCACCGTGGCGGAGGGAGAGATTTTCTGCAGGATGGCTTGCCGAGTGCCTCCGAGTTTGCAGCAGGTGTACTTGGTTTGCAGGATCCTAGCTCCCCGACCAGGGATCGAACCCATGGCCCCTGCAGTGAAAGTGCCGAGTCCTAACCACTGGACCGCCAGGGAGTTCCCTGGGTTGCTTTCTAAGTGCCTCCTGGGGCGAGGAGAGAAGCTTAGCGGTCAGGGCGAGGGCGGACTGTGCTCGGGCTGCTGACCTTGACTCGCCCCGCCCCGCCCCCACCGCGGCCGCAGGGGCCAGACCCACCCACCCTCACTACGCGCTAAGGGACCGTGAATGTGAGTCCGCAGCCCCCAGCCCACGCCTGCTCAGCGATGCACTGGCTGCCTGCCGGTCCCTGGAGCCTGAGCGGCATCTCAGGTGAGATGCCCGGGGTCGGAGTAGCCAATTAAGACAACGAGCCAAACGCTAGAGTGCGTTCCGCGTTTAATTGCTCACTGCGGTGGGCTAAGAGCCCAGGCCAGAGAAAACGCCAAGGGCCCCTGTCCGTCCCTCCCCAACGGAAACGCGGAGGGGCCCCTGGGTCAGCGCAGGGGTGGGGTTCATTTCCCTGTGTGGGGAGCCCCGATCAAAAGGCGCCTGCCGGGACTTCCCTGACGGCCCGGTGGTTAGGAATCCGTGCTTCTACTGCAGGGTGCACGGTTCGATCCCTGGTCTGGTTGGGGAACTAAGGTCTCGCATGCCGCATGGTGTGGCCAAAAAAACAAAAACAAACAAACAAGCAAAAAAAAAAAAAAAACACCCAGAGCCAGGGCCTCGGCCTCGGGAGGTGGAAGGGCCAGGAACGGAAAAGTACAGAGTCAGAGAGCCGGGAAGTGGCTCCAGGCTTCCCCCTCCTCCCTCCCTCAGGAGTCAGAGGTCTGAAGACCAAGCCTGGGCTGGGAATGCAGAGATGCGCAGAGCCTGCCTGACCAGAGGCAAGAGTCCTTGACCGCAACGCCTTCAGAGCCTGCTGGTGCATCGTGCCCCAGGTGTGGAGTGGGGAGGGCAGCTCCCCCAGCCTCTGCCCCCATGCCCTCCAGGTAAAGCCTTGTGACTGCCTGTGGTCAGGCCTGGGAAACCATGCACAGGTTGTAACCAGAGCCGGACTCCTCAGCCACCTCTACATTCTTGGGATTTCCAGAGTCTGGGAGTGTCTCATTCACCAGGCGCCCTGGCAGTGCGTGCTCATGAGGGGACTCTGGGTGGGGGGGCTGGGCCCACCGTGTGATTAGAGGGCGGGGCTTTCAGCCGCCAGGTAAGCAGCCCAGCCTCTGGGAGCTTCCTGATTGTGGGTCTCCCCCAAACTTCAGAGTGGCACACCTTGCTTACAAATTTTGCAACACAAGGGTACTGACTGTACTTTAATCTTTGCCTGACTTAATATTTTTTCTTCAAATGCACTTTGCATGGACTGTTTCCTCTTCTTAACTTAGTCTCATCCTAAATGATACCTGTAAAGTCACGGTTTTCACGTCCTGATTTTCTGAATCCACATGAAAATAATTGTTAACAAAAGGGTTGACATGAGGCATTTAAAATGGTCTTGGGTGCCACTGGTGACACATGCACCACACCTTGTATTTTGTCCCTTAGTGCCCAGCACCTCCTAGACCCTACTTAAATATTGCTGAGTGCACGCCTGAATGAGCTAATGAATGGAGGGAGAGAGGGATGGTGGGTGTGTGGGTGGGTGGAAGGGTACATGGATGAATAGGTAGCTGGGTGGATGGATGGTTGAGTAGATGGATGAATGGGAGAGTGGATGGATGAATGAATGGATGTGTGGATGGGTGGATGGATGGATGGATGGATGGATGGAGGGATAAGCAGGTTAATGGATGGATGAGTAGGTGGGTAGATAGGTGGATGGATAAATAGATAAATGGAAGGATGAATAGATGGATGGATGGGTGGATGGATGAGTAGATGGGTGAGTAGGTGGGTTGGTGGATGGATGGATGGATGGATTAATGAATAAGTAGGTTAATGGACGGATGGATGGATGGATGGATGAGTAGGTAGGTAGATGGAAGGATGGGTGGGTGGGTGGATAAATAGATAAATGGAAGAATGGATAGATTGATGGATGGATATGTGGATGGATGAGTAGGTGGGTCAATGAGTGAGTGGATGGATACGTGGATGGACAGGTGAATGAAAAGCTAGATGGATTTCAGATATGAAAATCTAAGTGTGTGAGTTTTGACAAAAACCTGGCTTGGGGTAAGGGTCACTGACGTGGTTCTTCCCAGTCCAAAATGTACTTACCTTCCGTTGGTCAATGAGAAGCAGCCCAACCTGTGAGAGGGAGTAAAAGTAGAAGATCCCGCCCAAGGACCCGACTAGTTCTGCCTACGAAACAAACAAAATATAAGTAAGTCATAAACGTGTGCTTAATTCTAAATTTAACTCTAGATTATCCAGTAAGCTAAAAGGAAGGAAAGTCTTTTTTTTTTTTTTTTTAACAATATTGTGATCTATTTCCCCTCTGTAAAAACGTAGCATGTAGGGCAGAACTTTGAATGAAGTCGGCTTTGCCTGGGCTGATAGAGGAAGTGGTGTGACCCACACTGTGAGGTGCCTGCCTAGGTCCCTCACTCCTGCCTAGGTTCCTCATTCCTGATCTTTGGCTGGTCAGCAAAGTGCCCACCAGCAGGCAAGTTGGAGCATGAGGCCAAGGACCCCAACCTAGGGACGGTGGGACAGATTGCCATGGCAACCCAGCTGGCTCCCTCCAGACACCTTTCAGGTAAGAGAGAAAGACCACCATCTTATTTAAGCCTCTGTTATTTGGTTGTGTGTGTGTGTGTCGGGGTGGGGAGTATTTCTATTATATACAGTGTCCTCCCCCAATTCATAGGTTGAAACCCTAACCCCATGTCTTAGTCTGTTAGGACTGCTATAACAAAATACCATAGACTGGGAGACTTATAACAGTGCCCTCCTTTATAAGGGCACTAATCTCATTCATAAGGGCTCCACCCTCATGACCTAAGCACCTCCCAAAGGCCCCCATCTCCTAATACATCACATCAGGCATTAGGATTTCAACATATGAATTTCGGGGGGACACAAACATTCAGACCATAGCACCCCCAAAATGATGGTATTTGTAGGTATGGTCTTTGGGTAGCAATTAAGTTTACTAAGCCCTAATCCAGGATAACCTCATCTTAACTAATTACATCTACAAAAATCCTATTTCCAAGGAAGGTGACATTCTGAGGTTTCGGGGTGGACATGAATTTTGGGGGGACACATGTTCAACCTAGTCCAGTTCTCTCATCTGTAAAATGGGGATGCTGGTGGTACCTGATGTTGTAATCCATGTGCAGCCTTTACTATGGCACCAGCTTTTTCCATGAACAGTGCTGTCTCCTTTCCTAACTTCCTAATCTCCCTAGCCAGCTGCTCTGACCTGAAATTCTTCCCTACCCTCCCATCCAGCTGGACTCTTCGAGAGAGAAAAGTCCTTGCTCGCCACGGACAGCTAGTTACTCCTATCCCACAGGATACATCTTTCTGTTTGTTTGTTCATTTTCTTACCAAATTGAACATACCTGTCTTTCCTGGGCATACTTCTGAAATCTGTATCCCCGGGTATTTGAGAAATAGATATTGGCCTGAGATATCTGATCTCCATGCAAATAAGCAAAAACGGAGTTACTGATATCCTGGAAGAACACATACATAAAACAGTCTCTTTAAAAGGAGATAGAAGGTGGGGTGTGGGGTGGCTGGGGAGATGTTCTTTAAACAAAGAAATCAGTTCTGGAGGTCTAATGCACAGCATAGTGATCACAGACAGCAATACTGTATTAGAAACTTCAAAGTTCCTAAGAAACTAGATCTTGTTTCCACAACAGAAAAGCAATGACAATTTTGTGACATGACAGGATGGTAATCATACTGCAACATGTAAATGTAGCAAATCGACACATTGTACACCTTAAATTTACACAGTGTGGTGTGTCAGTTACATCTCAATTTAAAAAGCAGGGAGGACAGATGCCAGTGATTACATGCCTGGGCATTTATCCCAGAGAAATGAAAACTTATGCCCACACAAAAACCTGTACATGAACATTTATAGTGGCTTTATTTGCACCAGCCAAAAAGTGGAAACAATCCAATTCTGGTACACCCACCACTGTGGAAAAGAACAGACTAGACATATATGCGACAAATCGGATGAGTCTCCTGAGAATTTTGCTGAGAAAAGCTAGTCCCCAAAGGTTTCATATTGAATGATCCCATTTATACAACATTCTTGAGATGATAAAATTAGAGAGATGGAGAACACGTTAGTGGTTGCCAGGGGTTAGGGCAGGGCACAGAGGTATGGAGAGTTTTGGGGCCACGAAACAGTTCAGTGTTTTCATGGCAATAGCGGTTCTCTGACTTTAGGCAGTTGTATCCATGTCAATTTCCTGTTTGTATCACTATAGTTATGTAAGATGTAACCACTGGGGGAAACTGGGTGAGGGATACATGGGACTCTGTATTATTTTTTCAACTTCCTGTACATCTATAATGATTTCAAAGTAACAGGTTTTAAAAAAAGAAGACAGATGGATATATTCACAGTGTGTCAGCCACATGATCTGAGGAGCCCCAGAGACCTCCCACGGGCTCTCAGTCCTCTTCTGAACCCTGGGAGATAGCATGGCCTGAGTCCTGAGTCCATCACTATCCCAGCCCTCAAGGCTTACACTTTTTTTTTTTTTTTTTTTGCTGCGCCGCATGGCATGCGGGATCTTAGTTCCCTGACCAGGGATCAAACCCGTGCCCGCTGCAGTGGAAGCATGGAGTCCTAACCCCTGGACCGCCAGGGAAGTCCCTACACTGTCTTTATTTCCATTCATAATTAGCTCACAGCAGAGTAAAAAATGAGATACAACACATGGTACTCACCATGCAAAAGGAATTTCCACTGTAACAACAGTTGTCACCAGAAATATGTGAAACAGGGTGTTCTACACCTGAAAGGAAAAGGGAATTGAAATGCTCTCTGAGTTCCCTGAATGTTCAGAGAGAAGGTTAGAGCAGGGCTTCTCACCCTCCACACTGACATCTGGGGCCAGATTGTTCTCAATTGAAGGGGCTCCTGGGCCCTGTAGGATGTTTTGCAGCACCCCTGCTTCTACTGACTTATTTAACTTATTAAATTAGTTATATAGTGATTCATTTAACCAGTGGAACTCTACTCCAGTCTTTTTTTTTTTTTTAAGGTTTTCTTAAGCTTTAGATCACAAAGCATCCTTTTTTTTTTTTTTAATTAAAAAAAATTTTTTTTTATTTATGGCATGTAGGATCTTAGTTCCTGACCAGGGATTGAACCCATGGCCCCTGCAGTGAAAGCACGGAGTCTTTTTTTTTTTTTCCAAATAGAATTTATTTATTTAGGCTGTGCCAGGTCTTAGTTGCGGCATGAGGGAATCTTAGTTGTGGCATGCAAACTCTTAGTTGCAGCATGTGAACTCTTTTAGTTGTGGCATGCGTGTGGGCTCTAGTTCCCCAACCAGGGATCGAACCTGGGCCCCCTGCATTGGGAGCTTGGAGTCTTACCCACTGGACCACCAGGGAAGTCCCTCTCCTCTAGTCTTGACAACCAAAAATGTCTCCAGACATTGCCAAGTGTCATCTGGCCGGTGAGGGGCAGAATTGTCCCTGGTTAAGAACCACTGGTTTGGGGTCTTCCTTGGTGGTGCAGTGGTTAGGAATCTGCCTGACAATGCAGGGGACACGGGTTCGATCCCTGGTTCAGGAAGATCCCACCTGCCGCAGAGCAACTAAGCCCGTGCGCCACAACTACTGAGCCTGCGCTCTAGAGCCTGTCCTCCGCAACAAGAGAAGCCACCGCAATGAGAAGCCCACGCACTGCAACGAAGAGTAGCCCTCGCTCGCCGCAACTAGAGAAAGCCCGTGCGCAGCAATGAAGACCCAATGCAACCAAAAATAAATAATAAATAAATAAAATTTTTAAAGAAAGAGAGAGGGCTTCCCTGGTGGCGCAGTGGTTGAGAATCTGCCTGCCAATGCAGGCGACACGGGTTCGAGCCCTGGTCTGGGAGGATCCCACGTGCCGCGGAGCGACTGGGCCCGTGAGCCACAATTACTGAGCCTGCGCGTCTGGAGCCTGTGCTCCGCAGCAAGAGAGGCCGCGATAGCGAGAGGCCCGCGCACCGCGATGAAGAGTGGCCCCCGCTTGCCACAACTGGAGAGAGCCCTCGCACAGAAACGAAGATCCAACACAGCCATAAATAAATAAATAAAAATTAAAAAAAAAAAAAAAAAAAAAAAAAAAGAAAGAGAGAGAGAGAAAAGATAAAACTAAAAAAAAAAAAAAAAGCCCACAAGCCATGCAGTGTGGGGGGGAAAATATATTTTAAAAAAACCGAAAACCCCACTGGTTTGGCAGAAACTCGTTTAGGACTCTGCCAAAATTGCAGGAAGGGTGCCCTTCTCTTAGCAAGGCATTCTTTGATTCTGTTTTAAAAGGAGAAGCTTCAGCTCCAAAGAAAATACACACGTGGCCAACAAGCACATGAAAAGATGCTCAACATCACTAATCATTAGGGAAATGCAAAGCAAAACCACAGTGAGATACTGTCCCACACCCATTAGGATGGCTACTATGACAGAAACAGAAAACAAGCTGCAGTGACAATGTAAAAAAATTGGAACCCTTGTGCACTGGTGGTGGGAATGTAAAATGGTTCAGGCAGTGTGGAAAACAGTGTGGAGGTTCCTCACAAAATGGAAAATATGATCCAGCAATTCCACTTCTGGGTACACACCCACCAAAAATTAAAAGCAGGGACTCAAGGAGACATCTGTATACACATGTTCAAACTGGCATTATTCACAATAGCTAAAACACGGAAGCAGCCGAGTGTCCATTGATAGATGAATGGATAAGAAAATGTGGTCCATTCATACAATAGAATACTATTCAGTGTTAAAAAGGAAGGAAATGCTTTTTTATATATAAATTTATTTATCTTATTTTATTTATTTTTGGCTGCATTGGTTGCTGTGCGCGGGCTTTCTCTAGTTGCGGCGAGCGGAGGCTACTCTTCGTTGTGGTGCGTGGGCTTCTCATTGCAGTGGCTTCTCTTGTTGCAGAACACGGGCTCTAGGTGCGTGGGCTTCAGTAGCTGTGGCACATGGGCTCAGTAGTTGTGGCTTGCGGGCTCTAGAGCGCAGGCTCAGTAGTTGTGGCACATGGGCTTAGTTGCTCCACGGCATGTGGGATCTTCCCGGACAAGGGATTGAACCCATGTCCCCTGCATTGGCAGGCAGATTCTTAACCACTGCGCCATCAGGGAAGTCCTGAAAAGGAAGGAAATTCTGACACACGTTACAACATGGATGAACCTTGAGGACATCATGCTCAGTGAAGTATGATCCCAATACTGTATGATCCCACTCATTTGAGGTCCCTAGAGGAGACACATTTATAGAGACAAAGTAGAATTGTGGGTGCAGGGCTGGGGAGGAGGATGGGGAGTTACCTGTTGGGATGCTATTAAACAAATTGATGGAGAGAAGAGGAAGAACAGAGAGTAGACTG
Source organism: Balaenoptera musculus (assembly GCF_009873245.2). Lineage (NCBI taxonomy): Eukaryota > Metazoa > Chordata > Mammalia > Artiodactyla > Balaenopteridae > Balaenoptera > Balaenoptera musculus. The sequence continues at coordinate 166,937,463 of NC_045787.1, forward strand.
ACTTATGTTACAAGGAGCCCTGATGGTTCCTTCATAAGTTAAATATAGAGTTTCCATCTGACCCAGCAATTCCACTCCTAGGTATCTACCCAAGAGAATTGAAAACGTGTCCACACAAAAACTTGTACACAAATGTTCACAGCGGCACTATTCACCATGGCCAAAAGGGGGAAACGACCTCAATGTCCACCAGATGATGAATGGAGACACAGAAGTGGTCAATCCCTACAATGGAGTATTACTCAGCCATAAGAAGGAATGACCTCCTAATACACACTACGACATGGATGAACCTCAGAAACGTGATGCTCAGTGAGAGAACCCAGACGAAAAAGGCCACATGTTGTGTGATTCCATTTATATGAAACGTCCAGAACAGGCAAATCCACAGAGATGGAGAGTGGGTGAGTGGTTGCCAGGGGCTGGGGGAGGGGGAGGGGGAGTGACTGTGAATGAGGACGGGGTTTCTTTTTGGGGGGATGAAAATGTTCTGGTACTCAACAGTGGTGACTTTTGCACAACATTGTGAATGTACTAAATGCCATTGAACTGTACACTTTAAAATGGTTAAAATGGTGAATTGTATGTGAATTGTATGCCCCTCCCCCCCAGAAAGGGAAAAGAGCCTTGAATTGTGAGAGAGAAAAGAATTGAACTGGGAGAGGATTGGGGCGTGAAGGAAAAGCCCACCAACATGGGTGAATTTTGGAGGAAGAGAGAGGAAGGTGGCGTGGAGGGAGGGATTTTAGGCAATGTAGTTGTGGGTGGGAAGATCTGTAAAGAATAGGTCAACTGATGTTTTGGAGGCAGACGCATGTTTGGGTTGGATATGACCAGTTGATGAGCAGGTTATAAGACTGGCCCCCAGGGACTTCCCTTGTGGTCCAGCAGTTAAGACTCTGCGCTCCCAATGCAGGGGGCCTGGGTTCGATCCCTGGTCAGAGAACTAGATCCCACATTGCAACTAAGAGTCCATGTGCCGCAACTAAAAGATCCCGAATGTCAAACTAAAACCTGGCTCAGCCAAATAAATAAATGAATATTAAAACAACAACAACAACAACAAAAAGACTGGCCCCCAGGCAGCCCAGCTTTACTTGGGTTATCCATTCTCTGCGGCCCATTCATGCTGGGTTTACCATGATCCTCGATGGAAACACTCAGCCCCCACCCTGTGGGGTGGGGGTTCAGGCCAATTTTTATTGAATTTTAAAGGACAACGTAGGGAATTCCCTGGTGGTCCAGTGGTTAGGACTCAACGCTTTCACTGCCGGGGCCCAGGTTCAATCCCTGCTTGGGGAATTAAGATCCTGCAAGCCACTTGGTGCAGCAGAAAAAAAAAAAAAGACAATGTAATGTCCAGGGGCTGGGACTTCCCTGGTGGTCCAGTGGCTAAGGCTCCACGCTCCCAATGCAGGGGGCCCAGGTTCGATCCCTGGTCAGGGAACTAGATTCCACATGCCACAACTAAGAGCCCATATGCTGCAACTAAGAGTTCGCATGCCGCAACTAAAAGATCCTGCATGCCAGCAACTAAAGATCCCACTCGCCTCAATGAAGATCCCACACGCGGCAACAAAGATCCCGCGTGCTGCAACTAAGACCTGACGCAGCCAAATAAATAAATATTTTAAAAAAATGTCCAGGGGCTGACATCCAAGTAGCGGCATCGTCTGTACTTCTGAGCCTTTTCTCTGATGTTGGCCAAATGCAAACAAGATTAAAAAATACAAAATATGCATACCTGTAGATGCATTCCAGGAATTGGCTTCATAATCATAAACATAGACTTTTCGATTCACTACTAACAGCAATACTGAACCAGCAAAATGTGCTGATGTTACTTCTGGTATGCCAACCTAAGAATAATGACATATACGATATCAGTATGTACATCTCTTCGGACATCGATTCAGAAAGCAGTACTTCTAGACACGCATCCATGGAACGTTCATTCCAGCAAGAGTTCTTTGGGTCCTAGATATTGGGAACTATGTATCCTGGGGATTAGCTGAAAGCAAAACTGGGAGGTCGAAATTGGTGTTTGGTGCCCTAGGATAGCTAAATTCGCTCCATCTCCTTCTCCTGTGTCAAAACCTTCTCTGAGCATAGGCACTTCCCTGGTGGTCCACTGGCTAAGACTCCATGCTCCCAATGCAGGGGGCCCAGGTTCGATCCCTGGTCGGGGAACTAGATCCTGCATGCCACAACTAAGAAATCCGCATGCCGCAACGAAGATCCCAAGCGCTGCAACTAAGACCCAGCGCAGCCTACATAAATAAATATTAAAAAAAAATCTTCTGAGGATAAAGGCTACAGCATAGATGATGAATGATAAGCATAACTGATAAACGTGTCACTTATGAGAGAAACTGGTATTTTAGCAGATGGCGGAACCTTCTGGGGCATAGGTACTAACTGTCAAATTTCTCATGATAGTTCCTGAGAGGGTACAGGTTTTTCTGTTTTGGTTGAGGGCAATTTGGGGAGGCCCTGAAATCAGTGTATGTAATCTATCACACAACCAATTACAAGGAGCTCTTGCAAGAATTCTGGTTCCTTTTTCAGGGGAAAAAAAAGCACCTGTTTTGGTAGTAAGGGCAGAATAGAATCAAGCCTTCTTTTGGCTTAGAAATTGCTCTCAATTTTTTTAAGAGGTACATCGTAAAATAAGCCCCCAAACTAACAAAAACAGACTAGCGTGGTGTTTTCTGAACTATATCTAACCCTAAGTATTACTTATTTCAAGCATCCCTCAGATCGTTCGGCAAAATAACTACCTGCATTGACGTAGGGATGGAAAATGGAAGGAGACTACTCTCAAAGCTATTCTTCGTGAGAAAAACTTGTCTTCTGAAATAAACAACAAGAGGGTTCAATTAGGACAATTTCACACAAGAAAAGAAAAAAGACAACGGCAGGCATTCTAAAAATGTTCTATTCAAATGAAATTCTTTTCTTAACAAGGAACCATTTTGCCTCTATGTATGTATGTATCTATCTATCTATCATCTATTTATTTTTGTGTGAGTAATCCTCTATAGCCTGGATATTTGACTTCTTGAAATAACATTATTTGAAAAGTGTGACCATGTCAAAAATAAAATTACATAAAATGTACATTAAGGGGCTTCCCTGGTGGTGCAGTGGTTAAGAATCTGCCTGCCAATGCAGGGGACACGGGTTCGAGCCCTGGTCTGGGAAGATCCCACATGCCACGGAGCAACTAAGCCCATGAGCCACAACTACTGAGCCTGCGCGTCTGGAGCCTGTGCTCCGCAACGGGAGAGGCCATGACGGTGAGAGGCCCGCGCACCGCGATGAAGAGTGGCCCCCACTCGCCGCCACTAGAGAAAGCCCTCGCACAGAAACGAAGACCCAACACAGCCAAAAATAAATAAATTAATTAATTAAAAAAGAAAAGAAAAGAAAAGCATATCCTTCAAAAAAAAAATACATTAAGTGACAGCTTGTTTTGCTCAGGGTGAACTTCAGTTTTGTCCTTTATTTTACTCTGATCCCGTTAAAGTAAAGGCTTTCAGACCAGGAATGTGTATGTAAAAAAGAAACAGTATGTTCCCTTATGCAGGGAACTTTTTTTTTTTTAATATAAATTTATTTATTTATTTATATTTATTTTTGGCTGTGTTGGGTCTTCGTTTTTGTGCGAGGGCTTTCTCCAGTTGCGGCGAGTGGGGGCCACTCTTCATCGCGGTGCGTGGGCCTCTCACCGTCGTGGCCTCTCCCGTTGTGGAGCACAGGCTCCAGACGCGCAGGCTCAGTAGTTGTGGCTCATGGGCTTAGTTGCTCCGTGGCATGTGGGATCTTCCCAGACCAGGGCTCGAACCCGTGTCCCCTACACTGGCAGGCAGATTCTTAACCACTGCACCACCAGGGAAGCCCTGCAGGGAACTTTTAAGAAGCAAAAGGCCATCCATGAACATGGTATATCGCTTCCTTATCCAGATCTCCTTCTCTTGCCCCCTCCAGAAGAGTTTTATGGTTTGAGGCAGACAGGAGTTACTGAGTTAATTCCTATGTATTTTAAAGTTTTTGGGACTTCCTTGGTGATCCAGTGGTTAAGAATCCGTCTTGCAGTGCAGGGGACACTGGTTAGATCCCTGGTTGGGGAACTAAGATCCCACCTGCTGTGGGGAAACTAAGCCCATGTGCCACAACTTGAGAGCCCACGTGCCACAACTAGAGAGAAGCCCGCACACCACAATGAAGAGCCTGTGTGCCACAACTAAGACCTGACGCAGCCAAAAAATAAATAAATAGATATTTAAAAATAAAGTTTTTGTTGCTACTGTGAATGGCACCGTTCATAACTGCCTTATGTCAAGCATCTGTGACGAGCTACACGTAATTATTTTAGTTACTTGTGTGTCTCTTCACCTGTCCTTCCCTAACTCTACCCCAACTGTGGACTCCCTGTAGGCCAGCATCTAGCAACACAAGACAGAACCGTCTCTTTTTTTTTTTTTTAAAGATTTATTTATTGATTGATTGATTCATTGATTGCTATGTTGGGTCTTCGTTTCCGCGCTAGGGCTTTCTCTAGTTGCGGCAAGCGGGGGCCACTCTTCATCGCGGTGCGAGGGCCTCTCACTATCGTGGCCTCTCTTGTTGTGGAGCATAGGCTCCAGACGCGCAGGCTCAGTAGTTGTGGCTCACGGGCCTAGTTGCTCCACGGCATGTGGGATCCTCCCAGACTAGGGCTCGAACCCGTGTCCTGTGCATTAGCAGGCAGACTCTCAACCACTGCGCCACCAGGGAAGCCCAGAACCATCTCTTTTAATGTTTGTGGAATCGAAGAATGAGGGCAAATGTAATGTTTTAATAATAATAATTTTTTAAAGTAGCGATATCTTACCCTAGATACAGGGCTATGTTTTTCTTGCAAGGATGCTTCATCAAGCGAGTTGTCCCCGATGAAAAATACAGGTGGTCCTAGAGAGAGAGAGTCACAAAATCTTAATCCTGTCAATGCTAATAAACGCCTGATGAAAACAGTTTTCTAACGTGCAACACTGAAAATGTAAAGGTGAAATCTGAATTAGGCAGGTGGATGGCATCTATACCATTTTCCTCTTTTTTAAAAATAATTAATTAATTTTATTTTTGGCTGCATTGGGTCTTTGTTCCTGCATGCAGGCTTTCTCTAGTTGTGGTGAGCGGGGGCTACTCTTCATTGCAGTGCATGAGCTTCTCATTGCCGTGGCTTTTCCTGTTGTGGAGCACCGGCTCTAGGTGCACTGGCTTCAGTAGTTGTGGCATGCGGGCTCAGTAGCTGTGGCTTGTGGGCTCTAGAGCGCAGGCTCAGTAGTTGTGACGCATGGGCTTGTTGCTCCACTGCATGGGGGATCTTCCTGGACCAGGCTGCCTTGGCAGGCAGATTCTTAACCACTGTACCACCAGGGAAGCCCATTTTCCTCTTTTGATATTATCCTCTGGTTCTGTCAGAGGTCACCAATGGGGGAAGCTGGGTGAGAGGGACCTGGGACATCTTGGCACTGTTTTGCAGTGTGCTGTGAATCTATAATTATGTCAAAATAAAAAGTTTAAAAAGACTCACAGGATAATGATTCATATCACATCCCCCCTGTGTATATGTTACTTATTTACAGATTACTTATTATTTGAGAGGCCAGAGGCCAAAAAAAAAAAGTTAGAAACCAGTCACTTGATTATTTAGCAATGCTGGCACCACTTCTGAAATAACACAACGTCAATAGGAAAAACATTTGAGCTGACAAAATATTTTTTTCTTCATGCCTTTTAGGCACATGAAGGTGAAAGGAAGTTTCCTGCTGCACTGTGTCATGTAAACAAAGTAAGTTTGCTTCCTGTGTCACTCTGCATTTAAAAAGTCCTATCGGATAGAATGCTGGATAAAAACTCAGGTGATCTGAGTTCTAAACCTAGCTGCAGCTCTTGTCTTTGTTCAGGCTACTTGACTTCTCTCAATTAGCTTTTTAGTGACATGCGAAAGGTTAATGCCTATTTCAAAAGGCAATGGTAAGGATTAGATGAAGTAATGTTCAATGCTGGACACAACGCTGGCACCCAAGAAATACTAGGAAATATTAGTTCTGATCCAGCGATTAGATAAAAGTGAAGAATGAATGTTAACTGTGGAGCCACATACCCCTTGAATTTGCTCTCTGATGTGAAACACCTTTCCTGTCCTCACCGTACGAATACTAGAGGTAAGAGATAAGAAAACATCTGTCAATGTTTATGAAACAGTCGGCATGACTCCTACCAGGTTGCCTCTGGGTTAATGGTACAGTACCTGTTCTTGAAGCTTTTAGGGTTATGGGAGCCCCTGGGAAATCTGATGAAACAGTGGACCCTCCTAGAAACAGACATATGTATATGCAAAAATGGAGATGTGGTTCCTGAGAGCTCATTAAGGCTCATTTGCAGACCCCAGATTAGTCAAATGAGGAGTGCCTACTGCCAGATTTTGTTTTTTGTCTGCGGGGTGGGGAGGTGTTGGTGGCTGGGAGAATGTTGCTCCAGTTTACAGCAGGTTCTCAATCTTGGATGTGAGTCAGAAGCACCTGGTGGGGGCGGGAGAATTGGATGTAACCAATCTTTGCAGACTTTGAGACACATCCTGCTAGTAAATCTTGCTGGAAAGTCCTACTCCCCACTCCCTTATTAAAGGCAAGTGTATTGTTAATTTCGCTGGGTCTGTTTTCATGTCTATAAGGTTAAGGAATCACTTCGCTGTGAAACTCGTTGTAAAGATCAAATGAGGCCATGCACCAGAAATGCATTCTCTATTTCTTCGGCAAACAGGGCCCTGCTGAATGTGACAGCTCATTCCAGGCAGGAGTTCCCTGAGGGTGGGAACTGGGCTTTAGCATCTGTCCCGTGCCCACGGCACCGCATGTACAGTATTTACTAATCTAACGTTTACTGAGATCCAAAAATGTTCCGGGCAAGCAGTGAATAACAGAAAACACTCTATACCCTCATGGAGCTAATAGCCTAGTGACAGCAACAGACAAGAAAAAATTTGTGACGAGTAACAGAATTTAGTGATTGATAGGAAAAAGCAGCTATAGGGAGGAGAGGGTCTTTAGATGAGGAAGTGTACTATTTGTCAGCATCTGAATAATGAGGAAGACGTCATGGAGAAAATCTGGAAGCAAAGCGTTCCAGGCACAGGGAGAAGCAGGCACCAAGTCTCCCCTCTTCGCGAGTTTGGCAAGTTCAAAGGACCGGTGGCTGGGAGCAGTGATTCAGGGGCGGGCAGGGGCCACATCAGTGGTTGTCACATCCCTAGGGGACCCTTGGTAATGTCTAGAGACATGTGATTGATGGTCAAGTCTGGGGAAGGAGGTACTACTGGCGTCGAGTGGGTGGAGGCCAAGGATGCTGCTCAACATCCTACAATGTACAGGACGGTCCCACCCCAGAGAGTGATCAGGCCCTAAATGTCAGCAGCGCCGCTGAGGAACCCTGCGCCAGATACGGCGCGAGGAAACTGGGTTTTATTCCGGGTGCCACAGGGAAGGGGAGTGACGAGATCAGATTCGTTTATAAACAACCCCTCTGGCTGCCAGGATGGAGAGGAGGGCACAGCCTAGGGTGATGGCGGTGGAGGTCGCTTGAAGGCATCGGAATTGGGCCAAAGTCTTGAAGTGGCAACGGGAGGACTTGGTGATGAGCTGGAGGCGGTGCGGTGAGAGAAAGGGTGGGTATCAGGTTCGCTTCCTCAGGGAGTAAACTGGGAAGCCTCAATAAGGTTGGGGAGCGGAGCATCTTTCCTGGATTCCGCGCAGGGATGAGCCTGCCCCCTCCCCGACCCCTGGCAGCACCCCAGACCCGGGAGGGCGGCCCCACCGGCACAGCGGCTGAGCTCTGGCCAGCGGGCAGAGCCGCAAGGTAGTCGCCGCCACCAGCATTAACAGCAGCATCTCGTTCTACCCGCCGCCGCTAACACACAGTTCCTCAGTTGCCGCGGGTAGTAGCTTCACAGCCTGGGCATGCGCAGTCTGACGCGGAGCCTGGGCATGCGCACCTTGTTCCCCAAGAAGCCTGAATCCGCCCATCTCAACAAGCCCCCAGCGCCTGGGCATGCGCACACTGCCGCCCTTGGGCTGTCTACAGTTTGAGCATGGGCTTAGCGTCTCTCGGGAAGCCCGAATCCACCAGCCGTGGCGCGCGCCAGAGCTTGAGTTTGCGCGTGTCACTCAAATTCCTAAACCCAAGTGTTTGGACCGGGCTGCCCATACGATCCCAAAGCTGCGCTTGCAGGCACAGCTGCTCTCTTTCTAGGGGCCATCATGCGTGCCCACAGCCTTCCCCGCGATCCGAAGGGGCCTATCGGAAAAGGTGGATGCGACAAGGGAGCTTGAACGCTTCCGGCTCTACTTCGTGTAGGCCCCGCCTCCACTCTTCCAAGTCCCGCCCTTGAAGCCGTCCGTTTCCGGCCACCCCTCCCGCGGGCACGCAGGCACGCGCCGGCCGTCACGTACGCCCCAGCCGGGCCCGCGGAAATGACGCAAGTCCCACGCGCCGCCAGGATGGCCGGGCTATGGCGGCGGGTGCAGGCTACGTGCGGCTGTGGGGAGCTGCGAGGTGTTGGGCGCTTCGGCGGCCGCTGCTGGCCGCCGCCGCGGGGCGGGTCCCGACTGCGGCCGGAGCTTGGTTGCCCAGAGGCCGGCGGGCCTGCGACGCCTCTCCTCCCTGGGCGCTGCGGGGCCAAGGCCCCGCCGCCGCGGGCCACTGGCGGGGACTTCGGGATGCTAACAACCGCAGCGGCGGCGGCGCATTCTCGGGCGGCGAGGATGCCTCCGAGGGCGGCGCGGAGGACGGGGCCTCGGGCGTGGGGGGCAGCGCGGGCGGCGGGGAAGGCCCTGTCATAACGGCGCTGACGCCCATGATGATCCCGGACGTATTCCCGCACCTGCCGCTCATCGCCGTTACGCGCAACCCAGTGTTCCCGCGCTTTATCAAGATTGTCGAGGTAATGAGAGCCCCCGCCTTGGCCTCCGTTTCCCCCACGTCTGCAAGCTGCAGGTTGGACCGAGGGATCGCTCAGCACCCTCATGCCTCACAACTTGAAAAAGTTCGAGTCCTAGTTTTCTCACTACTAGCTCGGTGAACTTGAGCCAGTTTCCGCCCCCTTTCAGATCCTTTCAGGAGAGTTGAATCCAACGAGCTTAGAATTGTCCACTTAACAGTCCTAGTCATAGAAATTCGGTACCGGGAAAGATCAGAACGGTCTTGCCACTCGGTTACTTTTCTGCTGGTCTTGGTAAATGTTTTGTGACAGTCTCCCCCAGGGTGGTCTGCCTTCTGGTTAAGAGCCCCTTCGGGATCCGGATTCATTCCTTTCTTAAATGTTTCTTGAGGTCATGTGCTAGGTACGGTTCTAAGTGTTAGGGATACAGCCCTGAACAAAACGGACACACTTTCCTGCCTTTGGCGCTTAGGTTCCAGCGGGATTCGAGAGGTAATAAACGAGGCTAGGAAGTAAATTATGGACTGGAAGGCTGTAAGTACTACAGGAGATGATAGAGCGAGGGATTGTCCGGAGTCTCAGGAGGAACATGGCACAAGGATGTTCCCAGGGGTTTATTCATTCATTTATTCAGTAGGGTGTTCTTGTTCCCATGTAGCCGGCTGAGGATTCAGCAGAACAAGTCAGACACAGCCCCTTTGCCTAAGGAACTTATGTTCTGGTGCAAGAGACAGTAAAGATCTTTTCAGACTAAGAGCCACGGGGTGTGGGGTGGTGCAAATGGACCAGGGTGATGTAATAGAGAGAAAGCAGCAGGAGTGCAAGGAACTTGAGTTTTTTAATGATGTGGAAACGAGTCCATGGAGGAGAAGCGTTATCTCTTAACTGTCTAAGCAAGGTCATACAATGAGTCAGCTCTGCATTCACCCTCCAGCCTCTGCCCTCACTCTGCAGTCTCTGCTGAATAAATCTCAGCGATCCCTTGGAAAGGGAAAGGACGGTACAGAGGGACAGCATTCAGCCAGTGTGGGGGGGCGGGCAGAAGGAGCCCCCTCCACCTCCTCTCCAGCACTGTGTGTGCGTCCGAGCTGCCCTTCCAAGGGCCTTCCCTGATGTTCTGTAGTGGGTACTGGCAGGCCTCAGGGCCGGACCCTGTGGGTTCATATCCTGGCCCCTCCACCCCCAGCTCCATAACCTTGGGCAAGCTGTTCCTCTGGGCCTCCACTGTCTTATATGTGAAATGGGCGTAATAATAGTACCTCATTTCTTAGAGCTGTGATGGGAGGTAAATGAGGTCATGTCTAAAGGCCTCAGAACCGTGCCTGGTGCTTGGTACGCCTTCGTAAGAAGCGGCTGCTGTTACCCATGTGGTGCACTTTTGACACCTCAGAAACGAGCCCTGGGGGTCTTTTCTCCATACTTGACCCCCCCCAACCCCAGCCGTCCTCTCTACCCTCCCAGGCCCCTGGGGCCAGGATGTTCAGCAGGTATGGTCCCCTCAGCCCCTCAAAGTGGCAGATGCCCCCTGTCCCCAGTGCCCAAGTAGAGACAGGATTCTTCCAAGAGATTCTGTGTGCCCACCTAGGGCTAGGCAGGAGGGTTACATGAGATGCTGCGGGTAGTGTGAGACTGGCATGTGGAACTCGCATGTGCTATCCCTGTTGCTGTTACTTTATGAATAATGAAAAAGGGGTCCCACCAGAGGGAGGGACAGGTGCTAAGATGCAACGGGCAGCTGTTAGCCAAGGAGAAAGTGGGAGCTCCCAGGGGACCCAATAACTGTTTCTGAACCTGTTAGCCAAGCTCTGATTACTCTTGATTTGGTAGTTGACACTGCATGCGGCTCACTTGCCCCAGTGGCGTCTCTCCTTATTAGTGGCCTCTGAGTATAGACCAGTGGCTCTTAATTTTGGGTGGGTCATGTAACCCTCCTGACGGATGTCACGGACCTTTTTTCTGGGGAGAATGCATTTAGAGTGTCAGGAATTCCCATACCGTGTGGTCATGGAGTGAGTTAAAACGCTGCTTCTCAAAGCCGGGTTCCTGGACCAGCAGCCATCACCTGGGAGCCTGCTTGAAGTGCAGACTCTCAGGCCCGCTTCAGCCCTCCCAAATCAGAAACTCCGGGGCGGGGGGGGGGGGGGGGGGGGCCCAGCCATCTGTTTTAAGAAGCCCTCCAGGGAATTCTGACTTGTGCCAAAGTTTGCGGGCCATTAAGTTTAATTAGAGTCTGGTTTAGGAATTAACACAGGCTTGAAGGAAATCATTTGAGCCCTAAGGACACCTGTGCTCCTCCCTATCAGCTGTTTCCTAGGAAACATCATTAGCCCTCTACCTGCCAGTGGAATGACAGGAGAATGTGCTGTGATGGGGGGGTTTTGATGATCAATCAATAGGATATAGATGTGATTGGGATATACTTTCCATGAAAATTGGAGGAAATTACCAGCCTGTGGGGTGTGTCACATTTGAATTACGCACATTTACTTTTGTCCTCCCGAAAAGAAAAGCAGAGAGTTTAGATTTTCAAGCCAAGGCATTTCGCCACAGAAACAGCTCTTGAAATTGGATGTGAAATCAATTTCTTGGTACTGGCCGTTTGTCTCCTTTTAGTTTTCTTTAGGAAGAGGGAAAAACTAAGGAATGCAGCTCTTCAATACTGCCGGTTCCTTTTTTTTTTTTTTTTTTGGTTCAGAGGTTCCTGGACCGTGTTGGTTAGACCTGGATCAGATTAGCACAGCCCTAGAGAGTATTACAGAAAATGCCAGAGCTGCTGTCAAAGTGTCAGCTAGAAAGCCTACCCTGCGTTTCACTTTGGGGTCATTGTCATGCTAGGTTAAAAATAAGAAGTTGGTTGAGCTGCTAAGAAGGAAAGTTCGCCTCGCCCAGCCGTATGCCGGCGTCTTTCTAAAGAAAGATGACAAGTAAGTGTAATTTTTCCTTCACTCCTTGTTGAAGCCGCCCTGGATTGTAGCTCACCGAAGAGCATGCTCCGTACAGTAGCCTGGACCTCTGACTCCTGACCTGAAAGAAACCAAGTCAGACCTACGGGGCATGAGGCCGAGAGCTGGGCATCCCTTTTCAGTCTGGGCTGAAGACTCTGCCCCAGGCCCTGGGCTTCATGCGTGGTCCAGGTTGGGGGAAGCTAACCTTGGGGGACCCCTGGTGTTAGGCCAGGGTGAGCCTGCTTCAGAGCAGAGCTAGGCGGGCAGATGCGGGGGCTCCGGGCACATCCACCTCGACTCCAGGTAGGAATGAGTTCCACTTCCAAGTCGGAAGGTGTGTTCTATGCAGGCTCCATAAGAGGAGGTGTGGAGTGGAATCCAGTTTCCATCTGGCCCCGCCTGCCTGTATGCGGTGACCCTCAGGGGCGGCCCAGAGCACCTGTAGGAGCAAGGAGGTCAAGGCCAGGAGGGGTGTTTCTCTTCTCTCTCTTTTCAAGAGAGCCAGAGCACCTGTGCCCATGTTTCTTTGTGTCCCTTCTCCCTCAGCAACGAGTCTGACGTGGTCGAGAGCCTGGACGAGATCTACCACACGGGGACGTTTGTCCAGATCCACGAGATGCAGGACCTTGGGGACAAGCTGCGCATGATCGTCATGGGACACAGAAGGTGCGGGAGCCCGAGTGCACGGGGCGGGGCGGGAAGAGTGGCCTGGGACGCCCCAGGTTCCAGCACCGACCTCCCCTTCTTGGCCACCGCAGTGACCAGGCCAAAGCTAGAGGTGGACCCCCCCACCCCACCCTGCTTCTCAGAGCCGCTCTGCTTAAGCGGCAGTCTGAGTGGTCAGTGAGAAGCCATTTCTCACGCCCGTTAGTCCAAAAAGCACCACGAAACAGAAGATAGCACGTTGCCTCATGGTTCATGTCTGGGTGTCAGCACGCCTTCCCCCTGGTGCCTGCACCTGCGTCTCCATTCAGCTTGACAGGTTGGGGTTTTTTTTTTTTTTTTTCCTGGCTGCACCATGCAGCTTGCGGGATCTTAGTTCCCGGACCAGGGATCGAACCCGTGCCCCCTGCAGTGGAAGCACGGAGTCTTAACCACTGGACCCCCAGAGAAGTCCAGGTTGCGGTTTTTTACTCAGCCAGTCTACCTCTACCTCCTCTGCCGAAGGGCTTCATATGGCATTTGCAAGCCCAGTCTAACCCGCTGTATTGTTACGGCTAATTAAGAAAAACCTACATGATCAGCTGGGTTGAAGCTGGAAGCACCGCCCCCCCCAACCCCAGCCGTCCTCTCTACCCTCCCAAGCCCCTGGGGCCAGGATGTTCAGCAGGTACGGTGTTCATGAACACGTTCATGAACGTGTTCATTTCTTTTCACGTGTTCCAAGGAACATTGGTCTCCCAAGATGAGACGCTTGTCAAAGGTGTCCTGTGATCACAGACATGTGGGAGACGTTTCAGACTCACCAACCGTTAAGGTCGTAGTGTTTGGAAAAGCTTCTTACTGAAGATGCCCGTTGGTGTTTGTTGACTCGAGAGCCCTTCATCCTTTCCTCTCACGGAGCCTTTTTCTGTGTCAGCCGGCAGCTCCCCCAGAGCACACCGGGGAAATGGTCCGGGCCGGCAGCGCTTCCGTGGACTGTCCTGGTGGCATCCCCGCTGCGCCGAGCCCCCATGCCTGTCTTCACCTGCTCGCGTTAGAGTCTGTTTTAGGGAAGAGGCTGTTCCTTTGTCTCCTGGGAGGATTCATGGCTCAGAAAGAACAGAATAAGATACAACCAAAATTAATAAAGACGGTGCGGCTACTCACTGCTCCGCTAACTTGCAGGGTGCCTTGGAGAACGAGTCCTGCTGAGTCCTGTGGCCAGGCCACCTCGGTGCTCACTGCGTCCCGACCTCCTTTTCTGTGTGCATCTTGCTGGTGTCCGCCCGCCACTGAGTCTGCGTCCCCGGTAGCGTTCAGGCCTGCTCTCTAAGGGCGGTACTGTTGTTAGTTACCCCGTGTGGCAGAAAAGGGCCAACACGTCACTGAACACCGGGCGCCTGGTGTCTGCTGGGCGCCTGGTGTCTGCCAGACCCTCAGGTGTGAGCGGAGTAGCCGGCGAGGGGCCCAACTTGGGGAGCCCGCCCGCCGCATGGGGAAAACAGGTCACCAGCTAAATTCTGACGGTGGCGGGTGCTTTGGGGTGAAAATGACGATGGATGGGGGGTGGGGTGGGTGTGTGCGCACGTGGGACTGGACTTCATGTGGAGTGGTTGGGGAGGACCTCAGTGGAGGCGCCCTTGAACCTGGAGCTGAACCTTGTGCAGGAGCCACTGTGTGGTGAGCTGGAGGCCGGGGGAATGGCAGGCGGAGTCCCCGATGGGCCCCAGAGCGTGGGCTGCCACTGGCGTCCTCGTTCCTGGAGGACAGCGGGCGTTGGTGTGGGAAACAGTGGATGGGTTGGCTGCAGTCTGGGGCAGAGGGCCTGCTGGTCTTGGGTTCTGAGGCAGCAGCTCCTCTCTCCCCACCAGCCCTGGGGGCTGCAGGGGCCTGGGCCCAGCGAGCCCGTGTGTCATCAGCACCGCAGAGTGTTGTGGCCGGCAGGACGCCCCCCTTCCCCCCAGCCTCGGTGGCTTCACCTCCTCTTCCCCGTCTTCAGGGTTCACATCAGCAGACAGCTGGAGGTGGAGCCGGAGGAGCCCGAGGGCGAGAACAAGCAGAAGCTGCGCAGGAAGCTGAAGCGGGGCAAGAAGGACGCGGAGGAGGACGGCGGCGCCAAGCGGCAGGTGGAGGTGGTGATGGAGCCGGACCCCAGCCCCGCTGGTGAGGTGCTCATGGTGGAGGTGGAGAACGTCGCCCACGAGGACTTCCAGGTCACGGAGGAGGTGAAGGTGAGTGCACACGGGGGGCAGAGCACCCTCTTCCTCCAGGAGTCCTGGGAGGAGCTGGCGTCGGGAAGGTCGGAAGTGCGCTGGAGCCTTGGCTGCTGTGAAGGAACCGGGTCCTGGCTCCTCCTCCCAGGCCCAGGGGTGGGGGAGCGGGCAGGGCACATGCAGCTGATTCTGTGACCTGTGCTTCCAAGACAGGAAAGAGCCTTCTGGCCACCTTGACCCCAAGCCTAGGCTGGCCTGCCTTCTTCTCCATAGCATGGCGAGCCAGCTGTCGAGAGGGTGTCGGGAAGTGTCCTTCCACCGTCCTTCTCATGTATGTTATGGGCAGAGTGACCTGCCTCCAACGGGGAGAGGTGAAGAAGAAAGGCAAGGCAGGTGGAAGGCTCCTCGGGTGCGCCCGCACCTGGTGTCCTTGGCCTCCCCAGGGGGAACACCAGCTTGGCGTAGCTGACAGCTTTGGTCTGGGGCCGGGTGGGCTCTGAGCTCGGTGGGAAGGAGCGCCACAGTCCATTGGCGATGGCTGCTGCGGGCGCTGGAAGGGGCCCGGGGCCGGCAGTTGCCTCCATGGGGCCGTCCAGAGCAGCTCTGCCGGGGAGAACTTTCCATGTGCTGGATGCATTCTGTGACTCTGCACCATTCGGCCCCTGTGACTGTTGAGCACTTGATCTGTGGCTGCTGTGACTGAGGAACAGAACGTCTAATTGTATCTCATTTCAACTCACTTAAACGTGAGCAGCGCCTGGTGGCTGCTGTCCTGGGCAGCCCAGCCTTAGTGTTTCCTTGAAGGCTCTCACCTGGGGGGAGGGGAGGGGAGTGGGGAGCTCGGAGCGCGCCTGTCCCTCTTGACGCGCATGCCGTGCAGGCCCTCCAGCTGGCCTGTTCTGGTTCCTTCTACAAAGGTCATCCCAGGCAGATCAGGGACAAAGCCATTAACCAGAGGCCGGCGGATCACACTGAAAAAGCCCAGCAGTGGTGGCTGCTTGCTTTGTGCCGGCGGTGCCCTGCGCAGAGTGCCAGGTGCCGGGACCTGTGGCCTCTGGAAACGAGGCGCAGGATTTATGCCATAAACTGTGTCCAGTGATCCTGCCGGGAGTGTCACTGGCCTCACTGTGGCGGCAGCGAAGGCAAGGACAGCAGTACCCGTGGCATCCGTAGCAGAGCCGGCTGGGGCGAGGTTCTGGTGGGGCAGACCTCGAGCCCCTCCTCCCCGCCCAAGATGGCTCGTTCTAAGGTCGAGGTTCAGAGTGGTCCACGGAGACAGGCTTGGTTTAGGTTTTGCTCTTGGGTCCTGAGTCCCTGTGACTTGTGAACTGGGGCTCCGCTCCTGGGCCTCTGGGGCCGTCCTTGGCTGGGCCGGGTGGGAGGGGCTCCAGGGCCACAGCCCCCTCTGGTCCCAGTGACCCACGTGGCCTCCCTGCTTGCCAGGCCCTGACGGCGGAGATCGTGAAGACCATCCGGGACATCATCGCCTTGAACCCGCTCTACAGGTTGGTCTCCTGTCCCCTCCTGATGAGGCCAGGCTGGGCCTGTCTGGCTGCTTGTCTTCATTGAGATCCTGGCTGGGCCTGGGGACTGCCTAGCCTCTGAGTGGGGAGCCGCTTCCCTCCCAGCAGGGAGGCCCCGGGGCGGGCGGGAGGTTGGAGGGGGCGCAGCCTACCGGCCCCGGCTCTCTCGTCATCAGCCAGGTAGGGGGAGGGCATCTCAGGAGGGCTGCTGCATGGCTGCCAGGGTGGCTTATGTCTGGGCGTTGGGGCGTTAGTCCCGCTCCAGGATGGGCCACGGCCCAGTGTGGACCATGGCGGTCCCGGTGCCCCGTGGCAGCATCGCTGTCCCTTCCAGAGAGTCTGTGCTGCAGATGATGCAGGCTGGCCACAGGGTGGTGGACAACCCCATCTACCTGAGCGACATGGGCGCCGCGCTAACTGGGGCCGAGTCCCACGAGCTGCAGGACGTCCTGGAGGAGACCAACGTGAGTGCGGCCTCCCCGCCTGGCTGCTGTCCTGGGCTCCGGTGTTGGGGTGGGTTCCCGTTAGCTCGCGTCCTTCTGTCCACGTCCGGCCCCTCGTTCTTGGTAGCGGCCGCGTGGTGTCCCACTGGGCGGCGCCCGTCATTCAGTGGGTGGCGTGTTGGGGTTGTCGCCAGTCTCGTCGTTACGAGCAGCACCTCTGCCAGTGTCCTGGTCCACACGGCCTGCAGACCTGTGGAGTGTGGCTGGAGCACTGGGCTTGCTGGGGCAGAGCGTGCGCCCCTCTCGGATTTGGGGAGGCCTGGCCTGTCCATCTGCCCCGGTTCGTGCTCCCTCCCCACGGCCCCTCCACACAGATGGCCATCCTCTCACGTCTTCCCTTTCTTGGCAGATTCCCAAGCGGCTGTACAAGGCTCTGTCCCTCCTCAAGAAGGAGTTTGAGCTGAGCAAGCTGCAGCAGCGCCTGGGCCGGGAGGTGAGCGGCGGGGCGGGGCCCCAGTGCCCAGGCGAGTCTCTGCTGCGAGGCCGCGCTCCCCCTCGGGGCTGGGAACCTGTGCAAAAGTGTCAAACTGGTGCCAGCATCTGAGTGCAGAGTGAGAGGTCCCGGGACCCTCCTGACCATTGAGGGAGCCTGGGGGGAAATGCTAGAAGTTGGGAGCCAGCCTGGGAAAGGTCGAAAGCTGTTTCCCCAGACTCAGCTGTTGGATGCCCACCTTCCCAAGTGGGCAAACCCATGGAGTGCCTGGATTGTCGGTTACTTAACGTTTTCCAGATTTAACTCACTTTTACCACTTAGTTGTTTTGTTTATTTATTTATTTTATTGGAGTGTAGTTGATTTACAATGTTGTGTTAGTTTCTGCTGTACATCAAAGTGAATCAGTTATATGTATGCATATATCCACTCTTTTTTAGATTCTTTTCCCATAGAGGCTGTTATAGCACTTAAGTTTTTTTTTTTTTTTTTTTAATGAATTTATTTATTTTTGCCTGTGTTGGGTCTTTGTTGCATGTGGGCTTTTCTCTAGTTGTGGCGAGCGGGGGCTACTCTTCGTGGTGGTGCACGGGCTTCTCATTGTGGTGGCTTCTTTTGTTGCAGAACGTGGGCTTCAGTATTTGTGTCTCGTGGGCTCTAGAATGCAGGCTCAGTAGTTGTGGCGCATGGGCTTAGTTGCTCTGTGGCATGTGGGATCTTCCCAGACCAGGGCTCGAACCCGTGTCTCCTGCATTGGCAGGCAGATTCTTAATCACTGCGCCACCAGGGAAGCCCTCACTTAGTTTTTTTTTTTTTTTTTTAATAAATAAATAAATAAATAAATAAATAAATAAATAAATTTATTTATTTATTTATATTTTTGGCTGCGTTGGGTCTTCATCGCTGTGCATGGGCTTTGTCTAGCTGCGGCGAGCCGGGGCTACTCTTTGTTGCGGTGCGTGGGCTTCTCATTGCGGTGGCTTCTCTTGTTGCAGAGCACGGGCTCTAGGTGCACAGACTCTAGAGTGCAGGCTCAGTAGTTGTGGTGCACGGGCTTAGTTGCTCCGTGGCATGTGGGATCTTCTCGGACCAGGGATCAATCCTGTGCCCTGTGCATTGGCAGGCAGATTCTTAACCACTGCGCCACCAGGGAAGTCCCCCTCACTTAGTTTTTATGTTAGGAAAAGAATTCGTATCATATTTATTTTATTTATTTATTTATTTAAAATATTTATTTATTTATTTGGTTGCTCCAGGCCTTAGTTGCAGCAGGCAGGCTCCTTAGTTGTGGCTCTTGGCCTCCTTAGTTGCGGCTCACCGGCTCCTTAGTTGTGGCATGTGGGTTCCTTAGTTGTGGCAGACGGGCTCCTTAGTTGCAGCTCAGCTCGCCGGCTCCTTAGTTGTGGCATGCGAACTCTTAGTTGCGGCATGCATGTGGGATCTAGTTCCCTGACCAGGGATCAAACCCGGGCCCCCTGCATTGGGAGCACGGAGTTTTTAACCCCTGTGCCACCAGGGAAATCTATTGTATCATATCTTTAATTGGAAAAGCCACTAGGCAGCTCTCACATGCAGGGGCACAGGACAGCAGGTCACTGGGCGGGCGCCGATGCTGACCTAGGGCCCTGCTGTTCCGGCTGTTAGAGGGAGCGTGGCACCCCTTTGATTAACGTGAGGGACACACTGGCATTAGGCCCAGCTTTTCCTGGTCGTAACCAGGATTGAAGGGCGGATTCCTTCCTCCCCTGGAATTCGGGTGTTACTTACCGCGAGGCCCGTGACCAGGAGGACTTAGGGTGGAACGTGGGGGAAATCGGAGGCTGGGTGCCCTGGGTTTCTCTCCCATGTCCTGAGGAAGCAGCAGGCCCACCCTGGGCTGCGTCCCCTCTGCTCTGACGGCGGCTTCTGGGCCCTGCAGGTGGAGGAGAAGATCAAGCAGACGCACCGCAAATACCTGCTGCAGGAGCAGCTGAAGATCATCAAGAAGGAGCTGGGCCTGGAGAAGGACGACAAGGACGCCATCGAGGAGAAGTTCCGCGAGCGGCTGAAGGAGCTCGTGGTCCCCAAGCATGTCATGGACGTGGTGGACGAGGAGCTGAGCAAGCTGGGCCTGCTGGACAACCACTCCTCCGAGTTCAAGTGAGCGCCGGGGGGCCCGTCTCTTTCCCCAGCCTCAGGAAAGCTGGGCATCTGGCTGGGGTCCCCGGAAAGCCAGGAGGGTGGGCCCCTCATGCATGTTCTGGTCACGGTGGGTGTCCATCCTCTCGTATCGCCCCTGTGCGGGCCGTGTCTCTGTCGCCCCTGTTTCACAGATGAAGGAGTCGAGGCTTGGAGAAGTTACGTCAGTGCCCCTGCCTCTGGGCTGGCAGATGGGGACAGGGATTTGAAGCCAGGGACATCTGGCTCTAAGCCAGTGCCACCAGTCAGGACCAGGAGTCCCCAGGGCCATTGCTCCAAGGCCACCCCCTCCCCTGGCCTCCCTCTGGCGGCTTTGAGAGTCAGCCAGGAAACAAGCGTCTTCCTGGGGCCCTGGCCTTGCCCGGCGGGTGTTGTCCTGCGCACACTGGCTAGGGGTTGGGCCCCGTGGGATGCTTCTGGCTCTGCCCGCAGCCCAGGCCTGGGCGTTGCTCTGGCGCGGCTCGGGGGACAGCTCCTCAGAGGGTGGATCTGAGCGGGCCTGCAGCACCCGACCCTCCCGGGCTGCTGGGCCGGGCCCCTCTCTGGCTCAGGGTGTCTGGGGAAGGCTGGTCTCTTTGCACGAGGACCCTGGGAGACGCTGGTTCCCCTGGACGCCGCAGGCCTCCCCGCCAGAGATGCCCCCAGCTCCTCTCACCGGGGCAGTGAGTGCGCTTCCCACACCGATGTCAGGGTGACCACACGCTTAGTCCCTTAGAACGTCACAGACTCATGTCACGGTCTGGAGGCAGAGGCCCTCACGTCTGGCGTGGTGGGCAGGACGGACTCCTTCTGGAGGCTCTGGGGAAACTCTGTCTCCAGCCTTTTCAGCTTCTCGGAAATGTTCCATGGCTCCCGGCCCTTCCTCCGTCTTCCGAGCACGTCACTCCAGCCTCTGCTTCTGTCGTCCGCCTCGCCTCCTCCTCTGACCCTGACCTCCCTGCCTCCTCATCAGGCCCTTTGTGAGGGGTACCTCTGTCCCTGGGTGCACAGCCCTCGGCCTGAGGTCACGCTCCAGGCCTCAGTTTCCCCACTTGCCCTCATCAGGTTGTCCCTCCCCCATCCTACCCGCTGGCCCCTCCTGTGCTGTGGGACCCTGAGCCGGCCCCATGCTCGCAGAGTCTCTGGTCTGGGAAGCAAATGTAGCCCTTGTGCCAGGAACTGCACCCATACAGGCAGACCTCGGGGACACCGCAGGTTGGGTTCATAGCAAAAAAGCGAGTCGCGTGAATTTTCTTGGTTTCCCCATTCGTGTAAAAGTTATGTTTACGCTATACTGTAGTCTGTTAAGTGTGCAGTTGCGTTATGTCTAAAAAAAGACAACGTATATGCCTTTATTAAAAAGTACTTTATTGCTAAAACGACCATCACCTGACAAGGCACGGTTACCACAAACCTTCAAGGTGTAAAACACGTGGTGTCCACCCAGCGCAGTAGGCGAGGCGTGTCTGCACCACGCCGGGAGCGGGGCAGGCCAGGCCGGGCCGGCTTCTCAGGGCAGTTCGGGCCCCAGCTGACACTTGGTGTAGTTCTCACGTCGGGCGCATGGGTCCCAGCGCTGTGGATGTACAGAGCGGGCTTCGGGCGGCTCACTGGGCCCGCTCACCGGCTCTTGTCTGTCCTGTGGCAGCGTCACCCGCAACTACCTGGACTGGCTGACGTCCATCCCATGGGGCAAGTACAGCAACGAGAACCTGGACCTGTCCCGGGCCCAGGCGGTGCTGGAGGAGGACCACTATGGGATGGAGGACGTCAAGAAGCGCATCCTGGTGAGGCTCGGCCGCCCGCCCTCCCCGGGGCCATGCCCGCATCCCCGCTTGTGTGTGGGGCACCCGGCCGAGCTCTGAGAGGCAGCGGCTGTCGTATCTGGATCTGTGAGGGAGGTGGAGGCCTTGGGGCCCGGGAGCCAGGACTCCCCCTGTGCGGTGGGGAAAACCCAGGGGCGCTCCCTGGAGAATCTGGGGGTCTGGTGGGGGCTTGGCTGGGCCAAGGCTGGTGTGGGGTCAGCAGGGGCCGAGGAAGGTGAGGGATGGAGGGGCCCAGTTGGAGGGACCAGGGTTGGAGTGGCTCGGAGGTGTTAGGGGCCGCCCAGGCCCACCTGCTCACTCCAGGGGGCTCACGGATTCCCCAGGGGGATAAAAATTGTGCTCGCGATAGGAAACGAGGGCCAGAGGCGTCTGGCTGAGAGCGGGTGGGCCAGCGGGGAGAGAGGACGCTGTGATCCAGGTGGGGAGCTGCCAGGTGGGCCTGGCATCGGGGTCACCCAGAGTCCGTCACCCGCGTCCCCTTGCTGCCTGCTCGTCCTGTTGGTGCCACAGGCTGTCCCTCCTGTGTCAGATGACAGTCCCGTCAGCTCGGCCCCTCTGGGTCAGGCCCTGTCCCTTCTCGCAGCCCCAGATGCCTGGATGGTGGGGAGGCTCAGGCCCGGCGGGGGCCCTTGCCCTGTGGAAAGGGCAGTGCTGTCTCACGGGGTCCTCCTGCCTCTGCCCGCAGGAATTCATTGCCGTCAGCCAGCTCCGGGCCTCGACCCAGGGCAAGATCCTCTGCTTCTACGGTCCTCCAGGTGTGGGCAAGACCAGCATCGCCCGCTCCATCGCCCGGGCCCTGAACCGCGAGTACTTCCGTTTCAGCGTCGGGGGCATGACGGACGTGGCCGAGATCAAGGGGCACAGGTTGGTCCGGCCTCTCCCCCTCGGGGCTCACCCCGCCTCCCATCAGCCTTCCTTCTCTTGGGTCTGTTCCTACTCTGTAGCGTGATGGTGGCGGGCAGCAAACTCCACTCACGCTGGAATAGGTAACTGAAAAGTCAGGGTGTCCATCTGACCTCAGGCCTGGCTCAGTCCAGGTGCTTAAAAACCTCGGATCAAATTGGATCAAAATCTCGGCCTCTCAACCACTGGAAAGGCCTCTTGGCCAGGCTGTCAGCAGACGGCCCCCTGGTTCCAGCTTCCATCCCACCAGCTCAGCACCCCACACCCCAGCAACACTGGCCGCAGGCCCGGGGACTGGGGACTAGAGTGGGAGGCGAGACGGTCTCCCCAGTGAGGCCTCAGCACCTGTCTTGGTTCTTGCCTCCCTTGTCAGGCCCAGAGCCGGGCTGGCATCCCCTGTGCGCAGGCTCTGACAGCCACCTGGCCCGTGCGTGGTGTCCTCCTGTGGGACGTAAAGGGTGTTGTGTTCCGGGGCTTCCCGCCATGCTGGCCTCCGCAGAGGGTGGTTTTTTGAAAAGCCTTGGTGAGACACAAGTGCAGTGGGTACACGAGTGTCTGTTCCGAGTCGGCCATGCATTTCCATCCTGTAGTGTCCAAAGAAGGTTTAAATCTGTGTTTAAAAGTTACTTTTCTGGCTTTTCTAAAAGCATGGACAGTTCTGGGCACCAGGGTTCACAGGCCCTCCTGGCAGCAACGCTCCAGAGCCGGGCCGCCCGCTGGGCAGGGTGCAAGCACCCCAGTCTGCTGCAGTCCCCCTCAACTCCTGGCTCTCTCGAGTCCCCTGGATGGTGGCCAGTCTTGAGACCTCACCAGCCCGGAGCCCGGCGTGAGCTCCAGGGGTTTGGAGAAGGGAGCCGGAGCATGGTGGGGCCCGGGTGGGGGTCAGGAGGGGACGAGGCCGGCACAGCCTTGGGGGCGGGGTCACTGGGAGGCCCGCAGGCTGGAATGGTGCAGGCGTGCCCGGGAGCTGCGGTCTGAGCTGGGAGGTGCAGCAGGATGGAGGTGGAGGGGTTGGGGGCTGAGAGGGAGGCAGAGGCAGAGCCGGGCCCTGGTTCAGGAAGGACGGAGCTGCAGACAAGCACCATGTGCTCGAGTTTCTAAACAAGCAGGAGATCTGTGACGCTGGGGGTGAGTCATCGGGGAAAGGGCACCCAGCAGGGTGTGAGCAGGTGGGCGTTCTGTGCTGATGTTGGTCTAGGGACAGGGAATTGACTGCTCTTATACTGGTGACAGCCAAACCCTCCTCTGCCCACAGCCCTCCAGGGCTCCCACCTCCCTCGGGTTAAAGCCCAAGTCCTCCCCGCGGGCCACAAGGCCCTGCACGACCTGCTCCGTCCCCTCCCTGCCCTCCCCTCCTCCCTCTCTCCCCCTCGCTCACTCTGCTCCAGACACATGGGCCTCCTCACTGTTCCTCCAACACACCAGGCACGGTGCTGCCCCAGGGCCTTTGCATGGGCTGTGCCCTCCGCCTGGAATGCCCCTCCCCCAGACACCCATGCGGCTCCCCCTCACCTCCTTTGCTTGTAGCCTTCTCCTAAGATGTTCCTTATCTCTTCCTTAAAATACTGCCTCACCCTCAAACTGGCGTTCCAGATCCTCCATGCCTGCTTTTCTTCTTTGTCGCAGATACGAAGTCTTTCGTACCTTGTGATTTTCTCCTCTGCCTGGTTTGTGGTCTGTCTGCCCTGCTGGGCCTTAGCTCACAGCACTGGACTCATGTCTGGTTTCCTAAGAATGCCAGGCAAGCACCTGCAGCCGAACTGGGCAGACAAGTAGGCTCTCAGGAAACACACCTGAAAGGACGTGCCGGCTGGGGCCGGGCCCTGGGCCTGGTGACCCTGAGGCCCAAGGACCCAGGCGTGGGGGATGTTCCTGCCGCAGGCCCTGGCTGCTCTCTGCCCCTCTCCTTCTGTTGGATCGGGCAGTGCCGGCTGGGTTTTGCCATCTGGATAGGAGGTGCTGGCTAGCGGGAAGAGTCTGAGTGATACTTGGCTGTGAATCTGTCCCCGCCCTGAGCCTGAGCTGGGGGAGCACGTTGACAGCCCCAGGACTTGGGACCATTACGCTGTCAGGATGACCCAGTGCTCTGCCCACCTGCACAGTGCGGAAGCATTTATCCTCCGCCAGGGCCACGCTGTGTGCGTCTCCCCGTGTCTCCTCTGGGCGGCCTTGGAAGGCATGTGGTGATCCCTCAGCTCCAGGGGAGCTGGGCCTTGGGCGCCAGTGTGGCTAGCCCAGGCGCTGGGGCACCGACCGCCCCGCTGTGCCCTCTTCCGCAGGCGGACGTACGTGGGCGCCATGCCAGGCAAGATCATCCAGTGCCTGAAGAAGACCAAGACGGAGAACCCCCTGGTTCTGATAGACGAGGTGGGTGGGGCCTGAGGGCTGGGCCCTGGCTGGGCTCATACCCTTCCCTGAGGGTGGCCGTGGCCCCTGGGCCCTCCTGGCCCACAGCTGCAGGCGGCGCTGACCAGACGGGGCCTGTTTTCAAGGGGAAGCTGCGGCCCCGCTGCCGTTTCCGTGGTGCCTGAGTCGCGTGGGTGGCCTTGCTGCAGCTGGCTGTCTCGTGACGCCGGCCCCTCCCGCCCTGGAGGACCCGGTCCCCGCCCATGGCCACACGGTCAGGCCAGCCCTCCTGCTCCGGGCCTCCCTAGCCCCAGCCCCCAGTGGTCTGGTCTCCCGCTGGGGTGTCTGGCGCTGGGGGGAGGACAAGGGGCTAACACCCGCCGCCCCCTGCTGCCCCTTCAGGTGGACAAGATTGGCCGGGGCTACCAGGGGGACCCCTCGTCAGCGCTGCTCGAGCTGCTGGACCCTGAGCAGAATGCAAACTTCCTGGACCACTACCTGGACGTGCCTGTGGACTTGTCCAAGGTGCGTGTCCCACCTGGGGGCTGGGCCAGTGGGGAGAGTCTGGACGCCCCGTCCTACGGCACCTCACTGCCGCCTCCCCCAGGTGCTGTTCATCTGCACGGCCAACATCACCGAGACCATCCCAGAGCCACTGCGGGACCGGATGGAGATGATCAACGTGTCGGGCTACGTGGCCCAGGAGAAGCTCGCCATCGCAGAGGTAAGGCAGCCCCGCTGGCCCGGCCCTGGGGAGGGGTGCCCCGCGGCCACTTGGGCTCAGGAAATATCCGAGTGCCCACTAGGTGCCAGGCCTTTAACCGGAGCTAGGGGTGCAAGCCGCAGATCCTGCTCTGGGGCTCCCGAGCCAGGAGGAGACAGACGGATGTGGATGGGATCTGCCCGTGTGGTGTGATTACAAGACACAGACGACACCAAGGCGGGGGTTCGGGGGGCTCCCCACCCCAACCAGTTGTCAGCCGAGGGTCTTAGGATTCAGTGCAATTCTGACACTACCCACCCGGAAACAGCATCAGACCCCAGGTTCAGGGCTCAGACCAGAGCACTGCCCCCACTTTGGATGCCAGCCCCCAAGTCCCTGGCCGCTCTTACTTTAGACTGACTGGGTATAAATCGGGGGTTCCCACAGCCCCCTCCTCGGTTTGATAATTTGCTGGAACAGCCTACAGAACTCAGGAAGACAAGAGTTTTTACTTACTGTTACCAGTTTATTATAAAGGATACAACTAGGGAACAGCCAAAACAGAGACTCCTGGGGCAAGGTGTGGGGAAGGGCCCATTACTAGGCATGGTTGACCGGATGACTGATTGCATCATTGGTCACTGGTGATTAGCGCCCCTCCCTGGGGGCTGAGGATGGGGCTGAAAGTTCTGTCCCTCCAGTCCCTTGGTTGGTTCCTCTGGCCACCAGCCCCCATCCAGCTGTGCTAATGATCACTTCTTGAAAGGGGCTTCTTGTGAATAAGAAAGGATGCTCTTCTCGTCCCTGTCACTCAGGAAATTCCAAGCGTCTTAGAATCGCTTGCACAGGGATTTGGGGTCAAAGACCCAATATGTATTTCTTGTTATAATCACAGGCCGTAGAACAAGAGCAAGGAAAGACACTCCGTGAGCACAGTGCTGAAGGTAACACAACCCCACCTTGGCCTTCAGGGCCCAGCACTGTCTTGGGGTTGTGAGTTCAGCTCTGACAGTAAGTTACCCCTTGAGTGCCCCGCTGCCTCGTGGTCACGCACCATGGCCGGTGTCGTGCCGGGTCAGTAATGGCTGTGGGCGCGAGAGTGAGGCTGCTGTCCGTCTGCCCACCAGCCGCGCTTCCCCGGGTTATGGGACTGCCTGCCCGGGCTTTCCTGGGCCCAGGCCCCCCGGGATGCGGGCCTCTGTCTGCACTTCTATTTGTAGGAAAGCTCTTCCTGGGCTGGTGGGATCCTTCCCTTTTCCTGGTGCCCGGGTGTGTGCGGTGCTTTACTAGCCTGCAGTCAGTCAGAGGAGAGCCGGATTTCCTTTCCAGAGGGCTCGAATTCCTGATACAGTGTTTTCTTTCCAGAGGGGGCTTTAGTACATCTTGTCCCCTTGAGCCCTTCGCAGCCCTGTGACAGGTGCAGGCTTGCAGTCTTTGCATCCCCTGGGGGGTGGGAGGCGAGGAAGAGGAGCTCTTGGCTGAGGCGGTCGCAGGGGTACTGGGACTCCCCGTCACTTCCCCCGTCCCCCACCAGCCTGGACACTCGACCAGGCAGAGGAGGGGCAGGCTTGGGGGTGTGGGTGGAGGGGTTCCTTCAAAGCCCTGAAGGGACAGCAGGAGGAACATAGGACTGTGGGACGCTTCTGCCCCGCAGTCAGTGCTCAGGACTGCTCAGACTCCGCCAACTGCTGTGTGGCAGGAGTGGTGCTGGGCCCCGAGTGACCCCGGAGCCTCTGACCTGCTCCCCATCCCCACCTGCTCTGTGCAGCGGTCACATAACCGGTCTCTGTATGAGGAGGAAGTCTAGGGGTTCAAGGAGGCCTTCCTGGAGGAAGAGGCATCTAAGATGAGCCTTGGGAGCATGTGGAGGTGGCAGGCCGGGCGTCTGCAGGTCCTAGGCCCACCGTTCAGGATCCTGGCGCCTGCCGGGCTCTCTCCCTGGACACTCTGCCACCCCCTCCTGGCCTTGCTGGCTCTCCTCCCTTCAGGTCTCGGCTTAGGTGTGGTCTTCGGGAGCAGCCTCCCCTCACACCCTCTGCTGAATGGCCCCCAGCTACCCCCGGGGACAGGGCCTCCACGGGGCAGGCCCAGGGTCTACCTCGGTGACCTCGTTTACCCGGCCAGGGGTCTTTGGAAGGGTGGGCAGGGCCCACGGGAGAGGCCCTGGGGGTCCTGATGGCGGCTCTCCTCCTCCCTGGCAGCAGTACCTGGTGCCTCAGGCCCGCGCCCAGTGTGGCCTGGACGAGAGCAAGGCCACACTGTCATCGGACGTGCTGACCCTCCTCATCAAGCAGTACTGCCGGGAGAGCGGCGTCCGCAACCTGCAGAAGCAGGTGGAGAAGGTGAGCCGGCCTGCCTGCAGGCGGAGGGACGCATGCTGTCTGAGGCACTCACAGCAGGTCCCTAGAGGAGTCACAGCCACAGGCAGGAAGTAGATGGTGGGGCTGGGGGAGGGGCTGGGGAGGCAGTGGTTAATCAGGACAGAGTTTCATTTTGGGAAGATGAGAAAGTTCCAGAGGGGATGGTTGGACACCAGTGCAAAGGCATTTCCTGCCACTGAGCTGTACCCTTAAAAATGGTTAAGATGGTTTTAGGTCACGTGTACTTTATCACAACTGTAAAAAATTAAAGGCAGGTGGAGGAGAGTTGGGGGCAGGGGGTGGGGGGCTAGTTCTGTGGCCCAGCTGCCCCCCCAGCCCGCTGCGTCCACACAGGTGTTACGAAAGTCCGCCTACAAGATCGTCAGCGGCGAGGCTGAGTTCGTGGAGGTGACGCCAGAGAACCTGCAGGACTTCGCGGGGAAGCCGGTGTTCACGGTGGAGCGCATGTACGACGTGACGCCTCCCGGCGTGGCCATGGGCCTGGCCTGGACCGCCATGGGTGAGTGGCCTGCACTGGAGCAGGCAGCGCCGGGGGCTCTGCACGTCCCTTTAGTCGTCTGTCCCCCGGTAGAGGTGGGCGCGCTCACCGCGGGCTGCTCTGAATGCCCTCTCCGCTGGTTGGCGGGGTGCAGTGAGGCCAGGGGACCAGGGCTGATCAGGGACGATGGGACCGCGAGGCAGCAGCAGTGCCCCGGGAGCTTTCTTTGGGCTCCTGGTTTTCAGGTTTGCCTGAAGGACAGCCCTTCACAGCATGAGACCCTGTCGCCTGGGGGGCCACCACCCAGTGGGGGAGGAGGGCCAGGCAGCTCTGGGGAGAAGGATCCGAGGGGCTTCTTGTCCAGACGACGTGGCTCAGCCCACCTGCACTGGGGAGGCTGCGTCTGGGAGCTACAAGGGTGGAGGGGGAGGAGGGGGAGCGGCTCGGGGCCTGTGTAGCAGGCAGGGGTGGGTGCGGCCCTGGGGGCGGGGCACAGAGGAGGCAGGCTCTGAGCGGCTGGGCATCTGCTGGTTTGGGCTGCACTGAGGGACTGCACGGGAGGACGCGAGCTTGGCACCAGCAGGCTCTGCGCCGTGGGCAGGTACAACGTGGAGGCCCAGCACAGAGATCGTCTTCAGGTTTTCATGTAACCCGGTCCCCGCAGATAGATCTGCTGCCCCGAGGAGGTGGCTGTGGGGGGACAGTGCGGGCACTGAGGTGTGAGGGATGAGAAGGCTCTAGGCTGGGATGAGCCGGGGAAGGGACGGTGAGGGGCGTCCCCTCACTGGGGACGAGGGTGAGGGCGTGGCGGGAGCGGCCGTCCAGGAGTCTGAGGCATCCTGGGCTCATGGGCTCTGCCCTCGGTTCCCCAGGAGGCTCCACGCTATTTGTTGAGACATCCCTGAGGCGGCCGCGTGACAGCAAGGGGGACAAGGACGGGAGCCTGGAGGTTACAGGCCAGCTGGGGGAGGTGATGAAGGAGAGTGCCCGCATCGCCTACACCTTCGCCAGGGCCTTCCTGATGCAGTACGACCCCACCAACGAGTACCTGGTGACCTCGCACATCCACCTGCACGTGCCTGAGGTGAGGCTGGACCCGCGCCCACGCCCCATGCCCCCACCTGGCAGCCGCCTGCCCACCAGCCTGTCTCCCCCCAGGGCGCCACCCCCAAGGACGGCCCGAGCGCTGGCTGCACCATTGTCACGGCCCTGCTGTCCCTGGCTCTGGGCCGGCCGGTACGGCAGAACCTGGCCATGACGGGCGAGGTCTCCCTCACAGGCAAGGTCCTGCCCGTAGGAGGCATCAAGGAGAAGACCATTGCGGTGAGTGTCCCGCCCAGCAACGCGGGCGCGGGATAGCGCACAGCCGTCATTCACGTGTCAGGGCTAATCCCCCCAGGCGAGAAGAGTGACAGGCCCATTTTACAGAAGGGGAAAGTGAGGCCCAGTGGGCATGGGATCTGGATCTGCCTGGCCTGGCCCCCCTGTTGAGCTGACTGCCTAGCTGCCCCTGCCTCCACAGTGGTTTTCAGCCTTTTCAGCCCTCATCTCAGCTCCTCAGGGATGAGAGTAGGGTCTCCTGCTTCCTCACCACTGTGGCCTAGCACTGAGACCTGTGGGTGCAGGAGAGGCTGGAGGAGCAAGGCTTGGGCACTGCAGGTGAACAGAGGGCCCAGAGCCCAGCGTCTCACTGGGTGTGCTGTAGGTTTGACTGTGGTGGATGGGGGAGGGGGCCTGTGCTTCCCCTCAGTGTTGGGGGCCCCCCAAGCTCCTGGCAGCGCCCCAGTGTCTCTCACCTGAGCCCCCAGGCCTCTCCCTGTCTACCTCAAAGGGTCTGCAGTCCCAGGTGCCTACAGAGCACTCAGGGAGGGGCTCCTGTGATAGGGACACCCAGGGCAAGGTGTGTGGGAGGCTCTGCACCTTGCTTTCCTCTTGCAAAGTGGGAGGTTCAGTGAGTCACTGCGTGCTGTCCCTAGAGCAACACATGGTGACCCTTGTCCACCAAGGGGCAGAGTCAGGCTGAGGGACAGCAGCTCAGAGGCCCCGGGTGGGACAGGGCATGTGGCAGTCTTCAGCTCCTGTGCATTTTTAGGTGCCAGATCTCTAAACGTAAAGTAGTGGGTGCTGTGATTAATCCCAGAAACCATGGACCTCATAATTCCTGTATTTCCAGACACCTTTGGGGGTGGGGAGAGCCACTGGGGTGACAGCACACCAGAAGAGGCCTGGGTTCCTGCTGCCAAGCTACTGGAGCAGAGGCTGGTGATGTTACCTTGGGCCTCAGTTTCCTCATCTGGGCGAGGCAGGGTGGGCGCTGGGAACCTGGCTCCACGCCCAGCCCTCTCCTCCCTCCCACACTGACCTGCTGACCGCCCCCCATCCCAGGCCAAGCGTGCCGGAGTGACATGCATTATCCTGCCAACCGAGAACAAGAAGGACTTCTATGACCTGGCGGCCTTCATCACCGAGGGCCTGGAGGTGCACTTCGTGGAGCACTACCGCGAGATCTTCAACATCGCCTTCCCCGAGGAGCAGGCCAAGGCCCTGGCTGTGGAGCGGTGACGCAGGCTCCGGGCACTGCCGGCACCGCTGGGCCCGCCGGGGCTGGAACTGCGCTCAAGGGAGAGGTTCCAGGCGGCTGAGCCACAGGAAGCTCGGGAGAGGCCTGGAGCCTGACCTCAATCATGGCTTAATTGTTGACTATTTAATTATGATAAAAGCTGTTTCCAGTACTGCTTGGTTGGCTGTGGCTTCTTTCTGTGCCCACCACCCTGCCTGTCACCAAAGTGCCCAGGGACACGTGTGCCCCAGCAGATGGCCCCCCACTTCCCACTGGCAGCACAGAAACCCCAAGTTTCTGGAAAAGTTTTATTGTGCACAGAGGGGAAGGGCTCAGTCCTTCTTGGCTGCCGCCTTCCTCATGGCGGCCAGGACATTGCTCAGCTCCTCTCTCTTTCTCTTGGCACGGATGTGTGTCCCCACCTGCCGGGCAAGGAGGGCCGTGAGCCTGAGCCCCAAGTCCCACCCTGGCCCTAACACAGGGATCCTACCTACCCTTTTCTTGATGAACTTGAGGGCCCGCTTGTCCTTGGAGACCTTGAGCAGCTCCATGGCCCGCCGCTCATAAGGGGCAAAGCCACACACCTCCCGGATCATGTCCCGCACGAACTTGGTGTGCTTGGTGAGGCGCTGCGGGAGAAGGGAGGCGTCAGGGCGGGGCTCCAAGGGGGCGCCCGACTGCTCAGGGTCTCCGGGTGGAGTGTTGTGTGTCTGCTAACAAGGGAAGCCCAAATCCTCCCCAGTCCCCAATCTTATCAACATCAAAGTGGCACGTCACACCCGGCTCTTTGCACGGGCTGTTCCCCGGGCCCAGAACCCTCTCGCCCTGGACACAAGCTGGGCACCATGGAGTCGGGGCCGCTTAATGAAGAAATATATAAACCCCCATGAGCCTACGATTCCTCAACCTGACACACAAGGAATCCGCTTTCCCTCCACATTCCAACTCCGATCCAGAAACCCTTCTACTCGGCAAACTCCTGCTCATGCGTCTAAACCCGCTCCCAATTCGCTCCTGCCCCAGCTTCCGAATCCACGGGCCGGGAAGGTCCCGTTACTTAGCCCCGGCGGGCGCTCGCCGCGCAGGCGCGTAACCGGCATCTTCACTCTCTGCTCTGGGAAAGCCCGACACCCCCTTTCTTCCGTTTAAGACACCAGGGCTCCCCACTGCCCTCGGACTCGACACCCCGACTGCGCTCCCGGCACTCACCCCGCGGCGGCGGCTGTGCCTCGGCTTGCTCACGTTCTTGGTCACCTTGTGGCCCTTGTTGAGGCCCACGGCCATGGGGTAGCGCAGAGCCATGGCTGCGGACAGGGGTGGGGAGAGGGGGGTGGAGGTGAGTCCCGGCTCGGTCCCCGCCGCCCGGAACCCCGCGCCTCGGCTCCCCCGGGCCTGCTCGCTGCACCCAACCATACCCCCGAGCGGCACTGGGGCCCCCAAGGGTCCGGATGGCAGCTGATGGTACTCGCCCTGGCCTTCACTAACCTGCTGCTCCTCAATGGCTGCCGCGGCGGAAGGACCTCAAACGCGCCGAACTCTGGGATTTCTACCAACCCGCGGGCGGCGCGGGCCAGAGAGGCAGGAATGTCGCGGGCTCCCCCTGGCGGCTGGAGGCGTCCCCGTGGGCCCCCTGAGCATGCGCGCTTACCCTCGCGGGCCCAAACCAGTAGTCGGACCGGGTGGGCGTGGCTGTGGCTGCGGTGTCTCCCTGTGCGGGTGGGTTGAGAGGTGGAATCCTACCTCTGCCGCCAGCTGGCTGTCCCTGCGCCAGAGACTTCAGCTCCCACTACTCGAATATCTCCATTTATAGAATGATGACAACAATAGTAACTATTCCAAACTGAGCAAGATGTGATAGCTGGCACAAAATAAAATTTCCACAAACGGAGAAATTGGTTTTACTATATATGAAGCCAAGCTCTGGGCTAGAGCTAAGGAAAGCGTTGTGATATAGTGCCCCCTGGTGGCATTTGATATAACTTGATGTAATTTTAGGTGCAGGGATAGGAGGCGTGGTGGGAACAAAAAACTTTTTTTTTCTGGTTTTTATCTTTCAATACTATTTATTTCCAAGAGACAGTATCAATTTGAGGCTGGTCTGTTTGGAGTTAGCCCTTGGAACACCTGCTAATCTTGGAGCCTTGGACAGCCAACAGGAGCTAGTTTTTTTTTTAAAAAACATCTTTATTGTAGTATAGTTGCTTTACATTGTTGTTAGTTTCTGCTGTATAACAAAGAGAATCAGCTATACTTAAATCCCCATATCCCCTCCCTCTTGCGTCTCCCTCCCACCCTCCCTATCCAACCCGTAGCTAGCTGTTTATAACATTGTTTCATTCTTCAAAACATTGTTTTGTTTTTATAACATTGCTTTCATTTAGTTTTTATCTTTACAGTTGCTTTTTCTTTCTGCAAGCACTGCTGGTTTACCATTTTAAGGAAAGTGTCGATTTTTAATTCATTAATCTAAATACCAGTGATGTGCAGATGCAGCCCACACGTTGCCTTAAAGAGGGACAGTCTGGTGTCAGAATCCCAGCTTCTACCTCTGACTTCCCATCTAAGTTTCCTCATCTATAAAATGGTAACAATGGTAGCACTGACCTCTGGTTGTGAAGATGTCATGAATGTCAAGTGCATAGCGCCTGATGCAGGTTATCATTATCGGTGCACAAACCATGTTCTTCGTGCTGCAAATATAGCCTTTGGCCCACAATCGGTTACACTTCCTTCCATCCCTGACTTCCTGGATGACGTCCACCTGTCTCTCAGCCTCCGTTTCTCCACCTGTGAAATGAAGGTGAGAGTTCTGGCACCAATACACACGTCCCTCTTCACCTCCTGCCACCAGCAAATTGGAAGGACCAAGGAGTCTGAACAACAGATGTGCAAGGGAAAGATTTTTATTATCAAATGGGAGGCTGGATCCAGCCCAGAACACATTCTTTTCCTCTTCCCCCTCCTCAGACCCCACCATCAACTCGACAGCTTCGAGGGCTCCTGTGCTCGGGAAAAGGGTTGGGGGACGCTCCGAGGCTTAGTGAGTGTAAAGAACAAATTAGGGACGCAGTGGTTTCAGGTCGCAAATAGAGAGGGTTCCAAGGGTGGCTCAGTGGTGTTGTGACCTGCTTGATGTGGCCAGGGCCCTGGGGCAAGTCACATAGCCTCTCTGAGCCTCAGTTTGTTCATCTGCAAAATGGAAGCAGCAATCATATCATCAATGACAGCTGAGAAGACTGAGGTAATTGCCTTCCAAGTCCCTGACAAGATGCCGGGCACACCCCGAGTTCTGACTGTTTTCAGGTGCTGGTAGTTTTTCTCAGGTTTACTTTTCTGTCTTGATGACTTTCTTTTGGCCCTTGGCCACCCGCTCAGAGGTGTCTCGGTGTGTGTCCAGGCTCCAGGACGATTGGCTGGAGGATCTTTTTCTGGGAAGACGAAGGGGCATTAAGCCCAGGGGCTCAGGCAGCAGCGGGGGTCGTGATGTTGAGCTCCTGGCGGATGAACCAGGCCCTTGGCTGTGGCATCCAGCCGCGAAGCAGGCAGAGCAGATGGAAGCGCCACGGGTAGAAGACGCCGGAGGCACGCGTGGCGCCGCCACGAATCACGGCCAGGGCTGCCTTGGGCCCTGGGGCCGCCTTGGCCCTCGTGACGCCCCTGGGGACAGGAGGGTGCGGTGGGGACTGTGGCTACGGCTGAGCGGCCCCCCACACCTCCTCCCCGCTCAGCCTGGCCCCGGCTCGCGTTCTAGGCCTCACCTGACTCCCTCGGCGGCCGAGGCGCGATCCCGGAGGCCCAGGACGCACATGGTGATGGCGACGTGCACGTCCTGCACGTCCAGCTCCCGCCGGAGAGAGCCGAAGAAGCTATTCAGCGCGAACTTGGCCGCCGAGTAGGGGCTGGAGAAGGACGTGGGCACGCGGCCTGAGGGCGCGGGAGGGCAGCGGCTGAGCGGCCACACGCCGCTGCTCCTCCGGGAAGCCTTCCTGCCCGCTCCAGGCTCGTCCCCATCGGCCCGTGGCTTCCCCACTCCACGCCCCGCGTACACGCACCTAGCAACGAGGACACCACCACCAGGGAGCCCTTGCTGTCAGTTAGACTCGGCAGCGCCAACGAAGTCAGTTGCACGTAACTCAGGAAGTTCACCTGGAGGTGGCGACTGCGAGTCACCGGGCGGAGGAGGAACCGAAGGCCAGAAGGGGCAGGGGCGGAGCCTAGAGCCTGGGGGCGGGGCCTTGGTATGTAGGGTCGGGGCTCTAGGACTGGGGCGGAGTTCCGAATGGAAGAGGGGGAACACCAGCCCGGGGCGGAGCCAAGGTCAAGAGGGCGGAGCCTAGAACCCGGAAAGTTGGGGTTTGGAGCTGGGAGGGGCAGGGCCCGAGAGGGGAATGGTGAGAGGGTGGAGTCTGGCGGGAGGGCGGAGCTGGGGCTGCAGGTGGGCGGAGCACCTGCATGAGCCAGCGTGTTGCCTGGGCGCTGCGGGCCCGCGTGCCTGCTGGGGCGGCGCCGAGGTGGTTCAGCACCAGGTAGTCCAGCCCTCCTGGCCCGGAGACTCCCATCAGCCCGGAGCTGTCCTTGAGGCTCCGCCCCCCGCGCCCTATGAGACACCACCCATAGCCCTGCCCCCTGAACTAGCGATGCTCCGGCCAGAGCACTGACACGATGAGCTCTGACCCAGGTAGCGCCCCAATTAAGATCAAAGAGACCCCGCCCTACTCCCTAACCAGGCTTCATCCCTGATCTAATGAGGCCCGGTCCAGAGTTCCACCCACTGGATGCCATGAGGCGCCACCCCTAGCCTTGCCCCCGGACCCATAAATCTCCGCCCTCAGACGGCCGTTACTACCACACCCCCGCCCCAATTTGGGTCGTGCCCCTAAGGCCTAGGCCAAGGTCCCAGACTCCAGGCCCCGCCCCTCACCCAGCTTGTCCAGCGCAAACTGCACCACGCGCTCGGGCACCTCAGGGGAGGCCATGTCCGCAGCGATGTAGAAGACCTTGGGAGCGCCCAGCTTCCGGCAGTTCCCTACCACCTGGGGGGGCCAGAGCTGCCCGTGGGCCCCTCCACCCCAGCTGGCCCCCCTCCACCTACCGGCCCTAAAGAGGCCCCAGCCTGAAGCCCCCTCCCCTGCTATGAGCCTCAGGTTCCATTCAACATCATGCCCGAAGCTTTACCACTGGGGTAGCAAACTGGCAGCCCATGGGCCAGAATAGGGGACATTTTGCTTGTTCAACCATCAACATTTAAAACGCAGATTTCAAATAAATCTTGAGATTTCTGGCCTCTTGAAATTTTGGAAGGTTTATCCCCAAGAGCTGTACATTTCCTTGAAACAACACTGGGCTGTTGCTAAGTGTCTACCCAACCCACTTTTGAACTTGAGAACCCTAGCTATCCACACAGCCTTTGGTTACTATCAATACTCCTATTTAGTGAGGAACAGTCCTTGCTTTACAACTGTCTTACTGATTCAACCCCACATCGCAACCCAGGAGAAGGTCCTTTTATTGTCTCTGATTTACAAATGAGGAAACTAAGCCTCAGAGAGATTAAGTGATTTACCCAAGGCCACAAAGGAAGCCTGAATGCTTGCAGGGATTCAAACCCAGGCCCTGTTCCCTTCCCTGCCCGCCCCCCCCCCACCAATTAAACCTGAGATGGAGTGTCTCACCTTCTGCAGGAGAGCCTCGGTGTGGGCAGTGAGCACCAGGTGGGAGCCCAGGCGCGCGTAGTGATATGCCAGCTCCTCCCCGACGCCCACACTGGCTCCAGTCAGCAGCACACGGGCTCCCTGGAGGCTGGCTGGCAGCGAGCAGGGGTGGTCAGCTTGGGGGATGGACAGGACAGCCAGAACGTTCCTCCCACCCCCACCCCCAGGCACTCACCTGGGTCAAAGTTGTCATCCCAATAATAGGCAAAGAACAGGGCTCCCAGCCCCGCGAGGAGCAGCACCTTCATGGCCCTCCTTGGGCCTGCAGCGGGAGAGAGGGTGGCCGGCACAGGCCTGGCCCACAGTCGCACCCCAGTCACACCCATTTCCCCAACGGCGTCTTTGTTCGAAGAACCAGTGGTGATGCCCCTGGCCCTGCCCCCTCTTCTCCATCTCCATAGCCACCACCTGGTCCAGGTCATCATCTAGCTCACCTGAACCACTGCAGCAATCTTCTTCCCCTACTGAAAACCCTGCCCATTTCACTTAGAACAAAAGCCTTGGTGACCAAAAAGGCTCTGCTTGGACCAGCCCCTCTTGCTCACTCTGCTTTGCCACACCAGCCTCTTCACTGTTCATTGGAACCAGCCAGTCACCATCCTGCCTCAGGGCATTTGCATTGGCTGTTTCCTCTACGAGGAATGCTCTTCCCAAATACAACCCAATGGCTTGCTCTTTTCTTTCAAGTCTCCACCGCAAAAATCACCTCCTCAGAGGGCACTTCCCTGGCCTCCTTCTCTAAAGCACCTCTGTTCCTGGTCCCCTTCCCCCCTTACCTGCAGAACTTTTCTCCTTCTCAGCACTTGTCATCCCCTGAAATCATCTTGATGATTTGTTACCTGTTCAGGATCCCTCTCTCCCCTTAGGCTCAGCTCCATGAGGGCAGAGAGGAAATGGAAACCTGCTTCTGTTTTGCTCCCTTTTGGATCTTCCGTGCCCTGAACTGCCAGACATGCAGTAGGTACTCAATAGATAGACTGACCCAGAGTGATATGAGGAATGTGGGAGGTGAGAGGTGGGGGAGCCCAGAAAGATAAGTCTGTCTGGAGACACCCAGAAGGAATCGGACACTCAGGACTGACTTGGAGATGGAGGTGCCAGTGTCATCAGGGTTAAGATGTGATTTCACCTGGGGGAGCCGATTTACTTGTTCCAGGGAGGTGAAAGATATAAACAGGCCAGGTGATTAAAGTTCACGGGGTCATGGATCTCCCCTGAAAAGGGCACAAGCCCATCACATCTTAGGGTTTCTATCCTCTGAACTGCATGGGGCAAAGAGGAAAGGCCATAGGGATCTTTGTCCAAAAACACCTGGGATGTCCCTTCCTGCTCCAAACCCTCCCAGGGCTCACCACTGCCCCAGATGGAGACCACACCCCCCACCTCAGCCCACAAGACCCAGCAGGTCTGGCCTCGGCCCTCTGTCCGTCCTCATCTTCCCCACTTCCTATCCATGAATCTATCAGTTCTCAGAAAAGTGAACTCCTCGCCCTAACCCAGTCACGCCAGCGTCCCCTCAGCAGGGAACACCCTCCCACCTCTCCCCACTTCCAGGGAAAGCCCTGAAGCCCCACAGCTCAACACTCTCCTCAAACTGG
Source organism: Balaenoptera musculus (assembly GCF_009873245.2). Taxonomy (NCBI): domain Eukaryota; kingdom Metazoa; phylum Chordata; class Mammalia; order Artiodactyla; family Balaenopteridae; genus Balaenoptera; species Balaenoptera musculus. The sequence continues at coordinate 166,975,366 of NC_045787.1, forward strand.
CCCTGACCATAGCTGCCCCGCAGGGGTTGGCTGGCAAGCTGGGTGGGTGAGTGGGCGGATAGATGAATGGACGGATGAAGCAGCCAGGCTCTGATGGGGGAGGAAAGGAGGAAACCCGATCCTCGCAGAACCCACCGGCCCCCTGACCTCGCCGGGCCTCAGTTTCCCCTCTGGACAAAGGGAGCGTGCGACTCACTGCACGCTCCCAACCGCGAACTCACCCACTCAGGCCTCAGTTTCTCCCGCTGTCCAGCGGGGCTGGGGTCCGGGCCTGGGAGCCACGCGCGCGCCCCTCTGCCCTCTCTTCACCGCTGCATCCGCCAGGCTCCGACCGCGCCCCCTCCCGCAGGGTCTGAGTCACGTGACTCCGAGCCCACCTCCTCGGGGGGAGGGATTATACTGTGGGGACTCCGCGCCCAGGCGTTGCCGGGCAACAGCCTCCCGCCTAGCTTTCCTCTGGCCTCAACCCCTGACCTGATCACGTGACTAAAGGCCCGCCTCTCTCGTACAAATCAGCCCTCGTGTTGCCGTGACAACCGGCTTCCAGGCACTCTCTTCCTCTGCCTGGGCCCTTAGTCCCCCGCGCCGGCGCGGGTGGATCTCCCAGGCTCCGACATCTTGTGGGTCCTCCTCAGGCCCCACTCATGACACCCAATTCCTCTTTCCCTCACGTCACCAGGGCCGTGCCGCGCCCGACTGCATTTCCCAGGAGGCTTGGCGGCTAGACGAGCCGTCCGGCGCCTCACGTGACTTGCCGACTACTTTTCCCAGACAGCTTTGCGGCGGCCGGGCCCTGAGGGCTAAGCTTCGCACAATTGTTTTGCAGTGGGACCGCAACCCCTTTCTGTTGTCTCGGTGCCGAGACTCCGACTCCCGGAGGCCTTTGCGGCTGACAAGAGACTACGCCTCCCAGAGGCCTCTGCGACGCCGCGACCGGAAGTGGCGGGAAAGCCGAGTGTCCTTGTGCGCGGAGCGGAGCGGTCATGGTACCCCGAGTGTGGTCGCTGATGAGGTTCGTGGGGCCACCAGGAGGGCCTCAAGCCCCCGAGAATGTTCCCTTTTGCGAGTACCCTCCATATGGTTTGCTCCCGATCGGCTTTTCGCCGCCCGTAGCGTCAGGTCTCCCGTGTCTGTCCAGACAGGGTGGAGCTTCTCGCTCTCCTCCCGCTTCCTAGCGAGGCCGTGCCTTTCCCACTCTGTACCCGAGATCCCTCCGAGCCTCAGCTGCCTGCTCTGTAATATGGGAGTGCCGCACGCGTTTGTTGGGAGGTTAATGCGCACCCAGAGCTGCGTATGACAGACAGGAAATGACCAGGGACACTTAGAAAACCCCCGCGGGTTCCTCGCGGAGCATCCCTCGGGGCTGGAAGGTAGAAGGTGGTTAGGAGTCTTAAGTCTTCACTGTTCCCTGCCCTCTGCGGGATCTTGAGTGACACTGTTCCTCTCCAGGCTTCAGTTTACCAGTTAAATGGAGCTGAGTATCCCTGCACGCCTTAAATTAAGTGCTGTGGGTCAGGCACGCCTCTGGGCTCCCAAAATGCCCTGTGCTTCCCGCATTAGCTGCCTGGCTTCAGGTGTGTCACTCTTTGGACTGTGGGCACGCCCCTCCCCCTAGGGGTCTAACCCTCACCCCCATACCCGCGGGCCTCGACCCGGGAGGTGGCCAGCAGAATCTGCCGAGCTGCTGTGGTTCCTTTCTCTGCCTGCAGGTTCCTCATCAAGGGCAGTGTGGCTGGGGGCGCTGTCTACCTTGTGTACGACCAGGAGCTGCTGGGGCCCAGCGACAAGAGCCAGGCGGTTCTTCAGAAAGCTGAGGAGGTGGTCCCCACCGCCGTGTACCAGTTCAGCCAGTACATGTGCGAGCAGACAGGCCTGAAGATACCCCAGGTACTCGGAGCTGGGATTGAGGCTACGGCTCGGCGGGAGCAGGGGTGTCAGCTCAGGGGTGGCCTTTGATCCCCGGTCCCTCCAGCCCTGCTTGGCTTTCTCCACACTGGGGCGTGTGCTGTTCTCCCTGCCTGTGAGGGAGGCGCGGGCTGCCAGGGCTTCCCCTTTCACCAGCCCCTTCTTCCCCTCTCTTCCCAGCTCCCAGCTCCTCCAAAGTTTAACATCCGCGAGTCCTGGAATTCAGGTAGGCCTTGGTCCGTCTGCTTGCAGGAGAGTGGCCCCAGATACTTCCCACCTCTCTTCCTGGCCATGCCTTTCCATCACTCTCCTTCCTGCTCTGTGTGCACCTGCTGCCCCCCCCAACCCCCGCCGCTGCCCCCAATGGATCTGAAAGAGAAAAGGGAGTGGAGATTCCAGGGAGGTGGGAGCAATGTGTGGCCTCCACCTGTTTCCCTGCGTGGAATTGACAGAGCCTGAAGTGGTGCCTCTAAAACTCTCCACTGAAGGTGCTGGGCCCTCCTTCCCCACAGGCATCAGCACGGTGATGTCCGCTCTGTCCGTGGCCCCCTCCAAGGCCTGGGAGTACTCCAAGGAGGGCTGGGAATACCTGAAGGAGCGAACCAAGTAGCCTGTCAAGAGGAAGCTGCCTGCCCCAGGCGGGAATAGGGGCTGGGGCGCCATGGACGCCAGACTGGGACCCCACTCTTAGGGCAGCTCTCAGCCTTGCCGGCCCAATAAAGGACTTGGAAGTGTTCCCCGATCCGTGTGCTGGCCCCCGGGGCGTGGGCTTCTGGCTTCTGGGGGCTCTTCAGGGCCTGACCTTGACCGAAGGCCAAGGTTCACCTCTTTGTATCTGGGCCCTGCCCACTGGTGGGCCCTCGACCTCGTATGGTGAGTGGGAGCAGACCATTGCCCCGGGGCTCAGGGCCCATCCAGGTCTGGGGTCTTCTCAGTCCTTGGAAGCCTGAGCACAGGGTGGGGCAATCTGGGGGTAAGGGCTGGTCTACACAGCCGGGAGCCCCCAGAGCCACTGATTCTCTGTCCTGCTCGGCTCACTGATCTGCCCGCCTAGTCTAGTCCCCACCCTCCTGCCCTCACCTGGTTTCCACTCTCATTCCACCCTCTCCCCACAACCTGGGGATTCCTGGGGAGCACAGACCTGGCGGTCATGGCCGTGCAGGGGGTCTCCCTGGCCCACAAGGGCCCTGTCTTCCAGACGTTCCGGGCTCCCCTGGGAAGCCTTCTCTGACACCTGCTGGGTCAGCTGCCTGGTGACCTAAATGTCTCTCCGTCCAGCTGGAGCTCTGGGGAGGGTGGGCCCTTGAGATGCTCCCTGTGAGGTCCCCAGCACCCAGTCACAGAGCATCCCACCATGGTGACGGCAGGAGGAAACCTCTGCCCCAGACAGGGTAGGAGGTGGGCTTGGGTGGGAGCCAATGACTGGCCCAGGAAGCTACCCTGGGAACAGGGAGCAGGCCTGGGTAATGGTGCCCTGAGCTGGCACAGGATCCTCTGTTCCCAGGAGTTCTGGAGTTCATGTCAGTTGGTTTAGGGGATAGAGCTCACCCAGGGACATGACTCAGGAGAGGACAGCACTGTTACAGATGAGGCAAGCAGAGACCAGAGGCTGGGGCATTTCCCAGGCTCACCTGGGAGTAGAAGCCAGCACGCGTCCATCCATCCATCTGGCCAGGGAGGAGTGGGGAAGGGCAGGGTGCTCGGGGAGGGAAAGCCCTGAGTGACCTGTGCCACCCTGGTCTCCAGGAATGGTCTCCAGGTGGGGTCTCTCATGTCCTGTGTGTCACCTGAAAGCCACCTGGGCCCCTGTGGAGGTGGGAGCGGGTCTATGATGAGGGTGGGATGGGTGGGGCCTGGGGCCATCCCTGATCCTCTGCCGCCCAGGAGGGAGCTGGTGCTGGCCATTTCGGAGGCGGAGGGCACATCCTGGGTTCAAGGACAAGCCCTGTGAGCTGTCCCAGCCTGACTCTCCGTCCACAGAGCCCTTCCAGCAGCCTCGTGGGCCCATTTTTTACAGATGGAGAAACTTTCACTGCCAGGTTCCCTCTGTCTGCCAAGAGACCTGGATTTCAGCCCACTGAGACCCATGTTGGACGTGTAGACTTCCAACCATGTCACCCAACAGACTCATTCCCGGCTTTGAATACAGGAGGGGTTTGTGCTCAGGGCGCAGGGAGCTGGGGTGGTGCCACGTGCTCCACGAGGCTCCCTGAAGCCTCACGACCCTCCTATTGTTATCACCATTTTACGGGGAGGAGGAGCCTTGGCAGGTCTCCCCCTCTATTAGCAGCCAATACTGGCCCAGAAAAGCACACAGGAAAGGAAGCCAGTCTTTGTAGGAGGTCGAGGAGCTGCCCTGGGGACATGCTCAGCACCCCTGGCTCCCCTGCAGCTCTGTGAACTTGACAATGGAGTTATTCTTCCATCGGCTTTAGGCGCGTGCACGCGTGTGTGTGTGTGTGCTTTCTAGGACTGAACCCAGGCCGTGGTGGCCACAGTCACTGGCCCAGGGTTGGCCATGGGCTCTGCTTGACCCCATGGCTTTCCCACTGTCCACAAAGACCAAGCTGACAGCCTGGAGACCAGTGCTGCTCTTGCCTCTGTGTCCCCTCATCCAGTCAGACCCCTATTACTCTCCATCCACTTGTATTTGTTGCCAGTGATCACCTCCCTGCTGGCCCCGCCTCTGGGCCTGCCCCCTCCATCTGTTCCCTGAGACCATGTCTGATGACGTCACTCCCCTGTTCAAACACCTGCAGCTCCCCTTGCCCTCCCTGTGAGCCCAGACTCCTCAGAGGGGCCCTGCCTCCCCTCAGTCCTTCTTGGACATGCCAGCGGCCCTCAGTTCCCAGAACACAGCTGGCTTTCCCGCCAGCTTTTGCCCACAACTTTGCAGCCCCTCACTAGGCCATCCTTCCTCCTGGCTGACCTGTGTTCATCCTGCCCCCAGCTGAGACGCCCCCTCATTTGGGAAGCCTCCCCTGTCCCCTTCCACGAGTGCCCTCTCTGGGCTTCCTCAGTGCCCCGTGGGTGCCCCATCACAGCGCCCAACACCTTGGGGCAGATTTCCACAGCTTGGCATCGCTGATATCGGGAAGGATAAATCTGTGTTGGGGCCACCCCAGGGACGGGGTGTTGAGCAGCACCCCTGCCTCCAACCCCCAAAACGCCAGCGGCGCCTCCTTACCCACCATGTATGACGACCGCAAATGTCTCCTGGTGCTGGCAGTTGTCTTCGCGGGACAGAATCACCTCGTGGTTGGACATCCAACATGGGTCTCAGTGGGCTGAAATCCAGGTGTGGGCATGGCCGGTTCCTTCTGGACACTGGGAAGAATCCGTTTCCTGCCTTCCCCAGCTTCTGGAGGCCACTGTGATCCTTGGCTGGCGTCCCTTCCTCTGTCCTCAAAGCCAGCAGTGCGGTCTTCCACTGTCGTGTCCCCAACTTGCCCTTCTCCCTCCCTATTTCCCTTACAAGGGCCCTTCTGGTAACTGGACCCACCTAGGTAACCCCAGATACTCTCCCATGTGAAGGTTCTTAATTTAATCCTGTCCGCAGGTCCCTCTTGCCACGTGCGGTATAAGCTTGCAAGGATTAGGATTGCAGGATGTGCCTGGCCTGGTGGAGGAGATGTATTCAGCCAACAGGTGGAAAGGCCTGGTCCTGTGTCTGTCTTCCCTTGTCTGTGGGCCCTGGGGGGACAGGGGCCCGGTCAGCCTTGGTTGTTGGTACATCTCAGCCAGGGCCAGACCCTACTTGAGTGTGAGACGGGAGCCAAGAGGCAGGCCTCTGAGCACTATTCCCCTAATAGGGGGGGCCTGCCCCCAGCCCCATCCATACAGACCCAGGGCCCCTAGAGACAAGGAACACAGCTGACCTGGGGAGGTGGCACTGTCCCACCCGGCCATCCCTCGAGTCCAGGCAGCACTTGAACCCTGAACACACCTGCACCTTATGTGGGGTGAGGACCCCCCCCAACCCCGACTCCTCTGTCCTGGCAACTCTCCTTCCACTCCGGCCCCTGCCACTCCCCGAGGTGGACTTCATCACCTTGTGGACTTCATCACCTGGTGTCCAACAGCTCTTCTGCTCCTCTCACGGCACACGTGGTCATCTCTCCTCCCCACCAGGATGCAATCCCACTCACGAGGTCCCTAGAGGAGTCAGATTCAGAGACAGAAAGTAGGTGGTGGGGGCCAGGGGGCTGGGGACTGAGTGTGTGATGGGGACAGAGTTTTAGTTTGGGAAGAAAGAAAAATTCTGGAGATGGACGGTGAGGATGGTTGTATGACGCTGAGAATGTACATAATGCCACTGAACTCTACCCTTAAATGGTTAAAATGGTCAATTTCATGTTACGTGTATTTTACCACACAAAACCCACAAAACAGCCTGTTCAGCAAGGGTGTCATACATGGAGGCAAAATGTGGACGATTCGAACAAACATCCGAGGTATGTCACAAGGCCCCCGAGGACGGACAGACGGCTGAGACACATGACCCAGACGGTCCTATGAACTCCGGGCCCGTGCTCACGCAGGCTGGAAGGTGTGTGCTGCTGGCAAAGTGCTTCTGGAAAACCCAACAGTCCCCGAAAGCTGCCCCTTTCCATCCTCCTTCCTTGAAGGAAGAGCTGTGGCTTAGCACTTATAAATATAATTTAATTTTACTTAAAGACGTGAAAATAAAAAGACACGACGCTTTAAATAAAGGGTACGTGAACAGAAACACATTTATTACAAAAAACCAAAAAAACCAAAAAACAAATTCACATTGTATTGAGCTACAATATGGCAGCAGATAAAAAAAATTATTGTACACAGTTTAAGGGAACTCTTAACAGAACATATTCTTGTTGCCACGTGACGTAACACAGGAGCCCAAGCACTTAGTAGCGGCGAGTGAAGCGGGCGTCATTGGGTCGGCTCCCCCGGTTCTGGCCCCCGAAGCCGCCGCGAGGGATCACGTGGCCCCGAGAGGCCCCCCCGGGGGCAAAGCTGCCGCGCCTGAAACAAAGGTAAATTCTTTTTATTTTTCACTCAGTGGGCTCTGCCCTGTGCCCATGCTCTCTGGGGCCTCCTTCCTTTTAGCAGCAGTGACACCCGCCCAAGCACACGGCACCTTCACCGAGGCGAGCCCACAAGCAAAGACGAGACCGGTGACAATGGGCCTTACCCCGACATGCCTCCCCGGTTCATCATGTGACCTGGCCCGGAGTGACCAGACATACTTCTCTCGCCGCCTGGAAAACAAGGAACACTTTTCACACAGCGCCTCCAGGCACAGGACGTCGAGTTCAGAGGACACAGGGCTCAGACAACTCCAGTCCCTTTCTTGAGCCACAGGTCCGTGGAGGATGTGTGAGCACACGGATTGCACACACCCACTCTGCTTGCTAAGTCACGGTGAAGAGGAGCTACAGCACCCGTGGCACCCCTCCTGTGCCAGACCTCACCCACTCACCCACCCAGGCCGTAAGGAGCAAGGCCACACGCTAGGGAGAGCAGAGAAAGCTGCTCCCGCCCTCACGAGCAGTGCCCGATGTAGAGCAGGGGCAACCCCAGCTGCCCGGATGCTTCTCCACCGAGACAGATGCGCCTTGGCCAAGTGCCAGTGCTCACCTTGCCACCTCCTATGGTCCCTGTCCATCATGCCTCCGTCAGCAGCGCCCTGCCACGCACGGTCATCCTCCATTCTTCGGCTGTGGTCCCCCCACTCACGTCTGCCCCTTGGAGAAAGACATCTCTGATTTGGATTGCCCCCACCTCTGCCCTCCAGGAGAGCAACGGCACTGGGTTTGGGAGGGTGCGTTTAGCACTTTGTGACCCCAGCCCTTTGAGCAACGGGGGCTGCGGGGGAATGGAAGTGGCACTCAGAGAGCTCAGAGGCAGCCTGGGCCGTGGCGAGTGCGCTGGGCCCGCACTCAGCTTATGCCCAAGACCAGGGGTCCTCGGCCGGACACACCAATCCTGCCAGCTGGGTGAGAGGCCCCGACGGGCACCATGGGACGTGAGACACAAACCTGGGGGGAGGAGGCAGCCCCCGGCCCTCGCTCATCCTCTTGTCAGAGCTGTATCCGCCCCACCCATCACGGGAATCCCGTCCGTGGCGCTCTGGTCCTCCGTGGCGTTCAGGGTAATGCTGGACGTTAAAGGGTCAAAACGAAAGAAGGCCTCAGTACAACCCTGGATCCCAGGGCCTTTGGGGCAACAAGTTAATAATGACGAGGACAATAACTCAGACAGGAGTCCTTGAAGGCCCGAGACAGTGCCGGCAGGCGTTCTGTACGCTGTCTGGGGCCACACAGGACCTTTCAGCTGGCACAACACAGCCGCACCCCCGATGTCTGCTCAAGGCCTGGGGAGGAGCAGTGCTCATGGAGCCCAAGACCAAATTAGGTTCTCCCTAATCAGAAGGCAGAGATTCAGGCACCAATGGACAGAAGCGTGCTGGGGCTGAGCGACTGCCCCACACCAGCAACGGACCACGCTGTGCCAGGTGCCTGTGCTCAGAATATAATCAGGGAGCCACCAGAGCAGAAGAGCCACCAGGGATCCTTTGACATGATTCACTGCAGGGCCTGGCATCCTGTCCTACTTTGTCCAGACACGACTCCTTGGCAGCCCAGCGGCTTGCTCAGCGGCATGGCCACGTGAACTGCTCGGCCGGCACAGACCCCAGGAAGATGAAAGAGGACACCTCACACTCTAGCCCCTTTCCCTTCACCCCGAGCCCGTCCCTGCCGGCTGCAAGAAGGTCCAGGCTGACTTTCACGGAGCTGGCGAGGTGGCTCTGGCTCCACAGCCCTGTTCTCTTGTTGTTCCACAAACCCAATCTGTGGCTTTGGGGCTTTTGCCCCAGGACTATGGTCTAACTGAGAAGGAAGGAGAAAGGCGTCCTGGTAACGAAGCCCCTTCGGGTCCCGCCCCAGCGGCCCTGTCCCCGTCTGCATCCACGGGAATCTCCTGGGCCAGGGCAGGTACACGGTGGCTCCACATGGGAGCCCTGACTTCGTGGCCCTCGGAGCCCTGGGCAGCACCGCCGCCTGCTCCCCCCGGCCGCTCGTCCCCAAATGTGTACCCACACCGCACAAGAAAAGGGGGTCAATCTTACAAGATGGACAAAACAGAACATTGTTCCTTCAAGGGGCAAAATCACAAGCCAATGTGTCCAGGAAAGTCAGTGCTGGCAAATGTAACAAGGGATCTCAAACGGGATTCTGGAAGCAGTTCTATGAACAACCTTCAAGGTGCACTGACTTTAAAAAAATTATAGCTCATGCTTTACACAGCTTCATTTAATTTTGGACATTTGAGAATGACCTTTTATCAATAGCTTTCTGAAGACTAATTGGACAGAGAAACATTTAAAGGATGGAAGTTCATCTCAGCAAGACCTAGTTCTTTAAAGCCCATTCCCATCTCTCCCTGGTGTTTTAAAATTTAACCAACATTCTCCTGTCTAACAACCCACCCACCCACGGACCAGTTCAACAAGGCCCTGAGGCCTGTGCTGGTTTTCCCTTTCTGTGTCGGATGTCACCATTTGCCGTTCGGGGCAGCAGTTGTGTCTTACTTGTGATTATGGACGTGAGAACACAAACACTCCTTTCGGTCAGGAGAGCACTATCTAATCAGATGAGAATAGCTCTCCACGATCAAGAGCAACACGGCAGGACTGGGCAAACACTTGCCGCAGACACGTTATGTCATCTCATTTAACCCCCCACTCCACCCCACCCTCCCTCCCCTCCTTTCACAGCTGGAGAAACAGGCTCAGCAGAAGTGGTGGCACCGCGATGTGACCCTGGTCCTGATTCCGGAGCCTGGACATTTAACCACTGTGCTTAACGTCTCCACCAAAGGAAACCCATGACACTAGGGGTATATTTAGCTGCATGGGAGATTTATGCCTGGGAGCAGAGAAACAGGAATCACGTGAGGGTCATGGAATTGCTCCTGAGGTGGCAGCGAACTCCTCAGATGCAGTCAAGGAGCTTAGCCATTCCCAGCCATGTTCTCAGGCATGGAGGGAGGATAGGACTGAACGTCGGTGCTGGAGTCAGGGAGGAGACCGACCCACGGGGCAGCGATTCTGCCAGAACGATGCCCTGACCACAACTTTCCCTCATCCCTCTGATTCTCCAAGGAAACCCACTAAAAAGTCAAGGCTCTTTGGGGAAGTTCTCAATCTAAATGTAAGATAGGAAAAAAGGAGAAAACTGAGCTTGTTTTCTAATGTGTTCATCCTGCAAAGAGAAAACGCGTGGGCCTGACTCAGTTGCTTCCCGAGGCTCAGCGGGGGCGTGCTGACCCTGCGACCATTGACACTCCAGGTGCACTGGGCTCCGTGACACGAGGCATCGCGTCTAGTCAGCGCTGTGGGTCACAAGGCACTTCCCAACAGAGCCTGCCAGACTCATGCAAGGCTCTCCAGCACTTTAGTACCGGTGTAGTCACTAAGGTGTATGGAACCTTAGGGTCAAAGCCAAACAAGGCTTCAGAATACTTGTTTGAACTTTGGGCCAGCACAAAGCACAAGCTATTCACATGGTCATCCCACAAAACGCTGCAGGTGCCGCACTCCCTTACTCGTTCTTCCTCTAACTCAGGTGGAGGAGGAAGAAGGCACGGAAAGGGAAGAGAACCAACTGTACAGGGAAAACCGTGGCTACAATCACAGCTTCTGACTTACCTGTCCTTCTCTTTCTCCCATGATTGACCTTGAACCTTCTCTCCTGAAAAAACCAATTTAAATGAAAGCATAAGGAGAAAGATAGGTCGGTTAAGTCCCCGAATGGAAAACATTTCCACTTGAACCCAGGTAATTCACATACACTCTGCTGGTTCAAGTGGGCTGGCTACTTAGAAGCCTAGAGCCTAGAAGGGCCACTCGAGCTCTTTGTCATTAAGAATGAACCAGGACAGGGACTTCCCTGGCGGTCCAGTGGTTAAGACTTCGCCTTCCAATGAAGGGGCCTAGGGTTTTGATCCTTGGTCGGGAAGCTAAGAAAGATCCCATGGCTCGGGGCCGAAAAACGAAAACATAAAACAGAAGCAATATTGTAACAAATTCAATAAAGATTTAAAAAATGGTCCACATTAAAAAGAAAAGAAAAGAAAAGAAAAGAATGAACCAGGACAAAGAAAACATGCATCAAGCAGGCAGGGTCAGTGGCTGACCTGTCGACCGAGTGGTCAGGGTAGCGGCCCCGGTCCCTGTGGTCAAAGTCGTGGAAGCGGTCCTGGCGGTTGAAGTCAGAATGGTAACGCTCATCCAGGGCAGCCCGCTTAGCTTCTGGCCAGTAAGCATCATCTCGCCTAGGAAAGGAAGCAAGAAAGAGGATGTGCATCTCCCCCTCCAAATAATTACCTTTGTGGAAGCTGGTAAACTTGACCCTCCCACTGCCCCTATCACTTCACAGAACGAGAAGGAACTTTATCATTAGAGTCCACACGAGCTGAGAGTGCCTGGAGGGGTGACGTGGGATGTGACTGAAGGGCTCCATTCTCTCTTACCCCACATGCCCCTTGTCCCCCACAGAAAAGCTCCGGTCTCCCTATAGGAGGGGATCAGTGAAGTGGGTGTCAGCAGATCCCCTCTGGGAATCTCTCACGGCCATGAGGGTCGGCCAGTCTACCAGGACAATTAGTACACTGCTGTCCTTCTATCCCGATGCAGACTTGACCCAGCAGACACCAAGTGGGGAGGACTTTCAGTAGCACTTGAAATGTACTGGTTCAAAACCATTTCTGACCATAACAGACTCTCCCCTCAGTATCTTGTAAAATGCATAAAAAGTCCTAAGACACCTTAAAGGCCCTTTACAGAAGTCTCAATGTTATATTACACAGGGACCTCTCTAACCCATGCCAGTAGAAAGAAGATTAAAACAAAGGAACAAACACACACCACCAGGCAGTCTCCCCCAAGACACCATGCATGTGGAAAAGCTCTGATAGGATCAATGCTAGGATTATCACCCCAGACTCCTGACAGCAAGATCCGAAACAGGCCTTTCACTGGTGATTAGCATTTTAGTATTCGTATGGCACATCAGCATGTCTGGGGAATTAAAAGCGATCTCATTAACAGAATGAACCAACACAAATTACTGCAATGATTACAAAACCTGGAAGGTGCCCAGAAGGAGGTGCTGGCCGCGTGCCCAGCCCGATGTGTTATGTGCTGCTCTGGGTGTCTGATCTCCTTCCTGGGGGAGGAGGCAGTGGTCTGTGCTGGGACCTGAACCTAATGATTTAATAAGCACCTCTTTATCCAACCATTTCTCCACCGATCTCAAACTATCTCAGGTTCCCAGATGAAGTACAGAATACCAAATTTGACTGTAACAAGTACTTGTGCTTCCTTTTAAGTAAAAATCGTGTGTTAACAGGACTCTGGGGACCACGGCACAATTCTAAACGCCAGGGGCCACCTCAGGGGCGGTGGCTAGGAGTGGCGTGGCTTACCGCCCGTCGTCGTAGGGCCTCCGCACGGCGGGCCGCCGCTCCTGCTCATACCGCAGCTCCTGTTGGCGCCGCAGCTCCTCGCGCTCGTGGTGGATGCGCTCCTGCTCGCGCCTGCGCTCGTGTTCCACGCGCATGCGCTCGCGCTCCAGCCGCTCGCGCTCCAGCCGCTCCCGCTCCAGGCGATGTCTGTGGAAAGCCAGCCTCTCGCGGGCGATGAGCAGCCGCTTGCGCTCCTCCCGCTCCAGCTGCGCCTGCATGCACTGCTCTCGCTCACTGCGCTCGCGCACCCTGGAGGCAAACAGCAGAGGCTGCAAGGGCCCAGGAGCCGCAGCAGCGCCCAGTACCGAGGGCCTCTCCCAGCAGGGGGAGCTATGGATGGAGCCACGGCTCCGCCCCCGGGTGGGATGGGGGCCCTAGAGCTGCAGATACATTTAGCAACAAGCAAGGGCCACTGGGTGGTGGACGCAGCCCGGCTGTGCAGGACCCCGCCAAGGCTGAGGGCACTGACAGCCCTGCTTTTGCAGGTGATACTGATGGTGCCCAGCGCGCTTCCCTCCAGTCTCCGTGTACAGCTGCCAGGTTGTCTCCTGTCCATCCTCTGCTCTGTGCTTAGACACATAATCATACCAGCAGAAATGTCTAATCTCGCCTTACTTTGTGTCTGCGTCTTAGAAAAAAATGGCTGCAGCTTCCTTGCTTTCAGGCACCATGTCCTAGACCTCGTGCGCCCCCACCTCTACAGATGTACGCATGCTTCTGGGAAGGAGCCCATGGAGTGAGAGGCCACAGTGCACATGACCACTCGCAGACCTCGTGGGCCTTCTGGTTGTTCCCAGCCTCAGGGAAATGGCCACCCCGCCCCATTTTCTTAGCACAGGTTCCTCTCGGGCAGGTTGGGGGAAGTGGCATCGCTGGGTCTGGAACACCAGCATTCAGAAGCCCATGCTACCTCGGGACCGCTCTCCAGGCTGCTGTGCCCCCCGGAGAGGTCACTCCCACCACTACAAGCATCTGTCTCCCCCAACTGTAATCCAGATCAAATTAACGGATGGAAAACCAGTCTCACTGCCGTTTTCACCTGCATGTCCCTGATGCCTGGTGAGGCTGAACGACGTTTCATGTTTCATGACCATATGTACGCAGCCCCTTCTGTCCATCTTCTATCGGGTTATTTTTTATCTACTACAAAACACCTTTACTACCATCTGTCACACATCTTTGCACCTTCTCTTTGGTCTTTCATTGTACAGAAGAGAAATTTTAACTTAGTCTACCTCTCCTTTATAAAATTTCAGTCCTTTCAAAAGCTCAAACTCATAAATATATTTACTTTTGCATTACACGGATAACTAATTTTTATGTTTATGTTCAGCCAGCAGTTTATGTTGACAATTTGTAGTGATGTGAGCCAGAGATCCAAAGGACTGTCCAAAGGCACAGCCAAGTGACCTGAAGCCATTCTGGGGTGAGCCCGTCCTTTTCTCACTAGTGGGAAACATCACTTTTATCATGTTAAATTCCCACACGCACATGGGTCAGTTCTACTCATTTGCTAATTACTTCACCAAAGCCTCACTTTTTCTTTGCCCACTGCCTTTCCCTTTTCAGCAGAAAGTTCTGTACAGCGTACTACAGAAAACAGTGCTCCTGCCCCCTTTCTCAGTCTCATTCTGCTAGCCTTTTTACTAATGGTTCTTATTTTTTAAACTACAGTTTAAATTTTTTTCTTGACAGGAAACTTTAACTGTCACTCAACGTGATTGACAACATTTCTGTTTAGTTTTTAAAAATTATGAGGACCTTGTCTTGGGCTTATTTAAGGACGAGGACCTCTCAGCTCTCTCATTGGTCTGTCCCACTCTTTTTCCCTATTCACAGCTTCTGGAGCAAATTTGGTATGTTCTGTTAACTAGCACTACTGTCCCAGGAAAGCATTCCATCTCCCTGCCTTTGCTACCTCCCAGAATCTTCAAAATATCTGCCTGAGAAAACAGTTTGAAAAAAGTCACAGAAGAAAGCCAGTGCACAGGAAGTCTGTGAACTAAAAGCCAAAGGAGCAGAGGTTTAAAGCAATATTCCACCCACAGGGGACTCGGAAAATACCCTCCCAGGACAGAGTTACCACCAGTCAACGGCAACACCCAAACCAGCCCACATTCCTGGATTCTGACTCACCTGCGGGACTCTGAGTCTCGTGACTTCCTCGACTCTTTGACTTTATCAAAGGACACAACAGACCGCTTCTCCCTGCTGGCTGATTTGCGATCCTGGCTCTTGGAAACCTGGTTCACCAAGAAACATTGAAAAGTTAAGGTAGAAACAACAACAGGAGAATTAGGTGTGTCCAGGTCCAAGCATCCAAGATCAGAAGTGAAGATTAACGTTTAACGAAACAATCAGATAACAAAGCCTTCTCTCCTAAGAAACTTCATGTTTGCTTATCGTAATTCAGAGTCACCGACTGTCATTACCATTTAATGCTAAAATATGACTCATCGAGTACTTTCACTAGTCAAAATGGAAATGAGTATCTTACCAGAAACTTTTTGTAAGATAAAAAAGTATTTTTTTTTCACTTTGTCTTTTGCGTCCAAAACACATTCTTTAATATTAAACATGCGGCGATGCCCAATTGAGGCTATTTCTGGTATGTTTGAGGATTCCTTATTTGTGCCGACTGCATTATTTTTTGAGATCTACCCGCCTCAGCCCTCAAATTCACACTTCCAATTTGCCATTCTACATCATTTATTATAAAGTAAGGGGAAAACGCTCTAACACAGTAAAATATTTGCACAAACACAGGCAGACTGAAATGTCATAATAGAAATGTCAGCTTGCAACTGGTCCACAACATTCAAAAGCTTAAACGGTTTATCTTCTGGGCAGCACAGGTTAACATGGCAGGCCTGAGGCTGGTGTTAGAGAACTTGGCATTCAGAGTGTCCCTAGTCAAGAGTTAACTGGCAAAGGTGGTTCACTGTGCCCAGACCATGCAAATGATGGTTTGTGCTGAAAACCTGCTCTCCTTCGGTACTTGCCTGGAGAGGGGACTACGTGACCAGCCCCAGTAAAAACCCTGGGAGCTGAGGCTCCAACGGGCTTCCCTGGGCAGAAGTATCACCCTCAAGCGGCTGCACTGTCCCTGTTGCGGGAGCCAACACGGGAGGGAGAACACAAAGGAGCAGGCAGGGTCCCCTCCAGACTCCCCCCACCTGTCTTTCCCCGCCTGCCCGGCTGTGTATCCTCTCTGCATCACTGAAGCCAATCTTGACCGTGACTACAACTATGTGCCGAGTCCAGGGGGCCCCCCAGTGGATCTCAGAATGTGGGTAGCCTTGGGGACCTGGACCCACATCCATCAAAGTTGTAAGCCTGTCAAAAGTTGAACGTATGAATATCAACAGCTACCCATGACCCCAGTGGCAGGCAGAGTGAAGTGGTAAGAACCTAAGACTGGCACTTTGTGGATTCCATGTTCTGTGGAGTATCTGCAAGGAGTCAGAGTATGGACTGGCTGTAAAGGCGGGCCGGAAGGCTGCCTGGGTCACACGGGGGTTTGGGAATGCACAATGGAGAGCTGCTCAAACTTCCAGGCTGGCAAGGAAAATGGACTACTGTACCCTGATTCAGGCAAACAAAGCCAACCACTCCCATAATTGAATTTGAAAATTAGTTATAAAAAACCAAAAAGCAACAATTCTTATCATACAAACTACGAAGCAAAGCTTATAAA
The DNA here is from genome assembly GCF_009873245.2 of Balaenoptera musculus. NCBI lineage: Eukaryota > Metazoa > Chordata > Mammalia > Artiodactyla > Balaenopteridae > Balaenoptera > Balaenoptera musculus. The sequence continues at coordinate 166,991,480 of NC_045787.1, forward strand.
CTTTCCCATTTTTGAAGTTCAAAACAACCTACATTTTGGAAAGGCTGACAACTTTTCTCAAGCTCAAGAATCCCCTAAAACACACATAGGAATGTCAGAGGAAATAAATACCCCAGGTGGGAAAGGAACACTCACTCTGTCCTTGGATCCTGATGTTTTGACACTGATAACAGGTACACCTTTAGATTTATCCATCACCACGGTCCGCTCAGTTCCTCGACTTCCTACAGGAAGAAAGGAGCAAGATAAGAAGCGGCACCTCCAAATGAGGAACAACACTCAACTCCATAGAAAACAAATGTAGTTTTGTGTTGCCAACTAACCACACCAGCCAGGAACAGAACACAAGGTGAAATCTCCCATACCCATCGGTCAGCTACCTGATTTTGTGGTTCGAGATCGTTCTGAAGGGCCAGGTTTCTGATCATCCTGATCTTTGCTCTTTTCTCCACTTCCATCTTCACCCTTTTTAGCATCATCTTTTCTGTCGGGCTTCTCTTCTCTCTTAATGTTTGCAGATCTAAAAATAACACCCCAGACACAAGTGGGTGAGAAGAGATATTGAGGGAAAAAGCCAGCGACGATGACAGGACTCTCGCCATGAGCACCAAGTGATGAGGAGGCTGCCTCTAAGGCATCAACAGGATGGCGAACAAGGAGCCTGGAGAGGGACTGGAGTCATCTCCCAGGACTGGGGGTGAAACTGTCCTCAACGAATGCAGAAAAGTAAAGGGGGCGAGGGCCTCACAGCCTTCCCCATCCGTGGAAAACGTGAAGGACGTGAAATGAAGAAAAGGGTCACCTTGGCCACAATCCCCTCGGGAAGAGTAATACCTGTCAGCATTGCTAGACTTCTCTTTTTTCCCCTCCCCTTCTCTTTTGTCAGAAGTTTTCTTCCCAGCAGGTTCATTTTTTGCCTGAAAAAGAGAATCAGGTGGAAGTATTACCTTATTTCCTAACATGGTCACATCCCGGGAAGAAAATAGCCCCTTACTTTTTCCACTGAGATCATCTTCCCGTGGAGCTCTGTTTTGTGCAGGTGGTTAATGCATTTTGTGGCCTCTTCTGCTGTGGACATTGTAACAAAGCCGTAGCAGCGAGCTCCAGGACTCCGGGCATTGGTCACAACCTTGGCGCCCACCACCTTGAAGGAAAGCACACAAATATGGCTTGGACACGAAGCCCCCCCCCAGACCCCGACACTGCGGTCCACGCTGCTTCCCTCTGACCCACCCCACGTCCTGCTCCCCACCGCCCCCCACCAGAGACACTGAGAGCAGGTGGACGACAAGTAGCAGGTAAAGGCTGGGGAGGGTAACGCTACTGTCTGGCTGCTCCGACTCCATCCTGCCTGTTCCTCTAGGGCACCAGGATGACAGCGTGGAGGAGAAAGTGAAGCAGAAGGCAGAGTCCTGCCAGCATGCCGGTAACACTATGTAAAATTTGTAAAGAAATGTTTCTGAACATGCAGTCATCTACGTGGCCAGTGAAGTAGGAAGACACATCTACAGAAGGAGAGCGACAGGACAGGTTTATAAAGAGCGCTCTGTAATGCAGAGCCCATCCTACTACTAACAAAACAAAATTCAAGGAGATGTTTCAGGCACTACAGATACATCCTTATATGCTATTTAACTCTCCCAACCTCAGTAAGCTGAAGTTAGGGACAGCCTTTTACGGCAGAAGGCACCACGGCTCAAGAGAGGTCCCAGCGGAACCAGTGGCCATGGCCGGTATTCATTCTCATTGTGCCACGTGGAGCCTTACCCCCAAAGGAAGGTTTCAGAGTGGTTTGGTCCCTTATTCGAGCCAGCAATGAACCCAAGACACTGCAGGCTCCAGGCTGACACTTCCCTGCTGAGAGCAGCCATCTGCTTTGAGGGCCAAAGCAGAATCAAGAAAAGGGTCCCACCTTGTATTACTGAGGCCCAGGGAGTCGTGAGTTATTCTGAGAAACGTGTCAGGTTTAGTTTTCCTTGTTAGTTCCTGAACGTCAACAACCAAGGTAAATGACGTTGGTTTTCTCTGTTATCATTGCTGAACCCTTACTACGAACACGAGCCTGTGCTAAGTCTCACTTGGCCAAGGCTGACTGAGAGACAAGGAGGCACAGGTGCAGCAGTTTATCTGGAGGTGAGTTCGGGAAGCATGGGGAGGAAGGGGGAGAGGGAGGGGGAGAAAGAGGAGGGACTAAAGGCAACACATGGGGGACTGCAGTTGGCACCCAGGCGGGGAGGTGGCCCACCTGGGCGTCATGGCCACCCTTGCTGGGCTGAGGACGGAGGGAGACAGGCAGGGGTGGCAGAGAAGAGGGGGCCAGAGCTACCCAGCTGGGGGTGAAAGCACGTGGGCAGAGGCAGGGCACCAGCAGCTCTGCTCCAGTTACACACGCCATCATAAGGAGACAACGACTTTGAGGGCCCCCAAGTGACGAGATGAGGTTCACACGGGAGAGGCGACATGCCCCGGCCACACAACTCTGAGCGGCAGAGCTGGGGCCCACAGCTGCCCACACCGGCCTGGCTCCAGAGATCTTGTTCGTAACCATATCTACAGCTTCACTCGTGTTCTGTAATCACCACCATCTCACGAAAATGCTACCAGCACCTTCACACCCTGCCCTCTGGTCCACCCTCCACAGCCCTCCCTGGGTTTAAGGCCTAAAGCCAGAGAAATGGATTCAGGAAGCTATCAAGTCGTGTGGTGGCTTGGGGGCCGGGGAAAGGTGAGAAATACAAAGTGGATGTGGGCTCTGGGAGATCCCTCTGGGCTTGCATCTCTCCCCGTAGGGGCGGCGGACCTGCCACGAGCAATGTGAGCAAATGTGAGGTCAAAGAGCAGCATGCACAGTCACTCAAAGTCCTCACTGCGTGGGGACAATAATCTGCACGTAGAAGCCACACTGCATGGGCTTAAAAATCTCATCCCCGGTCTTACCTTCCCATACTTGCTGAAAAGATTCTTCAAATCTGTAGCTCTGGTGGTAGAAGAAAGTCCACTAACCCAGAAATTCCTACCACAACTGCTACGACCTATCACAAAAAAAGTTCAGGTCAAAAACACGACACCAACAAAATCCTGAGTCTTAAAAAAGCTTAAAATCATTCCAAACCAGACACTTTCCCTACTTGTCCCAGATGCCAGCAGTACCCAAAGCCAGCTGGGGTGTGGGGCCCCGCCCACTGTCCTTACACAAGCTCTGGAGCTGCGCACTGGGCAGATGGGACCACTGGCAACGCCACTTACTATGGCGAGTCGGGGGCTGCTCAGCCCGTGGGAGAGTCCCTTAGCTACCAAATGGCATCACCCAATCCAGTGAGGCGACTTTGGAATGTAAGACAGGTGCTATCAGTGTAGAACCACAGAGCACAACCTACCCCTGGTTTTTGTTCTTATTAGAACACTGATTAAGGAGGAATCTGGACCAGCAAAACTGCTTCTCAATCAGTGGATCAATAAAGGGCTCTGGTGTTGATAAATCTGCAATACCAGGGAAACTGCTCCCCACCGCCCCAAGGTATCTGAAACTCCAAGCATTTTCTCCATCTCCAAGTGTCACCGTGGTTAAGGAGGTTGCAAATCAGAGGGTCAGTCAGGACAGAGGAGCTCAAAGCCCTCTGGCAAAATCAAGCATGAGCATCAAATCGATGTGTCAACTCTGCCCTGCAACCCAGAACCTGCAGTGAGGAGCAGGGGACAGAGTGGAGAAAAGGCTTTGAGACGGGCTCACAGGCACATGTGAGGCAGAAATGGGTGTGGACAGCCCAGAACCAAACACCCGCCACCATGGGGGCCAAACATGCTCTTGGGGATGATGCCACGCTGACCTACCCTTTTCCTCTTTGGAAAGCCTTTTGGTATCCAAGTCATCTTCGACAGAACTAGAGACAAAAGACAATGTCACTCCAGAAGGAAGAAGCAGACAGGAAACAAACTCAAAATTATAAAATACGTGCTGAGGTTGCATACCTACCCGAAATTTAGTTCTGAAAAAATGATACCCCGACAAACGTGTATTGGAAATCTGACCTAACCATAAGATTTCAGACCCACAGGAGTTAATTAATTCTGCTGGGCTAAAGATAATTAGGAAGAATTAAAGAAAACAACCATGATAGGTTGAGAAAAGAAAAAAGATTATGTAATCAGCTTAAAATAAACAAAGAGAAATAAAACATTCTTTAGAAGTAAACTACAATTGCATCAGTCTGGCTGGCCAATTGCAGAAACAACAGCTTATGTGTGTCATTAAACGACCAATGAAAAGGAGATAGCGTCTGGTCTAAAACTGAGAAAAAACAAACCTCATTTTCTGATCAGCGCCCTCACTGGCTGAGGACTCTTTAGGAGCCGGAGGGACTTCATTACAAGCTTCAAAAGCAAACTTCTTCACGTCTTCTTTGCTATCCCTGGGGTCTGGGCTTGAGGCTTCCGGGGGCGCTTCCGAGGCCTCCTCGCTACAGGCTTCCGTGTGCTCTGAGGCTTTACTACTCTGCTCAACTGGCTTCTCTAGCCCTACAGGCTCACAGTCCGTCCTCTCGCCATCGCCTGTCTGCTCCACGGGCTCCCTTTTCACTACCGCTAACAGGGTGTCTGCCTTGCTCGACTGAGCTTGTGCTGTTGACTCGCTGGCCAAATCTAAATCACCCTCCTCCGGATGGGCGCTGTCAAAAAGGTCCTCTTCCTCCGCAAGCTTTCTGTCTGGCCCCACGCTACTTGTTTCCTGTGCAAATGGCTGCTCCAGCTCGGAACCTTCTTCTTTTACTGGCTCAGATTTACAAGTTTCCCCCAAAATGTCGAGTATTTTCTCATTTTCTACGGATTTAACAGGAATAGAATGGCACAAGGTTTAATTACCAGGGAAATAAAGCAATCACAAATGTGGAACTGGCACGGCTGCCACACTAACACGAAGAGAACTGCTAGCTACACAGAGATTGGAAAACCCGCGGGTACACAAAGTTACACTGGTTACACTACCTGCGCTCCAACCGCCTGCGAGAGCAAGCCTCTACGCTACATGGAAGAGAAAAGCATCCCAGAGATTTAACCCCCATAACCTTCTGGCTGATTCTTGACAGTCTTCATTCTGTCGTCGTTTATATATGACTCTTCCAAATTTAGCTTCCAAAGTCCAAGTTGCTTAACTGAATGTATCACCATTCACTGAACAGCTCAATTTCCAAATTTCTTTGAATTTCTTTTAACAGAACAGTCCAACATGAAAACCAGAATCTCTTCCATCGGTGCTCTGAGATATTTGCAGTCCAGAAAGTGAACAGTTATTTGTTTGGAATTCTCATGAAGAAACTCTTTCCTCTTCTGGAATCCAGTTACGTCTCAATGTTTTAAACCGTATCTCCCTACCACTGCCTGCACTGCCTGAATTAAAAACCACAAAGTTAAGATACTGCCCAATATCACAAGATCTGTTCTGTGGGGTACAGAGGTATTTGCTCTCGAGAGGCATGCAAACTCTCTCTACATAAGTTTAAGTGCCGTGTACATTTAAAAAGGCATGAGACAGTTTCATCTCACCAATACATTTTGCGAAATGAGAAGTCAGCCACTTTCACAGATCTGGTGATATGGCTGGGTTTCCAATCTCTATGATCCTGGTATGTTCTGGATCGTAAACCTTTAGAACAATGTATACTACAGTAAGGTTAACTTTTTAAAATTAAAGAATTCAAATTAGAGAAGGTGGAAAACTAGAACGGTTCCAAACCCCGCTGCTAAGTTTTTCATTTAACAGTACCTGGCTCCAAGGATGGCTCTTCAATTTCCTGCAACAAAAAATATAAATAAGATTGTGCCAGATGGATGAAACCTAGAATTTATTTACACCAAAAACTGTAATAACTAAGAAGGGAATTTTAAAAACACAGACAAGGGACCTCACAAATGCAACAGGTGGAGAACCTGCTTGTTCTGGGCAAGAGCCCACACAGCTGGCATCCCACCCCATTCACCTCAGCCCCAAGCCCCACAGCCCAGGATGCTCTCAAGGGGCCTGGTTTATTACTGTTGTTTGCTTTGCTGCATTTCCCAGTGCCTGGCAACATTATATCACTTTTAATGGTGATGAACCCATCACATGCTTGTCTATCCCTCTAAATTGTCTTAAACACTGCCCTGGAGGGCAGTGTTTTCATTTTTTCTATCTTTAGTGCCTAATAGAATGCCTGACACATATCAGATAATCAATTTTCACTTAATTAATATAGCATTAGTTTCCAAAAATTGAAAAGATCGAGGGAAAGAAGGCACAGGTGGCTTGACCTCTGCTCTTTGCACGGTCATACCACCCCTGCCCACCTGGTCAACTGAGCCCTCTCCAGTGTTACACATGCCTGCTTCCTTATCTCTTCTAACCAACAACCCACCAGGCAGCCCTAATTCCTAAATATCCCTCAAACTCTTCCCAGGAAGCCCTGTCAAGTCACACCATTGTTATTCCTTGCCGACAGTAGCGCTGGTTTTACCACCCCCATTGCCACCTCCCTCTCCAGCAGGGCCATCTGCACCTCACCCCACCCCTGACCAAGTCCTACACATCCCTCGGCATTTAGCTTAGGGGCCACCTCGTCATAGAGAGGCTGCCCAACTAAAGGAAGGGACTTTCTCTCAATATGTGGTCCCTGACCCCTACGTTCCCTCCACACAAACTACAATATTCTGGAATTCCAGCCAACGCTGATAAGCACTGTCTAGGTTCCAGGCACAAATTCAAGCACCTTACTATATATATATTAACCAATCATCACACAGCCCTAGCAGGTTGGTACTATTAGTATCATCCTTCTTTTCACAGATTAGGAGACAGGCACAGAGTGGCTGACAAACTTCCTCAAGGACACACAGCAAAGCCAAGATTTAAGCAAAGGCTATGTGACTGAGAGTCTGTTTATCAGTCCAGGCCTCAACTCATCGCTCTGTTTACATAGGAAGGATGGAGACCAACCTTTCTTCTCATGCATCTGACACAGCACAGGTGCTTAGCATATGAGTTACATGGACGTGAATGGTTTGCAACTTCCACTGGGCACTGACCTGCCATTCTGGGGAGCCCTAGGAAACTGTTCACTTTTTTAATAGTTTCATTTATTTGTAATCAATTCTTTTTCATTTCATGCTGGGAATTAAAGATTCTACACTGAAGGAAACAATCATTTTAGGCAGAACAATTCTCTCCTAACTTTCCCTAGAGGGAAAGGCGTATGTTTCTATTTGTCGCTGAGAGGAGCTATACGTAAGCGTCTGGTTAGGATAATATATACAGGAGTCTTTGACCTACAGAGACACTCAAGAAAATGACAAGACCCGCTCCGTCTTTCCCTTCTGAGTCAGGAACAGGCTGTGTCACTTTGCAGCTGGAGAGAGACATCAGCCCTAAAGGTGAATTGGGTTTCACCAAGTTTCCCTGAGATTTGCACCCTCCTCAAGGCCGGGGTTCTGGCTCGGTAATAACAAACCTTGCCCCTGCCTGGCAGAAGCAAATGAAGATCTTGTCTGAAAGGTGATTTCCAATTAAGCAGCATAGGTGACATTATTAAAACAAACAAAACACAAGGACTGGCATAAGCTGACTGGCAGTCAGCTTACTTATGACTGGCTTAAGTATCTTCATTTCCTCACAAAACTTTCTACTGAAAATCAGCTACCCAGCTTTATTCCAACAGTTTACATCTACAGGCTGGCAGAAAAAGGAAAAGGAAACTCAAGATCCACATTTATGCAAACCATACCTGAAAGTTAGGCCACATCTCATTTGTTCTCATCTAAGATTTAACTTCTACACAGATGGTAGTCAAACAGCCAAGATGACACAGTCATCAAAAGAAATCTGTGTACTTTCTGAGAAAAACTTCCCAAAGGCAGAACCAGAACCCCTGAGAATCCATCTTTCTTCCCAGCTGTGAGGTCAGCGCTCTGGTCACCCCCTTGCATCCTCATCCGTGCCCCATTCGTCTCTCCTGAGGAGGGGGTGTCCCCCTTGCTGTCTCATGTCTCATCTAATAGTCTTTCTGCAGAGGATGCCATCCAGAACAGACCCGACAGGCTGCCCTTCTCCCACGAATCAAATTAACAAGAACCCCGCAAACACACCCTCCTCTCAGCTGCAGGGACGCCACAGTGCTTGGAAGGGAAGCCAAGACGATGAGCCCTTTTCAGTAGGCATGTTATATTAGGGGAAAGTGGAAAGCAAAACCCCCTCTACAAAAGCCAACAAAGGAAATAAACTTTGCAATGACTTTTAGTTGGGACTGCCATACAATATTGGAAGTGGTTTCGAGAGACTGGTCTAATGTTTGATTCTAAAATTATTGAGACATACAACAATTTACCTGTAATATAGTGAAGTCAGATGATGAAGTATCTAAATTGTTTATAGTTTCTTTGTCCTCTACCTGTAAAATAAATGGAGAATAAAATTTACTACATCAATAATAAAGTAACATAATGGTACATCCGTACAGTGAAAAGCTACAGCCATGAAAAGTCACTTAAGATGAAATTCTAAACACAGTGCAGGAATCAAAACAGCATTATATTGTGATTCCACCTCAAATGAAAGAAATGTACATAAACATATACCTGTAGACAGACTAGGAGACCCACTAAAATGGTATCAGTTTGGGTTTCAAGATGCAAGCCAAACAAACAAAGAAAAACAAAAGTCTAAGTTAAGCAAAAAAAGTACAACTGGGCAGTACATGGGCTCTCCTGGTAGACTGGACCACCAGGTTTGGGGCTGTTCTTCCAGGAACAGCATCCAGAGTCACGCTGCAGAGTGGGCTCTTGGATTTCCACGGCCACCACAGCCTGCCGAGCCTGGACGCTACTGCTGCTGGGACTGCTGCTGCTAGGGTGGCTACTGCCCACATGGGAAGGGCTTCTCCGGGAACCCTGCCACTCAGCACCATCAACTTCCAAACTGAGTGTGGGGACAGGAGCATAGGACTGGCAAAGCCCAGGTGACCCATCACTGCCCCACCTGCAGGGGAAGAATAACTGGTATGTTGAGCTTCTACTCTATGAGGTGGGCTCTGTCCATAAGGCAAGGGATTCCCCAGATATAGAAAGGGGGTTCATAAAATCATTGTTGTGTGACCTAACATAATTTAGATTGTTTGTTATAAAGCTCTGAATGTTGGTTTATTTTTGGGAGGGGGGAAATAGTTTCAAAATATTTTATAATTAGCATGTATTGTTATTACCTTTACTTGACTAGGAAACCACCTTGCACCACTCCTTCCCTCCCCTGACACAGCCATCTCAAGACATTCTACACAGGCTCACAAGAGCATGGGCACACACGCATGTGAAAGACCATCTCCCCTTTCTCTGTCTCCATGATTAGTAGCACATTATTCTGTTCCCTGCCTTACTTTTGTTGCCATCTTGGAGATTATTCTAGTTCATATAAATAAGCTTAGTTCACTGAGATGGTATATAGAAGTAGTAACTGTATTACTGGAAGGAGTAATAAATGTTATGGTAACAGTAGCAATAACCCTACTGCCGTCTGCTATACAATAGGTGCTGCTCTAAGCCGGGGTCAAGGGCCAGATAGTGAGTATTTTAGGCTTTGTAGGCCAGACGGTCTCTGTCATGACTATTCTACTCTGCTGTTGTATCCAGAAATCAGCCACAGACAATTGTCACAAATAGGTGTGGCTGTGTTCCAATAAATCTTTGGCCAGCTTGATGACTTTTGCTCTAAATTAGCGATAAGCATTCATCTATTTAGTCCTCCTCAAACCTACTATTTTTGCAAATAAGGCCCAGAAAGATTAAGTAAATTAGCCAAGGTCACACAGCAAGTTAAGTGGCAGACCTCTAGTCAATGCTGTTAACTCTTAAACAACTGCTTCCACTAAACCATGGTTATTTAACCATTACTGATAGACATTTAGGCATTTCCAGGCTTTTGTTACTGAATATATTATTTTCTAATCACAGGGAATAAAACAGCCTTAAGGAAAAGCAGTCAATAAGGAAGGGTTTCACTGCTCTCGTGTTTCTGGTACTCCTTTTTAGGAAGCCAGTGAATGAGACTCATCAAAAGATGAAACAATTGCATACCCTATCTGTGTCAAAATGACTCAATCGTTTCTCAAACCGCCCCCCCCCCCTTTTCAAAGATGACAATCTGCTACCTCTAAGGGTATTGAGGATCAGTTCCAAAAGAAAATGCAAACACATTCCAAGGAATGGCATGGGTGGACCAGCAGAGAACAGAGCTTCCTTCCCCAGGGAGTACTGGAGTACTTGGGAGACACTCCACAAAAGATGTGAGGAGGACTATGAAAACCAGGTGTCTCCTAGGTCCTAACACCAAGCCCTAGGAATTCCTACAAAGACGCCTCATGGCTTCTATTTTTCACTGCCTCTTCTGGCTACCTGAGAAACATTCATCCTCACGGAAATGACACAATCCAGTAAATTTAACAGCACTGAGATAATGTGGTGTATGAGTTAAGTACATGGACTCTGGAATTAGCCTGGTCTTAATTCTTATTCTCATATGACCTATATATTGCCTGGAGATATTTCTTTACCTTTTTACTCCCCAATTTCCCCAACTGGAAAATGGGCATAACAGCATCTATATATCACACAGTTGTTGGAAGGATTAAAGGAAATGCCTAATGTCTGGTAGACAAAATTCAATAAATAATGCCCACCATAATTGCATCTAACAAGAAAAAAAGCTAAGGCTTTAAAAACAACATCAAAGTTAGTGTTAAAGATTGACTAGGCGAGTACCAATTGGTTGACAGCAAAAGACCAACTTTCAACCTCTGTTTTGGTATTTTCAAGGCATCCCAGGTGTTACACCACAGACCAATCTCCTATAATAAACAGGAAGATCTACAATAGTATCCTCAAAAGGCTTAACACCACATGATACAAATGGAGAGCATATACTCGCGTTCCTCACAAGACACCATTTTTCAATGAAGCAAAGTGTGTTTTTGACTCATCTGATTTTTACATGTGAATGGATTAGCCCCCATTCTACTCAACTGGCATTAAAAGAACTTAACTCCAAATATAAAACTTATCATCTATTAAGCTATTTGAGGAATTATTACGTTTAGGGTACACTGTAGAGACACTGCCGAGTTACCTACAGCATGTTCTTGAAGCGGCTCAGGAAGCTCCTTCATTTCTCCCTCGACTAGCTCTCTACTATCAGACAGGGACTCCGGGAGATTATCAGCATCCTCGTCGTCCACACAATCTGCAACACTTCCATTATCGATTTCTGCTTCATCCAACACACTGATATCCATCATGTCGATGTCCTGCAAGTTCTCCAAAGTGGTCTCAACATCCTCCTGTGACAAAGAAAATGCCACCGTCAGATGACTGTCATGGGTCCACGCACGGAGCTGATGCACTGACAAGGCTGCACATACCTGTCCATCCCCAGAATTTTCCTCTAGCCCGTTATCTTCCACACCCTCTTCTTCTGGTTTGCGCCCTGGAGGAATAATTTACAGCATGAGATCATTGATATGCACTTTCCAGATGTGACAACTTTCACTTTTATAGGCCCTAAGCACTACAGAAATAAGACAACCTAAAACACCCGTGGCACTTCTCCATTTAGGAACACCATAATCCAGGAATGGTAAGGCCATTCTGCATAAGGCAGCCCCTCTACTACCCCCAAGTAGAAGTGGTTCTGTTCTTATCAACTGGCTGTGGAAGTATGAGGAGCCTGAAATGGATTCTTAATAAGGTGGCGGTAGACTAGACCTTTTCCAGGCTTGCCCTTCTTGTTAAGTGGCTTTGGTTATGGGGAGAAGAGTATCTTATACAAATGTGCTGCTTTGGGGACTTCCTTAGCGGTCCAGTGGTTAGGATTCCGCACTTTCACTGCCCACGGCCTGGGTTCAATCCCTGGTCGGGGAACTAAGACCCCGCAAGCTGCGTGCTGTGGCAAAAAGAAAAAAAGAAAAAGAAAAAGAAAAAAAAAAGGAGGGGGGGAAGTGCTGCTTAAAAAAAAAAAATCTATCTATCTATTTACATGGCTGTGTTGGGTCTCAGTTGCAGCACGCGGGATCTTCGTTGCTGCGTGCAGGACCTTCGTTGCGGCATGCGGGATCTTTAGCTGCGGCAGGAGCTAGTTCCCTGACCAGGGATCGAACCCGGGCCGCCTGCATTGGGAGCGCGGAGTCTTAGCCACTGGACCATCAGGGAAGTCCCTGTGCTGCTTTTTAGTTAAGGAATGTGGAACATGTTTTCCCACAGAGACAATGACATAAAAGGAAAACATAAAAAAGCAAAAAGCAAGTAAAAGCCTTTCACAATTTTACCATCTAGAGTTAGCCCTCGAGCTATCATACAGTGGCATGTATCGATAGATATCCTCCCATACTGTGCTATGTATATACATGTACTTCGCTTTTAAAAAATGGCACTGTACTGCTATTTTATAATCTTTTCATTTAATGTATTGTTAACATCTTTCTACACTTTCATAGCATTATATGGAGACACCGTCATTGACGTAAGTAATACCTATGGATGGAGATTTAAGAAAATGCTTATAAAATGAACATTCTGGTAATTCTTTTTTTGCATCCAGGTAATTGTCGTATTAGGACATATTTCTATAAATGGCATAGTTGGGACAAAGAGTATGTACATTTTAAAGTCTTTTATTAAAAAGAAACACCCCATATATTATTGTGATACCCCAGAGGAAGAGTATTACAATCCATAGTTCCATTAACAGTGAATCAAAGTACCAATTTTTCTGAATCTTTGTTAAAATCAGCTATTTCTTTACCCATGCCAACGTGCTAGGCAAAAAAGGAATACTTGTTTTAACCTGAATTTATCTGATCACTGCTTAGGTTGCATTTTTTGGTCAATCATTTGCACATTTGTAAAAATTTCTCATTTATACCCTTTCCCCAATTAAAAAACCTCTGTTCCATTTCTCCTCATTTTTAATTTGCATGTCATATACACAACACATTTTCTCCCAGTTCTTCACCAATCTTTTAGTTTTGTTTTCGGGTTCTGGGTAAATTTTACTTTCATGCAGCCAAAGCTATTAATCGGTTTTTATGTGTAAATGGTTTTTACCTTCATGTTTAGAAGCCCATCTCCACACCAAGACAACACAAATATTCACCTATATTTAGTTCTTTTCCGATTTCATTTTAACATTTGATTCTTTCACTTTCCTGCTGAGTAAGACTATTTTACAAATGCCTGTTCCATCTGGGAACTGATTTCCCAACACCATTTACTAATCTTTCCCCCCCACTGATCTGAAACGTTGGTCTACGGAAAGAGGTGCTCATCAGCCACCTGTCCTTAGCTGCACAACCTCAGGAGGACTCACTTCCTGCAAAGCCTATTTCCCCAAAGCGAAGATCAATTTCTTAAGACTACTAAGTGTTCCTCAAGTAATATAAAAGAACTAGACATTAATTTGCCTATATTTAATGATTAATCTCGTAAGTCTATATAGAATCTGTGTGTGCGGGGAGCTCAACCCTAATCATTTATACCATCATTCAGACGTTAAAAAAACCTCTCTCAAGGATGAGAATTTTTTTATAACGTGTTACTTGATTCTTCCACGTTCTAATTTCACTCATGTTCTCAGGAACATCTTATTTAGGAACACAGGGAATTGTGACACTAATACTAGAATGCAATACATTACGTGCAAGTAGCCTTGGCGGCTGACTGGGAACCCCAATACCATTTCATAATATTCCTATGGCAAAACATGCCTTGAGCTTCAAAAATGTCTGGAACTCAACCCAGTGGTCTTTGTAAATATGCCAGGAAGATACACCAGCAACGTTTCCACAGACTTACTGTATTTGATAAAGCTGGTTACCATTCTAGAAATGCACATTGGTTTTTGCCCAATTCCACTGAATTACTACTAGGAAAAAATCTAAGTAGACTACCACAAACTTGCCACCCTTTATACTGTCTTTCTCCCTTTCACAAGAATGGCAGCAGGTTTTCATCAGGCAGACTCAGATCTCACGACCCACTGTTCTCCTGAGCAGTAAGCACAGGTACACTGCAGCTCAAATCCCTTCCACGGGAGAACTCTCCCAGCTAAATGACCTGACCAGAAATGTCAAGAGACTATGCAGTTCTAAGAATGTTTAGTCTTCAAATATAGAAAGCACAGCCCTACTGGGATGCTTATCAACAATCGCCTACTTTGGGTGGAAGTACGTTTGGGGAAAGACACCCTACTTTCCAAAGATGAAAAACTGTGTGTCTAAACGAATCCAAAATTAATGTGAATGAAAAATATTACTCTTGCAAAAACTAAAGCGACTGTTTTTGGTACTAAGGGAAAAGGTACCCCTCAAAGCCTTCTTCCGCAGAGTAAAACGCCTCCAATGTTCGCAGTCTCCAAACTACAGGCCTCGCTCAGCGCTTGTCTCCATAACCTGCTCCCAGCCCCCTCGCCTGGGATTCTGGTTTCTTCTCCCTGATAAGCTTCTGCTTCGGCAATTACGTCCAACTCACCTGTTAGACCACCTCCCTGGACTTCTGCTGGGATATCCCCCCAGTATCCCGTGTGGCCTGCTGCATGTGGAAAGGTCAACATTTTTTAAAATTTGCTTGATTACATAAATACATCCACACAATTACACAAATACACTCATTAAAAGATTCACACCATTGGGACGTCCTTGGTGGCGCAGTGGTTAAGAATCTGCCTGCCAATGCAGGGGACATGGGTTCGAGCCCTGGTCCGGGAAGATCCCACATACCGCGGAGCAGCTAAGCCCGTGCGCCACAACTACTGAGCCTGTGTGCTACAACTACTGAAGCCCGCGTGCCTAGAGCCTGCGCTCTGAAATAAGAGAAGCCACTCCAACGTGAAGGCTGCGCACCACAACGAAGAGTAGCCCCTGCTCGACGCAACTAGAAAAAGCACGTGCGCAGCAACGAAGACCCAACGCAGCCAAAAATACATAAAATAAATAAATTTAAAAGATTCACACCATTTATTAATAAAAGATCCACCCTCATAAATACATGAAAAAAGCTACTCTCCCTTCTCCCCATTGCACTTCTAAGAGGTAACCATTGTTACCAGCTTGGTGGTCCTTCAAAACATTTTCTTGGGGATTTACACACATATATCATTCAAATGGAAATAAACTTGTTATGTAATGGAACCATATTGTATATACATTCTGTAACTTGCTTTTGTTACTCAATAAAGGCCTTGGAATATTTTCTTGTGCTATATATTGACTCACTTCCATCTTTTATTCCATATTATGGAGTTCCTTAGTTTAGTTAACCTCCCAAAGCAGCTTTATTAATTTACCATCTCCAATAACTACCCATTTCCTCACACCCTCGCCAATGTGGGATATTGAGAATTGTGTAAATTTTTACCAGTGTAACAGGCAAAAATGATATCTCGTTATTTTTATTTGCTTTCCTTCAATTACCAGCAAGGGAATTTTTTTTTCTTGTATATAGGCCTTGTTTGTGTTTTCTTTCATCTGTGAACTGCCTATTCATAATCTCTGTTGTTCTTTGTCAACTGGATTGTCTATTTTATTAATTTGTAGGAATATTTAATGCTTTCTGGATGCTTACATGCTGTAATATTTTCTCCCAGTTGTTGTATCTTACTTATGGTATCTTTTATTAACAGAGACTTAAAATTTTCAAGTAGCCAAATTTATTTTTCTTTATAGTTTCTTTTTTTTAAGTCTCATTTCAGGACTTCCTTACCACTATATTACAAAAATACTATTCTAGTTGGCATTTCTATTTTGCATAGAAGAAGGTAATACAGCTTTTCCCTACCACCAGATAGCCGACTGTTCCAACATTGTTTACTGAAAAATCCTTAGTGCTTCCTTTATAATGAACAAATCCTTAAACTCCCCACTCTGTTTCAATATCTTACCGTTAAAATGAGAGCAAGTATGCAACACTGTTTTTCAATTTTAGTTATTCTTGTGTATTTTCTTTTTGATTAATTTTAGAACAGACAAATCTCAAAGTTTCTTTTAGTTTACTTTGGGGGGAATTGAGAACTTTATGATATCAAGTCATCACATCTAGGAAAACCTTCTCAAAATTAGTCATGTCATGCTACTAGAATATTTCCTTTTAGCTTTACTTACTATTTAAGAATAGTATATCTATTTTTAATGGCTTCTGGCAATAACTTAAGTCTTTGACTTGTGGATGATCTATCATTGCCACCTCAAAAACGCAAGAGAATCAAGTGATGAACAATTATAACTAGCTAGTGAGTTTTGCAGGTGCACTGTTCATATTAGCCAGAGCTTTATTTATTTTTTTGTGGCCACGCTGTTCAGCTTGCGGGATCTTAGTCCCCCGACCAGGGATCGAACCCCGGCCCCTGGCGGTGAGAGCACAGAGTCCTAACCACTGGACCGCCAGGGAAGTCCCATATTTTTTTTCTCATTTCTTAAGCTGTCATTGGCTTATTTCAGATTGCTTTACCTTTGCTTAATTTCATGAGGCACATTGAGACCAAAAGACCTTACAGACCCAGCACTGGCCAAGGAGTTGACATCCCAGTAGCAAAGTACAACAGCACGCTCCACAAAAAGGAAGGAGGGCACCTGGAAGAAATGGCTGATTCCCAGTGTGGGGCAGGGAAAGCAACAGACACTGGAACACTGTCTTGTGCCAGAAAGTAAGTTGTTCACAGAATGAAGTGATCCTGTCAAAAAGACACAGGAGCCAGCCTGAAGGACTCTCATTGGGACAATCTGAACATCAAAATAATAATCATAAAGGCTTACTTATCACCTACTGAATAAAATAGGAATCTCTAAGTTCACGATGATAAGTGGGAGAGAAGGGCAAGCTACCTCTTATGGCAGAAAACCAACTACCAGAGATGGAATGACAAATTTAGAAAATCACCATTGGACGAGACTCCGTGGATGCTGACACTAGTGGAGGGTGAAACGGATATTTATAAGTCTCAAAGTATGTTCCCCATAGATACAATTACAAAGAGTAAAATAGTTAACTTTCCAGTGGAGAAACCCAACCAATACCACCTCAAGTCACTTACACAAATGGTCAGGATGTGCCTCTAGGGAGGTTAACTGAGAAAAATAACACTTCTGGTGGTATTTCTGACAAAAGTGTATAATTTGAACCTAATCATGAGGGGAAAAAAACCAAACCAAACCCAACCAAAAAAACCCAAATTGAAAAACAGGCTTCAAAATAAGTGGTCTGTGCTCTTCAAAAAATGGTAATGTCACAAATACAAAGAAAGTCTTAGGAACTGTTGCAGATTAAAGGAAACCAAAAAGACGTGACAACTGAAGGCAATGAAAAGACCCTAGATTTTTTCTTCTTCTGAGTTATGAACAACATTATTGGAACAAACGACTAAATCTAATTAAGGTCTAAGCTTAGATTACAGTATTATATTAACATTAATTTCTTGATTTTGGTAACGTACGATTATGTAATGTCCCTGCTTTTAGAAAATACTGCGGTCTCTAGGGGTAAAGGGGCACATACATGCAACTTATTCTCAAATAGTTCAGGGGGAAAAAAAAATATATATATATAAAACATTTATTTAATCTCTCTCTCTTTCTCTCTCTCCCTCTCCCCCCACCCTTCTTTCTTTCTCTCTCTCCCCCCACTCCTTCCCTGTCCTGAGAAAGAAAAGGATAAAACAAATGTAATAAAATGCTAACATTTGGGGAATCTGGATGAGGATATATGAGAATTCCTTGTATTATTCTTGCATCTTTTCTAAGTATGAAATTATGTCTCCTAAAAAAAACATAATGTTGTACATTCATGTTCAAGTTTTTGTGTGGATCTATGCTTTCATTTATTTTGGCTGAAGACACAGGAGTGGAATAATTGGGTTGTATTTTAGTTGAAGTTTCAATTTTGTAAGTATGTGCCAATTTTTTCCCCCAAATAGCATCATTTTACATACTCTATAGCAATGTATGGGAGTTTGTTTTTCTGTATCTTTGCTATTTTAATAGTTGTTTTCTAGCATTTCTAGTCATTTTAATTTTAATTTCTTTGATAGCTAATGACAAGCATTTTTTGATGTGGTCACTGGCCATTTATTTATATTCTCTTGTGAAGTATCTGTTCAAAATCTTGCCAATTATTAAAAAGCATTTGATGGTTATTCTAAAAAAAAAGAAATAAATTATGTCAAAAGAAACAAAAACAACCCAGCAACACAGAATCAGGCAATAGCTTAAAAAGCAAACGTGCTGACTTTACTTTTCTAGTTAAATTATTTTGCTGATAATTATTTTAAAAGATTCTGCTAAACAAAGTATTGGTGTAAAACTACTTTGGAGGGATGCTGAGATTACTTGAGGTATGCTTTCTAGGATTCTGATTAAAATAATCAGATTTCAAACCATTTTGAGTTTGTTCAAACAGGGCAGATGAAAAAACTCTATTTTCAGTTAAAATCATGATAAAATCTAATAAGATGGTTGTAAATAATTCAGAACTTATAGACTTGCCCTACCAAATATCAATATGTACTGTAAAACTCCAGAATAGAATCACACCAAGCATGAGAAACCAGACACAAAAGAGTTTGCACTGGGAATTCCCTGGCAGTCCAGTGGTTAGGACTCCATGGTCTCACTGCTGAGGGCCTGGGTTCAATCCCTGGTCAGGGAACTAAGATCCCACAAGCTGTGCGGTGCTGCCAACAAAATAAAAAAATTTGTATTAAATGGGTCTATTTCACTTGAAGCTCTAGAACAGGCAAAACTAATCTATGGTCAAAGTAGTCACGTATTTCCCCCCCTTCGAGGGACAGGCAGGGACGATGACTGGGCAAGGGCACGAGGAGTCTGATAGGAATGTTACATATTTCGATCCCTACTTATCTCACACCATATGCAAAAATAAACTCCAAAGGAACTCAAAATAAAACCATAAATACCACTCCAAAATGCGGAATGATTTAAAAAATAATAATTTTAAAGCAAAGGACTGCCTTTTAAAATACAACATAAAATCTAGAAACCGTACAGAATAAGTTGACTGCATTGCCTGTGTTAAAGATGGAAACTTTTAAAGACCAAAACACCACAAACTAGTTAAGTCAAATGAGAGGCAGGGAAAAAACAATCGTGACATTTTATAGAGAGAGCCCTCAAGAGTCAATAAGACCAGCAACCCAGCAGAAAAATGGGCAAAGGGCATGAAAAGGCAATTCAGAAAATACAGATGGCCAATTATCAGAAACTGTCTAATCTGTGAAGAAATGTAAATGGAAACTTTACCTGTGGAGAAATTCAGATAAATACAATGAAATACTTTTCTTCTATATATAAAACAACATTAAAAAAAGATAATATTCAGCATTAAGTGAGAATTTAAAGAAACTGGCACCCTCTCCCACCCCCTATGTTGCCAGATACTAACCAGTACAGCCTGTTGGAGAGCTATTTGTTAGTAGCTATTTTTAAAATAAAATGCACGTCTTTTGACCCCGGAATTCTACTTTCAATAAGTTAACAAAAACATATTCCTTCAGCAGAGATAGCTCTGGTTCACGTCTGTGCTGAAAACTGGAACAAACCCCAACCGTCTAGTAATAAGACTGACGAGCTCAACTGTGGTACAATCATATGAAGGATGACTACTCAGCTGTTAAAAGAATGAGTTTTTTATTTTCAGCACTATCGAAAAATGTCCTCAACACGCTAAGTGAAAAAAACAAATTAGAGAATATGGTGTGTAGTAGAACCGATTTTTTTAAAGGAAAGACAAAGGCACACAGGTGTGTGCACATCTTTCTGTATTTTTAGATGACTGCAGACGCATAGATAAGTCTGGGAAAATATGCCCACACTTTTAATAACGGGTTGCCTCCTGAATGGAAAGGAATTTCAACACTTTACTTAACGCACATTTGTATTTCCAGAGACCTTAACACAGGCATTTCTTTTTCTGTTAAAAAGAAAAAGAAAGCAAAAAAGGATATCCACAGGCTCTACTTTTCCCCAGTCTATAATTGTCTTTCTCTGTTGATTTTTCAGCACTCTTTGCCTTGGCAAAAACACTGACTTGGGCAAAACCAAAAATGCTCGATGAACTGTGGACCGCAGAGGTGACTTCATTCCAAAGTGAGGTCACTGACTGCTGTTCTCCCAGAGCCTATATACCACAGAGCATGGCTGATATTGGTGCCTGCCTCTTACACATTTCACAACCAATTCTTCACCACTGACCAGGTAAAAATATTTCGTTTTGTTTTGGGGCCTGAGCAATAAAACCTCCAATTACCAAGAGAACTTTCAGGACAGCCCAAATGCCCAGTTTTAGCTAATTCTTTCTTAAAACAGCAGTTGAATGTCACTGAATTCCATTAGTAACTCAATGAATAAATACTAAGCAAGAAGAAAGATAAGGAAGACGCAGCCTCTGTCCTCAACAATCTGATTGTGACACAAGGCAGAATGAGACGTAAGCATTAAAACTCAGGCCATGGCAGCACAGAGGACCTAAGGCGAGAAGACCTGCTGTTGGTGGGATCAGAAGTTGTCTCTTGATGAACTAGGACTTGAATGCAGACAAATGGGGAAGAGGAGTGGGCGGAACATATAAGCTAAGGCCCAGAGAGCCAAGAAAGTAAACCACATGTTTGGGACCTGATTAAAGATATATGTAACAGAGGAAGGTGGTGGGGGAGGAAGCGGGGAAGGGAAGATTTGGGGCAGACAGTTAGGGTCATTAATGCCACGTGGAATCTGGCTTTTATGCAGTATGCAGTTTTTGAAAGCAATGTCTGTAAAAGTGACAACTCTGTTTTGGCCAGGCAGTATTTAAAAGGGAAGTTATTTTCCACAAGTCAGGTCAATAGGAGACTCAAGTAATTCTAAACACTCTCTACTTAAAGAAGGTTAAGAGTCTGGATAAGCAACGGCTGCTGAGAAACCTACAGAGGAAAATAAGTAGAGGTGTAAGTACCTCTTCCATCCTCTGAATTCCCAAGAACCATGGAAACAAAAATACAGTGGAGGGATCTTGAAAGAAAATGCAAACCTTCATTCAAGGTCCTTCTGATTCACAGGGCAGTCCACAAGCACATTAGCAAAGGAAGTCAGTTCTGAAAAAAGTTCCTAACATTAGCAATGCTTATAATATCCTCCATACCTTTACTGGATCTCTTTGATGTCTTCTTATTTCCTTCAGAGGTAATTTCAATTTCATCAGGATTACCCCCCTCATCTTCAATTGCCTAGAGAGAAGGTAAAAAAAGTTCACCCAAAAAGGCAGCACACAGATTTGACTTTCACAGAAGCTTCAGGGTGCTGATCTGCAAAGGGCCTCTCCCCACCTGTTCATTCGTTCTTTCTCTTTCTACGCTGGAGCAAGCAAGGGCTCTGGATTTAGACTGATTCTACCAGATCTTAGCTGTGTGGTCTCAGGCAGGCTTACTTAATCCCTGTGAGTTTGTTTTTTACTCTGGAACAAGGGGCTAATAAAAGTTCTTACCCTGGAAAGCTGTCATGAGAATTCTTATTATCCATGTAAAGCAAGCACTCACCAAACATTAGGGTTATTTTTAACATTATCACCACAATCTGATTGATCCTATTCCTGGGCCCAAAAGAACTCAAAAAAGGGAAAGGCACTCTCTCCAGTTACCTATGACTTCACTCAACAATGGGCCGTTCGACCCTCCCTGATCCCCTCTCCACGCCACGCCTGTACTAGGCACCGTCTGTACAGAATACTAACACTCACTGCCTGAGTTCCTGCTGTGTGTGGCACGGTAGGGGATGTGACACGTACTACCTCATCCCTTCACAATCATCTCTGACTCCAGAGGTCTTGCCTTCAACCACTAGGGGGCCTGCTTCATCGGATACAGAATTATAAGGATCTCTTGGCAAGTCCCGCCTCCCCGTCCCAAGAGCCTGTCCTTCACTTGAGCAGCCCCCACTTATGCTCTGCACTGTGCCAGGCACCAAAGAGGCACTCAGGAGAAAAAACAACAAGAACAGAAACAACAACAACAAAACAAACAGGACTGAGCGTGTCAATGCTGATATCCATAGACACTAGGCTTCACGTTTAGGTTTTACTGAAAACCCTGTCTTTACCGGACTCTCAAACTCTGTTTAAACCCATTTCAAATGCTGTTTTATTTGTAAACAGTTTCAGAAGTCTCAAAGATTCTGAGGAGTTTCCTAGCTTGGAAAAGTCTAAATTCAGAATGCAGCGTGGAGGCTCCACACCTAACCTGTACCAGGAACAAAGAAACCTCTCCCTTCTCTCTGAAGCCAGAACCAGAAGGAAGAATTGGAGTTATGCCCTGGCATCAAGGAAAGCACAAACATAAAGTCTTTCACTCTCTTCCTGGAGACAGAAGATTCTGGAACACCATCAGGAGAATACAAAAACTACCCCAGACAGAAGGTGTACCAGTTTGCCCCTCAGTGTGTCTCCTCTCGGTGTAGTGTTCACAGGGTCATCCCTAGGGGGGACTGCAGGCTACGAGTCATCCTTACAGGCCTTGCCAAATTACACTTTGTGTTTTGCCTCCACCTTTCCCTCCTTTGCCCTTCTTAAAAAAAAAAAAAAACAACTAGATAACGGAAGTATAAGAGAAGAACATCAGTACTTCCAGACTTGCTTGGGCAGGGTAGCAGATGGGTATATATGCTAATGGTATTTATGTATTTTGAGCACATCGCTAAGAAACTGAAAAGAAGGAAAAAGGGATGGGTTTATCCCCTCAGAGACATTAGTGATGGAAGATCACAGCAGTCTCAACCTCTGCCTGACAGGAATGTTCAATGCCATCCTATCAGCACTGCAAGCTTGTGGACCACCCGGGGGAATAAAGGCTAAAGCCCCCCAATTTGACTTTGTTGATAGGAGGCCTTGTGGCTACTAACAACATGGATCACATGTCCCCGGGTGCCAACCCTCACCCTCCTTGCATCTTCTCCAGGTAAACATCTCGGTGGATGAACCGCCTGCCCCGTCTGGGTAAAGGAAGTTAGTAACCATAGTGAAAGAAAACAGACTCAAGTTAGAAAGGCCCAACTGACTCCGAGCAAATAACTCACTACTCTCAAGCCTGAGCTTCCTCATCCAGATAATAGGAAATAATCCTTACTTCCTCTAAACAGCAATTAATAAATAGAACTCTGATCCTCTGTTGTTTGGGAGGCCGGAGGGTGGAGTGAGTGACAAACCGCACTGTCTTGGGGGGTGGGGGATAGGTAACAAGGCTTAGCGATTACACAGGAGAAGTCCCCAGGCAAGAGTCGCTAGGTGGCAAAAAGAAAGAAGCCACCGGAACAAGGCAAGCACAGGGGAAGCAGAAGGGCACAAACACTTACTTAACTCCCTGCTTTTCGCACGCATCCCTCAGAACCCTCGAGGCAGGGGGTTAAAACCCCCTGTTTGCAAATACCAAACAGTGGCACAGAGAAAAAAGTGAAACGTGACAGCGGTCGCACCTCGAGTGTTTACATGCGCTAGGCAACACGCCAAGCCCGTTTCATGCCATTTTACTTAATCTTAACGCGAAAACACTATTTTTTTCTTCTACTGGACACAAGAAGAAACAGGCCCAGAAGGGATTAAATGTCTTCCACGCTCAAGATCACGCAGATCTGACAGAGCCTTTTAGATCCTCCCCAAGTCTGTTTGTTTCACCTCTGGTGGTTATTACAAATAGCACTTTTCCCTCCAGGCTAAATCCCCAAGCCCGTACTGGCAAATCCCTAAGCCGTTTCCCCATCCCCCCCCCCCTTTGAGTATTCCCTCGATATGGTTACTTTAAAAATTAACCCCCTATTCAAGGCTTCTGGGCCCTAACGGATCAAGAAGCATCTCTCTTCCCAGAGGACGCCCCCGCGGCCGACACGGGCTCAGAAAATCGGCCGGCCTCGGTTCAAATCCCGACCTCCTCACCCCGGCCGAGTGACCTTGGCCGAGTCCCCTAACGCCGCGGAGGAAGCGAGGATTTCAGGGTTCCGTGTCCCCTTTCAGAGGCCGGGATGCAACCAGCCGAAAAAAGCCCTTCAAAAGCAGGAGCTGGTGCGGATAACACAAACGCTCGGCCGATGTCACCCGTCACCCCCAGCCTCCCCCGTTCGCGTCGAGATTTTCTTTTTCTTGTTCCCGCCCCGATGCGGCGCTGGGCTTTGAACCTGGGCCCGGCGGGGCTCGAAGCTCCCGCCGGGGCCTGGGAGGAGCCGGGAGAAGCCCGGAGCGCCAGGCCCGGCGCAGGCCGCAAACGGGGCCGGGGGCGGACCCCGAGGCCAGAAGGCCCCCGTCGCGGCCGCGAGGGCCCCCCGACCCACCTCCTGCCCACCCCCAGAGCCCCGGCTCTACCTTTTTAAGCCGCTCCATCAAAACGCTCTTGTTGCCGCTCGAGTCCAGGTTCCGTTTCCTCAGCTCCGCCCGCAGATCGATCACCCGCAAGTCGCTGAGGCGCCGCGTCCCGGTCTCCGACGAGGCGGAGCTCAGAGCCGCTGCGCCCGCCGCACCCGAATCGCCTAGGCCTGACAGAGTCTCCGCCATTCCAGGGACCCTGGCTCCGTCGCCCACTTCACAGAAAACCGGGCCGGATTTATCTCGGCTCCCAGCACAAAATGGCGCCGCTT
The DNA here is from genome assembly GCF_009873245.2 of Balaenoptera musculus. Lineage (NCBI taxonomy): Eukaryota > Metazoa > Chordata > Mammalia > Artiodactyla > Balaenopteridae > Balaenoptera > Balaenoptera musculus. The sequence goes on from NC_045787.1 coordinate 167,016,139, forward strand.
GCGAAGAAACCGCTCCAGCCGCCCCGGCGCGCCTCGCTTCTGCGCAAGCGTACCCGGCGTGGGTTCGACGCTCCCGGTCGCGTCTGCCCATGCGTGGTGAGAGCCTTGGGCGGGAGGTGGGGGGGCGGTGTGTGTGGGGAGAGGGCGATACGCGCAGGCGCGTGTCGTCTCGCCGGCCTCCCGCCGCGAACTGCCGGGACACATGCGTACTGCGGTTACGGCGCCTGCGCGTTGTGGCCAGACACGTGCGGTTGGTTGGCGCGCGAGCTCGCTTGCTGCTAAGAGCCCTGATCCTGGCGGCGCGCATGCGCGGCCGGAAAACGGGGCGGGAGGAAGGGAGTGCGTTTTCCTCTCAGGCGGCGCCATTTTGTGTTCAGAGCAGTTACAGCCGCCGGCGGTGTGTGGAATAAGTGGCGGAGACGGGAAACCCGGGATGGCGGAGACTCTGGCAGGGTCCGGCGACTCGGGTTCTGGCACAGCCGCTGTCGTCTCGGGCGCCTCAGAGATCGGGACGCGGCGGCTCAGCGACTTGCGGGTAATCGATTTGCGGGCGGAGCTGAAGAAGCGGAACCTGGACACGGGCGGCAACAAGAGCGTCCTGATGGAGCGGCTCAAGAAGGTGAGGCGGCCCGGGGCCCCGGGGTGGCGCCTGAGGCCGAGGCATGCCCCCGCGCGGGCCTGTCACCGCGACTCCCCGGGACGGGGCGCCCCCGGCCCGCTTGTCTCGTGGCCGACCCCGGCCCGAGCTGTCAGGCCCCGGGGGCCCCGGCTGTGTGACCTTGGCCCGTCACCGCCCCTCACTGTACTTTGCCTCCTCCTTTACCTCCCGTCGGTCGCCTCCGGTGCGCTGAAAGCCCGTTTTAGCCGCAGGGTGGCCCCTGGACTCTTCCCGGGGCTGTGTGACCTTGGACAAGTGCCGTCCCCTCCCCGCGCCTCAGTTTCGTCCCCTGCGGAGCGGATGATTGAAGAGCCTTTGAGGTTTTCCAGGAAGGGGATGGCTGTGCTTGTTCTTGCCCCAGGACCTTTGCGCTCGCCGTGCCTCCCACCTGGCTGCTCGTCTCCCAGGTCTCCATCTGGCTGGCGCTTTGTTGTCATTTTGGGTCTGTCTGAGATGTCGCCTCCCTGCCCACCCTTCCTAAGTGTTGTTCCACCTCCCTGACTCCCTGTGTCGCACCATCCCCTGTTTCTTGCCCCACCTCGCAGCACTTAACACAGAGTTGGGTACCGGGAGTAGGGGGGAGGTGTCACCTCCCTGATGGGAACAGGCTCTTGAGGGTAGGGCCCTTGTGAGTTGAGCGCGGAGTCCCCAAGCACGCGAAAGGCACTGTCGCCTGGAACCACCAACCTGCCCTCTACCCAGGATGTTCAGTGTTCTTCCTCCCCCGAGGTCGAAGGTGGCCTGTCGAACAGCACGCAGCCCTCTCTGCCCATGCCAGACCAAGCGCAGCCTCTCTTGTTTGTTACCTCGTTGACTTAAAGTAGAGGTAGTTTGGAGGTTAGGGACCATTTCGGGACTCGTCACAGACTCTGTGGCGCCCCAGCTCACACATCTCTTTGTCTTTTGGGGTGGGGGGGGGGCCTCTGCAGAGAGAACCAAGTGACGCTGGGTTCTTCCTGTGTCTTTGGGGCTGGCAGCCCAGATACCAGAACCAGAGTCGCTCTTTGCAAGGAAGGGTTTGCGCTTGTTCGCTGGGAAGTTGTTACCTGGGAAGAACAGTGTCTGTCCTGCAGCTCTTAGCCACGTTGTAAAACTTGTCTCTTCCTAATAGGCGGTTAAGGAAGAAGGGCAAGATCCTGATGAAATTGGCATCGCGTTGGAAGCCACAAGCAAGAGGACGACAAAGAAATGCGTTAAAGGTATCCACTTGAACTTGTTGCTGCTTGAGGCCTCTCTGCCTTGAGAGGGCTTCCGTAGAGAACTGGTTGTTTAGCATTCTTCCTGCCCTCCAGGTCGGGAGAGCGGCCCTCATTGTCCTCCATCTAACAGTTAGGCTTGCTTTTCCACCACCTAACGTGTAACGATGTCAGGGTGCTGGGGAGGAGTAAAGAGATTTGTAGGTGCCAGGTAAAATTAAAGGACGTACTGAAAACCTCGCAGCTCTTGTCTTTGGGATTAAAAAAGAACTAGAGTAAGGCACTCTCTGGAAGCTGCCCCAACTGGTCTGAGCAACCAAATGCACCTGCTTGGCTTCCTTCCTAGTTGAAAAAACTACGCCTTAAACCAAGGAAAATGACACCAACCAGAGATCCAACGGAACCCAACTTCTCTGGGGTCCAGAGTAGATTGTCGGAGTATTTGCACCCAGCCCATTTTAACACTGATTTTTTTTAAATTAAGATATAATTTATATATTGTAAAATTCACATATTATTTAAAGTGTATAATGCTGTGCTCTTTAGTATATTTGCAAGGCTTTGCAACCATCACCACTCTCTAATTCTAGAATATTTCCATCACCCCAAGAGGAATCCCCCATGCCCATTAGCAGTCAGTGCCCATGTCCCCCCCCCCCCGCTCCCCCCTGGCAGTATCTAATTGAGGTTCTGTCTCTAAGGATTTGCCTATTCTGGACATTTCACATAAATAGAATCATACAACATGTGGCTTTTTGTGTCTGGCATCTTTCACTGAGCATCATGTTTTAAGGTTTATCCCTGGTGTAACATATATCAGTGCTCCATTTTTTATGGCTGATAGCACTTATTTGGGGGAGGATTTACTTCCATAAAACTTCGGAACCTCATTAGCTGTCGCTCTCATTATCAGATTTTACTGTGATAAGGACAGTATAATTTGAAACTCCCACGTGACAGGCTTATTTTCTTGAAGGGTGCTGCACAAAAATTCTCACAGCTGTATGTGTCCCATTCGTCTAAAGAAGTGCTCAATTCAGGCAATGGGAGACAACTGCTTAGAAAGTAAAAAGAAATGACCTTGTAGTATTTTCAACAACTTCAGTTTGTGTTTTTAAGAGCTTTTTCTAGCAGAACAACTTTTCCAGAACTCATCTAACTGTTTAAATCTTGTGCACGTGTTTTGAAAGGTTAAATTTTTGAGTTAGGTTACATAAGGAATTGAAGTCTAAAACATTGGTGTGTGTTTACTGCTTGTGAAACTGTCCATATTTCAGCTATAAACACTGACCGCGCAAACAAATACAGATCGTGAGGGATGGGTCTGTAGCAGGGAACATACAAATACCTCTTTGTACTTTGCTGTCAAGTTACCAGTGGTCTGAAAGTTTGGTTTTGAATAGTTGACACAAATTAATAATCGTTTAGAACATTTTTTGTGTAGATGCTCATTTAAAACCGTGAGGTTCAAGCCCTACTAATCAAAATGTTCTTGGCCTCTAACGGGGATCTTTGAATCATTAGAAAAACCAAACCTTAGCTGAGTGCTTCAAATATACGTCTGAATGTCTGGGTTAAAGCATAAGTCAAATCAAAGCTACTTGGAGTCAGCATTTTGTCAGAAAAACCTGGATAATAGTTACTTCCATTGGTGTAAAGAGAGTGTTTGTACCAGTACAGGTAGCTGTTGCTGGGATTTGGGATTTAAAAGGCACTGGTCCCTTCCCCTTCAAGGAAGAAACAGGTGGGTGAGGTCCTGGGGCAGAGGATAGCTCCTGCAAATTGTAGAGCTGGTGTATCCTTTGGAGGCGTGTGGGCACATGGTTAGTTATATGAAGTGCTAGGTCCTCATGGTGGCCCGGTTGAAATTAGGTCCTCGAGATTAATAGGAATCAACCAGTTGGTTTCCAGAGTCTGCCACAAAGTTGGACTAAATCTGGGAATTCATGAGTAACCACTGCCTTTCAAAAGTGAAAAATAGCTGAACTTTGTAAGTTTTATTGTAAGTAGGAACAAGGGTCCTCTCCCCAGCTCATCTAAATGCGCAAAATTGCTGAAAACTGGGGGTACGTTTTGAAAGATTAAAATTTTGAATTAGGTTACGGTTGGGGTTAAAATTTGATTTTCTGATGTCTGTGCCTGTCTCCTGGCCCGTTCCCCGCCACCCTTCAGCTTTTAGTCAGCCAAGACCAGGCCCTTGGGATTTGGGTGTAGCCTGTCTGCCCAGCATTTGTCTCATTGTCACTCCCACTTAGGGTGCTTTTTGGTGAGGCTTTTTGGGCTGCCTCTCTCCTATTTACATTTTTTGTGGGTACTGCAGGCTACTATTTGAGGCCTAGAAATTGGGTGCAATTATCAAACATTTTTAAACAGCGTATTTCAAAAGGATATTCAGGGTTTAGATATAATGGGAGGTGGTACAGCTGAGTTTTTGAGTCGCAGCTTTGGAGCAGAATGAAATTCTTGCATCAAATGCAGATAATAAACCTGCTAGCATTGTGGGGAGTATTAAATAATGTGAAGAGCACAGTGCCCAACGTGTAATAAAACTACATTTCTTGAGTAATCATTGATAATAATGGCAAACGAGATACTTAAGTGTAGACATTGCAGTTGGCATCTTTAATCAAAGATTGAGGTTTCTTCAGACTCACAGACAGAGAGAACAGACTTGTGGTTGTAGAGGTGGGGGGAGGTTAGGGGAGGGACGGAATGGGAGTTTGGGGCTAACAGACGCAGTGTATTATATACAGGATGGATCAACAACAGGCCCTACCGTACAGCACAGGGAACTGTATGCAGTGTCCTGTGATAAACCGTAACAGAAAAGAATACGGAAAAGAAGGTATATGTGTAACTGAATCACTTTGCTGTACAGCAGAAATTAACACATAAATCAACTAAACTTCAATACAGTAAAGATTGAGGTTTTTTTTTTTTAATTTTAAAATTTTTTATTTATTATTATTTATTTATTACTTATTTTTGGCTGTGTTGGGTCTTCGTTTCTGTGCGAGGGCTTTCTCTAGTTGCGGCAAGCGGGGTCCACTCTTCATCGCGGTGCGCGGGCCTCTCACTGTCGCGGCCTCTCTTGTTGCGGAGCACAGGCTCCAGACGCGCGGGCTCAGTAGTTGTGGCTCACGGGCCTAGTTGCTCCGCGGCATGTGGGATCTTCCCAGACCAGGGCTCGAACCCGTGTCCCCTGCATTGGCAGGCAGACTCTCAACCACTGCGCCACCAGGGAAGCCCCAAGACTGAGGTTTCTTGCGTTTAATTTTCTCTTTTTAAAAAATTATAAAAGTGAAACTGAAAACTCTTATCGCTCAGTGTTTTAACCATGGTTGATGGATTGCCTTAGCCATATCCATCTGTATGTTCTACCACCGCATCTTTACACTTGCGTGTATAAAACATCGACGTGCGTTTTAATAAGAGTATGTGGTAACTTTGTGGACATTTTTCCATTTCATTAAATAGGCTTTAAAGGCATAATTTTTTCTTTTTTAGGTTGCAAAGTGTGTGGTATGCCACAGGGCTTTGCAGACTTGGCACTGTTGGCAATGTGAACTGAGTGCTTTGTGGTAGGGTGCTGTCCTGTGTGTTAACCGTGTGCTGCACAGCACCCCTGGCCACTGTCCACTACATGCCAGCAGCACTGCCAGTCATAACACCAAAATGTCTCCAAACATCGCCGCATTACAGCCCACGCCCGCCCTGACTCCCCATACTGGCATCCCACGTTTGAGCATAACGTGCCATAATTTGCTCCCCTTTGGGATATTTAGTCCATATGCACTCCATAGAGTAAGTAACCTTTGTTTTGAATTCCTTGTCAGACATTTTAGTGCACATCCTAAGGGAAATCCCAGGATAAAGGTATGTACATTTTTAAGGCTGTTGTTACGTAGGGAGCCCAAAGATTTTACTTCCTTTCTGAGTCTAGAAGTTTCCACTCTCCTTCCCTTCCAGCCCCATTGAGAATACCTAACATAACTCTCAATAGTCCCTTTGCGTTCACAGAACCCAGGGTGAAAATCGACTTTATGGTAGCCTTTGCTCTTTTGCCTTGAGCAAAAAAAAGTTCCTGGGCTGAAGAAAGACAGAAGGCAGGGGGCCTGCTTACAGTGGGTGGAGTGAAGGGGAGCCAGCAGGTCCGTCATTGGGCTCGCTCTCTTAGGTTGCAGTTCTTTGGGTGCCATATGGACGTTACATTTTTTAATTTACTCATTGGGAAATACCTATGTTTATCCTTTGCTCATTTTTCTTTAGGGATGTTAGTCTTAGTTTGGAGTGGTTTTGAAATCTTTTGAAGCTTTTGGATATTTTGTGCAAAGCCAAAATACTTTGATAATATTACAGAAATCCTAGATTTTTATGTTGCAGTTGAGACAGAACTATACATGATAGAAGAACAGGCACATTTAGCTTCCCTGTAACATGTTCTCACCAAGATTGAGCTGTGTCATCCTGCATAAACTAATTATGAGGCCAGAATCTGAATATTGTCTGATTGAACAATTATTCTGTAATTAGGACAAAAAACGGAGGAGGAAGGCACAGAAGACAATGGCCTGGAAGAAGATTCCAGAGACGGGCAGGTATGTGGCATCACAGCCGAGATGGTGGCAGGAGCTCCGCATTCTGGTCCACCTGGTCGCTGACACCTTTCGTTCCTCATTACAGGAGGACATGGAAGCAAGTTTGGAGAGTTTGCAGAATATTGACATGATGGACGTTAATGTGTTAGAAGAAACCGAAGTCGAGAATAGCGGTGCTCCAGACTTCGGGGAGGATGGCGCTGACAGCATTCTCGAGTCCCTATGCGAGAGCAAAGACTACGTGGCCGTGCAGCTGAGGGAGCTCCCAGCTCAGTTCACAGGACACTCTGTAGGTAACGCAGATGCAGTATAGCGCGCTGCAGCCCTGGGGCTCCTCGCTGCTTTTGTGCTCTTTGTCAGAGCCAGAACACGCAGCTAAATCACCAGTCACCATAAACAAACACTTAATTCGGTGTCTAAACCTTGGGGTAAATTATATCCGTTTAAACTCCACATAGCTCAGATGTTAATTAACAGATAACTTTTCTGTATTGTTGGAGGATATTTTTATAATTGGGTAGGAGACACTTTTCTTAGCATAAGTTATAAAATGAAAGGTTGACACTGTTGATAAAAAGTATTTTCCTTAAAAAGAAAAAAGGTTTAAAAAAACTATAGAAGGGTAAGAAAAAAACAGTTCATAATCTCACCATCCAGATAATCCTGTTGATATTTTAAAGATATATTCCATGTATAAATTTAGACAGTTACATTAAAAGATGTGAAATACAGTGAAGAAAAATATTTGTCCCCCCAGAAGAACCCCTCCAATTAAAGGAGTCCACTATTAACTTCTTGTGTATAAGGGAGGGCTTTAATTCTGTTGCCGGTGTCGCTTTCCCAGCTTCTCACTTGTCGTCTGTTGGCATAGAGCTCTCTGGTAGCCCTCCTAGAACTGATTGCCAGTTTAATCTCACCACCTTGGCGTGCCCAGCCATCTTAGTTTGGTTTTATTTAAGGCATTCTAGCTTTAAATTGGAAGAAAATGTGCCCTTGTAGGACTGAACTTTAAACCTTAAAGGTCAAAAGTCACAAATTTCACGTTATCACCACAGCTCGGCCTAGGCTAGCAGTGAGCTTTGATTTGTCCTCTCAGTGAGATCCTGTTGTGTGTGAATTATTTCCATAGCATGGACTTGGCTTCTAACTTCTTGGTTAATGGAAACATCCAAACCTAGAAAAAGAAAAAAGTATGTGGGGAGGAGTATTTTTATATTTCACTTAAAAAGTTAAAAGGTTTTCTAACTTAATAACCTTTAAGATACCAGTTTTTTTTTTGTATAGTAGATAATAAAAAGAACAGTCAAGTTAAATGTTTGTTTTATACAAAGTACTCTAGAAGAAAGTGCCCAGTTATTGTTACTTTATCTTTTTTTTTTTTTTTTTTTTTTGGCCAAGCTGCGTGGTTTGCGGGATCTTAGTTCCCTGACCAGGGATCAAACCCCGTGCCCTTGGCACTGAAAGTGTGGAGTCCTAACCACTGGACTACCAAGGAATTCCCTATTGTTATTTGAAAAGCATTGCTACCAAGTGAGATCAGAGGAGTGCAAAGTTCATTTTCCTTTTGAGTTCAGCTTTGGAAATTCTGCAGCTGGGTGGTGTATGCTGACCACCAGTGTGTGGAAACTGCCTGGGAAATGAATTTGCTCGTTCATTCATTTGGCCAGTGTGGACAGAGCGCCAGCCCTCTGTGAGCCTCTGTCAGAGATGCTGGTGCCACCTAGTCCCGGAGTGGGCATGGGGGCTGGGAGGCAGGTGATAAACTGAATACTGTAGGTCCCCCCCTTTACCCATGGATTTGTTTTCTGAGGTTTCAGTTACCCACAGTCAACCGGGTCTAAAAATATTAAATGAAGTAAACAATTCCTAAGTTTTCAATCACATACCGTTCTGAGTAGCGTGATGAAACCTTGCGCCATCCTGCCGGGACGGGAATCATCCCTTTGTCCAGTTATCCACGCTATATACGTTACCTGCCTGCCAGTATAGGAAAAAACATAGTGTATATGGGGTCTGGCGCTGGCTGAAGTTTTAGACATCCACTGGGGCTTTGGGAGCATATCCCCTGTGGGTAAGGGGGGCCGCTGTGATCCAGCAGTGGGCTTGCAGATGGCGGTAGGCATTGTGCAGGAAATAGACGTGTAGGTGGCCTGGAAACTGGTGAGGTGTAGGCCTTGGCATTCATAATTCTGTCTCCACAAAGTAGTCTTGCATTTTGTCTTTCAGGTAGATGGGGAGGGCTTCGAGAACACTTTGGATGCTTCATCGTTGGACTTCAAAGTGCCTCCGGTAGGTTACTGCCTGGTTCTGTGGCTGGAAAGCTGACGTGAGTGGTTAATTTTCCACAGTGGAAAAGAGTGTGGGTGTGTGAAAAATTCATTGAGCATCGGTCCTGAGCTGGGTGCTGGGGATAAGAGGTTGAGCCAAATTGTCAGTGTCAGGGGTTGCAGCCTAGTGGGCGTGGTGTCTATGACCAGTGAGTGTAACTAGAAGGTAGACGTTTGGGTGATTGAGTTACAGAACCATGAGAGGGCTTCCCAGAGGAAGTCCTTTGTGTTCAAATTGAGGTCTGACAGGCCAGTCGAGGTAGCCAGGTGAAGGGGAAGAAGACTCTGGGGCAGGAGGGGGTGGTGCGTTGTAGGGATGGAGAACGCAGGGCGGAGGTGGGGCTGCAGAGACAGGTGGGCCTGACTGCCAGAGTCCAGGAGCCTTTGTCTTCCATCCAGGGGGAGTTAGGGAGAGGTGTTGAGCAGGGTGGAGAAAGGCTTTCGTTGACACATTTCAGTTATAAAGAACAGTTCTGTGTTGGGAGGAACACATTTTCCTAAAGTCCCACGTGACGTGTAAAGCAGCGGCCATCTGTGTGACCCCTACCTGGACCGTGGGGGTCACTGCCAGCTGCGGAGCCCAGCTCCAAGGGGGCAGTGGGACGGGCTAATAGTACTGCTACCTGTCTGCGTTTGCTGGGGAGAAACCAACGCAGTGAGCTTGTCATTGAATTATTGTAGAATGGAACACTTTGTTTTGAGTGGAGAAACTTGTTTGGAACCAGCATTTATTCATACTTGATTGAAAGTTGTATCTGCTAGGGGAGTCTGTGCAATTTTTAAAGTGCTTTGTGGATTTTCTTTGTCTCTCCTTCTTTTCAATAGGATATTGAAGAACCTCTATTGGAGCCAGGTACTGATAAGAGAGACACAACAGTTATGGTTTGAAAGTTTTCCCACTGTTATTTTTTAAGCTGTTTGTATATTTTAAGTTGTTTATGGTGTTGTAACTTATTTTAATGGTGGACAATCCAGATCGTACAAGGATCAGAGATTGGAAACCCATTCATATCACCAGATCTGTGGAAGTACCGTTCTGGTTTGTGGAGGTCAAATACATTTGGTGAGATGCAGTGATTACTTTCATCTCTCTAACCACGTACAGTGGCATTTAAGTAATTCCCCCCAACCCCATGATTCTTCCATGTGTTTCTACACATGAAACAGATCTTGTGATATTTGCTGCAGTCATTTTGATTAATGCAGTTAAGGCAGGATAAAGCGGTGGTCAGGGCACTTATAGCCTGAGAAGTGACTGGATTCCAGAAGAGGAAACAGTTTCTTCATGAAAATTTCCAACGTGTTGTTCCCCTTCTGGACTGCGTTTATCTCCTGCCGGCGGAAGTTTCTGGTTTTCCTGTTGGACTGTTCTGTTCAAAGAATTACAAAGAAATTTGGAAATTGAGTTGTCCTTGAATGGTGATTGCGTTCGATTGAGCACCTTGGACATTGGAAAAATAAGTCGAAGACCCAGACTTGAACAGAAGCATGAAGACTGTCGAGAAGCAGCTACACGGTTGTAGGTGTTTAAACCTGTGGGGCCTTTTCTCTTCCATGTAGCGTAGAGGCTTGCTCTCGCAGGCGGTTGGAGCGCAGGTAGTGTAACCAGTGTAACTTTGTGTACCCGCGGGTTTTCCAATCTCTGTGTAGCTAGCAGTTCTCTTCGTGTTAGTGTGGCAGCCGTGCCAGTTCCACATTTGTGATTGCTTTATTTCCCTGGTAATTAAACCTTGTGCCATTCTATTCCTGTTAAATCCGTAGAAAATGAGAAAATACTCGACATTTTGGGGGAAACTTGTAAATCTGAGCCAGTAAAAGAAGAAGGTTCCGAGCTGGAGCAGCCATTTGCACAGGAAACAAGTAGCGTGGGGCCAGACAGAAAGCTTGCGGAGGAAGAGGACCTTTTTGACAGCGCCCATCCGGAGGAGGGTGATTTAGATTTGGCCAGCGAGTCAACAGCACAAGCTCAGTCGAGCAAGGCAGACACCCTGTTAGCGGTAGTGAAAAGGGAGCCCGTGGAGCAGACAGGCGATGGCGAGAGGACGGACTGTGAGCCTGTAGGGCTAGAGAAGCCAGTTGAGCAGAGTAGTAAAGCCTCAGAGCACACGGAAGCCTGTAGCGAGGAGGCCTCGGAAGCGCCCCCGGAAGCCTCAAGCCCAGACCCCAGGGATAGCAAAGAAGACGTGAAGAAGTTTGCTTTTGAAGCTTGTAATGAAGTCCCTCCGGCTCCTAAAGAGTCCTCAGCCAGTGAGGGCGCTGATCAGAAAATGAGGTTTGTTTTTTCTCAGTTTTAGACCAGACGCTATCTCCTTTTCATTGGTCGTTTAATGACACACATAAGCTGTTGTTTCTGCAATTGGCCAGCCAGACTGATGCAATTGTAGTTTACTTCTAAAGTTTTATTTCTCTTTGTGTATTTTTAATGGGTGATTTCAATTCCTTTTGTTTTTCTCAACCTACTCTGGTTGTGCTCTTAAATTGTTAAGTGTTATCTTCAGCTAAATCGAATTGACTTTTAAGAATCTGCCATTGTATTTGGGGGGTCAGATTTCCAATATAAGCTTGTAAAGGTGCTGTTAAAATTTTATTTCAGACTAATTTTCTGGTAGGTATTCAGTTTTAGCACATATCATACTTTGATTTAGTTGTCTTCCATTTTATTCCTGTACGAGTAACATTAACTTTTGTCTCTAGCTCTTTTAAGGAAGAAAAAGATATAAAGCCAATCATTAAAGATGAAAAAGGTATGATTTAATTTACACGGCAGGGAGCCATCTACGGATCCCTTATTTTGGGGGGCGGGGGCCTGCAAGTATCCACAATTTGGATACAGTAGTTGGTTTTATTATGGATTACTGGGATTAACCATCTAATGGTATCTTGAGAGACTAGTTTTAAATGTCGATGAGCTTCTGTATTTTATGCCTTTGTTGTGATTATTGCTTATGGACTAGTGAAAGTCCTATTACAGGACAGGTCTACCTATGGAATAATAAAATTTTAGAAAGTGCTATCTTGGTTGAGAGCTGATCATTGAAGCCATTTCAGTTTGTAACTGACATGACGTGATTATTCCTCGAGTAAGAAAACTCAGTTTCTGTGATCCAGATTTTTCGTCTTCTGTCCAGTTTGTTGGCGGTAATTAAATTCTTGACTCAGAGGAGTCGAGACTGGATTTAGTTAGGGTTTAAGAGAGGGCTACATGTTAGGAGTGGTCGAGCTTACTGTTATGCCTTGAGGTAAAGCATAATCATCTCCCTCCTGCTTCAGGTCGAATCAGCAGTAGTTCTGGAAGGAATCTGTGGGTCAGTGGACTGTCTTCCACAACTCGAGCAACAGATCTGAAGAACCTTTTCAGCAAATACGGAAAGGTACGCTCCCCTTGACCTCCTGTCACCGTGCCTTGATTTGGCATTAAAATATAATAAACCTACGAGTTTAGAAACTTCATACTCGCTGTTAATTTTATTGGTTCTTGTTTCTGGCTGGGGCAAAAGAAACAAACAAGAACAAAAACTCCAAGGTGGGGGACCCAACCAGTGGTGGGTAGTAAAGCCTTGTTTCCTGGTTGAGAGTGGGTGACAGGCAGAGTAGACAGCTTATAGAACGCTGCTCAGAGAAGGTGTGTAAAAGCTACAGTCTACATGTCCCTGCTGTGCTTCCACCTTCTCTTGAACAAACTATCTTTTAGCCAATACAAAACTTGAAGCTGGCATGATGAGGTTTTTTCCCTTAACGGTGAGTGAAGAGTTGGTCTCCATGTATCTTCTACCATCTAAAGTATATAGTTTGAGAATTGGAACAGGACAGTGGCTTAAAAATAAATCAACTGGGGACTTCCCTGACGGTCCAGTGGTTAGGACTCCACGGCTTTCACTGCCGGGGGCGTGGGTTTGATCCCTGGTTGGGGAACTAAGATCCCACAAGCCGCGTGGCCAAAAATTAAAAAAAAATAAAGTTAATTTAAAAAAAAATTTTTTTTTAATATATTAACTGATATATTGGTCACAGGAGCAGGAGGAAAGTAATACAGTTCAGAAGCCTTCCGAGGAACGTTTAAGAATGATTTTGTTGTCTTGGAATTAGGTAGTGAAATTGTCTTATCAGAAGCCTTAGCGACTGCCCTGGTCTGCTGGGGACCTGTGGGGAGTGACCCTGGGGAGAGAAGTAGGCGAGGTACTGCTCAGCGGCAGGAAGTTGCAGGGATTTCAGGCAGAGGTTTGGCATCTGTGTCATCCTGGCTGCCCAGGTCATTCCTTTGCTCAGGTCCTTGTTCCCCAAATAGGTGTTAGTGAAGGGGTTAGGGAATGAAGCAGACAGGACCCAGAAGAAGCATTCCAAAGGGTGTAGAACACTATTAAGCCCAAACCTATTCACTCACTTATTTAGAATCAGGCACTGATTGTAAAGCCAAAGCAAACAGATACAAAGGGCATTGTCATCATAGATCTTACATTGGTGGAAGATCGCTTAAGAAATAAATGCATAATGTGTTACGATAAGTATATTGAAGATTTCAGTATGCCATCAGTGTGTGGTAGGAAGGCCTAATTTAGATTTGGGAAGTAGGTTCAGCAGTCGTCGCTGAGGAAGTGACATTTAGGCCAAGGGCTGCGTGATTAGTTTGCCTGGCCCTTGGAGCTCAGCTCTGGACCAGAGCAACAGGACCTAGGAAGGCCCCGCAGCGGGACAAGGCTTTGGAAGTGGATGAGTAGACAGAGGCTTCTGTGAGGAGCTTGATAGCAGAGGACGGGAAGCGGGGAAAGGGCACAGACAGGAACATGGGAGCTTTTTGTGGTATCTGCTCTCACTTAAGTTTATCTGTCATCGGAAGTGATGCCCTTATAAGGATAATGTTTGATGGAAAGGTCAAATGACCCCATGATTAGCTCAGCCCTCTCGTTGAGGAGAGGGAAGAAGGCAAAGCTTCATCTCTGATATGAGAACTGACATCTGTATCCATCTCAGCAGAGGCTCTAGCCGTGTATGGGGTGCTTTGGACAGATCGGGGCTTTCTTCAGGCAGAAGTGCAAATGTCAGGGTCTGCAGGGATCTTAGGGAGCATGTATCCCCCTCACCATCTCACAGTCTGGTACACTGAGGTCCAGAGAGAGGAGAGCACTTGTTCACGTTGACCCACTGAGTTCAGAGGAGGTCACAGCCAGAAGCCATGGCTCCTGTGTCTTAGGCTTTTTGTATATCCCAACCCTCACGTCTTTGAATGTCCTCTGGGAACATTTACACTTAACGGAAGCATTGGTATGGTAGGATTTAAATCTGTGCTCTTGCTCTGTGTTTTGTATCTGTCTTGTTTCTTCTTGGAATCCTTGTACCTGTTTGCTTTTTTTTTTTTTTTTTTTTTTTTTGATATGGACCATTTTTAAAGTCTTTATTGAATTTGTTACTGTATTGTTTCTGTTTTAAGTTTTGGTTTTTTGGCTGCGAGGCATGTGGGATCTTAGCTCCCTGACCAGGGATCAAACCCACACCCCCTGAATTGGAAGGTGAAGTCTTTTTTTAAGACATTTTAAATTTTTTAAATGTTTTTAAATTTATTTTTGGCTGTGTTGGGTCTTCGTTCCTGCGCGTGGGCTTTTCTCTAGTTGTGGCGAGTGGGGGCTACTCTTCATTGTGGTGTGTGGGCTTATTGTGGTGGCTTCTCTTGTTGCAGAGCACAGGCTCTAGGTACGCAGGCTTCAGTAGTTGCGGCACACGGGCTTCAGTAGTTGCGGCACGCGGGCTTAGTTGCTCCGCGGCTTGTGGGATCTTCTCGGACCAGCAATCGAATCTGTGTCCCCGGCATTGGCAGGTGGATTCTTAACCAGTGAGCCACCAGGGGAGTTCCTGGAAGGTGAAGTCTTAACCACTGGACTGCCAGGGAAGTCCCTGTTTATCTGCTTGATTTTGCATTGCATATGATTTGTGCCTTATTAGCTATATCTAGTCTATGTAACTAGTTTCTATTTTAGTTTCTTGAGGTGTAAAGTTGAGTTTATTGGAGATTTTTCTTGTTTCTTGATGTAGGCATTTATTTCTATGAACTTTCCCCTTAGATTGCTTTTGCTGCATCTCATAAATTTTGGTATGTTGTATTTCCAGGTTCATTTGTCTCGAGGTGTTATTTGATTCATCACAGTCTATCTCCCAGTGACTTTATACCAGTTCCCAAGTAGTATGAGAGCCCTACAGCAGTGCACTGCCATTTTCCCCTCCAGCCTTTGTGACGTTATCTTACGTTTTACTTCTATTTAATAAAGCACACAGTGCATTATTGGCTTTTTATTGGTGAGTTGTTTTGTTTTGTTTTGTTTTTTTTTATAGCTACTTTATTTATTTATTTATTTATTTTTGGCTATGTTGGGTCTTCGGTTCGTGCGAGGGCTTTCTCTAGTTACGGCAAGTGGGGGCCACTCTTCATCGCGGTGCGGGGACCGCTCTTCATCGCAGTGCGCGGGCCTTTCACTATCGCGGCCCCTCCCGTTGCGAGGCACAGGCTCCAGACGCGCAGGCTCAGTAGTTGTGGCTCACGGGCCCAGCTGCTCCGTGGCATGTGGGTTCTTCCCAGACCAGGGCTCGAACCCGTGTCCCCTGCATTAGCAGGCAGATTCTCAACCACTGCGCCACCAGGGAAGCCCAGTTGTTTTGTTTTTAAAGAAAAGTGGGTTTTTAGTTACTCATGTGTATTTACCATTTTGGGGTGCTCTTTTTTTCCTTTTTGTTTGTCCATGTTCCCCCTGGGTATCGTTTTCCTTCCTCCTTAAACATGTCTTGTAGTGCAGCATTGTGGATGGTGAATTCTCACGGCATGTGCATGCCTGAGAAAGCTCTTGCTTTGCCTTTGTCTTGCTGGGTATAGAATTCAAGGTTGGCTGCTTTCCTCCAGGCGGCATAGCCACTCTGTTCCTTGGTTGCGTCCTCTCCAACCAGCTGGCTGTCATTCTCACCTTTGCTCCTTAGTGTTCGTGCCTCTTGTCTTCCTCTGGCTGCCTTCACGATTTCTCTTTACCACTGGTTAAGTTTGCTGCTGCTGTGCTTTGGTTTCATTGGCGAAGATTTTTTCCTGTGCTCCGCGCCTATGAGGACATATTGCTGTTGCTCTGGTTCATTTTGTTTTTTCTGTCTTTTTTCTTGGTTTAATTTCAAATGGTTTTTCTTACTACGTCTTCAAGTTCCCTACTTTTTTCTTTTGTCATGTCTGTCCTCAGGCCCATCTGGTGTAGTCTTTTCCAGAAATTCGGTTTGGGTATTTTTAAACATCTTCCATGTGCTTACCTGATGTGCTCAGTTGTTGCTCTGCCTTCTGGAACGTACAGGATACGGCCCTCCTTGCTCACTAGTTCTGTCATTGTGTCATTTCTATTGACTGTTTCTCCTTTTCTGTGCTAGAGCCCTGTTTTCCTGCTCCTTGGCTAGCTAGCCTCGTTGTCTTTGATGCCACGTGATGACTTTCACCTTGTTGGGTGCTGGTCCTTCCTGTGTCCCCATAAATGTCTTTGCGCGTTTGCTGGGTCACGGTTCAGTCACTTGCTCCTTCTGAGGCTTGTTGTTAGGCTTCACCAGTCAGGCCAGGGCAGCCTTTAGCTGTGGCTAGCTTTGTCCGCTCCTGAGGCTGGACCCTTCTGAGTACTCAGCCTCACGTGCCCGGGAATTACAAGCTTTTCCACTCTGGCTGGTGGGGTCACTCCGGTAACGGTGAACCATTTATGGTCTTGAGTGAGCCCGGGGGATTGTTCCCTCTGTCCGTTACTGGTGGGTGTCTCTCTAGCCTGGTTGGTCACCTCACACAGGTGCATGGTTGTGGGCAGCCCTCTCCTCTGTGGTATTGTGATTGCTTGCTGCCGTCATCTCCTCTGACTCTGAGCTCTGTCTGTTCAGGGATGCTGCCCCTCACTCCCTCCTCCCTGTTGCTGGCTGGAACTCCTAGGTGGTGTGTCAGGGCCGTCATAGGAGACACCCCTCGGTGTTCCCCCCTTGCAGGGCTCACCGTCCTATGCAGGCTGCTGTCCAGTGTCTGAAAACCCTTGTTGCCCACATTTCCTCTGGGTTTTTAGTTTCAGGTGGCAGGAGGGTAGCTGCTTGGTGCTCTGTCTTGGCTGGAAGCGGAAGCCCTCTCTGCCTCATGTCAGAGCTGTTCTCAGCCCGGGCCTGCACGAATTGGGGTGCATTTCTGAGTCAGCATCCCCGTAGCTTTCCATGGGAACAGTGGAATTGGAGAAAAAGGTCTGAGTGGGAAGGACTTTAGATTAATTAACAGGTTGTGGTTGATGAAGTCTAACTATCTTTAGCTTTTCTTGTTTGTATTTTGTCACTGTGAGGGCTAATCTTAGAAGCAATTGTGTTTTGATAGGTCAGGATTTATTAGAACCACTTTAATAATTTGTTATGAAGAACAATAATTTCTAGAGCAGTAAAAACAAGTGGAAATAATTCTGATGATCAGTTAACTGCTAGCAGTTCTTGATAACGTAGTATGGTTATTTGCATGAGAAAATAAGAGTACCCTTTTCTCACAAAGGTTGTTGGAGCCAAAGTGGTGACCAATGCCCGCAGTCCCGGGGCCCGGTGCTACGGGTTTGTCACCATGTCAACGTCCGATGAGGCCACAAAGTGTATCAGCCATCTCCACAGAACTGAGCTTCATGGAAGAATGATCTCTGTTGAGAAGGTGAGGCTGTTCTTGCTGTCGTAACTCACAGAGCTCACAGGCCAGAAGACCTGGTCCCTAACCTGTTTCTGTCTGTGTTGTATTTTAGGCCAAAAACGAACCTGCTGGGAAAAAGCTGTCTGACAGAAAAGAGTGTGAAGTGAAGAAGGAAAAATTGTCTAATGTTGACAGACATCATTCTGTGGAGATCAAAGTTGAAAAGTAAAGTGCTTTTTTAAAACCTTTCCCTTCAGAGGAGGGCAGGTGGCAGCCACAGGGTCACCAGCTCCTTATTTAAATCTTGGGTGGTTTTTGGCATCTTGCTGCCACTTAGTATTTATGTCCAAGCAAGTTAGTAATCTGTTGAAAAAATAACACAGACTGAAAGATGTTTGAACAACACGGGTTTGAACTGCTCAGGTCCGCTCACATGGGCAGTTTTTTCAGGAGTAAATACTACAGTACTACAGGCGCAGAGTTGGTTGAACCTGCAGGTGTGGAACCGCGGATAGGGAGAGCCGATTATGAAGTTACATGTGGATTTTCGAGTGTGGAGGGTCGGCACCCCAATCCCCATGCTTTTCAAGGGTCAGCTGTGTTTTTACTTCATTCTTGGCATTCTGAGCCCTTGCGTGGCCTCTCAAACCTTGGAATCATTTCCTGGTCCACATTGATCTTTGTGCAGTTCTTGTATTTTATCACAGCAACTGCAGAAGCCCAGTTTTGCAAAGACAGTTTCATCCAAAGGAATGTAGCCTGATCTAATATTGAAACGAGTGACCACAAGCTAGTAGTTCACGTGTTGTCTGGCAGATAGCGAGTATTTCTTTGTTTCCCTCAGAAATTTAAGATATCCCAGGGCAGTTGTGAGTTCACCCATCCTGGTGTACCTTGGCACCATAGTTTGGGAACCACAGGTCTGAGAGACTGCCTTTATAAAGGAGGTGATTTGCATCTTTAATCAAGATGAAAACAGGGACAGATCTTTCAAAGCAAGCATTCCCTATTGATACTTTTACCAAAATTGTAGGTTTATCTTTTTTGAGAAGGTAGACTTTGTTGACAGGCTTGACAGGGTGCTATTCTCAGAATGCACAGTTTATGTTGAGTTTGTATTGTCGGCACAGGTTATTTTCATTTCTAGGTCCACTCACACCCTAAAAATTGAATCTTTTGCTGAGAATGTCATTCTCACAGTAATTCTGTTTTTCTGGGGTTTGTTTTTTTTTAAAATTTTTTTTTAAGTACATATATTTTTTTAAAATTAATTAATTTATTTATTTATTTTTGGCTGTGTTGGGTCTTCGCTTCTGTGCGAGGGCTTTCTCTAGTTGTGGCAAGTGGGGGCCACTCTTCATCGAGGTGCGCGGGCCTCTCACTATCGCGGCCTCTCTTGTCGCGGAGCACAGGCTCCAGACGCGCAGGCTCAGTAATTGTGGCTCACGGGCCCAGTCGCTCCGCGGCATGTGGGATCTTCCCAGACCAGGGCTCGAACCCGTGTCCCCTGCATTGGCAGGCAGATTCTCAACCACTGCGCCACCAGGGAAGCCCCCTTTTTTTTTTAATGTAAGAAAATTTATAGTTAAATAAACATGACTATGGGCATTACATTCATAAGTTAAACTTGGTTTTTAAAGATGTACTTGTCCATCTTCGTTGTAGCCAAATTGGAATTTGTAAACCCAGGAGAAATGCATGTCAGATTAGCTTTTTTGTATTTAGGGGTGAGAACGTAATTTTATTGGCAGCTTCTCCAAAGAGACACATCCTGTTGGTAGTGCTAAAAACCTGTACTGGGGGAACATGGGGAGCTGTTGGGAGTTCCTGGTATTCTTAGCACCTCGAGATGCATTTCATATGTTGATTTTCTGATCGCAAAAGTGATACATGTTTATGGGGAAAGGAAGGGGATGTAATCACTAGTTAGCATCTGTGGTTTCCGCAGCCCCTGGAACGATGCTGTGAGGTCTGTGCTCTGTGTGGAAGGAGAGACAGCTCAGAAAGGAGCAGCGCCGGGCCTGAGGCGAGCAGGGGGTGGCTACCCCCAGCACAGGGCTGCTTAACTGGGGGATGAGCTTAAAATGAAACCACACTGCTTTCAAGTGGTTTGTGTAGGAGGCTGAGCATTTTAAAGTTCGTTTTTAATCTTACTCTCTTCTTCAGTGAACACCCTCATTTGACCTTTTGTGGGTTTTTTTTTTTGGCTGCATTGGGTCTTCGTTGCTGTGTGGGCTTTCTCCAGTTGCGGCGAGCGGGGGCTACCCTTCGTTGTGGTGCATGGGCTTCTCATTGCGGTGGCTTCTCTTATTGCGGAGCACAGGCTCTAGGCGCGTGAGCTTCAGTAGATGTAGCACACAGGCTCAGTAGTTATGGCTCACAGGCTCTAGAGCTCAAGGCTCAGTAGTTGTGGCACATGGGCTTACTTGCTCCGCGGCATGTGGGATCTTCCTGGACCAGGGCTCGAACCTGTGTCCCCTGCATTGGCAAGGGGATTCTTAACCACTGCGCCACTGGGAATATCCCTGACTTTTCGTTTTTAAGAATTTCTAGGTTTGGTAGTCAGCCTAAGTGACATAGAGAAGCTTTTCCTAAAGAGGTTGCTTGTCTTGAATGAGTTTTTATTTAATTGCCATTTGGAAAGCACACACAGATGTCAAGCATAATCCCACTACCAGGGCTGACACTTGCGCTATCTATTCCTCTGGGTTTTTTTTCCTACATATAATATTTTTTAGACATTGCTTTTTAGGGAATTCCCTGGCAGTCTAGTGGTTAGGACTCTGTGCTTTCACTGCCGAGGGCCCAGGTTCAATCCCTGGTTGGGGAATTAAGATCCCATAAGCTGTGTGGTGCAGCAAAAAAAAAAGAAAGAAATTGGTTTTTAACTTAATTAGTGTTATCAAGAAGTCCATTTGTGTCTAAGAGGTGCCGTGTGAGTCCGGAACAAGTAGGAAGGGTCTCCTTTCAAGACATTTTGTAAGGCTACTGGGAGGGAGAAGGTGCCGCCCCGGAACAGTGGAAAAGTCACGTCAGAGATGGTGTCCGGGGCTTTATTTGCAGTCAGGTAGTGAGCGGAAGCAGTCTCTAATCTGTCAGAAGAGAACCGGGTAAATAACAGTGGGCTGTGGTGCCAGCAGTCGAAAGGACCCAGATCTGTGCGTGTGTCCACACAGCCCAACCTGCAGGGCACGCGGTGAAAGGCATTGTAGAGCAGCACACGAGGAACATCCCGCTGTGTCAGTCTTAAGAAATCTGGAGCATCACTGTAGGGCGTCATGGTTACGGGAATATGTGAGTGAAGCCAGGAGAGGCGGAGCCTCACGATTGACAGTAAAGGCACTGGTGGTGGCTGTCACAGGGATGGAGACTGTCACAGGGACGGCTGTATCTAGAGTGTTTTGTGTTGTAAAGGGAAAGCAGTATGTTACAAACATTTACAGTTTTCAGTTCTGATAGACACCATCAATTATTATTTTGTTTCATTCTGAAATTGAATATTTCTCAAAATAAATAGTTTTAAAGCTTCATGCTGTGGAAGTTTAGGAGGGAGGAAGTGTGAGCTGAGGGGCATCTGGGAGAGGTTTCCTCGGGCATCCTGAGCTCTGCCTGGGTAGTGGGAAGAGAGGGCAGGAGGTGCTTGTTAGCGGACCCCATAGGACCTGGCTTTCCCATCCTGGACCCTGGCACGCAGTGGGCATTTTGTCAGTGTGGAGTTTAGCTGCCGGGGACAAACAGCAGTAGGGAATGTGGGAGACACGTTTGAATGGCAGCGACGATTTGTTTGACTGCTTAGCATGAAACTGCCTTCAGTTGAAATGGCACTAACAGTTTCCACATTTGCTGGCACCTCACGTGCCATTTTGCCTCCCCCAAAGCGTGCAGAAATTACCAGGTGCGGTGGGGGGGGTGGTGGTCTGGGTGAGTGGCCCAGGGCTTCCTGCAGCAGGCACCGCCCCTCCTTGTACTGTGCCTCCAGTCTGTTTTATACTCTGCTTTTTGGAAAAAGTGTTTTTCCCTATAAAACTTAAAAGTAATATTCCATACATACAAGAAGAAACATTTGAAGTTAGTTTTTAACAAGCTTTCCTATGTAATTGGAGTGTTTCTCATGTCTGCTTCTGGGCCTGTTTACGCACGGGTACATCTGGCATTTTGGGAAGGCACCCCACGAGCCTGTAGTTTCATCCAGCATGTTTCTAGATGTGGCAGGTAACTTAAGTGGGAAGGGGTGTATCTAAAGAGGGTATTATCATTACCACAGTTTTCAAATAATTTTTTCCCTCCAACTGGCAGCGGGCGGGTTTGCTTTGTGTGGAAGTCTGAGTGTGAGCTACTCTTGTGAGACTCTCAGGGCCTCAAGTGTGATCACCATGTTTCTAAACAGAACTGTAATTAAGAAGGAAGAGAAGATGGAGAAGAAGGAGGAAAGAAAACCTGAAAACATTAAAAAGGAAGAAAAAGATGAAGATGAGCTGAAACCAGGAGCAGCCAATCGGTCCCGAGTCACCAGATCAGGTGATGAGAGTCTGTGGAGTGTTCACGAGAAGGGAAGAGGCGGCGAGGGCAGCAGGCGGGTTGCATGGAGTGAGGGCCCGGCAGGCTCGGTGCCTTTGCTGAGCTGTGCTGTGTGCAGGAAGCTCTTAGAGGACAGAGCTTCCGGTGATGAAATGGCCAAAAGGGGTTTCTCCGCAACATCAGAAATCTGTAGTTTTTCTGGTCGGGATCTGTGTTTATTGGTGGCCCAGTGACCTGGGTGTTGGCTTCTCCTGAGTCTCCGGTAGACTAGAACGTGGGATTTGCAAGAGCAAGGTATCCTGGTTCCTGTGACTAAGTCCATGCAGTTCTGCACGTATGTCATTGAGTTTTCCCTGCATTTATGTTAAAACCAGATATAGTAAAAAAAAGAAAAAGAAGTAGAGAAAACTAAAACCTCAGAGCATCTATACCCATTATAAAAGTTTATTGTGCAATGCACCTTCAGGTTTGCATGAGACCCCACAGAAAGTTTTGTGGAAAAAAGTGAAACCAGTGCGCTCCCCCCACACACACGCCCTCCACCCCCCATAAAACAGAAACAACCCAACCATCTGGAACCTTGGAATTTGGTACGGCACATTACAAGTTACATCTCAAGTGTTTGGGGTAATTTACCAGCAGTCTCAAGAGGAACGTGTTTTTAAAATGTTCCTCCAGCATTGTAAATCTCCCTAAATCAGTAATTGTTCTGGTTGTTAGAGCCTGCTTTTCGTGTCATTGAGGGGAAAATCAGTTTGGAAGCCTTTATTGCGGTAGATGAATGAGGGGAGCCCACCTGTCTGGCGGGGCCCTCCGAGCTGGCAGGCCGTGTCTGACTCAGCACAGGGGCCTGGGTTCTGCAGAGCTCTCCAGAACGTGTCGGGGGAATGCACGTTGAAGTGCATGATCCCTGGAGCCACTGGGGTTTAGCGTGGGGGTGAAGGAGGCCCGAGCGTGGGACGTGTTTGTGCCCACGTTGCAGAATGCAGTTTAATTCCCGTTTGTGCTGTAAGGTGTGAACAGATCATGCCACTTCATTCCAGACGAGCGAAGGCCTGTCGGGGTGCCCCGTCCACCTCAGACCCGCTGTTGCCACGTGGGTATCACTGACTTCACGTCACAGAGGGGAGAGAGATGGGGCGCCGAGGCTCCAGAGCTTATCAGCAGTCGTCGGAGGGTGCGTCCAGAGCACCTGGTCGGCGGGGCTGCTGCCTGCGGTCAGGAGCGGGGAGGGTGTCAGCATGATTTCCTAAGTGGCTGTGTTTTCTCCTGAAGGAAGCAGAGGCATGGAACGAACAGTTGTGATGGATAAATCGAAAGGGGAACCTGTCATTAGTGTGAAAACCACAAGCAGGTCAAAAGAGAGAGTAAGTATCGCTTCTGCCCTCTCAAGTCTGGCTGGTTCTGATGGTGGTTTAACAACCACTCTGATTTGCGGTATGAGAACAACGTTGTTTCACCTTTGAAATGTTAAGAAAAAGCACTCAAAAGGCGTATTATCAAAAGGCGTATTAACTATTTAGAGTATATGTATAGACACAAACTAGGTTCTGAAACTTACTTCAGAACAATACTTAACCATGTTTGCTCCCTGTAAATTTGTTGACCCTTTGCCAGTCCTGTTAGGTTATACTGTTTTCTAGAAGGAGAATTGATTCACAAATTGGATGGAATGGGCAAGACCCAGGGCTTGTCAAGTTGGAAGGCAGGTTCTACTCTTTGGTTAATCTAATAGTACTTTATTCATTTTCTTTAGTTTTTCTAGTCTCCTATTAAATTAACCAAAAAGAAAAGTAGAGTCCACCCTAAAACTGTCTTCCATGTTATCAAAGAATGAGCTCCATTGCTTCTGTGGTCCATGCTGCTGGACAAGCTAGTTGCTTGTCCATTTTGCTTCTTCTACTCTGGAAAACAAAACCAGCTGCATCCAGCTGAAGGTTCTAACTAAAAGGTTAACGAGGAGAGTAGTGCTGTGTTAGTGAGTGCAGAGCTAACAGTATTCATCCAAGAACACTTTGTGGTCTTGAGACTTAATTTTGAAATGAACATTTGGGTTCTATAAAGCAGCAGTTCCTAATGCTGTTTTTCCTCTGGGCTATAGGAAAATCATAAAATACAGAGAAGTCTAGAGAAGAAAACCCAAAAAGGCCTATAATTTTACCACCCAAATAACTCTGATGTTAAAATAGTAAGTAATAGTGCAGGCCTGATTAGAACATACACGTGGTATAGGAAGATATAAGGTAAGCGAAGCAGAAGCCTGTGCTCTGCATGGGCTCCCCTCAAAGGGCATTACACATGCGGCACACGTGTCTACACTCAGAAACACCATGGGGAAAGGGTCTTCCCATAACTTGCTGCTGTACACCTCTTTGTATGTGATGTCTTGGAGAGCTTTGTGTATTGAGACATACAGTTCTGCTTTTTCTGCTTTTAAAAAAATTTTTTTTAAATTTGAAATAATTACAGATTCACAGGAAATTGAGGCCCAGGAACCCATCACCTGGTTTCATCCAGTGGTTCCGTCTCGTGTAACTGTGTAGCACAGTCGCAGAGCCAGGAGGGTGGCATAGGGGGTGTGAACAGTGCTAGGACATTTTGTCACCCGTGTAGATTTGTGTCCCGTCACCACAATCCAGATGCAGAACTAGTCCATCAGCACAAAGATCTCCTCCTTGGTATCCCTTTATTGTCGCACCCACCCCACCAGCCCATCCCCAGCACTGGGAAACCTCTAACCTGTCTTACATCACCAGCATGTTGTTGTTGTGAGGAAGTGTATAAATGGAATCATGCAACCGTGACCTTGAGATGGGCCATTTCCCTCAGCGTGATGTCCCTGAAATCCATCCAGGTGGTGGTGTGTGTCCTTTTCCTTGTAAAGCTCGTATCATTCAGCTTACGGATGCACCTTGATCATTTTTAACCAGTTCCCTGGTGATGGACACTTGGTTGTTTCCACATCCCCTATTGAAAATGGCTGCAGTGCAACATTCACGTGCACGCCTCTTGGCAGTGCTGGTCCAAAGCCGCCAGGATGTTGTTCGTTGTGATAGATACTATCAGAATGCCCTTCAGAAAGCTTATGGAGGATACTTAGGTTCACTGAGTGCGTAGCGTGTGCTGGGCCGCTAGGAAGTGGCCGAGGCCAGGCTGTGAACTTGGAGAAGGATTCGGCACCTCCACTGCCATGCTGGCCTCCCCAGAAGATCACATCCGTACCTCGGAACATAGGGCATCTGCCCTTCCTCACTCCAGCCTGCAGTGTGTGTGATCAGACTCTCAACTCTGCCCATCTTGAGGGTAATGGCGATGCTTTGGGTTGCAGATCTGTCCCTGTAATGAGGGTGTCCTCTGTGTCCCCCTCCTTTGCCTGTCTTTCTTTTGGATTGCTTTGTCTTTCATTGATGTTTTTGCCCCTTAGTTAGTGAATTAAGAAAATAAGCTGAGGAGCTTTTTAAAAATGTCTCCCAGGCCCCCCTTCCCTGGAGATTCTGAGGTGGCGGGTCTGCAGGAGGCCCTGGGTTCTGAGCTACGTAAAAACTTCCTGGGAGAGTCTGCTTGTGGCCAGTTTGGGAGTCCCAGCCTTTGAGAGCCTCAGAAATGGGTATCGGCTGTCAGTGTTTCCTGCCTTCTCCCAGAAATGGAAGAGCATAGAAGTTGCCCGCTGGTACTTTCTACCTTACTGGCAGTGCTGTTTTACATTCAGGTGCCTTTGGCTTGTTCTGTTTTGAGGCCACCTGCCTGAGGCCTGAGCCAATAGCTCAGAAGTGAAAAACGCAGCCCCTCCTCCAGCTGTCTGTCTAGACAGCTAGACAGCTGCTTCGACAGCTTCCCCACTGAACCAAGGGGTCGCTGCGGGCATTGAGTGCACATGCCCTGTGCCTCCGGGGAGCCTCGTTTTGCTTTAGATAATCCAGAGCGCTTGGCTCTGCTGCTGCAGAAAAACTGCTGAGGTTTCACCCCACCTTTTCTCTTCCATTAATGCCCTTTGAAAGCAAGACTCTAGCGGCGTAACTCAGATGGCGGTGTGAGGCGGCCTGTGCTGGGGCTTCCCTGTAAACCACGTGGGATTGAAGGATCTTAGTCTAGTCCAGATGTGCATACTCCACTTGCGTCGTGCATCTGTTGTCAGCAGTTTCCTAACATTAATAAACCAATTTTGGTAAACAGAGCTCAAAGAGTCAGGATCGCAAGTCGGAAAGCAAAGAGAAGAGAGACATCTTGTCCTTTGACAAAATCAAAGAGCAAAGGGAACGAGAGCGCCAGAGGCAGCGGGAACGGGAAATCCGAGAGACAGAGAGGCGGCGGTGAGTGGGGGCCGAGCGAGGCCGGCGGGTCTGTGGTCTCCTCTTGGGAGGGTTGCTCTTCCAAACGAGTCGCCTGTGTGGCCTTGGCTCACTGGCCTCCTAGTGTGTTTGCTCTGAGGCCGAAAGGCGGGGGGCTCACACTGGCCCATGGTTGTCCCGTGACATCTCATCAGAGCCCGTTTCTGCTCAGCAGCGTCTCCCTGGCTGCAGTTGCACCCTGGACCAGGTGGCAAGCAGACCCACGCCGCCTGTGGCTTTGGTAGAAGGGTCTCCAGGGTTGAGGCCTCAGTTTTCGCCGCCAAACCCTTCCACGTGAATTAGATCAACATGGCAGCCCAGGAACAGGCTGGCCTGTTAGAGCTGTGATTCACATCTTCGCTCCTGAGACGTCTGCGTTTCGTGGCGTTTTCAGGCAGCAGCGGTCCCACAGCAATTCTGTGCCCCTTTGCTGAGGAGATGGTTTGTTGAAGCAGGCCTGTCATTTCCATTTTCGCTTTCTGCCATTTCACACCAGGATGTCTAGAGCTCCCTCGTCATTTTCCCTCAAACATTACCCAGTGAAGTTGTGATGCTGTAGTGTTTGGGAAACTTTCTTGAGCTAAAGCAGATCGTGGAGAAACTTCCCCAGTTTGCTTTTCCAAAACTGTGTGATTTCAGCCTCTGCATATGGGGTTTAGCGAGTAAAAGTTTCTTGGTCTATTTGGAGATGTTTTGCTTCCAGTCGGCTTGCCCTTGGTTTGGACCCTTCCCAGGCACTGTGGGAGGGTGTGAAGAGAGCAGAACGGGGTTCCCCAGTCCCCGCTCAGCTCCTGGTGTGTGGTGGCTGATAAATGAGACCTCCGTCCCCTCGCTGGTGACTGGCCTTCTCCTGTCCCCACACCTTCTTAGGTCCCTTCAAAATGACGTGCTCATTAAAAATACAGCCTTGTAGAGGGGAGGGGTGACAAAAAGGCAGTGTTGATTGTCCCTCTTCAGGGAAAGCTGCTATCATCCGTGTCTCCAGGGTTTTCTCCGTGCCCAGCAGCTTCAGAGTAGCAATTATCCTTTGCTTTTCTTACTTTCCTGACCTTTATTTAGCTATGGCTTTGTTTTGGTGCTCTTTGAGCCAGGTCCTCCTGGTCTGGACCTGAGGCTCTGTGTCTGCTCGTCATCACCCCCTCCCTCCCAGCTCACCCCAGCTTTGCTGTTTGGAGAAAGGGAAAGTGTGGAGATGGTGGTTTCTGGCCGATCGAGCAGCTTAGGGAGCCGGTTAGTGCCGCCTAGTAGCTGGCGGAGGGGCAGCCAGGCCCGGGGCGAGCCAGTTCACGTCCGGGAGCTGGAAGGTTCCAGGCTCCTTCGGAGGACGACGTCTTGATGGCCGGGCGCCACCACGTCGGGAAGTCAGGGCGGCCTTCCTGTGTTCCCCCAGAGAGCGTGAGCAGCGTGAGAGGGAGCAGCGCCTGGACGCCCTCCACGAGGGGAAGGAGAAGGCTCGGCTGCAGCGGGAGCGCCTGCAGCTCGAGCGCCAGCGGCAGCGGCTAGAGCGGGAGCGGCTGGAGCGGGAGCGGCTGGAGCGGGAGCGCGAGCGCGTGGAGCGGGAGCGCCGGAAGGAGCAGGAGCGCATCCAGCGCGAGCGCGAGGAGCTGCGGCACCAGCAGGAGCAGCTGCGCTACGAGCAGGAGCGGCGCTCGGTGCTCAGGAGGCCCTACGACGTGGGGCGGTAAGGCCCCCGCCCGGAGCGGGAGGAGGTGGTGCTTCCCCTGACGTGGAAGGGGCCACCCCCGCTCCCGTCCACCTGAGCGTAGGGAGTCGGAGGTGTTTCAGACAGAACCTGGGCCTCTGGACGCCTGGGCAGGGCTCCTTCCTGCCACCTCTGTGGCCAGTGCAGCGTTTTTTCCCCACCCAAGTTATTCTCCAGAGAATCTTGATTGTTGCCACTTGCTAAAGGGTTTGTGATGCTTTCGCCTAGGCCGTCCCGTTATTCGCACTGTGGTTCTTGGTGGAGCATGACCACTGTCTAGTGGGTAGGAGACAACCAAGCATGCGTTATGCCGCATTCACTGCCGTTTCTGTCAGGCTCGTGTGTCCTCCTAGAGGGAGAGGCACAGAGTTGGGTGCTGTGGGAAAGGAGATTGCCTTCCCACTCAGAAAGTAGGTTTATTGCTCTCCAGCTTCTCTGAGCGGCTTGATTGACGGCCACCCATCACCCCACCACCCGTGAGCCTTATTTTCTGGTAAAAATCAGGAAGAAGATAATTGGATACCGTCCCAAGTTGTATGTAGTTTGCCATCACCCGATCTAATTCCCTTCGCTTCTGCAAAAGCTCAGAGGGAGGTTCAGGTTAGCATAGCAGACGAGGAGGTGAGAATGTGGTGACTCGGAACCTCATTCCAGGAGAATCAAAGATTTCATTGCACTTGCATCTGAGTTCATGTGGGGATCAAGGTATTAACAGCCTTGTGACACAATTAGCTCACAGCAGTTCTTTTTTCAGGATTGTCAGATGAGAATGCCAGTATGCCTTTTGGCAGTTTGGGGGATTTTAATTTATCAAATCAAAGCAATAATGATTGAATGTTTAGAGATTAGCCCTGCGGGACATTTTAAATGGTACTGGGTCTGGAGAGAGAGCTCCCCTCCCCACTTCTGCCCTCTTTCTTTTTCCCCTCATTCTCTTTCATAAATGAAATTTGCATCCTTTTTAAAATAAAAAACAGGCGAGATGACGCCTATTGGCCAGAGGGAAAGCGCATGGCCATGGAGGACAGATACCGCCCAGACTTCCCTCGGCCCGATCACCGTTTCCACGACTTTGACCACCGTGACCGGGGCCAGTACCAGGAGCACGTGGCCGACAGGTCAGTGCCCCGCCCCACTCCTACAGCAGTGATAGGTCTCCGTCTGTTTCTTAATGTCTGGTGCACTCGTGAGGTTCCTAGTGGGTGCCTTTGACCGTCACACGTGGGATTTAGAAACAGACCTTGAGCAGGACGTTGGGATCGGTGGTCATGTACGACATCCTGGCTTTGTCTAGGGGGAAGGCACCTCGGAGCACGTTTCATGCACTGTCCTCTTAGGACAGACGGGCCCTGGGAAGGACCTGAACCTCGGCTTCCCACATGCTCATCTCTCTTGGGGGTGGCCCAGGGCTCTGGGCTTCACAGCTCCCTGGGGGTTCTCTACGGCCACACTTCCTCCCTGTCCCTCCCACCAGCACGAGCTGCTCTGGAGCGTGGGGCTTTGAGGAGGGTGTGGCCTGGCCTCCTTGTTCACACAGATGAGAAAGCAGTTTAGAGAAAGGCCGTGACCCGCCTGAGCCATCTGCAGGGGTCACTGACTGGCATGGGGTCGTGCCAGCCCACGTGAAGAGAGCTGACTGTGGAACGTGGCAGAGGTCCTGTTAGACCTGCTTTGTGTTTCGAGGGTCTGGGTGGGTTATTTTTTTTGCCAGTGCCTTTTTAATGAAGATTATATCTCGTTTCTTAGAAAAGCAGCCCTTGATTTTTCCAGTTTAAGAATTCTCTCTTTAGGTTTCTCATCGTGCTCCCCTGAGCTGCATATCCTTGAGCCATTTCACCACTCATTAGCTCTGGGAAGGAAGAGTGGGGAAAGACAGGCTGAGAAGCCACTCCTTTAATTAATTATGGCTGGAATTGGTTTCAGATGTGGCGTGAGTCACCTGTGTTGGGTCAGACCAGAGGTTAGGGACCCGCCGAGGCTTTCTTATTACCTGGCTTGTCATCAGGCCATAGATAAATTATAGGCATTAGCTTCATGGTGTGGGCTCTACTTCTGAGACCCCTCTAAGGGATTTTAGTTCAGTAAAACCTTCGTTCCCACCTTCTTAGGATCCCACTTCACTCCTACCCCCAGAGAAAGCTGCGAGGCAGTTTTTTTTCAGGCCAGTAAGTTACAGTTCTCATGTGGTAAAAGAGGATAAGTACTCCAGTTGGGGAACTCTTCTGTGTGGTTTGCAGCAGTGTTGTATAGAGCCATCAGCTGCCTTTGGAATGAGACATTTCTTTTTTGCAGGAGGGAAGGTTCAAGGTCAGTGATGGGAGAGCGAGATGGGCAGGTGAGTAAAAGCCAGATAGCAGGCCAGGGGTGCGCCTGCTTCTGTGGGGTGGGCGGGGCGTGGAGATGTCAGTTCTGGCCGGTGAGTAGATGTGCACGGAGTTGATTAGTGAGTCTGCATTTTTTATTTTATTTGTTTATTTTATTTTATTTTATTTTTTGTCTGCATTGGGTCTTCATTGCTGCGAAGTAGTGGGGACTACTCTTCATTGCGGTGCGCGGGCTTCTCATTGCGGTGGCTTCTCTTGTGGAGCATGGGCTCTGGGTGCACAGGCTTCAGTAGTTATGGTGCGTGGGCTCAGTAGCTGTGGCTCGCAGGCTCTAGAGCGCAGGCTCAGTAGTTGTGGCACATGGGCTTAGTTGCTCCACGGCATGTGGGATCTTCCCGGACCAGGGCTGGAACCCGTGTCCCCTGCATTAGCAGGCAGATTCTTAACCACTGCGCCACTAGGGAAGTCTCGAGTCTGCGTTTTTTAAATAGGTAGGGCTTGTTTCTCGTTTTATTCAGTAGAAACTAATTGAAGAGATACTTGGTTGCCTACTTGTTTGGAGTGCCTTCGAGTCTAGGCACTGTGGGATGCCCCAAATGGGGGCTTAGCGGCCTGGTAGGGGGTCATTTAGGTCATGTTTTGGGGCATTCCTCTGTGTTGGGTACTGGGATGGGTCCCCGTGTCTGATAGTCTGCAGGTTCCCTGTGAGAGGTGCCTAGGGTGTCAGTCAGAGAAGAGAGGAGGCCTCCACGAGAAAGGTGGGAGACGGCATCAGAATCATGGCTTTTTAAAATAGGGGTGCGGGTTTTGAGAGAGTGCTATAGTCTCTCTTGCTCCCCAGGTGTGCTGGCTTCCTGAGCACTGACTTGGTTGGCCAGGGGTACTAAGCCGTTCCTGCCTTCAGTACTTGCTTCCAGGCCTCCACAGTACTATGAGCAGAGAGGGCTCTGAGGGCGCTGGCCTGACCTAGGGGTGTGGGGAGGGCCCTCCTGTGTCCAGCAAGGAGCAGGTGCCCTGACTCTTCAGGGAAGGCGGGTCTGAGTGACTCTTCTCAGTGGTCCCTGAAGCATGGGGCTATCCACGCTCACGGGTGGGAGGGCCCGCCGCTGGCCCTTCGTGTGGCACCAGCGATGGAGCTTTAGGGGAGCTCGGGGTTCTCAAGGAGGGGGTCAGGAAGTGTCCGAAGGGGCCTGGGCAGGTCCTCATGGGTGGCTGGGGTGCTGAGCCACACCCCAGCACGCTGAGGCAGGGTCTGCAGGTTGCCGAGACCCAGGAGGTAGGCCTGCCGCGAGCTTGTCTGGGAGCCATGTGACTGGAGTCGCCTTGTCCCTCTTGTGCCTTCCAGCACTACTCAGACGACCGCCACGGCCACGGAGGACCACCAGAGCGCCATGGCCGCGACTCCCGAGACGGCTGGGGTGGCTACGGCTCCGACAAGAGGATGAGCGAGGGCCGGGGGCTGCCTCCTCCCCCCAGGTTAGCGTGCAGGCCACAGAGGGGCTGGGCATCACTGTCCTCGCCTGGTGACGGGTTGGCTTCTCTGAAAGTGAACTGGGCATGTGTACCTGTCAGGTCGCCTGGAACGGCCCCTCCTGGCCCTGTGTGGGCCCTGCCTGCTGAAGGCGGCAACCCTGAAGCCGTCTAAGGCTTGTCCCCATCAGTAGCAGAGAAGCTTTACCCCACCCCACCCCCGAAGTTGTCTTTAGGTGTTTGTAAGGCCGGTGTCACAGCTACCACAAGTTTCTGCTGCACCTCTAGGTGGGTTTTCGGGTGTTGATCAAAGACTGGAGTGCCAGTGTGACAGATGAGAGTGTTCCTTCCTGAGCGACCTGCTTAACACTGGGTCCTTTTATGTCTATCGTTTAGTCCTGTTTGCGCTAAATTTAAATGGGCGAGCTCCTGCCCTGACAGCAGGCTGCACTGTGCAGTGTCACCATGTGACTGGGGGGCTGTCACCTGAGACCACAGGCGTTGCACGCACCGGGGTGCACTCACCCTTGCAGACAGGTGTGGGGGGTCCGCTGGCTTCCTGGTCCTGGGCCTTGGAGCAGTGGTCACCGGTGGGCAGTGCCCTCGTCCTTCCACACCCAGCCTGGGGCTGGGAGGCTTTCCTGTAGGCCTCCAGGGGCTGCTGTAGGCCTCCAGTGGGTACCGTGTTTGGATTTTCATCTCCCAGGGCTTCTGTCTGAAACCGTTTTTAAACAGCTTTTTTGAGATATAATTCACATGCTGTGCAGTTCACTCATTTAAAGTGTGCAATTTGATGGCTTTCAGTTAATTCATAGAGTTGTGCATCCATCACCACAGTCCATTTCAGAGCATTTCCATCACCCCCAAAAGAAACCCCCATTAGCAGTCACTCCCCATCCCCCTGGCAACCACTAACCCACTTTCTGTCTCTGAATTTGCCTGTTCTGGATGTTTCACACAAGTTGGAATCACACACTGTGTTGTGTTGCCTTTTATGTCTGGCTTCTCTCGCTGAGCATCGTGTTCTCAAGGTGCATCCTTGTTGTAGCGAGTGTCAGTGCTTCATTCCTTTTCAAGGCTGATTAATATTCCAGTATGTGGATGGACCACGTTTTTATCCATTCATTAGTTGATGGACACTTCGGTGGTTTCCACTTCGGGGCTGTTACGGAATCATGCTGCTAAGAACATTGGTGTACGAGTTTTTGTGTAAATGCATGTTTACCAGTCTCTTGGTTAGATACCTCGGAGTGGAATCTCTGGGTCATACGGTCGCTCTGTGTTTAACCTTTTAAGGAACCACTACACTTTTCTCCAACGAGGCTGCACCATTTTACATTCCCACCAGCCCAGTGTGAGAATCCCTGTTTCTGCACATCTTCACCAACACTCGTCCTTGTCTTTTAGATAATAGCCGTTCTAATGAGGGTGAGGTGGTTGTGACGTTAGCTGTGCTGAACACCTACTCGTGTGCTTACTGGCTGAGTGTGTATCTTTGGGAAAGTGTCTGTTTCCATTCTTTGCCCACTTCTCTCAGAAACCCTTGACAGTGGGGCGCGAGCCCCGAGAGCCCCCATGTCACAGCCTCACCTTAGAGGCACAGTGGGACCATTGTGTATCTGCCTTTCGTTTTGGCAAGGGGTGGCCGTGACTGGGCGGAGCACAGCCAGAGGCTGGAGGAGCATCAGGAGCGCGCCTGGCCGGGTACAGTGGACGCGGGCACGGCGGGCCGAGAGCACTTGCGGTGGCAAGGTATGGGTTCACCCCTGCCTGCAGGTCGGGAGGGCCTCGTGGGGAGGGACAGCCACTGTCCCAGCATGCTCCAGAGGGCCAGCTTTTCCAGGGCTTCCAAGCACTTCCAAGAAGGGAGTGTTTGCACACTCTTTCTTCTCTTCCAGGTGGTGAGAGGGGCCTGTCTGGGCCCTCGGGGCCAGGGCATGTGGCAAGTCGGGGTGGAATATCGGGGTAAGAAGTACTGTCCGCGGATAAAATTGATTTGTTCCCACTTCTCACTTCCTCTCCCTTTTTGCATGCTTGATCCACTTTCGGGGTCGAATGCTTTGAGAACAAACCCCAAAGCAGCTCTTGGCAACTTATGCAGCTAACGCTCTTCCCCGGAATGCAACCCGTGGGTATGATTTTTCTCACCTGGAAAAAGCCAAGGGGCTCTAAAGGCCACAGAGCCCTATGCTGCAACATGACACAGTGAGAACACAGGTGCTTGCGGGGCCAAACGTGTGCCTTTGTTCCTAGGCGAGGCGGCTTTGCACACGGCGGGCACGCCCAGGCTCACGTGGTGCCCTCCGGAGGCCTCGAGGGTGGAGGAGTGGCCGGCCAGGACCGGGGCAGCAGAGGCCCGCCCCCCGCCCCCCACCCATACCCCCACTTCACCCGCCGCTACTAGAGCCCACCCACCCCGCGTGTCCTGGTAGGCAGATGTACTGTCGAGTCTCTTAGCCAGAGTTACCTTGAACTTGTGGAATCTTTTAAGAAACAAGCAAATCCTGCCACCGTGTTGTAGCTTAATACAATGTGAATCCACTTTTTTTTTCTTTTTTTTTAATAAATGTGTTCTTGTTCTGCCATTTGTAAGACAAGGTTTCTGTTAACGAGGCATTCCATTTTCCGTTAATAAAAGTTTATGGTTCGCAGCCGTGTGTGTGTCTCAGTGATGACAGAGCAGAGAGCAGTGTCAGCCCTCGGCGGCACCACTCTTGTTTAGGTAGCAGAGGCCAGCTCGTGTTCCTGAATTCTCAGCTCCCAGTGAAGTGGGGCCGCGCACCTCCCGTCTTACAGGTGAGGAAATGGCTGCAGGGTCAGATCACTTGCCCAGAGTCGGGGAGCTCGTAGGCGTGGCAGAGCTGGGATGGGAATTAGGAATTCTTCCCTGAGGGGAGGGGTGTGTGCATCGGGGGGCCCTGGGACCAGCACTTCACCTCTTCTGCTGGGGTGCCTGGGGGTGTCCAGCCAGCGGTGGTGTGCGGTTTGGGGGCCTGGCTGAGGGCTGGGGATGGGGCAGCCCCTGCCTGGCGTGAGCCCAGCTATATCCCGTCCACCCGTTTTTCTGGAAATGCACATTCATAGGTGAAATCTCGTTTGTGATGATAAGCAGCAGCAGTCTTCTTCACTAAAGACCCCTGTCTGGCCAGAGGGGCCATCTCTCTTCCTCTGGAAGGATCATTGCTGCCCACGCAGAGCTGGTGTCGGGGCAGGGACTGGGTGACTGCAGGCTTGTTGGGGCAGAAGAGGGGTCCAGCCCATCTCATGAATGAGGTGGCCTGGTGGCCGCAAGACTGACCTGGGGACCTGCGCAGGGCCTGCGGGCAAGAGGGACGCTGGTTTCCCGCGAATCTTAGCCCTGGGCCGGCGTGGTCTAGATCGGCGTGTGAAGAGTTAACCCATGTGCCGCCTGCTGGCAACCTGATTCCCTCCCTCCCCTCCGTAACTAGGACAGCCACCCCACAGGCCCCAGAACAATTGCCAGTTCTCCTGGAGTCCCCTGTGTTCCTGCTGGGGTGTTTAGTTTGAAAAGAGCAATCAGAAAACCCTGCCCAGCTTGCCGAGGAAGCCCGAGCATGAAAGGCAGGCCGGCGCTGGTCCTCGAGTCCTGTCTGCTTGAATTGCCCAAATAAACACCTCATGCGCTTCCTTCACCGCAGGGGCTTTTAGAGTCATTTTCCAATGACAGGTTGGCAGGACGACGTCTCCATGGTGCAGTCAGGGCCAGTGTGGCATGTTTTCTCCTGCATGGAGAGCTTCATCTCCCCACCCTGCAAGCTAGTCTAGAAATTGGGGTCCAGGTGTCCCAAGTTGGCCAAGAGAAGCCAGATTCGGCTTGGGGTCGAGGGTGAGACCGGTTGTCAGATTTTGTCACAAGATAGGAGCAAATCCTGAAGTGCAGAGCCAGGGTTTGACCAGGGCACTGCCGCCCAGCTGGCCCGAGGGGACCCCGGGAAGCGTGGAGAGTGCGGGCCAGTCCCACCGGACAGCCTGTGGGGAGAGACAAGCCGTTTCCTCATTAACTGGGCCTAACACCAGTTTTACATGGATACATAGGACAGCATTGATTGGCCAAGGCTGCCGTAACTCAGCGCTACAGACTGGGTGATATAAACAATGGAAATTTATCCTCTCCCAGTTCTGGAGGCTAGGAGTGCTTGATCAGGTGTCAGCAGGCTGGGGGGCGGGTGGCAGGGGGCGGAGGGTAGGGAGGGGGATCTGTTGCAGGTCCTCTCCCAGACTCTGGTGACCGCTGGCAGTCTTTGGCATCCCTTGACTTGTAAATCCATCACCCCGTCTCTACCTCCTTCACCCAGCCTTCTCTGTGTGTGTGTGTGTGTGTCTGCATCTGAATTTCAGACTGGATTTAGGGCCCACCCTACTAACCTCATTTGAACTTGATTACCTCTACAGGCCTTGTCTTCAAATACAGTCACATCCCAAGGTCCTGGGGGCCAGGACCTCAACATGTGAATTTGGAGGGGGACACAGTTTACAGTTTTCATACATACAGATTTTTCAGGAATGCAAGTTCTGGATAAATTGAGGGAAAACGGCTTGTCGTTTAGTCCAGAACCTTACCAAGAGTTGTTCACCGTTTCTGTGAACAGACCTGCGGGGTCTAAACACCTCCCCTGCTGCTTCTGTCCGAGATGAGCCGTCTGAATAGACCCATGCGTCTGAGCCCTTCATCTTGTACGTGGTATAACCGGGGCTTGTGCCCCAGCGTTGACAGGCTAAATTAGCACTTATCAGACATTACTTTCTTTTCATTTCTTCTGCTTGTATCTGATAGAGCATCATATGGTTGGGTTGCTGGTTGTTTTTGTTTTTGTTTTTTTAACTGTGTGTCATTAGGTTATATTAGCTCAGATTTTTATTTCAGGAGAGAAAAGGGAGGTGGAAGAAAAGACTTGTTATAAAAAGTATCTGCTAATGGACACGGGTGGTTTCCACCTTTTGGCTCCTATGAATCATGCTGCTGTAAAGACAAGTGTGCCTGTAGGTCTTTCAACAGCTGTTTTCTATTCTCCTGGGTGTATACTTGGGAGTGAAATTCCTGGCTTATATGGTAATTCTACGTTTAACTTTTGAGGAACCACCAGGCTGTT
Source organism: Balaenoptera musculus (assembly GCF_009873245.2). Classification (NCBI taxonomy): domain Eukaryota; kingdom Metazoa; phylum Chordata; class Mammalia; order Artiodactyla; family Balaenopteridae; genus Balaenoptera; species Balaenoptera musculus. The sequence continues at coordinate 167,053,012 of NC_045787.1, forward strand.
TTGCACAGCGGCTGCCCCATCTTACATTCCCACCAGCCCTGCACGAGGGTTCCAAGTGTCTCTACATCTTCACCAACACTTGTTTTCTGGGTGTGTTTGTTTTTTTAAATAATAGCCATCCTAATGGGTGTGTAGTAGTATGGATAAACAAATTGTGGTCCAACCATACAGTGGAATATTAGCCTTCAAAAGGAAGGAGATTCTGACACCTGCTACAACAGGGATGAACCTTGACATGGTGCCTAGTGAGAGAAACCAGAAACAAGGACAAATACTGTCTGATTCCATTCATAGGAGGTCCCTAGAGGAGTCACATCCATAGAGACAGCAGGTGGATGGTGAGGGCTGGGGGAGGGGATGGGGAGTCAGTGTTCAATGGGGCAGAGTTTCAGTTTGGGGAGATGAGAAAGTTCTGGAGGTGGATGGTGGGGATGGTTGCAGGACAATGTGAATGTGCTTAATGCCACTGAACTGTGCACTTAAAAATGGTTAAGATAAATTTTCTAAAAAATGTTATTGAAGTATATATAGTTGACTTACAATACCGTGTTGATTTCTGCTGTACAGCAAAGTGATTCAGTTATACATATATATATTCCTTTTCATATTCTTTTCCATTATGGTTCATCACAGGATATTGAGTATAGTCTCTGTACTATATACAGTAGGACCTTGTTGTTTATCCATCCTATATATAATAGTTTCCATCTGCTAACCCCAACTCCCAACCCACCCCTCCTCCCCTTGGCAACCACAAGTCTGTTCTCTATGTCTGTGAGTCTGTTCCTGTTTCGCAGATAGGTTCAGTTGTGGCATATTTTAGATTCCACATATAAGTGATATCATATATTTGTCTTTCTTTTTCTGACTTACTTAGTGTGATAGTCTCTAGGTCCATCCATGTTGTTGCTGCAGATGGCATTATTTCATTCTTTTTTATGGCTGAGTAATACTCCTTTGTGTATACATGTACCACGTCTTCTTTATCCATTCATCTGTCGATGGGCATTTAGGTAGTTTCCATGTCTTGGCTGTTGTGAATTGTGCTGCTGTGAACGAACATAGGGGTGCATGTATAAGATGGCAAATTTTTATGTGATGTGTATTTTGCCACAATTTTTAAAAATGTTTTAAAGGTTGAGGTGGGGGCTGTTAGGTGTCATAGGAGTGAGAGCCACTGGAGTAGCCTCGGGAGATGGCTTGGAATCCAACCTACCTGTCTGCCCATGGGGAGTTAGTAGTTCCTCCCTGCTTTGGCTTCCTTAACTGGAAATATGATAGTATTTACCATAGAGGGTCTTTGCAAAGATTAAATTAGCTGATATACATAAAAAAGCTCAGAATTGCTCCTGGCATACAGTAAGCGCTCAATACATGTTGACAGGTCCTGGGAGGCCTGCAGGAAGAGGGCCGAGGGTGCTCTTGCTTTCTGCGAGAACTGTAAAATGTTTTGAGGCCTAGGGAGGAAGAGGTAAGAAACGATTGGCTCCAAAAACGCAAAGAGAAAACTGCAACATCAGAATGAATACCTTATCAAATGTCTCCACAGTTACAAAAAATGTGTCAGCTTCATCAACTGCTAAATTTTGTATTCATAAAGATTTCATTACATTTCAAAACAGCTCCTAGGTTAAATTTTCTCACTATGCAGGAATTCCCAAGCCTGCATGGTGATTGCCAGTCTCAAATTGCACACGTTAACTCTTAGTTAAATCGTTTCAAAGGCAAGGGTCTAAAAAGGACTTTCGAGTTTTTAAAAGTACAGCCACAAAGTTGTCAGTTCGTGGGGATGTGGTGCTTTTTAACTGGTTTGCAGGTTGAGGGGCGGGGTCTCTACCGAGTTCTCCCAGTGCTGCCCCACCCCCATCCTCCAGAGGTTAGACCATCCCTACTTCGGTCACACGGTTCACAGGATGTGAACGGTGGGTTCGCATCTTAGCTCTTCTTCCTTCATTAGCTGTGTGTCCTTGGGAAAGTGACTTACCCCCTCTGAGCCCTCAGAGTTCTCATTTCTCAGCTGGGCATGATGCCTCCGCCCCAGGCAGATTTGATGGGTGACCATGTCAGGTCCAGCCTTGTGAGCTGGAGGCCTCATTGGGGCAGTGGGATGCCAGTTTCTCAGGAACGGTGATCTCCTCTCCCCAGAGTACTGCACTGATTTTAGGGTTTGAGAGTTTCACACAATACCTGCAAGAGAATTGGGTGTGTGTTTCCTCTGGCTGCCATAACAAATTCACACAAACTTCTTATCTCACAGTTCTGGAGGCCAGGAGTCCTCCAATTCAAGGTGTCTGCAGGGCTGGTTCCTTACGGAGGCTCTAGGCGAGCAATCTGATTCCCTGCCTTTTCCAGCTTCTTGAAGCTGCCCACATTCCTTGCCTCCTGGCCCCTTCCTCCATCTTCAGGACGAAGAGCGCATCTTTCTCATCCCTTTTCCAGAGTCACATCTCCCTCTGACTGTTAGGGAGCTGTTGGCCGAAACCACCCACCTTGGCTAGACCCACTTGCCCCAACTGTCTCACAACAGGGGGTCCACATAAGGAACATGGTGCCGCCTCTGAAAACTGGGAGAATTCGGGAGGGGCCGAAAGGATGGAGGAGACGCCAGCCCATAATATACCCTACCAACCACCCAGAATCCTTCTCGCTGGAATCCATCTTGGCTGAGAGATGCACGCGCCACCAGGAAGGACCATGAGTCGGACCAAATATGGGCCAAGCAAGATGATTGGCCAGAGACAACACGGGAACTAACCTCATTACCATAAAACCTGAGACTGGGAGCCACGTGGCAGAGCAGTTCTCCCGCGTTCCCTTACCCTGCTGCTCTCCACCCAGGTGCCCCTTCCCAATAAAGTCTTTTGCTTTGTCAGCATGTGTGCATCTCCTCGGACGATTCATTTCTGAGTTAGACAAGAGCCCACTCTCGGGCCCTGGAAGGAGTCCCCCTTCCTGCAACATGACCACAGTTGGGAAAGTTTCTTGGATGAGAACATTTTTGGGGAGAGGGGGCGTTATATTGCCTAGCCCACTGGAGTGTGACCGAGTCTGCGTTGGGTCACAGGTGTGACTACTGGCCAAGGAAGTGAGACATCGGTTACCTGTGGCCACAGAGACATCGCACAGCAATGGAAACCCCAGACACGCCCAGTCGCAGCTTCTCTGGGAAGCAGAGTCCATTCCTGGGAAGGCCAAGCAGAGATGCAGGCTCAGAGCCCGAGAGAACCTGAGCCTCCCCACAGGTCCCTTCTTCTTGGCCACCCCAGGACGCAGGGAGCCCCAGACCGAGGTCACATGTTGGTAAAGTGACAATTGCTTTGAGCAGCAATGAGCAAGCTGGACTCGGAGATCCCGGTCTACGTTACTTTGCGTGTGCACCTAACCTTTAGAGTGGACCCCCAGGGTGACTTAATATGTCCCTGATACTGTCAGACCCATAACCAGGCTAGGTCACGGCCCCAGGGAAGGTTAAAGCAGTGCCAAGGCCCCCAAATCACTCCCAGAAAGGTGGGCACCCAGGAGGCTGCTGGGTTGTTACTGCACGTCCTCAAATCCACACCAGACGCAGCCGCCCCGTGTTTGCCTCTGGCGGCAAATATAGACACAGCAGAGACCACTTTGTACTACTGCACAAAGCACTGGGGGACCTGAGCTGCTTCCCCTTTCACAGAACTTCCAGGATGATGAGTGAACCAGGGTCCAGTGAGTTCAGCACAAGGTGGTGTGAGTGTGGCCATGGCTGACGGCTCTTTCTCATCTTGCAAGTTGGGGCTCAGATCCTACCTCCTCCTCCAGGAGGTCCCCCCGACCACTCCCCTCCTACCTCATCATTGTCACACCAGTCTGTCCTCATAGCATATTGTCCACACCCTCCCCTGGAATGTACGCGTCACTGGGGCAGGCATTCATTCTCCCTCGTTCTCAGCTGTCTCCAGTGCCTGGAGTTTCAAAACATAGATTTTATTGTTACACAGGTGTAGTGAGGACAATGTAATGTACGCGTCACTGGGGCAGGAATGTACGCGTCACTGGGGCAGGCATTCTTTCTCCCTCATTCTCAGCTGTCTCTCCAGTGCCTGGAGTTTCAAAACATAGATTTTATGGTTGCACAGGTGTAGTGAGGACAACAGATCAAGAGATGACTGCTACGGAAAACTTTTTTTTTGGTTACATTCCCCAAGAGGAGGCGGAGGGCAATCCATGCCAGGCAGGGCCACACAGAGAAGCACCAGAGTGAGTCAGAGGGAGGGGAAGATGTAGACCAGAGCCTTTAAAAATATATTTATTTATTTATTTATTTATTTGGCTGCACCAGGTCTTAGTTGCAGCACGTGGGATCTTTTTAGTTACGGCATGTGGGCTCTTACTTGCAGCATGCGGGATCTAGTTCCCTGACCAGGGATCAAACCCAGGCCCCCTGCATTGGGAGAGCGGAGTCTTAACCACTGGACCACCAGGGAAGTCCCTGGACCAGGGCCTTTATTGTGGTTTCCATGGGAAGGAACAGGTGACGTGGGGATAAGCAGGCTTGGGATTGGGGCACCCCCAAGTGTGGGAGGGGGGGAGTTGGGGTGTGAGCTCTGGATTGGCTGGTTTGCATGTGAAAGGCACTCTAGGGGGACTTGTTTGCTGTCTCTGGGAATTAGCTGGCCCTGGGGGGGGGCTGTCCCTCCAGGGTGAGTGAGGCCCCAGATGTCAAAGCATCAAAAACCAGAAAATAAAGACATGGTTAATACACCTGGAATGTGGTAGACACATAGTAAATGCTTATCGAATCTACGGAAAGGAGAAAGAGAGAAAGAACACAAAAATTCTGTATCTTCAAGTTTTCAGAACATTTTATTCCTTGTCTGGCCTATTGGGTCTTACGGGGCCTGGCAGAAAATTCCCCTAGTTTAGAATGTCTGACGAGGACACCAAATCTTGTAGTGTCTTCAGTAAACACCAGGTGGCAGACGATCCCTGCTGAGATTGAGAGGAAGCACCGCAAAAGTTGGGACGTGTGCAGTAGTAAGGCTGCTGTTCCTGAGGAAGGACCAAGGAACACCTATAGCAAGAGTTACCTGGGGGTGGAGGGAGGTGCTTGTTTATTTATTTTTAATTAAAAAAAAATTTTTTGGCCGTGCCACGCAGCTTGCAGGATCTTAGTTCCCTGACCAGGGATTGAACCTGGGCCCTGGCAGTGAAAGCGCTGAGTCCTAACCACTGGACCACCAGGGAATTCCCCAGGAGGTCCTTGTTTAAAATGCAGGTTCCCAGGCCCCAACTCTGATCTACTGATCTGATTCAGGCCCTCCCTCCAGTCACTCCTGGGATGCTGGCGAGAAGAGGTTTCCAGGGGATCTTCACCGCGGCCCTGTCGGGGAGGCCCCCGTGCGGGCCAGGTGACTTATGTGAGACCAAGCCAGACCGGAGAATAAATAATCCCAGTTCAGCCCTTCGCCACCTGGATGACCTTGAGCCAGTTACCTTGAACACCTGAGTTTTCTCATTGTAAAATGGGCAGGGGTATTTCTGAGGACACAAGGAGATGATGCATTTAAAGCGCTTTGCGGGACTTCCCTCGTGGTCCAGTGGTTAAGACTCCGCGCTTCCACTGCAGGGGGCATGGGTTCGATCCCTGATAAGGGAACTAAGACCCCCCCACACGCTGTGGGACATGGCCAACAAACAAATAAATAAATAAGTAAAATTTAAAGTGCTTTGCACAGTACCCAGCATCTAGTGGGTGCTTAGCCAACGATTGTGGTTGCATTTCATCCTCCTAGAAGAGCCAGGTCTAAACTGGGGCCTTCCGCCTCCTTGCAGACTTGGGGAAGGGGTCGGATCGGCACCCCATTCCCACCACAGCTGTGATCTATAATGTTGCATTAACAGTTTTTCAAACAAGAGGCCTGTTTGGGCCTCTGCAAAGCTGCACGCTGCGGGGTTAAGTGCCAGCAGCCACTGATGGTGCCTCGCAGCTGCTTCCAATCCCGCAGTCAGACCCACCTCGTGCCAACCAGCCGTGAAACCGCCGGGCTCCCCACATACTCAGCCACAGAAACCTCACGTTGGGCCCCCGTGGGGAGGCTCGTAAAACGCACTGAAGCTTCCTCCGCCTGGATGCTGCCAGCCATGGTGGACCAAATATTTACAGACTCGGCTGAAATGAGACCCAGCGGGGCAGGTTTCACAGGTGGCCCAGAAAAAGTCCCCTCACCCCCTGTTCTTGGGAAAACAGGGCACAGAGTGACAAGCAGCCCATTAGGCCAAGGCCCACACCCCCAGCAAGGCAAGATGGGAGAGCTGGGCTCACGAGAGCTTATCTGTTTAGAGCCAAAGGCATTTCCTGTGTGTCAGGTTCTGTGCCAGGGACGCAGCAGTGACCATGACTGAGACAGATCTGCTCTTTGGAGCCCAAGGGAGGGTTTCAAGCAGGAGGTGGAGTGAGCCTGGCTTCCTGAAGGAGGTGACTGGAAGGGCATTCCAGGAGAGGGAACAGAATGTGCAGGAGCCCACAGGAAAGAATAGGTGCAGCACCTTGGAGAAACTCAGCAAGCAGGAATGTGGGTGACTTGGGGTCAGAGTGATCTCCGAAGTCCTGGGCAGGTCAGGGATCAGGCCACCAGCCCACAGGCCATGGCATGTTTCAGCAGGGTTCAAGGGTGTCCGTCACTGTCTCTCCCTGGGCCCTTCCTTGCTTGGGGGTCCAAATATTCACTGGCCCTGCCCCCACCCCCCATGCAACCAGCACTTTCTGCCTCTGGGGAGCCAGCAGCCGCCAGCCCTGTGGAAGGTGGGCTCATGGCCAGGTTATCTGGACAAAGATAACAGCAGGGGAACCCCGTGCAGCCTGCAGGCATGGGGTCCCCTCCCCAAGGACCAGAATATAGGAAGTAGGAGCAGGCCGGCTACAAAGCTGATGAAGTTGTTCATCACTCTCCACCTGGACTGAGTCATGGATGGCAGGAAGTGCCAAGATGCCATGGGGGGACAGGGCACGGGGGATGTGGCTAATCGGGGGGTAGCTCAGTTATAGATGAAGAGGTGGGGGGAAGAGTGGGAGAGAGAGGGAGACAAAGAGATGGAGAGATACAAAAGAAACAGAACTGTAGAGAGACAGAAAGAGACAGACACAGAAGGAAAAAGAGGCAGCAACGCACAGAGAAGAGAGACAGAGAGTGAAACACAGAGAAATAGAGACACACAGACGCAGAGAGAGACAAAGCTGACACCGATGGATACCACGGGACCCAGAGACCCGCAGAGATGTTGAGCCGCAGGGGCTGCTGTGCCCCCTGTGCCCACCGGGTGGCGCCAGAGAGCTACACGCTGCACCGCAGCCGTCCCTGCCTGGCCCTTCCTGCAGCCCGAGTTCCTTTCTCTCTGCCTGTGGTTCCTCTATTGCTCCACTGCTGCCTTAGCGGGAGGCCCGGGACCCCAGAGTGGGGACGGAGGTGGAGGCTGGAGTAGGGGCTTCCGCAGGGATCGAGGGTGTCCAGAGCCCCCATAAACTGGCCACCCCCCGCCAAGGCTCTGTGCATGTCTCCTGTGCGTATCTGTGCTTGTCTTGGAGTGTGTTTGCATTGGTCTGTGTGTGTGTGTGTGTGTGTGTGTGTGTGTGTGTCTTGGGGTGTGCATCTAGCCGGTCTCTGTGTGTGTCTTGTTTTGTCTCAAGGTGTGTGTGGTGTTTGTGTGTGTGTGTGAGGGGCTGTGGGCGTCTCTGTGTGTCTGGTATCTCCATGCCCCCAGAAACCTGACACTCTCTTCTCCTCTCACCTTCCCTGGCAGCTCTGCACGGAGTCACCCAAGAAATTTGAGAACCAAAACATTTATGGAGACTTAATGGTGTCCAGAGTCTCTCCTGGGAAGCCAGAGGAAGTGCTCGCTGGAGCGACAAGGATGGGTGTTCATGGAGCTGACTGAGCAAGATTTAGGTTCTGCTAAACCCAAGCACCTACTTTGTGCTGCTTTCGTGCTGTGGACTCAGTTTCCTCATCTGCGAAATGGGCCTGAAATTAATACCAGCCTCATAGCATTGCTGTGAAGTGATTAAGTGAGTTGAGGTTTGTAAAGCTCTTCAAACACTGCCTGGCACACAGCCTAAGGACCTAGTAAGTATCAGAAATCATCTCTTTTGATCCTTTTAACTACAAACACATCCATTAACCCACGGGTCAGTGGGAGCCCCTGAGAACTTTCCACTCACCACTAGGGATCTGAGGGTTGTCTTAAAGACCCAAATAAGTGGATACTCAGATATCTGCCTGCACACAAACTTCCCTTTTGGTCTAGTCCACTGGTTCTCAAACTTCACTGTACAGAAAAATGAGAAGATTAGATCATGATGGGTATATAAATCAAAGCCAGTTGCTGTCCCAAACACCAGGGACTCAGCAGTGAACAAAACAGACAAGGATGCCTGCCTTAGCAGACTTTCTGTTCTAGTGGGGAAAACATAATAAATGAAGTTCATTTGTCACTCAACAATGGTGAGTCATGATAATTAGTTACTATCCATCAATTTGCTTTCGATAATTTTGCCATCTTGCCTTCCAGAAAGATAGTACTAACTTACACAGTAACAGAGATGAATGTCAATTGCCTTGTAGCCTCACAGAATCTAATATGATCAGATATCTTTTTTGACTATTATAGTGAGAATTCTAGAGTGGTTAAACACTTTTTCATGTAAGTCTTCATCTTTTTTTTTGTTTTTGTTTTTTACAATTTCCCATCTATGTCTTTTGTGTGTTCAAAGTGGCATCCATGTTCTTTGCATGTCTCTATTCTTATTTATTTCTCACAACTCTTTATATATGAAGGATGCCACTTTAAAAATGTTACTGGCAAATAGCCTTTGTTTCTAATAGAGCTAAACTGGAATAACACAATTTATCAACAGGGACCACCGTGAATCCTCACTTGTCAGACATCCTAGCAATGAATTCCTTACGAAAACCCAGTGGAGGGGGACAGATGGGTCCAAGAAATAGTAGCTAGGAACAGAGCATTTTGACCTGAGACAAAGCCTTTCTCAGCTCCTTAGCTGAGAAAATGTATCCATCTTCTGAACTGGATTCAGCACTGTCAGGGACATTTATTTTTCTTTTTTTTTTTTTGGCCGCACACTGCGGCATGTGGAACTTCCCTGACCAGGGATCAAACCCGTGCCCCCTGCACTGGAAGCACGGAGTCTTAACCACTGGACCACCAGGGAAGTCCTGTTAGGGACATTTCTAACATATAAATTAGATTATGCCACTCCCTTGCTTCAAACACTCCCATGGCTCCTCATTGCCTTTAGACGGAAATCCAATCTCCTCTCCACACCCTTCCCAAAGCCACCCCCAAGCACCACATTTTCCTTTTTGCACCACCTCCAGATAGAGAGGCACCCCGAGCCTTTCCATTCACTCACTCCTGCCATGTTCCAGGGGCTCTACCTTCAGGTGTGGCTTTGGGAAAGTGATTTCCCTCTCCAAGACTCAGTGTTGTCATCTGAGAAATGGGATAACAAGTACAGACCTCATAGGATTGGTGGCAGGGACCCATGGGATAACTATTTGTAAAGCTTGATGGGATGTCCATTCGCTTTTTCCAAAGCCTTTTCAGATTCTCCCTGGGAGGTGGGGGACCTTGGCAAACAGATGCTCCTGGGACTCACTTTCTTGATCTTAAAAGGAGGATATAAAGTTAGTACTATCACTGGTCTAGGGAGAGCAAACTCACTCAAGGAGTGAGTTGGACCTAGGGTTATAGGGAATTCACATCCCTATCATGGAGGGTCCACAGATGCCACTAGGATTGGGGGCCCAATGGAGCGTCTTTTTTAAAAAAATTTTTTATTGATGTATAGTTGATTTACAATGTTGTGTTAATTTCTGCTGTACAGCAAAGTGACTCACTTATACGCATATATACATTCTTCTTTATATTCTTTTCCATTATGGTTTATCCCAGGATATTGAACATAGTTCCCTGTGCTATACAGTAGGACCTTGTTGTTTATCCATTCTATATATAATAGTTTGCATCTGTTAACCCTAAACTCCCAATCCATCCCTCCCCCATCCCCCCACCCCCTTGCCAACCACAAGTCTGTTCCCTATGTCTGTGAGTCGGTTTCTGTTTCGTAGGCAGGTTCATTTGTGGCATATTTTAGATTCCACATACAAGTGATGTCATATGGTATTTGTCTTTCTCTGTCTGACTTACTTCACTTAGTATGATAATTTCTGGTTGCATCCATGTTGCTGCAAATGGCATTATTTCATTCTTTTTTTTTTTTTTTAATGGCTGAGTAGTATTGCGCTGTATCCAGTGGAGCTCCTTATATGGAAAAACTCATTCACAAGTTCTTCTTGTAAACATTATGTGGGTCCCCAGCCCCAGAAAAAAAAACAAAAACCAAAAACACATTCAGCCCCTGGGCTTCCGGTTTGAGAGACCTCTGATCCAAGGGGACAAGTCTAGGTAAGGAAGCCTGTGTCTCAAGAGGCTATTTGTGATTCGAGAATTTGGCAATGCCAAGTTCAGTGGGTATGTCACAGATAGGGGCAAGTTAGCAGAGCGCCGCCCCTCCCTTCCTATCTGCCTGCAGTATTAGTGGGACGCAGGCCCACATCCACACATATGCCTTCTGCCTCTGACGCTCCATGCATTCTTTTCCCTGCAAGACAGCCAGAAGTGACGTGTTGAATGCCATTCAGGACCCCTGCTCTAGGATTCTTTTTTTTTTTTTTGGCCATGCTGCATGGCTTGGGGGATCTTAGTTCCCTAATCAGGGATCGAACCTGGGCCCCGACAGTAAAGGTGCCGAGTCCTAACCACTGGACCACCAGAGAATTCCCTCTAGGATTCTAAAATGTTCGGGAGGAGGGGAGACTGTTTTGAGGATCTAGAATGCCGGGCACTCCAAGATTCTGGGAGTCCACGATTTTGGAGATCCCACGATTCTGAGCCTCCCAGGTTCCAGAACTCAGGGATTCACCGAGCTTGTCACTGCCCGCTTGGGTCTTCCATAATCGCCCGTGACAGATAATACAGTGTCTCAAGGCAGAAACCATGATCCCTCTAATCCAGCGACCCAGGCAGAGGGCCTGCCGCCCGGAGCCACCTGGCTTTTCCTAACGGCTTAATGAGAAAGTCAGGATTAATTGGAACTGGCACCCAGCACTCACAGGGCTCAGCGTGGCTGGCTTGGCCTCCATATGTTAAAGCCGAGCGTCTCTGGGTCTTGCTCTGACCTGTTCTAAACACCAGCAGGTGTGTTGCCTGAAACCTGGAGCTTAGCCTGACAAGGGAGGTGGCTGGGACCGTGGTGACCCAGTGCCACAGGTAGAGCCAGCCCGCCCACTCTCCCTGAGACAGTGTACACCAGCCTGGGCCCTCATTCTGTCCCTCCTCTGGGCCTCAGTTTCCCTCCTTTGTTCAGTGAGATCAGCCTCAGGTTTCCTTGTGGATTACATGTAAATTGCTCAGCGTGTGTGTTGTACTGTAATCCATCCTTGGGCACCTGGGTAGAGTCCCAGAAGGGCTATAGCGACTTCTCATTTCAATAGCTATTATCAGAGAGATTACGCCATTTCACACTCCAAACCCCAATGCATAATATTGCTCTCTTCCCCAAACCCCAGCAACATGGTGAATTATCAAACTTTTTCATCCTTAGCAACCTGATAGATTTTTAAAAAGTATTTCATGATAGTTTTATTTTATATTGACCTTACCATGAGTGAGAATGAACTCCCTTTCATATGCTTGGAAGACATTTGTATTTCCTTTTCAGAAACTGTTTATGTCCTTTGCCTCTTTTTCTATTGAATTGTTGGCCTTTATTGATACCTGGAAGATTTTTACATATTAAGGAAATCAGTCTTTTGTCTATCATGTCTTGGAAAAGTTTTCCTTTGTCGATTGACCTTCTAGTATTTGTGTGTGTTTGTGTATGTGTGTCTATAGGAATTTTACATTTGTATGTAGTCAGTTATTAATCTTTTTTTAAAAATACATTTATTTATTTATTTATTTTTGGCTGCGTTGGGTCTTCGTTGCTGTGCGCGGGCTTTCTCTGGTTGCGGCGAGCGGGGGCGACTCTTCATTACGGTGCACAGGCTTCTCATTGTGGTGGCTTCTCTTGTTGCGAAGCACAGGCTCTAGGCGCACGGGCTTCAGTAGTTGTGGCACGCGGGCTCAGTAGTTGTGGTGCACGGGCTTTGTTGCTCCACAGCATGTGGGATCTTCCTGGACCAGGGCTCAAACCCGTGTCCCCTGCATTGGCATGCATATTCTTAACCACTGCGCCACCAGGGATGTCCTGTAGTCAGTTATTAATCTTTTTCAAAAAAATTTATTTATTTTATTTATTTATTTTTGGCTGTGTTGGGTCTTCGTTGCTGCGCGTGGGCTTTCTCTAGTTGTGGCGAGCGGGTGCTGCTCTTCATTGTGGTGCGCGGGCTTCTCATTGCCATGACTTCTCTTGTTGCAGAGCACAGGCTCTAGGCGCACGGGCTTCAGTAGTCGTGGCTTGCAGGCTCTAGAGCTCAGGCTTAGTAGTTGTGGTGCACGGGCTTAGTTGCTCCATGGCATGTGGGATCTTCCTGGACCAGGGCTCGAACCTGTGTCCCCTGCATTGGCAGGCAGATTCTTAACTACTGCGCCACCAGGGAAGTCCTGTAGTCAGTTATTAATCTTTTAAATCATTAAAGGTGTCATGTCATGCTTCAACACACTGGGATTATTATTATTTTTAACTTCCACATTTTCTTCTAGTAGTTTAATAGTTTCTCTCTCTCTCTCTTTTTTTCTTTTTGCTTGGTTGGTGGGTGATCCATCTGAAATTAATTTTGCTCTTAGCTACCTTTAAAATCTCCATCTGAAATCTGATGGTTGTCTAAGAAGCTGTGTAGTTAAGTGGACAATAGCATGATGACTGAAACCAGGTGGCTAGGCTTCAAGTCCTGGCTCTGCCATTTTTCACTGTGTATCCTCAGGGAAGTCACTCTCTCTGAGCCTCACTTTACTCATCTGTAAAATGGGAGATAATAGTGTCATGTGAGAATTAAGGGAAGCTTTTATTTTTATTTTTTTTAAATCATGTACCTAGAAGGCCATCTGTCACTTAGCCCGTGGTTTTTTTTTTTTCTGTTTGCTATTTTTGTTTTTATTTGCTTTTCAATTGCACTTGACTCTCAGCGTAGCCAATTAGCCAGCGACTATGCTTCAGGAACATTTCTAAGCGCTTATGTGCAGTAATTTATTCCTCATAACAACCCCATTGGACAGATGGTGATATCGAGGCCCAGGGAGGTGAAGTTCCTTCCTGAGGAACTTCCAAGGGTCAGGGTCGGGATTAGAGCCCTCGATCTGCCCACTGTCCTGTTCTGGCCTCAGCCTCCCTCCCCCAGTCTTGGCCACTGCTGGAGGAGGAGTTCCCACTGGGCTCCATCGTAACTAGCTTCTAAGTACAGACTGAATCTCTGAGGTCAAGTCAACATTCTGGATACCCAGAACTGGTCAGTCCTGTCCTGGTAGGTATGGCTGTGGAGAAGGGCAGGCAGCAGTCAAGGAAGGCTTTCAGGAAGAGGGTGCTTAGATAAGTAAGACTGGAGAGGCTGGCGGGGCCTGAGAAAGGGGTTGCAGGGGTGGGGGGAGGACAGCATGGAAGCCTCCCCTGACTGTCACTGGCCACAAGCTTTGACTCTTGCTTCTCCCCACTAGGCACACAGTGAACTATATAGTTGGTGATCATGGGCAGGTACCTCCTTGGTGGGAGTGTTGAACTTCTACTCACCTGTCAAAGCCCCAGGGCTCCAATGCCTACTCATCTGGAAAGCCATCTCCCCCCCTACTGGCCTTTCCTAGCCTGGGGTCTCTCCTACTACTCAAACCCTGACCACATAGTACTGGGAATGTCTGTGTCCAGCTCTGGGTCCTTCACCCTCAACTGGGTGACCCTTGAGGGCAGGGCCCTAGGTTGGGATTTCTCTGGTGCCCAGCATTGCCCAGCCCAGCCCGGACACAGAATAAGTACTGGTTGAATATGTCTTGAAGGAAATAAGGGAGTAAATGAGAGTCAAATATGTGAGTGACAAATACAAACCTCAGACACGTCCCTCCAGGGCTCCCACCTCCCTCGGGATAAAAGCCCAAGTCCTCCCCGTGGCCCACAAGGTCCTGCATGACCTGCCCCATCCCCTCCCTGACCCCCCTCCTCCCTGTCTCCCCCTCGCTCGCTCTGCTCCAGCCACACAGGCCTCCTCGCTGTTCCTCCAACAGGCAGGCTCCGTCCTGCCCCAGGACCTTTGCACAGGCTGTTCCCATCTCAGCCTGCAGTAAGTACTCTTGATCATGACTCTTTGTGTGGTTGGCTCATTCCTCCTTCAGATCTCCATTCAAATGCCACCTCCACAGAGAGGCCTCCCTTGACCTTGATCCCTAAAATAGCCGGCCAGTCTCGAGCTCTCTTCCTCTTCTGGTCCCTCCCTGGCACTTCCCACGATCGGATGCACTGTGCATTTACATATTTATCTTTATGATGCGGCTCCTTTTCGTGCGTTTCGTCCCGGGTCACCCGGGGCGCCTCCATCCGCCTGGCTCGCAGTAGGCACTTAATACAGGTCGACGTAAACTAAGGGGCGTCTGCGGGTGGGGGCTAGGGGCCCGCGGGTCCACCCGCCGCGCCCCGCCCTCGTGGGGCCTCCAGTTTGCGAGCTGGGCGTGCCCGGGCAGGCTGGGCGCGGGCGCGGGCGCGGCGGGAGCGGGCGGCCGGGCCGGTTGGGCGGGTGCGGAGGGCGCGCGGGGCCCGGGCCGGGTCCGAGGGCCCGGGCCGGGTCCGAGTGTCCGGCGGGGGCCATGGAGGGGCTGCGGCGGGGCCTGTCGCGCTGGAAGCGCTACCACATCCAGGTGCACCTAGCGGACGAGGCGCTGCTGCTGCCGCTCACGGTGCGGCCGCGGGACACGCTCAGCGACCTGCGCGCCCAGCTCGTGGGCCAGGGCGTGAGCTCCTGGAAGCGCACCTTCTACTACAACGCGCGGCGGCTGGACGACCACCAGACGGTGCGCGACGTGCGCCTGCAGGACGGCTCGGTGCTGCTGCTCGTCAGCGACCCCAGGTGGCCGGGGGCGGGGACTGGGGGGCGACCTGGGAGCGGGGGCCTGGGGTTGGGGGGATAGGGGGCCCTGGCTGGGGTCCCCGGTGAGGGGTGAGTCAGGGCTGGGGGGAGACGGCGGGGCACAGGAGCGCCTGGCTGGCGTCCCCGGTGGGGCGGGAGGTGGGTCAGGATGGGCGGGGCCTGGGGGGCACAGGAGAGCCTGGCTGGGGTCCTGGATGGGGAATGCGGGGGGAGACGGCGGGGCACAGGAGCGCCTGGCTGGCGTCCCCGGTGGGGCGGGAAGTGGGTCAGGGCTGGGGGGAGGCCGGGAGGGCCTAGCTGGGGTCAGGGTGTTGTGGGTGGGATGGTTGCGGAAGGGTGGACTGGGGATCCTTTTCGTCCCTGTGGACTCCTTGGAGAGAGCCCGGCACTGAGAAAGGCCGGGAGCCTGGCTCGATTCCCCCCTGCAGGCTTTCTTCTTTTCTCTCACTCTGTCTGCCTCTCTCCAGCCTCGCCGGCCTTTCTCACGATCTCTCTTTGTTTCCTGTCTCTCCCTCTCTCTGTGACACTGTCCCTGTTTATTTCCTTTCCTTTCCTTCTTTCTGTCTCTGTCTCTCTACATCTCTCTGTCTCTCTGCATCTCTGTCCATTTCTGTCTCTGCTGTTTTTCTCTGTGTGTGTCTCTCTCTCTCTTCTTTTTCTGTTCATCCATCTCCCCCACTACCCCTGCCTTCCCCACAGTCCCATCCTGACCCTTGCTGTCCACACTCTGACCTGGCCGTTTGGGGTATCCAAAGAGGTCCCCTGGCCAAGGTGACCCGAGAGGAGTGGGTCTCCCAACCCAAGGAGGGGTCTGCAGAGAAGGGCAGCTGGGCTGTGGGAACAGCACATGTAGAGCCCTGGGGCAGCTTTGGGAAATGGTGGAGGCTGGTGCTTGGCGAGATTGGCAGTGAGATGGTGGAGATGGGCAGGGGCTGGTCCCAGAGCCTGGGGTGGAGGCACTGGGTGGGGGAGGGACTGGAGCTGTCTGTGTAACCCTGGAGTTTATGGGGGTCATGCTCGCTGGGCCCCTAGAGGCTTGGTCCACCAAGTCTGGGTGACGTTTTGAGAGCAGGAGCCTCAGATGCCAGTCCTGGAGGCTCAAGATGTGGTGGGAGGGCCTGCCTCTCCAGGCCCTCTCGAGGGTGGATCTCAAGGGGTAGGAGGAGATGGATGGGATGGTGACCAGTGGGGGTTTGGGGCTTGGGGCTGGGAGAGGGTGTTGCTGGCAGTGGCCAAACAAAGCCTAGCAGCTGGATGATCCACAGACGTCTACACAGTCAATATTCAATATACAATACGCATTTATTGAGTGCCTACTGTGTGCCGGGTCATATGCTGGGCAGCACTGAAACTCAGCAGGGACCCAGACAGACCAGGCCTGCCCTCACGGAGCCCACAGTCAGTCCAGTGGGAGAGACAGACAAGGAACCAAATAAACATATGTTCGAATGTCAGGTGGTAATAAGTGCTGTGGAAAGATGCAGGAAGGTTGAGAGTGATGGAGGTGTTGTTACCCTATCAACAGTGGCCAGGGGAGGTCTGTCGGAGAAGGTGACATTTCACAGTACAATGTGAAGGAGCTGATTAAACAAAGAGAACAAGAGTGGGCAAGAGGGTATTCCAGGAAGAGGAAACAAAATGTGCAAAGGCCCTGGGGCAGAACCATGCCTGGTGTGTTGGAGGAACAGCGAGGAGGCCTGTGTGTCTGGAGCAGAGTGAGCGAGGGGGAGAGAGGGAGGAGGGGAGGGCAGGGAGGGGACAGGGAAGGTCATACAGGGCCTTGTGGGCCATGGGGAAGACTTGGGCTTTTACCCTCAGGGAGGTGAGAGCCCTGGAGGGCTGTGGGCAGAGGAGGGGCAGGACCTGACTCAGGTACTCACAGGTGCCCTCTGGCTGATACAGGGAAGACAGACTGTGGAGGGGGCGGGGAGGGCTGGGGGTGGGGATCGGGGGACCAGGGTGGAGGTCTAGTGATGGTGAGTGATGGTGGAGGCTGAACTAGGATAGAGTCAGCTCGCTGTTCCTCCGACTCTCTAGGCATGGTCCTACCTCAGGGCCTTTGCACTGCTGTTCCCTCCTCCTGCAATGCTTTCCACCTCCCTTCCTCAGCTCCTTCAGGCTTTTGTTCAGATCCTACCTCCTCAGTGTAATCTTCCCTGACCACCTGTTTAAAATGGCATCCCACCAACACCATACCCTACCCCTGCTTTATCTTTCTCTATACTTCCTTGATTATTTTTACTAATATTTTACTAATTTTTTTTTGCTCTATCTCCCCCACTAGACTGTAAGCTCTGTGAGGGCATTGTTGTCCATCCTATTCACTGCTGTTTCCCCAGTTCAGTGCCTGGCACATAGTAGGTGCTCAATAAATGTTCGTTGAATGTATGATCTCTGGAGGTGAAGAAGGGGATGCTCAGAACATTTTCCTGGAGCTCTAGTGTTTCCTGGAAGCAAGAGAGAGGGTCTCGTGGGTGGAGGCGAGTCTGGGCAGACGCAGCAAGATGCATTGGACGGACACCGAGCAGACCAGGAGGCCTTAAGTGCCAAGGTGAGGGCTGCATGGGCCTGCAACCTGTATCTTTCTGTCCCCCTCCTGCAGGTAATCTGTGTTGGAGGACGTGGAGCCATGACCGAGGGGACCAGAGGTGCTGGCTGAAGGAGCAGGCTGGGGGTGGTGGGGGACATCTCCCAGGAGCCTTGATCTCACTCTGGGTAAGTCACTCCAGTATTTGGGACACAGAAGGGACCTTAGAGATTGTGGAGACCACAGACGGGTAAACTGAGGCTCAGAGAGGAGAAGAGAGTCATCTCTGATGACCATCACCCTTCTCCACACCCATATGCTTCTGGCCCCTGGGGCAGGGTCACTGGCCTTACCTTCTCACCTTTGAACTAACACATGGGCCTGAGTAATGCTGCCCTGAATTGCTGTGTGCCCTTGGGCAAATTGCTCCTCCTCTCTGGGCTCTGTTACCCCTCTTCCTTAACAATCAAAGAGTGGGCTTTGGTTGGCAGGTTTGGTTTAATTGCACTCTTTGCCTGCAATTCCTGCAACTGCCACCAGGTGGCTTCAAGTGCCAAGCTCCCCACAGGCTAAGGGCTATCCCTGTCCCTCCTGGAGGGCACCAGGGCCATCTCAAAGGAGGAGCTGGCTGCAGATGTTGCTCTCCATGGGGCTGTTAGGGAAAAGGGAAGAAGGAAAAGTGGCCAGAGAGCTGGTGTTTCACCCTGCGAGGGGGCCTGGATTGAAATTGTCTTATCCCCTCCCTCCTGCTGTTCCAAGGTTCTGGGCTTCCAGCATAGATGGTGAAACACTGGCCTGCCCAGCTGCTGCCCACTGCCTGGGACATTCCTGATGGAGCCCCAGTCCCTGACACTGACCTAGGATGTTGCTACTCAGGGCCAGCCAGCTTTCCAGCTGTGCTGTGTGATCCTGAGGAGGTGGCTCCCGCCTTGGGGCTTCAAGTGCCCAGTCTGCAGTGGGAACCACGTGCCATCTTGGGAGGCAGCCGGAGGATGTCACATGAAGAGAAGCACAGAGGGGAGAGGAGCTTGGTGGGGGCATCACCCCCACCTGCCTGGTACATTCTCTCTGCCATGCCTCTACCCAAGCTGTGCCCCCAGCCTGAAGCACCTTTCACACCCCTCTCTGCAGCTCCAGTCCACCCAGGATTCCAGCCTCCTCCAGGAAGTCTTCTCAGATTCCCTCCTCCCCAGCCAGTGAGAACCTTGTCCTCTTTTGGGCCCCCTCAAGCCTCCTCTACTGTGAACAGCTTTGGCTGGGGGCAGGGGGTGTGTGGCCAGACACTCATGGAATCTCAAATGACTAAAGGTGGAGACTGGGGAACCCCAGCCCTCTCCCAGCGCTCCAGTGTCACACTGCACCCCTCCCCCAAACCCAAACCCCTCCCCACGTTGCACCCGTGTCCACCCCCGTGGCGGTGTCCTTCCCGTTCAATCCCACTGCTTTGCCCCCTGCACGGGGTCTCCTGGTTGTGTCTGAAGGGCTCTGGTTAAGTGGGCAGGGATTTGGGGGGAGCGGTGGCTGTGCCTGGCAGAGCACTGAGACATTGACGGTAATCATGGGGGTACTCCGGGCTATTCCAGGCAGTGTGCTGTAGGAATTCTGGGTATAAGACCCTCTGAGTAGGGAATTCCATGGCGGTCCAGTGGTTAGGACCCTGCACTTCCACTGCTGGGGTTCGATCCCTGGTCGGGGAACTAAGATTCCGCGTGGCGCAGCCAAAAAAAAAAAAAATAGAACGTTGGGACTCAGTTGGATCTCTGATCTGCGGCCATGAGGCGTCGGGTCCGCCGTGCAGACCCCCTCGGGTTGGGGGGATGCTGGCATGCAGGCCCTCGAGGGCCGCGTTCGTGCTCTGGGTGCTGGCATCACAGGGCAGAGGCTTGGGAGCCTGGGAAGACATAATGTTTTAATTAAGAGTCGTGTTGGCCGCAGGGCCCAGAGCAGGGACAGGTGGATAATAAATTGTGGCCACGGGGAAGAGTAGTGCTCAGATGTGCGTTTGTCCATCAGGGGATGGGGACGGCCCCAGGCCTGCGGGGCTTTTCTCACTTCCCCTTGGAGGAGCCTCTCCGGGGCTGGCATCACTCCTCCTGGGGCCAGGCAGCCCAGGCCCCTGCTCCTGCCTGGTTTTGGCCTCGGTGGGTCACGCAAACACTGGGGGACCTGCCCTCCAGGGCCCAGCAGGAAAGTGGGGCTTTTAATAGCCACCCCAGCTCCATTCCTCGGCTCCCACTACATGCCAGGGTCTGTGCCACGTCCTTGTCTGGCCTCCAGTTACTCTAGTCTGTGAAGTGTGAGGCTCGGTGGTGGTGGTGACGATTATGGCCCATTTTACAGATGGGGCATCCAAGGGCACCCTGCCCCCTCTAGTCTGCTGCCCTGGCAACCCTTGAACTGAGGGGTCCCCAGCCCATGAGCAGGTCCCTGATAGAGGAATGGGGAGGGTTTCCCGCATCTTGGCTGAGGTGGGGGTGGGAGACAGCATTTTCAGGCCTTTTTGACATTTAACAAACAGTATGCAAATCACATGCAAATCGCATGCAAATCATCACCCATTTCTTAAGCCTCAACAGCTTCGGTGTGTTCTGAAATAATAATGTTGGACCTGTCCCTTGGTATTGGCTTGGAGGAGGGGTGCAAAGTTTTTCCCTTCGTCCCTTCCTTCCCCTTCCCTTCTGTTTTCTTTCCTTCCTCCCTCCCTGTCTTCCCTCCTCCCTTCCTTTCTTCCTGTTATCACTTTGCTCCCTTCGCATTGTTTTTTGGAGGCCTCCCAGTCCTGAGATGAATACAAACAGCAAAAGTGGCTTCCAGCATTCCCATTTTCCAGATGGGGAAACTGAGGCACTGAGAGGCACAAGCCTGGACTGAGATCCCAGAACCACATTGTGGAAGGCATCCGCCACCAAGTGTCATCATGGACCAAAGTGGACAGTACCTGTGACCCAAGGAGGAGAGATGACAGTGGCTGGAGCAGGCCTAACAGGTTTTGGAGGAGCCAAGGGGAACTGTCCTTGGGTTTCTTGGCCTAGAATGGCAGGCTGCCCGGCTTGGATCTGGAGAAATCTGACACTGACTGATCTTACTCCTCAAGTCCTTCTTTGTCCTGCTACTCCATCAGCATGTTCTTTGAATTTGGGCCACAGCCTCTCTGCTCAGTTTGCATGCCCTACCTTTTCTGTTTGCAAACTCCTATTCATCCTTCCAAGCCCCAGCTCCAGTGCCCCCTTCTTCATGCAGTCATTTCTGATCCTCCAGAAGAGCTTCCACTTCCCTCTGGGCTTCTGTTGCCCCAGATCTCTCTCTCTCTCTCTCTCTGGTCCAACCCTGACCCTTTTGGAGACAGCAGCATTACTGGACACTCTGGCTTGTTTCCAGCACTTGTCTGATTATCACACACCTCCAGACATTTGTATTCTCTGCCCAGAATGTCCTTTTGGGTCTTTTTCACCTGGAATAGTCCTACATTTTCAAGGTCCTGGCACTAATACCCCACCTCCATGTGGGCTCGACAGCTCTCTCCCAGTCGGCCTCTGGGTCCTGCAGCCTCCATCCCTTCATCCCTGACCCACAGAACGGGGAGGTCTGTGTGTCCTCCCAGTCTTAGGAGTTGCCTCTGGCGCCCCAGGATCACCTAGGCTGGGACTACAGGGTGATCCTGTAGTACAGTACAAATTCAGTACAGAGGGACCGAATTTGAGTAGGTACGGAATAAAAGACTAAGTGTTTGGAAACAACGCCAAGTTCAAACTCCCTCACTTAGCCTTGGGCTTCACTCTCCATCGACAGTTCTGTCCTAAGCACGTCCTTCGCCCTTCCCTCTCGTTCAACTCCAGAACTCTGCACAAGCCATTCCCTCTGCCAGGAATGGTTTTCCCTTGACTCCTATTCTGGGTGACCCCAAGCCAGGCCCCTCCCATCTCTGCGCTGTGAAAATGGGGGAAGTCTGGTCCCCCCAGGGCCTCTCAGGCTCCTGGCTCCACCCCAGGAGCAAGTCCGGGCTGCAAGGAGTTTCGGGTGAGACCTGGCAGCCACCATCTCTCCCTGGGGCCCGTGGCGTCCCGGGGAGGGGCCACCTCCCGCCTTGGCTGCCCACTTGCTTTGTGCTCCCAGAAGTTCGAGGGGAATTTTCCTGGGTGGCAAGTAAATCCAGGTGGTTCCCAGAGGAGGCATCTGTGGCTCAGCCAGAAACTGCAGGCACCTGGACTTTCTGCTTTAGTTCTGTTATGCCCCTCTCTCTCTCTCTCTCTCTCTCTCTCTCTCTCTATCTCTATCTCTCTGTGTGACTCCAGGCCAGATTCTGGCATTCTCTAACTCTGCGCATTAGTTCAACGGGCATTTATCGAGTGAGCTCTGTGTGCCCGGCCCTGTGCTGGCTGCTGGAGATACCAAGACAGACTTTGCTTCGGCTGCTGTAGACAGTGGGGCAGGTTGTTCACTGCACAAAAACATCCAGCTGGGTGAGAGGGCCTCAGGAAGGGAAATCTTTTCATAATTCACACAAAGTCTCCTATACAGGTTAGTGGTGGTCCTGACCCTGATGCCTCCCCCACCCCCTGTGTCTCCATCTGTCTCTGTGTCTCATTCAATCTCTTCTCTATGTATCTGCCCCCATTTGTCACTCTTTCTCTCTGTGTCTCTTGATCTCTGCTCTCCACTCTCTCTATCTGAGCCTCTCTGTCTGTCTCCATCTTTGTCTCTGTCTCCTTCCATGTCTCTGGCAGTTTATTTCTGTTTCTCTCTCTCCATACCCCTGTATCTGTCTCTCATATCCCCTCTCAAAAGGGACATCCTTTCCCCCCTGATGCTCTGAGCATGACCTCTGGGTGTTTCCAAAATTTGCTGGGTCCATGCATTCTGTAATCACTGATGAAGCACCTCCAATTTGCAGGGCACTGAGGACAGCGTGGTGACTAGGACACCCAGCTGTTGGCCCTCATGGGGCTTGAGGTCCAGCAGAAGAGACAGAAGCTGCAGGGTGGGGGGCTGCTCCTAGGATCCTGGAAACCCCTCCTCTGGGCTCGGCCCACACTCTTCTGAATGACCTTGGGTGGTCCTTGTCCCACTCTGGGCCTCAGTTTCCCCACCTACCCAAGGAGGGAGGTGTTTAAGGTGGCTGGGCCAGAAGCTACTTGCAAGGCCTAGGCTGTTTGTTGGCAGAGAAATCCTGGCTCATCCCCACACCCAAATGGGCTTGAAAGAATCCTCCGAGGGGAAAACAGTTGTAAGAAAAAAGAAAAGAAAAAATCAGAGTCCGGCTTCCCTGGTGGCACAGTGGTTAAGAATCCGCCTGCCAATTCAGGGCACACGGGTTCAAGCCCTGGTCCGGGAAGATCCCACATGCTGCGGAGCAACTAAGCCCGTGCGCCACAACTACTGAGCCTGTGCCCTGGAGCCCGCGTGCCACAACTACTGAAGCCTGCGCACCTAGAGCCCATGCTCCGCAACAAGAGAAGCCACCGCAATGAGAAGCTCGCACACTGCAACGAAGAGTAGCCCCCGCTTGCCGCAATTAGAGAAAGCCCACGCGCAGCAACGAAGACCCAATGCAGCCAAAAAAAAAAAAAAAAAAAAATCGGAGTCGCCTGCCCAGGCTGCTGTCTGACTCACCTGGGGTGGAAGCAGCCTCACTGCCATCCCCCAGGTCATCAGAGAAACTTCCTGCCTCTTCCCCTGATGGCCCCTGGCTATCCACTGAAGGCTGCTGGCCTCACCGTGATGGCTCTAGGCCTGGCACTGACCTCACACTTGTGCTCTGAGCTCCAGACCCACTTAACCCCTTGCCGGGCCCCAAGTGGGAGAAACTCTTTCCAGCCATAGGGCCTTTGCATGTGCTGTGTCTACATTTGGAGGACCCTCTCCCCACCCCTTATCTTTCATCCTCCGATTTGCAGGTTCAATGTCACTTCCTTGGGGAGGCTCTAAACAACCACGTTCCCTCGGTCTTGCATTCACACAGTATCCTGTTCTATTCCTTTGTAGCATTAATTATTTATATTATTATTCATTCAATGTATTATTTTCCCCACTTGCCTCTGGGCACCGTGAAGGCTGGGATGAGGTCTGCTCTGATCACTGATGGATCGCACAGCATTTAATAACCCAGAGTAAGGGAATGGGAGCTAAGGACTCCCTCCCTTCCCAGACTCCCTCAGGGTCCCCCGCCCCAGTTTCTGTCACCACTGTGTCCAGCTCCAGGTGGCCACGGGGCACAGAGCCTCGGGATTGGGATTCCAGGCACTCTGGCTCCTGACGCTTTGATAAATGGGGGAAATTCAGAATTAATTATTGACTGCTGCGCCGAGCTGGCCTGATCTGGACAGATAAAGAGTGTCCTCACTGCCACGTCTGCCCAGCACTTCTCAGGAGTTTATTAGAGGTTGGGAGGCAGCTGGCTGAGGGGAGAAGCCCAGAAGGCACTGGAGCCAGATGGAGCTGGGTGCAAAGCCTGGCTCTGCTGGGCCCCCTTGTAAGGCCACAGCCTTCCATGGATCCCATTGCCCTCGGGGGCAGGTCGCGCAGGACCTTGTGGGCGGAGGGGAGGACTTGGGCTTTTACCGCGAGGGAGGTGGGAGCCCTGGAGGGCTGTGGGCAGAGGAGGGGCGGGGCCTGACTCAGGCGCTCACGGGCGCTCTCTGGTGGCCGCTTCTGGGAGGACAGGCTGTGGGGGTTGAGTTTGGGAGCCAGGGGACCAAGGGTGGAGGCAACTGCACTGGTCCAGGTGAGTGATGATGGGGGAAGAGAGTTCCAGGCAGAGGGAACATCCAGTGCAAAGGCCCTGAGGCAGGGTAGTGCCTGGCGTGTTGGAGGAACAGTGAGGAGGCCCATGTGTCTGGAGCAGAGTGAGGGGGTGGGGAGAGGGAGGAGGGGAGGGCAGGTAGGGGATAGGGGCAGGTTGTGCAGGACCTTGTGGGGAGGACATGGGCTTTTCCTCCCAGGCGGATGGAATGTGGTGAGTGTTTGCAAGAGCGAAAGCTCTGAGGGGAAGGCTGGTCGCAGTGTCTCTGGATCCCAGACAGGCGATGACCCCACCCAGGAGTCAAGGGTTTGAATCATGCCTCTGCCTACCCTTAGCTGAGTGAACTGAGGCTAATGACTTGCCCTTCTGGGCCTCAGTTTCTCATCTGTAAAATCGGTGCAATAGTAGACCACTCTCTCACAGTGGTGAGCCTCACAGGAGCTCAGGATGGGTAGGAGCTGCTAGCTCCATGCAACAGTCACGATTGGGATTAGGGTGAGGAGAGCAAGGCACTGGCCTTCGCACAAAACTTAGGGGGCCTGGAGGAAGGTGGTCAGAAGATACAAACTTCCGGTTATAAGAAAAATAAGTACCAGGAATGTAATGTACATGATGACTGTAGCTAACACTGCTGTAGGATATATAGGAAAGCTGTTAAGAGAGTAAAAGCTGGGACTTCCCTGGCGGTCCAGTGGTTAAGACTCCGTGCTTCCACTGCAGGGGTCCCGGGTTTGATTCCTGGTCAGGGAACTAAGATCCCGCAAGCTGTGCGGCACGGTTGGAAAAAAAAAAAAAAAAAGAGAGAGAGAGAGAGTAAATCCTAGAAGAGTTCTCATCACAAGGAGAAAAAATGTTTCCCCTTTATTCTTTTCTTTTTATTGTATCTATATGAGAAGACGGATGTGAGCTGAACCTATTGCGATAATCCTTTCACAGTATGTGTAAATCAAACCATCGTGGCCTTAAACTTATGCATGGATGTATGTCAATTATTTCTCAGTAAAACTGGGGGAAAAAAAAAACTTTGGAGGCGCTGCCAAATTCAGTCATTCAGATAAATACTATTTTAATGCAACATTTGAAACAACTGCCAATGAATGCAAAAACATCTGCAATGAACAAAGTATCTAAGTGTTAAATGTTGACAGGCTCTGACCCCTACACTGGCTCCACCCTGCCGCCCTCGCCTCACCCTATTCCAGGTGCTGCTGCACCTGGGAGGCTATTCCTCCTGCCCAGCCTTCCCTCCCTGCGGTAAAGGCCTCTGATTAAACCTTCATTCCAGATAATTAAGCCCAGGGATCTGGGGGCCTAGCAGTGATGCAGGAGGGAGGCCCTGGTGGGGGTGGGCCAAGCTGGGCCTCCCTCTCGGGAGAGGAAAGGCCAAGAGGGAGGTCACTGAGTACCTGGAGCGGAAGCCCGAACTTAATTAGCCCCTCAGGATTAATTACTAGGCCCAGGAACAGGCTGAGAAATCTATTACCGAGTGGCTCCTGGCTCCAGGCTTCCCTCATTCTCGCCATCATTTTTCTCTAAACCTCCTCCTCATTCTTTTCCAACAAAATATATTTATTAAAAAAATGCAACTTTATATCCTACCATGAAAACCCAGATACATATTTTCTGAGCAGAGTAGATGGTATATAAATTTGGGGAGCTATACACTGAAGTAAATATATAACTGTTAAAAAATGATCTACCTGGTTCTGTTTGGGACCATGGCAACAGCTGTGAGCAATGAGTATGTGCTGAGTGTTTACACACTCTTCTTAGCTCATCTTCTCACAACATCTCTGGGGGGGGTGCAAGCTATCAGCGCCCCCATTTTTCAAGAGCTTTCTGACACTAGCATCTGTGCTCTGGGGCCCCACAGAATAACCCAGAGTGGGTTCTGACTTGAGATCTTGTCCTGCAAAGCCCCGACAGGCTGTTCTGTGAGCCACTTTGTGTTCCAGTTGAGCTCAGACCTTGTTACTTTTTGCTTTCTGCCTCCAAACATTTACCTTGGCTGCTCCCTCCCACCAGAAACGCCCCTCCTTCACTCCCCTCCTTCATATGTGTGAGTCTGCCTCGGTTTTCAAAACTCAGGGGCACATGTCTGCAGGAGGTTTTCTTTGTGAACCCCTAAATTGAGGCTTCACCCACCCACCCCACCACAGGCTCCACCCACAGTCTCCTGCCCAGCCTGATTGCTCCGGCTGGAAGGTCTCTGTGTCTCCCAGCTTGGGGGCCTCTCCAAGGCTGGCTCTTTGGATCCTGCATAGCCCAGCTCAGGTAGGATATCAGTCACGGGGGACACTCATGGGCTCTTTGGTTTCTCCTCGCACCTCCAAGCACGAGTATTATCCTCCCATTTTACAGGGGAGGCAACTGAGGCTGGGAGAGAGCCAGTGACCTGAGTCACACAGCAGGGAGGGGACAAACTCCAATGCTCTGTCGTGAACTGCTTCCTGTGTCCACTGTCCCACACTGTGCAGATGGGAAACTGAGTCACCAAGGGGCAAACTGGCCTTGCCGAGGTGATATGGCTGGTCCTGGAGGTGGAGCTGGGGATGGGCCCCTCATCAAAATGGAAGATGAATCTGGATGGAAGGTGGGAAGGGCAAGATCATGGCAGGGCTGGTGGGGGAACCCATTCTGGGGTATTCCATGGGGCCCCAGAGCACAGATCCTAGTGTCAGAAAGCTCTTGCAAAATGGGGGTGCTGATAGCTCACACCCCACCCCCCCAGAGCTATTGTGAGGAGAAGACGAGCTAAGAAGAGTATGTAAACACTCAGTACATACTCAGTGCTCGCAGCTGTTGCCATGGCCCAGGCAAAGGTGGGGAGGCTGGAATGAGTGGATGGGGGGCAAGAGGGCAGAGAGATGGGGCACAGTGGGACTTCCCTGGCTGTCTAGTGGTTAAGACTGCACTTCCACTGCAGGGGGCATGGGTTCGATCCCTGGTCAGGGAACTAAGATCCAGCATGCCACGCGGTGAGGACAAAAAAAAAAAAAAAGAGAGAGAGAGAGATGGGGCACAGTGGGGTAGAGGGAGGGTGTGTCCTCAGACTGGGGATACAGAGGCTCCTGCCCCTTCTGTCTTGTCCCCATCACCCACCTCCCTCTCCTGCTGCAGAAATACTTAAAGGAGCCCGTGGCTTTTTGGCTGGCCTTTGGGGACATTTCACCGTTTCCTGGGGTCCAGGGTCTAGGGAATTAATTTAACCGGTGCAAGGCTGAGGCTAGGAGAGGCAAACCCCAGAGTGAGAGCCTGACACCCATTCCCCTACCCCAAGGTGTCCTCTGGCCACCATAGGTCCATAACGCAGATGGGAAGACTGAGGTCCAGAGAGGAAGGAGCGGGCCTGAGGTCTCTCGACCTCATAAGGCTCGCATCCAGGTGCCTCTCCTCCCCTCCTTCCAGAGCTCTGCCCTGGGGAGCTTTTCATGCTCATGAAGAGGCGAGTGGTTGATAGAAGTCTTAATGGTGGAAACGCAGGCGTGTTAGCAGGAAACTGGAGTAATGACTCCCCAGGAAGGCACAATGCCAGGCGGCAGCTTTAATGATCCAGGCCTGACAGCCTCACCCCTTCAGCTGGGTCTCCTGAGCCTCCAGCCTTCTTGAGACCCAAGGGCCACAGCTGCCCTCAGGCTGGTGAGCACTCAGGACACACTCGTGGGCACACACGCACCTGCGGCTGACACCGCACATCCCGTGGACCACAGCCGGTGCTTGTGGGTGGTACGTGTCTCCCCCCACCCCCCAGCCTCACACAGCAGCCCAGCCCTCTCTGCCTGCTGCCCGGGAACAATGATAGTGTCAGAGCGATGCTGCCGCCCAAGATGGGCCGGCCTCATGTTTAATTCATCTCAGGGCTAATTATAGCCAGGCTGGGGGAGGGGCGTGGTAACCTTGGCCTACCCTCCCCAGCCCTTCCTGCCAGCCAGGGTGACCGGGGAAGGGTGGGGGGACGGGGGCTTGTGACCCGCTGTTGGCCCCAGCTCTAGGCAGCTGAGCCAGCCCTCCTGAACCTCCTGCTAGGGTGCATGCTCGGAGGAGGACGGAGGTGGCGCCCACGGCGGAAAGGCGGGCACAGGGCCTGGCAGGGCGGTGGGAAGAATGGGGATTCCAGCTCAGGGCAGCTGTGTGCAAGCATCAGGATGGTTCCTTCCCTCCCTCCTCCCTCAGTCCCACGGATCAGGATTAATACTACCATCTGGGTTGATACAGGCTGTTACATCACCTTCCAGGTGGACCCACCAAAGCCTAAGGACCCAGGACAGAGCCGGCTGGTACCTAACAATAGTGAATAATAATAACCCACACCGGGATCACGTGACATTCCACACTGTAGCATTCGGCCCTCCGTAAATGTTAGCTACATTCTTCGCCAGTGTCCTTGGGTGCTTACCATGTGCCCGGAACAGTTCTGAGCAACTTGCACGATTGTCACCGGACGGAGATGAACGCCTCGCTCGCCTCCGATGCAAAACTTGAAGAGGTGCCCACAGATGCAGCCAGCGAGGTAAATACCATTTTAAGTCATATTTTTGAAATGTTTTTTATTGTGGTAAAAATCACATAATATAAAACATACTATTTTAACCATATTTAACCGTACAGTTCAGTGGCACTAAGTACATTCACATTGTTGTGCAACTCTCACCATCATCCATCTCCTGAGTTTTTCACTTTTCTAAACTGAAACTCTGTCCCCATTAAACACTGTCCCCATTCTCCTCCCCCCCACCCCACCCCACACCTACCAATGTATTTTCTTTTCTTAAAAAAATTAATTTATTTTTATTTTTGGCTGTGTTGGGTCTTCGTTGCTGCGTGCGGGCTTTCTCTAGTTGCGGCGAGCGGGGGCTACTCTTCGTTGCCGTGCGCAGGCTTCTCATTGCGGTGGCTTCTCTTGTTGTGGAGCACGGGCTCTAGGCACTTGGGCTTCAGTAGTTGTGGTACACGGGCTCAGTAGTTGTGGCTCACGGGCTCTAGAGTGCAGTCTCAGTAGTTCTAACGCGTGGGTTTAGTTGTTCCGCGGCATGTGGGATCTTCCCGGACCAGGGCTTGAACCCATGTACCCTGCATTGGCAGGCGGATTCTTAACCACTGCGCCACCAGGGAAGCCCTACCAATGTACTTTCTGACTCTGTGAATTTGACTCTTCTAGGTACCTCATATAAGTGGAGTCAAATAGTATTTCTCTGCACCTACTGTATATTGGAATGCATTTTTAAGGTTAAGTCATATTTTAAAGAATCCAAACTGGGACTTCCCTGTGGTCCAGTGGTAAAGAATCTGCCTTACAATGCAGGGGACGTGGGTTCGATCCCTGGTCAGGGAACTAAGATCCCACATGCCGCGGAGCAACTAGGCTCATGTACCACAACTATAGAGCCCACGTGCCCAGGAGCCTGTGCGCCACAACTAGAGAAGAGAAAACCCACATGCCACAACTAGAGGGAAGCCCGTGCGCCACAACAAAAGATCCCGCATGCCTCAGCGAAGGTCCCGCGTACTGCAACTAAGACCGGATGCAGCCAAAAATAAATTAAATAAATAAATAAATAAATAATAAATCTTAAAAAAAAAAAAAAAAGAATCCAAACCAATGTAAAAAGAAATCCACATGGAACAAGATATCCAGATATTAAATACAGATGGATGGGACCCTGCACTGGATGTTCTGATCATCCTGACAGCCCCTAGGAGGTGGGGACTGTGATGGTCGACACCTAT
Organism: Balaenoptera musculus; assembly: GCF_009873245.2. Lineage (NCBI taxonomy): Eukaryota > Metazoa > Chordata > Mammalia > Artiodactyla > Balaenopteridae > Balaenoptera > Balaenoptera musculus. The sequence goes on from NC_045787.1 coordinate 167,083,124, forward strand.
TTTACAGACGGGGACACTGAAGCATGGAGAGGCCAGGCGGCATGCTCTTGTCTACTCTCTCGCTTCCCCACTTCGCCCCCCTGTCCTGGCCCAGGTCGGGGCTTTGTTCTCCCCTCCCCAGCTTGGACACCTCCTTCCTGACACCCAGCCAATCCCCAACAACTTGTCTGAGCTACATGGCCCGAAATAGCTTTGGGTGTCAGTCGCTGGCAGGCTGCCCTGGGCCACGTGCCCACAATCCTCCAAAAAATCTCTTCCCGGTGGGTGGGAGACACCTGGGCTCCAGGGCTCAGCATCCGACCACCTGCTGCCCCCGCCTGTGCCACAGTGTCCCCATTTGTCCCCTGGGGGAGTGAAGCCTCTCACCCCCGGCTTCCCAGCCAGCAAGGTTGGTGGTGAAAACCGGGTCCCCCCACTGCTTGAGAAGCCACCATTCATGAAGCCTTCCCTGGGGGATAAGCACGACCCCCTCCACATTCCAGTTTAAATATATGTGCATTTCGACGAGTGGTTTAGCGCTGGAATTCCAGAGCCAACTGGCCTGGGTTCAAATCCTGGCTCCACCATGTGCATGCTGTGTGACCTTAGGCAGACCACTTAACCTCTCTGTAGCAACTGGCCCCATCTGCAAAAGGCAATCTGCAAAATGCCTCTGGATTAAATACATAAAATGAATGCATGGAAAGCTTACGGCAATGCTTGGCATACAGTAGGTGCTCAATGCGTTGCTGAAGGCACTGGGGCCAGGCGCTGAGCTTCAAGCTCCAGGCATCCCAGTCCCTGCAGTCATATGAGGGGGGACCCGTTTTAAAGATGAGAAGCCAAGCTTCCAAGGTAAGCCTGAGGTCGTGCCCCGCACCGCTGGCTCAGCGGGGATTTGAACCTGGGGCTCAGCCTCCAGAGCCCGCGCTGAACCCCCTCACCCTCTAAGGCCCAGAGATGGGCAGAGGTGTCCCCGGGTCACACAGCGGCGGTGCGGGAGGGCAGGCCGGGCCCCTCCCGGCGGTGGCAGCGCAGCGCCAGCGTCCCGGGCCGCGGCTGGGGGCGGGCAGCGCAATCCGGGATCTGGGACCGAGCTCCCCGCTGCGGCGCTGTGCGTTTCCATGGCAGCCTGGCGGGAGCCGGCCAGAGCGATTAGGCATCCAGAGGAGCGGCTGCTAAAAATAGCCCGCGCAGCACCGGGTTCATTAGCCGCTGGGCTTTAGGCCGCCAGGTACCCCGTCCCGGCTCTCCTTCCTGCTCGAGTCCGGGTGTGGCGAGGCTGCAGGGGGATGTGGTGGGGGAGGGGCAACCGGTCCTGCATCCCCTCCAGCCTGGACCGGCCACCGGGCTTGGCCCCTCCTGGCCCTCCTCCCTGGGACCTTCGTCAAAGGCAAATCTGATTTCACTCCTCCCCTGCTCTAAATACTTCCTTGGCTCTCCATTGCTCTTGGCCTGAAGTCCCCAGCCTTTCACCCCCATTGCCTCCCTGACTTCATCTCTCCCTGCTCTGGATGCTCCTAGGGATTCAAACCCACCACACCCCGACTGTGAGCCTTTGTTTCTGCTGTTTCCTTCATGTGGGTCACCCTGCCTTCCCCTCTTCATCTTTCAGATCTCAGCTTACACATCACCTCCTCCAGGAAGCTGAGGCTCCAGCCCAGCTCAGGGGCCTCTTCTGGGCTCCTCCATCACAGCTCTGACACTAACCTGTGAATGCTGAGAGGGAGAGGATAAGTGTGTTTTGGTCCCGGTGTCTCAAATAGCACCTGGCACACAGCAGTTGCCCGATAAGTGTTTGTGGAATAAATGGGGGAATGAGATTAGCCAGCTCTGATAGAGGCATTTCCTAGGTGAACACTCAGTGGGTTCCCACTGTCCTCTCTTCCCAGGCCAGAAGGTCAGTGGTCCATCCTCTCTCAACCAAGTTCACTCTTTTGTTTCCTTTGGACAGGATATCCAGGCTGTGTGACCCAGCCAGGTCACTCACCCTCTCTGGTCTCCTTTTGCCTTACAAAATTGCCATACACATAGGACTTAGAGGTCAAAAGCTCTGGTGGAGTTGCCATAATTTGGAAGAGAGAGGGAGATAGAAGGTGAGGAGGATGTAAGGGAAGATGGACATCCATGAAAATATCTTGGAATAAAACTAAGTCTATTGGAGAGCCAGTGGGCAGCCTCACATGGGCAGGATTTCCAGAGCCAAGAAAGACAGTTTTCAGGCTGGCCACAAGGTGGCACATTTGTTATGGCACAGCTTGGTTATAGCAAGAGCAGGGAGGCCAAGAGCAGAGTCAGAGGGAAATTGGGAGGAGGAGGGGGAGTGAAGGGCAATTTGCAGCAGAGGAGTGTTAGCAGAGAAGAGAGGAAGTCTGGGGAATGCAATGTGGGTAGTGACAGTGTTGAAAACTTTTGATTATTTGAGATCTATGGAACCATGACTATGACTTAAAAGAGGAAGCCATGGCTTAAATGATGCCTGTCCTCACAGTCTGGGCATCAGCCCAGATTGCAGTGGTGGCTCCACAATCACTAGGGATCCAGGCTTCTATTGTTGTTCTACCTCCTCAGCCAAACTTACATCTTTTGGAACATAATGGCTGCTCTAGCCCCTGTCATCACAGCCACCTTCCAGATGAGGGCAGAGGGGGAAGGGGAGAAGAGGTAGGGGAGGGCCTATGCTTGTCTTCTGAGGTTACAACCTGGAAGTTACATGCATCATTTATGCTCACATCCTATTGTCCATCACATAATCAGATGGTCACATTGAGCTTCAAGGGCAGCTGGGAAATGTAGTCTTTACCTGGGCAGGTTCTATTTCTAAAGGAGAAAGTAGAGTATGAAATTTGGGGACCAGCCCATAACCTCTGCCACCAAATGGGTTGGGAAGAAGGAGTGAACATTTGTCACCTAGCAGGGAGATGCCCTTTCTCCTTGCCCTTTGGACAAGGAGACCTTCAGGACCTGCCCCCTTTCCGTCCCTGCCCTCACCTCCTCCCTCTGTCCCCCTCGCTTACTGTGCTCCAGACACACAGATCTCATTGTTCCTCCAACATGCCAGGCACAGTCCTGCCCCAGGGCCTTTGCATGTGCTGTTCCCTCTGCTTGGAATGCTCTTCCCCCAGGTCTCTCCCTCCCTCCCCCCCATTCAGATTTCTGCTTAAATCTCACCTTCTCAGAGGCTCTCCTTGAACATCCTGTTTAAATTGCAACCTGCCCTCCCTCCTCAATTCTTGTTCCTTCCCAATGCCTTCCCTGCCCTAATTTCCTTTCTAGCACTTAGCACTCTGTAAAGCCCTATAGACTTTACTGATTTATTTGCTCATTGCCTGTCTCCCTCATTAGGCTTTGAGCTCAACCAGGGCAGAGATTTCTGCCTGTTTTGCTCGCAGCTGCATTCCTGGTGCCTAGGACAGTGCCTGGCGCTCAGTCAGGGCTCAGGAAATATTTTGAATGACTACATTGAATAAATAAAGTAGGCACAATGATTCTCTCTTTTAGAGCTCTGGAAACTGAGGTCTCAAGGAGGAAAGGTGATTCACCCAAGGTCACAAGCTAGTGGGTGGCAAAATATGGTTGTGTTACCTTCCGAGTTTCCGTTTCCTCTCTATCTGACTGACCTTCTTTCTCCAACTTTCCCTTCCACCCCGAGAGTTACCTATAAATTTCAGTTCTGCTTATGTTTCCTGGAGCACATTACTGTTGCTTGCAGCCAGGAGCCCAGGATGACCAGCGGGGCACCCCCATCATGCCAGGCGCAGTGCCCAGTCCATTAGCTGCTGTGCCACATTTAATTGCCCACACAAGTACAAAAATATTTGCAAATTAAAAATCACACATAAAATGCTCTCAGCCCCAATTTTAGAGGTGTGGAAAGACTGAGGCACAGGTGGGGGGAAGGGATGGTCCTCGTCACACAGCCAAGAGGCAGCAGAGGAGGGGTCCACCCTCTCTCTTCCTTTCCACTGTGAGATGAGGCTCACTGCCACCTGGGACAGTGCAAAGCTGGTCTTGGGATCGGATTCTGCCTTGTGCAGCCTTGGACCTCAGTTTTCTCTACTGGGACATGGGATCCTGATAACTATCCTGGGTATATCCCACTGTGCCCAGAGCCTGACATACAGAATGTGCTCCTACGAGGCAGGAAGTCGAGGGCATCAGTTAGCCGCCCCGGGCTGCAGGCCGCCCACCCCAGACCCCTTCCACCTTCCCTGCCTCGCTCCCTATTCCCTCGGCCACCCCGTGCCAGGTTTCTGTTTAGTTTAATAATCTCCTGAAAGTTTAATTGTTGTTTTATTCATCCGTGACCTTTCTCTCTCATCTGGAGACATATTATTGCTAATCTACAAATTTCAAGAACCAGATTTATTTGCAAACCCAATTACCTGCCTATGCAAATGACCTCTTTCAGCGCCTGCCTCCCTGGCCAGCTGGCTGGTCAGGGGAGAAGAAGAGCCGCTGCCCGCCCCGTTAGAGCCGCTGCTCAAACACTTGGATGCAAACTTATCTATAATTCCTCTGAGCAGGGCGACCCTCTCGGCCCCGGAGTTAATTAGAATCTCAGTAATCAAGGGAGGCTCTGACCCCACATCTCTCAGCTCTGACCTCCTAAAGGGGCCTCTTGAAGTGGACGGAGCCTCTAATTGCCTTCCCATCTGGCCCTTCCAATGGGAATGATGCCTGTTCATTCATTCATTCATTCACAATCTCACATTGAGTGTCTGGCACTGTTCTAGGCTCTGGAAGCAGAGCAGGGAACAGGGAGCCCAGAAGGAAAGAAGTCCCCATCTTTATAAAGCTAACAGTTGGAGAGAGAGAAAACAGGCAAGATAAATATAAAAAATATATAGCATGGCACACAGTATGGATCACAATGGAGGAGAAGCAAGCAGTGCCAGGGATGGGTGACCAGGGGTCATGGATCCCATTCTCTCTCCCTCCCTTCACTCCAACCACAAAAACGGAGCTGATTCTTAAAATGCCAAACCTGGTCCTGCCTCAGGGCCCTTGCACTTGCTATTCCTGCTGTCTGGAATGCTTTTGCCAAAGCTCTTGGCCAGACTGACACTTCCCCACACAGTCTCAGCTCACATGTCACCTCCTCAGGGAAGCCTTCCCTGACTACTCCAGAGATAAGGCATCTCCCCACGACCATTTCTGTCCCCTTTCCCTGCTTTAGAATTCTTACTGCTTCCTGAAATTAGATTAGACATTGGTGTGTTATTCTCTGTCTTACTCTCCTTTTTTTTTTTTTGGCTGCCCTGCATGGCATGAGGGAGCTTAATTCCCCGACCAGGGATCAAACCTGTGTCCCCTGCAGTGGCTTGGCCAGTGAGGGCTGGTGGGGCTGGGATCAGAAAGCAGCTATTGAAGGTCTCCCTCAACGGTCCTCAGGGCCTCTGTGACTGTCCAACGCCAGGAAGGGACATAGCAGTTATTGGTGAAGCCTGGGCGGGAGGTGGGACTCCACGATCCCTGGACCTTAAGTTCTCAATCTGGGCAAAGTGGCTTTGGGATTCCACCACCCCTGGCTTCTCTCTCACCTCTCTGGCTGTGCCTTCTCATCTCCTTTGCCTTCCTGTCCCCTATTTATTATTATTTTTTAAATTTATTTTTGGCTGCGTTGGGTCTTGCTGCTCACAGGCTTTCTCTAGTTGCGGCAAGCGGGGGCTACTCTTCATTGCGGTGCGCGGGCTTCTCATTGCGGTGGCTTCTTGTTGCGGAGCACGGGCTCTAGGTGTGCGGGCTTCAGTAGTTGTGGCTCGCGGGCTCTAGAGTGCAGGCTCAGTAGTTGTGGCGCACAGGCTTAGTTGCTCCGCGGCATGTGGGATCTTCCCGGACCAGGGCTCGAACCCGTGTGCCCTGAATTGGCAGGCGGATTCGTAACCACTGCGCCACCAGGGAAGTCCCGCCTGTCCCCTATTTTTGAGTCCTGTCCATCTGCCCTGGACAAGCCCCAGGAGCACCTCATCTGCGGTCAGCAACTTCCCTCCAACCTACTTCTCATCCAGGGTCCCTACTTCCTGTCCCGGGTCAACTTCACGTGCCCTGCCCTTGAACCAGACACTGGACATCGGCCTCTCCATTGCTTATGCTGTTCCCTCTGCCTGTCACACACTTCCTCCTGGAAGCCTTTCCATGGCCCCCCAACCTAATTAGTCTCATCCCCAGCCCCACACCCCTATCCTATATCCCAGGGCAGCCTGGACATGGCTTCAGGAACTGTCACCATTTCCGTGATGGAGTGGTTTGTTCAACTGTCTGTTAACATTTCTCTTCCCAGCTAGATGCTAATCTCCCCAGTTGAGCAGGGGCCTTGGCTGTCATTTTTATCCCGGTGTCTCCAGGACCCAGCACAGAAAGGAGAGCTCTGCAGGAGCTTAATAAGTGCTTGTTGAATGGTTGACCTGTGGGTTGGGTGTTGGGTGGGGGAATGGATGGATGCATGGGTGGGTGGGTGAGTGGGGCATAGAGGTTGGGGGATGGGAGGATGGCTGGGTGGGTGGATAGAAGGATAGGTGAGTGGGTGGGGGATGAGAAAATATGTGGATGAATGAATGAACGGTAATGAACCTAGCCTTGATGGGGGTGGACTTCCCCTGGCAGTGGGCCTGGGTGAAACCCCCCATCCCAGCCCTGCCAAGTGGCTCTGAGAATTCAGCAGACTCTGTGTGTTGAGGGGGTACCTAGACACAGACCTCTAGCTCTTTCTGCAGGGCTCAGATTGTCTTGGGGGGGGCCAGTGGTTTTGGGGGGGACCAAGCTTGCTCGTGAGATTTCATGGCCCCTCTCCAGCCCACACGGCTGCACTCCCACTGCCCAGAGCTAAGCTCGTCCACCACACCCCTGCCCCAGCTTCCCCCCTTCACCCCCTCACACTTGATTCAATCCTGGCCGCCCACCGGTTCAATTATTCTGCTGCTGGGGTGGCTGGCAATTTTCTTTCGGGGCTGAGAAGCTGCTTCGGTATCTGTGTATCTGTGTGACTTTGAGCAGCACGGGGAGACGGAAACACAGAGACAAAAAAGAGAAAAGGAGAGAGAGAAATAGAGACAGACAAATTCTGTGTGTGTGAGAGAGAGAGTCAGTCTGGACCAACCTCACCCCCAGGGCTTTAGGGGAGGCTTTCCAAGTATTCAAAACAGTGACCATCCTGCTAAGATTCCAGAATTTCTGCTCATGACCTCATGCCACTCCCCCATCCCTCAAAACACACACACACACACACACACTCTAGGGCACAAAACTCAGCCCAGATTTTGCAGAGGACCTTGCTAATGACCAGAACAGCTCAGAGACGAAGTGGGAGCCTTGGGACGTAGTGAGCTCCTCATCCAGAGAGGAGTCCAAGCAGAAGCTGTGGACTAGCCGAAGTTCCTTTCAGAGCCCAGATGTCCTCAAGTTGCCCATTTATTCTGTATTGGGTCCTTTCAGTTTTTTCTGAGCATTTGTTAGGTGCCGGGGGCTGGGCTGGAGGGAGCCGGGGGGACAGAGGGAGGAGGGGAGGGCAGGTCCTGCAGGGCCTTGTGGGCTGCAGGGAGGACTTGGGCTTTAACCCGAGGGAGGTGGGAGCCCTGGAGGGCTGTGGGCAGAGGGGGGATAGGACCTGACTCAGGTTTGGGTGGCTATGACAGAGTATGTTGCCCCTGTCTGGCTGTGTGACCTTGGACGGGTTCCCCCTTCTCTGTCTCCTGAGCCCCTCCCTCTGCATGAAGGTGATGGATGGGGCCGTTTGCAAGCACCTCCCTGGCCCCAACACCTTGGCCCCATCTTCCTTGATGACTCCAACGCCCTGTATCACGGGTGATTATCTGTAAGCGCCAACCCTCCCGAGAGCTTCGCAGATAATAATGAAATCACCTAATCTTGTGATCGGAGACTTACCAGGGACGCCAGCCAGCACCTCTCCCCAGGGAGGGATTCCCACGGCTCCCGCAAGGAAAAAAAAAAACTTCCTTCTCATTTGGCCTCCCCGCCGCCCCCCTAGAAGCTTAAGCAAAATCAGCCACTCCCTGGAGAGGGATTGTATGGGACTGTCTTATGCATTCGGGTTCCGTTGGAGTTTCTTATGTTCTGGCCATGCGTCCTCCTTACTGTGTGGTTCTGGGCAACTCCTCACCCTCTCTGGGTCTCAGTTTCTCTAAACTGGCTCCTGATACTGCTTCTAAGCCTACCGTGAGGGGCTGCAGGGTGACAGACACAGGATGGGGTCACAAAGGTTTTGAGAGACAAAACCTTTACCTCTGCCCCCCACCCTGATTTTCAATTGTGGCCAAACATCCCTGACATAAAATTTACCATCTGAACCATGGTTAAGTGCACAGCTGGAGTGGCTTTACATAATTCACATTGCTGTGCAGTCACCACCACCATCCATCCACCGAAATGTGTTTTTTTTTTTGATCGCCCCAAACAGAAACTCTGTATCCATTACTCTTGCTTTTTAATCTTAAAGTATCTTGGCGATCCTTCCATGGGAGTCCTCATTCTTTTATACAGTTGCATAGGACTTCGCGGTGTGGAAGGATCATCATTCCATCCTTTATTTACTTCTTTCACTTTTGTTCTAAGCTTTATACATGGGTCTAATTCTAGAGTTTCTGCTCTTGATCACCGAGCTATTCAGCTGAGAACTCTTGCTTTTTGGGGTGATATTAACTATATTTAGCTACAGGTATGGCTGTGGCATTGACCAATGAGAATGGACGTGCTGGGGCCAGGTCTCAGCAGTGCTGCTAGTGGCCAGATCTTGGAGGAGGTCCAGGGGACTTAGGGATGGGTCAGGGGAGTGGTCAGGAGATATCAGCTATCTACCGAGTGTTCCTGGCCAGTGACAAGTTCAAGGTCACAGCCAAGTTTGGAACACGGCTTGTGTTGCTCCCTGTCTGCCGGTGCTGGAGTCTGAGGCTTCCTGAAGCCAGTTCTGTCGTCCTCCACCTGGCATGGATTCTTCTTCTCCTTCTCCTTCTTCTTCTTTAACATAATAGACTTTATTTTTTTGGCTGCACCACATGGCATGCAGAATCTCAGTTCCCTGCCCAGGGATCGAACCCGTGCCCCCTGCAGTGGAAGCATGGAGTCTCAACCACTGGACCACCAGGAAGTCCCTCTTCCTTCTTCTTGAGAGGATCTGGGGTGTTGGAAAGAAAAGGCCAACAGATCCTTAGGGAATCTCTGTAGCAAGCAGCCAGGACTAGGATGGCAGGGAGGGGTCCCATTTAGGGCAGCCAAAGGGTTCTGAGAGCCCCTGGCCAGCCCCTGGTCTAGCCTGCAAGCCTGGAAGAGCATCGCCTCCCTCCTGAGCCTTCCTGGGAAGGTGGACGGAAAAGGAGGGTATTGTGATGCCTGGTGAGGTGGAACTTCACATTTTTTTAATCAGGAGAAGCTGCCAGCCACATTTCCTTTGTAGAGTTGAGACGGCTAAACTCTGTGAAGTAGAACTTCTTTATTTAGGGAGAGTCAGTTGAATGGTTCCTCCTAGTTTTATTCGTATTTAAGTGGATGCCCATCGTCATGGGGGAATGGTGATGATGATGCTGTAGCAGATTGGATCTGTGAAACCAGCCCCCAATCCAATGGCTGAAAGCACTAAGCATTTATTTTGGTTCACGAGTCTGCAGATTAGCCAGGTGACTCTTCTAATCTCAACCAGGCTCATTCCTGCCTCTGCACTCAACTTGGGGTTGCAGGCAGCTCTGCAAATCTTGGCTGGGTTCCCTCGTTTGGGGGTCAGCTGGCTGTTGGATGGGACAACTGGGCTTTCTTCCGTGGACTTCTTCCATGAAGAGCAGGGATGCTCTTCTGGCAGACCAGCCTGGGGTTATTTGCATGGCAGCTGGGCTCCAGGAGAGTGAGCAGAAGCGTGCAAGGCCTCTTGAACTTGGAAACAGACCCCGCTCCAGGTTCCAGTCAAACCTGGAGATGACTGTGGCCTCAGCTGACACCTTGATTGCAGCCTTGCAGGAAACCCTGGAGTACAGGACCAGCTAAGCTGTGTCTGGACTCTTGACCCTCAGAAACTGTGAAATAGTAAAGGAGTGTTGGTTTAATCTGCTGCATTTGTGGCAACTTGTTATGCAGCAATAGCTGACTGATACACCTCTCCCCAAACTCCTCGATGTGCAGAGTGGGCCAGTGGCAATGAGGTGGAAGTCTTTTTTTTTTTACTTTGGCCATGCAGCTTGGCTTGCGGTATTTTAGTTCCCTGAACAGGGATCGAACCCAGGTGCACAGCAGTGCAAGCACCGAGTCCTAACCACTGGACCACCAGGGAATTGCTGAGGTGGAATCCTTGGGAGCGATGGGATTGATGTTCCTTTTCCTTCCCTTCTGTGGTTCACTCTGATGGGTTGAGGTGGCCCCGAGGGAGATGTAAAGGCAGAAAAGGATACTCAGTGGTGTCCCAGTGGGGACTTAGTTATAAAGGAATTGGGAGGGGAGTTGGGGGAAGAAGCTGGTTGGTTCTAATACAGAGTGTGATGGGGGCTGGAAATCCTGCTTCATTCATTTCCCCTGTCCTGGTGTGTCTGGTGTGTCATTTCCCCTGTCCAAGTGTCCAGCTTGGTGATTGAGGCCTGAACGGATTCATGAGTGTAAGCCATTCGGCTCTAACCTTGGGGACCCAAGTTGGGGTTCCACTGGGGTCTGTGCAAGGATCTGTCTGGCTTAGGACACGCAAGGGAAAAACAGACAAGGCTGTGCAAGACCGTTGTTCAACAGTGACACCTTGTGGCAGTCACAGAAGTAACAGCGGGAATGGCCCCATCCATCCCGCCCCCTGCTCCTCTGTCTAATGTTTGAGAGAGAGAGTCCCTTTGGACTGATAAGGGGCTCGAGGGTCTTGGAAAATTTGAGGGAAATGTAAAGGTGCAGTCAGTGGGAACATAGAGATTCATGGGAAGAATGAAGGAAAACTGGCTTCAGTCAGACCATTTTTGGCTTTATAGCCTCTTCCGCATCCTTTCTTCTTCTGGAACAGTGCTTTGGATTTTCCTGGGGGGGCCTCCTCTGTCTTGCTTTTGGTTCATGAGGTTCAGGCAGGGCTCCAGGGAGGGAGGCTGTGACCCAGTGAAGCAGCCCCAGGGATACCCTCTTGGGCTCACTTCATGCAAAGCCTGCTTCCTGTGAACACCCGAAACCATTTCTCTGAAGGTATTTTTTAAGACTGTTGGAGCTCACTTAGCCACAGGCAGGCCAAGCCAGAAGACAGGAGAGTTATTGCAGCCCTCAGCCTTTACAGATGGGAAGTTGGTGGATAAATACTGCAGCTCCCTTTTGCTTCTGTTGAGAAAACTCCAAGGCATGCTCTACACAGTGTCCTAGAGGCCCCCAGTGGGTCACAGTGGCCTACACAGTAATCCCCCCATCCTTGCCTCAGGGTCTCTTTCTGGGGGAGCCCAATCAAAAAACACCCAGGGCTGGCCAATCAGGATTCTGAACCTCTGGCTTCAGTGATTGGCTCAGGGCCACCCACCATGACCCAAGTTAGCCCAATCAGAGTGAACTCCTGAACAATTAGCTGGATTTAGGGGGAAAATGATACTCTTTTCCTCAGGGGTTGCTGAGCTTATATAGGAACCTGGTCTTCTTAGGAGCTATCTGGTCACCATGTGGGAAGCACCTCCGTGTGAATGGAACTGATAGAGAGGAAAGCAGATGATCTCGTCATGATTTGAGCACCTGATCAAATTGTGCCTGAAGCTATATATTTTGTTATATGTTGGCTTTTTGCTTAAGCCAATCCAAATCAAGTGTTTGTTTGTTTTGTTTTGTCATTTTCAGACCAAAGAGCCCTAACTATTGGAGACCTGGAGCTGGGGAAGCTGGTCTCATGGGCAGTGTATGAGTTTTCTGGGGCCGCCATAACAAAGTACCACAGACTGGGGGACTTCAACAACAGAAATTTATTTTCTCACACTTCTGGAGGCTGGAGACAAGTCTGAGACAAGGTGTTGGCAGGATTGGTTTCTTCTCCTTGGCTTGCAGACGGCTGTCTTCTCCCCGTGTCCTTACATGCTCTCCCTCTGTGTGTGTCTGTGTCCTCATCTCTTCTTATAAGGACACCAGTCATATTGGATTAGGGGCTGCCCTAATGACCTCATTTTAACTTAATTACCTGTTTAAAGACCCTGTCTCCAAATACAGTCACATTCTGAGGTCCTGGGGGTAACTGCAGAACTGCTTTGGCTGGAGCCAGACTGCCTGGGTTCAAATCCCAGCCCTGGAACTTGCCTGTCCTGTGGCCCTGGGCAAGTTAGTAACCCTCTCTGTGCCTTGGTTTCCCCTTACGAGCACCCATGTGTTTATCTTCTTCCTCCACCTCAGGTGCCTGAATCACTGCCCAGTCCCAGGCACCCCAGTGGGGGGGGGGTGAGGGAAGCCTGATGGGCTCTGCCTTGGAGGTTAGATTGTTAGACCCACCCTGACCTGCTGCTGGGCTCATCGCCCTAAAAATCATAGCTGCATTGATACTCTCACCATCCTGCTGGAGAACTTTCTATGGCTCCCTATTACCTGTAGCAAAGTCCCAACTCTTTCCTCCACCCACCAGATCTTCCCTCTCCCTTCTGCCAGTCCCTCAAAATTCTCCTCATATTTTAAGGCCCAGATCAAATGTTGCCCCTTCCAGGAAGCCTTCCCAGACTACCTTGAAATCTCCTCTGGCCTCACACAGGACTTATCTACTGTCAATATCCAAAGTGCTTGTCATAGTTCACATAACCCTCACATCAGTCCCACAGTGTAGCTTCTTTTTCTCAAACCCATTTTGTAGACAAGGAAACTGAGGCTAGCAAGATGAATTAGCTGACCCAGCATTAGAGGAGGAGCTGAAGTGGGGACCTGGTCCGCGGACCCCATGACTTGTTCTCCTACCCTCTACTCTCTCTCTGGCTGGTGAACCCTGCCTCTGAGTGTTTCCATGATGGGGGGCTGCCCTTCCTTGCCTGGGTGGTCTTGGAACGATGCCGCCCCCAGGATGCAGGAAGCTGGGCAGAGACCAGGAGAGGGAGAGACAGAGGGCGCCAGGGTGGAGGTAGGAGGATGGCAACCAGCGAGAGGGATGGGGGGAGATTGATCATCCCCAGAGCTGTGGGCCTCCGTGGCCACGTGGCTGGTGGCTTTTGCGGAGACATGTCACGTTGCAGACTCAGCACTTGGCTTGCTTCCCCCCTGACTGCTGCTGCCCCAGCCTCTGCCAGAAAGAGAAAGGGCTTAGTGAGCCCCTGGTGCTGCCAGAAAACCCTAGCTGGGTCCTCTGTGGCCTCTGTTAGGCAGTAGCTTTCTCCCCAGAGGTGGGGAGGGCAGTGGTCTGTAGCCGGGAGGACTTGGGCTCAAGTTCTGGCTTTGCCACCCACTGGGTGACCTTGGAGTGCCCTTCAATCTCCCTGTGCCTCTGTGCTCACCTTTGTAACTCCCTCCTCTAGAGGGTCAGCGTGAACCCTGTAGGCTTGTGCAGGCATAGGAGGCACTCACCGAATGATAACCACAATAATAGCAATGACACAGACCACAGCTGTGGTTACAAACAGCATCGTTGAAGGAGGCACGGGCTTTGCAATCACACACGCCTGGGTTCAAATTCCAGTTTTTGGAATTTAGGAGCCTTAAAGGGACCGGGGGCAAGCTGTTCAATCTCCGGGGGCCTCAATGTTCTGATCTGGGCAATGGGTACCGTGGTGTTTTCTCCTTCGTGGAGGCTGTGAAGAGGAGTGGGGAGGCCCAGGAGGGTGAAATTTGTAATTCCCACAACTCAGCAAATCCCTGTTACATGGCAAAGAGGAATTAAGGTTGTCGATGGCATGAAGGTTGCTAGTCTTTCTTTAAGAGACTTTAAGAGAGATAGGGTCCAGGTGGGCCCAATGTAATCCTTAAGTATGGAAGAGGGAGGCAGGAAAGGGAGAAGCAGAGAGAGGCAGTGTGAGAAGGACTTGACCTGCCATTGCAGGCTGTAAAGGTGGAGCAAGGGGCCAGGAGGCAAGGAATGCAGGCAGCTTCCTGACGCTGGAAAAGGCAAGACGTGGGTTCTTCCTTCTAGCAGGAACCAGCCCTGCCGACACCTTGATTTTAGCCCAGTGAGACCCACGTGGGACTTCTGACCTACAGAACTGTAAGATAGTACATTTGTGTTCTTTCACTGTGTTTCGTTAAGTTTGTGGTAACTGGTTAAATTACAGCAGCCAGAGAAAACTAATACAGGTGGTCACTGGCATTGGCAGAGGTAGAGGGTCAGGGGTATGTCCATTGTTCCCTGCCTCCTAACGTCCATCCTCCTGTCCTTCCTCACATAGATTGCTAGATTTTGGGAGAGGCGGAATGGCACTCTGTTAAAGACTCCATTTCCCAGACTCCCTCGCAGCTAGCTATCTAGGTGTGGCCATGTGATTGAGTCCTGGCCAATGAGACTTGGGGAGGGGCTTCTTGGAAGGCTCTGTATAGGAGACAGTCCACTGGAGGAAGCCTCCTTTGTCCTTCCACCCTTCTTCCTTCCTGCTGCTAGAACAAGGGTGTGATGGTTGGTGCTTTGGCAAGCATTTTGGACCATGAGGAGCAACATGGTAGATATCCTGAGGAAGACACAGGACTCTGTTCTTGAATAACTGAATCATCCTTGGATGAAGAAGTCATCCATTTATTTAACAAGCGTTTAATGAGCACCCTCTGTGTGCCATGGGGAACGTGTGAACAAAACAGATAAAAATTCCTGTCCTTGGGGAGCTGACATTTGGAGGAAGAGGGAGCAGAAAATGGACAAATACATATTCTCAGGAAATGATTAGTACTAGGGAGAAAAATAAAGGAGGGTATTAAAAGCGAGCACAGGGATTGATCAGTGAAGGCTCTTGGAAGAGGTACCTTTTGAGTAAAGACCTTAATGATTCATTGTATAAGATGAAAAATGTTTCCTAATGTTGGACTAAGTTAAGTTGTCTTTTCCTGTTACTTGCAGCCAAAAGCATTGAAACCACTGTTCGTTTTGTGAGTTCTCACCGTATCCACGGGGTGGGAAAGTCCTATGATGATCCTGTTTTACAGATTAGGAGATTGAGGCTGAGAGGGGGAGGTGACACACCCAAGATCACACAGCAAATAAGAGGGAGAGCCAGGATTTGAACCCTGAGGTGGGGTGGGTAGCTGGGAGCAGTGGAAGGTCTGAAGCTGGGATTAATGCATTGAGATCACGTGGGAGTAGGAAGATGTATGAAGAGACATGTCCAACCTCCACACCTTTGCTTCTGCAGTTTCCCCTGCCTGGGATGCCTTCTCTTTCCAATCCCAGCAGCAGCCACACCTCCTCCAGGAAGTCCCCCTGGCCCTCACTGTCCCCGTGGCCCCATCATGCCCCGCAGCTGAGAGCTTAGAGGGTTTGGGGACAGTCTCAGGTCCCTTCCTCTTTCCCAGCTGCTGTGCCATCATGTTTATGCATCCCACTGGAAAAAACTGATTACATTACAGCCTGACCTTCTCCCTGTCAGCGGGGCCATCACCATGTCAATCACACGGCTCAGAGGGGGAAAAATTATTTTATCTTTAATGATACTTAAAACTGCTCAACAGGGCTGTCACGGAGACTGAGCACAGGCAGCTGCCGGCCCCTAAGCTCTGGATCCTGCGTCCCTCCTGCTCCTGCTTTGCTCTCTCCTCCCCTTACAGAGACTGCTAGAACCTGCTGATTTGCAGACTTAATTCCCACCCTCTGGGTCCACCCCATCTCCAAATGGGGTGCACGCCTCTCTCTGTCACTGTCTTTGTCTCTCTGCCTTGACTCTTTCTGACTATCTGTCTCTGACTTCCTCTATTGCTATCTCTCTCTTTGTCTCTCTGTCTCTTTCTGTCTTTATTAGTACATGGGGAGACCCAAGTTACCCCTCTTGTGTATTGGGTGCTCATCCAGTGTGGTCACCCACAAATCACTTTCTCCTTCCCAGCACCCTATGATGGAGACCCCATGATCATGCCCATTTTCCTGGGCTGGAGACTGACGCCCAGAGAGACCAAGCTCTTTTCAAGGTCACACAGCAATAACAAGGCAGACCTGCTACCAGGATAATCTATCACTGCATAGAAAGAAAATCTGTTGTCCCTTCCCTCCGAAAGCAATGTGGGATTTTGGGAGCTTTGCAAGGCTCAGACCTCAGGGTTGGGTTTGAATCTTAAGTCAGCCACCACGTGATCTCGGGCAGACACTGAATATCCTCTTGCCTCAATCTCCTCATCAGGTGAATGGGCCCCTCTCTGGGGGGATATTGTTTTCCTTTTTTTAAATTGAAGTGGAGTTGATTTACAACGTTGTGTTAGTTTCTGGTGTACAAAAAAGTGATTTATTTATATATATATATATATATTCTTTTTCATATTCTTTTCCATTATTGTTTAGTACAAGATATTGAATATAGTTTGCTGTGCTATACAGTAGGACCTTGTTGTTTATCTACTTTATATATAGTAGTGTGTATATGTTAATCCCATACTCCTAATTTATCCCTCCCCCACCCTTTCCCTTTTGGTAACCATAAGTTTGTTTTCTATGTCTATATGAGTCTATTTCTGTTTGGTAAATAAGTTCATTTATATCATTTTTTTAGATTCCACATGGAAGTGATATCATATGGTATTTGTCTTTCTCTGGCTTACTTCACTTAGTATGATAATCTCTAGGTCCATCCATGTTGCTGCAAATGGCATTATTTCATTCTGTTTTATGGCTGGGTAACATGCCACTGTATATATGTACCCCATCTTCTTTATCCATTCATCTGTCGGTGGACATTTAGGTTGCTTCCATGTCTTGGCTGTTGTGAATAGTGCTGCTGTGAACACTGGGGTGCACGTATCTTTTCGACCTTGTGGGGATCTTCAGAGTTGGGGTCTTGAATGTCACCATAGGTTTGTCAGATAAAATACAAAACTCCCAGTTAAACTGGAATTGCAGATGAACCACGAATAATTCTCTAGTATAAGTATATCCCAACTCTGGCATGGGATATACTTATGCTAAAATTCACTTGCTGTTGGTCTGAAACTCAGATTTCATTGGGCCTCTTGTCTTTTTACTGGCCAAATGTGGCAGTCTTAGCATAGGGCTCTGGAGGAAGAGAAGGTTCTGGACATTGTGGGGCAGATTCATTTACATACACGGTGCCAGGCTCTCATGGCCACCATATATACTACTAAGGAAGTCTCCAAACACAGAACACGCTGAGAGATTTGTGGGCAATATGGCACACGTCCCTCTGCTGGAGCCAGGGCCCGCCTCGGTCATTTGGAAATGGTGGCGTCCATCGGGGCTTGACTATCTCAGGCAAAGCTGAGCAGAAGCCCCAAACTTCACGAGGTGACAGAGAATGCAGTCAGACTCAGGCCACCATCTCCCCGTTCCGTCCTCCTACCGGACCCGCCAGCCACCCTATCACGGCCCATCCCCAAGGCCGGTGGCCACTCAAGGTGTCAATATCTCCCATTCTAAATTTCACCCCAGAAATCAATTAGGGCCCTGGACAAGTTGATTATAAATCAGCTATATTCATAATTGTTATGTCTTTAATAAATCAAAGCTGCACAAGTCGCCAGCAAAATGGAGCTGTTCTCCGGGGTCATCAATTCCCCGAGGGAGCACAGGCCCGCGTTCACATTCTCTCATCCTCCACCCAATCCGGAGAGGCTGCCGGCCGGCCAGCGAGTTCCTGGACCCAGGCCGGGCCGTTCCATTACGGAATTGCTTAAGCAGCGTTTTAAATAACAAAAAGGGATATCATGTAATATTTTTGCCACCTGGAGATCAATACGCTGTCCTTCAGATGGCATGACGGATCGTCTTGGCGAGCTTCTCCGAGTTAATCCAATTTCCCTGGGTCTGGATGGGACTGGGCAGGCTGGGCAAGGCCTCCCGCCTGCCAGGCAGAGCCCAGCCTGGAATGTGTGGTCCCCCACCCGGCCTGTAAGCGCTGCGGGAACATATATAGAGCAGTGGGGGAGGCGGGCAAGGAACCAGTTCTGCAAGGCAGTGGTTCCAACCAGAGATGATTCTGCCCACCCAGGGGACGCTGGGCAGCGTCTGGGGACATTGGTGGCGGTCACACTGGGGGCTGCTCCTGGCATTGAGTGGGTGGGGACCAGGGAGGCTGGTCCACACCACACAGTGTGCAGGATGGCTCCCTACAGAGAATGACCAGGACCCGCCTTCTTCCCCGTCTTCACTTCTGAGATCTGTGTCCTTGTTATTCCAAAGGTCGGAGGGACCAGGCCTGCTGTGGCAGCAGAGAGACCCGGGGTTCAAGTTCTGGGTCTGTGGCTGACGGTGTAATAGTCCAGGGAAAAGTCGCTCCGTTTAGTTTCTTCTACCATCACATGGGCCTCTGGGTCCCTCACCTGCCTCCCCGCAGGGCTGTACAGATCCTGGAGCCAGTGATTCGATCCAGCCAGCATATATTGAGCACTTACTGTATACCAAGCACCGTTGTAGGTATTGGGGATCCAGCCACCAAGACGGAGAAAACGCCTGCCCCCAGGTGATTTAAATTCTAGTTGGGGAAGAGGAAGAGTTAGTTGGTGAGTTAATAAATAAAGAAGGCAGTTTCAGAGGTTGGTTTCTCCAGAGAAACAGAACCAATAGGATGTATATACATCTAGAAAGAGATTTACTGTAAGGATTTGGCTCACGTGGAAACTAGAAGTCATATGATTGACTGTCCATAATCTGGAGACCCAGTCCGGGGGCAGGAGAAGATGGATGTCCGGCTCATGCAGTCAGGCAGAGAGAGTGGATTCTCCCTTCTTCCACCTTTTTGTTCTATTCAGGCCCACCACGGATTGGATGAGGTCCACCCACACACACTGGGGAGGACCATCCGCTGTATGCAGTCTACCGATTCAAATGCTTCTCTCTTCCGAAAACATCCTCACGGACACACCCAGAAATAACGTTTAACCAAAGATCTGGGCACCGCACCCCGCCCCGCTCCCGCCCCAGTCAAACTGACACCTAAAATTAACCATAGGGGGCTTCAGTGAGGAGGTGACATTGGAGTAGGCGCCCTCTGGTGGCTGCTGCAGGAAGGACAGGCTGTGGGGGGCGAGGGTGGGAGCCCAGGAACCAAGGAGGAGGCAACTACCCTGGTCCAGGCAGCTGATGATGGGGTGAACCAGGTGGAGGCAGAGGAGGAGAGAGGTTCTAGATGGGTTTTGAAGGCAGAGGGGACAGGATTTACTGAAAGACTAGATGTTAGACCAAAAAAAAAAAGAAGACCTTAAGGATATAAGGTGAGACCACATATGGAAGCCAGGAGGTGGCAGTGCCCCTCTCAGGCCCTCAGCCTTCCAGTTTCTAAAATCAGGCTGATATAACCTGTCTCACAAATTTGTTTTATTCTTTCCCATTATGGTTTATCCCAGGGTATTGAATATAGTTCCCTGTGCTATATAGTAGGACCTTGTTGTTTATCCTTTCAATATATAATAGTTTGCATCTGCTAACCCCAAACTCCTAATCCTTCCCTCCCCCACCGCCCCTCCTCCTTGGCAAACACAAGTCTGTTCTCTATGTCTGTGAGTCTGTTTCTGTTTTGTAGGTAAGTTGATTTGTGTCATATTTTAGATTCCACATATAAACGATATGATATGGTATTTGTCTTTCTCTTTCTGACTTACTTCGCTTAGTATGATAATCTCTAGGTCCATCTATTTTGCTGCAAATGGCATTATTTCATTCTTTTTTATGGCTGAGTAGTATTCCATTGTATATGTATACATCTTCTTCTTCATTCATCTGTTGATGGACATTTAGATTGCTTCTGTGTCTTTGCTATTGTAAACAGTGCTGCTATGAACATAGGGGTACATGTATCTTTTCGAATTAGAGTTTTGTCTGGGTATATGCCCAGGAGTGGGATTGCTGGATCATATGGCAACTCTATTTTTAGTTTTTTAAGGAACCTCCATACTGTTCTCCATAGTGACTGCGCCAGTTTACATTCCCACCAACAGTGTAGATGGGTTCCCTTTTCTCCACACCTCCTCCAGCATTTATTATTTGTAGACTTTTTTAAAAAATAAATTTATTTATTTATTTATTTATTTATTTATGGCTACATTGGGTCTTCGTTGCTGCGCACAGGCTTTCTCCAGTTGCGGCGAGCGGGGGCCACTCCTTGTTGTGGTGTGCGGGCTTCTCATTGCAGTGGCTTCTCCTGTGGAGTACGGGCTCTAGGCACGCGGGCTTCAGCAGCCGTGGCACGCATGCTCAGTAGTTGTGGCTCGCGGGCCCAGTTGCTCCGCGGCATGTGGGATCCTCCTGGACCAGGGATTGAACCCGTGTCCCCTGCACTGGCAGTTGGATTCTTAACCACTGCACCACTGGGAAGTCCCTATTTGTAGACTTTTTAACGGTGGCCATTCTGACAGGTGTGAGGTGGTACCTCATTGTAGTTTTGATTTGCATTTCTCTAGTAATTAGTGATGTTGAGCATCTCTTCATGTGCCTCTTGGCCATCTGTATGTCTTCTTTGGAGGAATGTCTATTTAGGTCTTCTGCCCATTTTTTGATTGGGTTTTTTTTTTGTTATTGAGTTGTATGTGCTATTTGTATATTTTGGAAATTAATCCCTTGTTGGTCACATCATTTGCAAATATTTTCTCCCAATCTGTAGGTTGTCTTTTCATTTTGTTTACAGTTTCCTTTGCTGTGTCTCACACATTTAGAATCAACAGCCACGAAGGGCCCTGCTCCATGAGCCCATGCCCTTGTAAATCTCAATGCTGAGGTCTCCCTGACTTCTGTGTTTTTGTTTTGTTTTTTTCTTTTTCTCGTTTTCTTTTTTTGGCCGCACCGCACGTGGGATCTTAGTTCCCCAGGATCGAACCCGCCCCCCCCTGCAGTGGAAGCACCAAGTCCTAACCACTGGACCCTCTGGGAAGTCCCTCCCTCACTTCTAGAGGATCACATACACAGTTTCAAATTTCACAGTTTCATCCCACTGCAAACCAGGGCAGGGATGCATGTGTAGTTGGACGAAAGAAGTGTCTGCGTGTGAGTGTGTGAGAGAGAAAGAGAGAGAGACCTCTACTGGTGAAAGGTGACATTGCAACCTTGCTCTATTAGACACCATGCCAAGATAAAGCCAAGAGGAGAAAAAGGTGAAATCTGGAAGTTCCTTACATAAGGAATAGACCAATTTGATTTTCTGGGCTCTGGGCATCTATGGGGAGGGTTGGAGTTGGGAAAATCCTAAGTAACAGGCAGTCAGGAAGAGAAGTGAAAGGCAGAAGCCTGGTGCATTTGTTTCCTGGGACTGTTGTAGCAAAGTATCTTGAAAAAGCAGAAATTTATTCTCTCACAGCTCGGGAGGCTAGAAGTCCAGAATCTAGGTGTCGGCAGGGCCATGCTCCCTCTGAAGCTTCTAGAGGAGGATCCTTTCTTGCTTCTTCCAGCTTCTGGTGGCCCCAGGCATTCCTTGGCTTGGGCTGGCAAATCTCCCCATCTCTATCTGTCTTCACATGGCCACCTTCCCCTGGGTCTGTGTCCTCACATGGTGCTGTCCACTCTGTGTGTGGGTCTGGGTCTAAATTTCCCTCTTCTTATAAGGACACTAGTCATATTTGGATTTGACCACTCTAATGACCTCATCTTTTTTTTTTGTTTTTTTGGATTTTGACTTTAAGGTGTTTTTGCCATATAGATTTTTTTAGAATTTATACAGTGAAACATCAGTATTTTCTTTTTATGGTTTCCAGATTTTACCTCATATTTAGTAAGGCTTTCTTCAATCCCAAATAAAGTGAACAATTTTTCCATTCTTATTTTTTGTTGCTTGTTTGTTTGTTTCCTGTCTCTTCTTTTTTAAATTATTTTTTTATTTTTATTTTTTTAAGTTTTAAAAGAAATTTTTATCAGAATATAGTTGTTTTACAATATTGTGTTAGTTTATACTGTACAGAAAAGTGAATCAGCTATATGTATACATATATCTGGATTTCTTTCTCATTTAGGCCACCACAGAGCATTGAGTAGAGTTCCCTGTGCTATGCAGTAGGTTCTCATTAGTTATGTATTTTATACATAGTATCAACAGTGTATGTATGTCAATCCCAATCTCTCACTTCATCCCACCCCCACCGCTTTTCCCCTTGGTATACATCCATTTGTTCTCTACATCTGTCTCTATTTCTGCTTTGTAAATAAGATCGTCTATACCAATTTTTTCAGATTCCACATATATGTGTTAATATATGATATTTGTTTTTCTCTTTCTGACTTACTTCACTCTGTATGACAGTCTCTAGGTCCATCCATGTCTCTACAAATGACCCAATTTTGTTCCTTTTTATGACTGAGTAATATTCCATTGTATATGTGTACCATATCTTCTTTATCCATTCCTCTGTTGATGGACATTTAGGTTGCTTCCATGTCCTGGCTATTGTAAATACTGCTGCAATGAACATTGGGGTACATGTCTCTCTTTTTTTTTCATACATTTATTTATTTTATTTATTTATTTTTGGCTGCATTTGGTCTTCGTTCCTGTGCATGGGCTCTCTCTAGCTGCGGTGAGCGGGGGCTACTCTTCATTGTGGTGTGTGGGCATCTCATTGCGGTGTCTTCTCTTGTTGTGGAACACGGGCTCTAGGCGCATGGGCTTCAGTAGTTGTGGCTCACTGGCTCAATAATTGTGGCTCGCGGGCTCTAGAGCACAGGCTCAGTAGCTGTGGTGCATGGGCTTCATTGCTCTGCAGCATGTGGGATCTTCCTGGACGAGGGCTCGAACCGGTGTGCCCTGCGTTGGCAGACAGATTCTTAACCACTGTGCCACCAGGGAAGCCCACATGTCTCGTTTTGAATTATGGTTTTCTCTGGGTTTATGCCCCATAGTGGGATTGCTGGGTCTCTGATGACCTCATCTTAATGCAATTCTATTTGCAAAGACCCTATTTCCAAATAGGTCACATTCCCAGGTACCAGGTGTTAAGATCCCAAGGTATCTTCTGTGGGACACACAATTCTGCACATAACACTTGGCTTTGGGACTTACCACCTCCATGGGCAATGTACTTTGACCTCTCTGAGCCTCAGTTTCCTCATCTGTAAAAAGAGATTGATAACGTCCATGAGGCTTCAGTGACACCACATGGGCAAAGCAGATAGGATGAAACCTGGCAGAGTATATTCTGAGCACGTGGAGCTTCTGCTGGTGTAGACGCTCCCTTTTATCTCTGCTTGCATTCACTGGGCTCTTTTGTGACTTGGTGGAGGAGGGTGGAGTTTGGTGAGGGTAGGGGCAGAAAGTGGAAAGATGGAGAGATATAGGGTCCCAGCAGGACATAGCTGGCTGGCCCACATTTGGGTAATTTGTAGTAAGTTGAATAAAGGTACTATTTTTGGAAGTGTGGTGAGGTTAAGGGATATTCCTAAGGGATGGAGCAGCACTTAGGCTAGCGACAGTGGGGAGCCCCTACCACCCCCAGATCTGAGGGAGAAAGGGGAGGACCCTGGAGAGAGCTGTATGGGAAAGGCCACCTACCCAGCCTTGAGCCTTTGGGAAAGGGACACAGCAACCCTGCAGAGAGAAAGCCAGGGAAATATATACTCAGCCCTCTGTTATCCTACCTAACAGAACCCCCAGTTTGCTTGGCCATAGGCTTCATGCCTCCAGGGAAGCCGACCCAAACTTCAGTCCCAGGAGGGAAGTGTGATTTGTCTAAGCATGATCCTGCGTTTTTAATTCATTCACTGGATATTTACTGAGTACCTGTTATGTACCTGTTATGTGCCAGGCACTATTCTGAGCACTTAGGATACAATACAGAGCCAAACAGTCAAATATCTCTGTCCTCATGAGCTGACTGTCCAGTGGGGGGGAGAAAGAGATGTAAAACAATGAGCATGATAAATTAATATTGGGCATAGATGATAAGTATGACAAAAACAAGTAGAGCAGGGTAGCTTCAAATGCAGCCTAGTTCATGAATCTGCTCTCTCTCCCTCTTTCTCCCTCTCTCTCCCTCTCTCTCTCCCTTACCGCTCCCCGCCCCAACCCTACCTGTCACTGTCAACAGCCTCCATTCAACCCCAGCGGAACCAGATTTAGGATGGATGTGGCAGAGGAGAGAATAAACCTGTATTCTGGCTGACCTGTTGAAATGTTGGATCAAACCCTCCCTGAAGTCCACTCTACTTCCGCATTAAATCCAAGCATGGCCCCACTTTACCTTGTAGGCTACTGAGGCTGGAGGAAATTCAGGAAACCCACAAACTCTGTGGGAAGAAAGATGGTGAGCTGGTGGAACAGACTTCTCTCTGGTACTGCCTCTGGTTTGCTGTGTGACATTAGGCAAGTGTCTTTTGATCTCTGAGCCTAGTTTTCCTCAACGATAAAATGAGATGAGACTCTCTCTTTGGGAGGGTTGTTGAGAGATGGATAAGAAAGCATATGTGAGGAGCCTGGTAAAGGATTTAGCACACAGTAGGTGCTCAATAAATGGATGTGTCGTGGTTACTAGGGCTGTTTGCCGGATTCCAGTTCTCTTCCTGCCAGGGACATGATACAGTTACACTTCCCTGCTGTTACAGATTGGATTCTGTCCCCTCAAATTCATGTGTTGAAGTCCTAACCCCCAGTACCACAGCAGGTGATTTTATTTGGAAATAAGGTCACTACAGATGTAATTAATTAAGATGAGGTCATCCCGGAGTAGGGTGGGTCCTTAATTCCCTATAAATTATGTCCTTATTAAAAGGGTACATTCAGATACAGAGACACACGCACACAGGGAAAATACCACGTGAAGATGGGGGCTATGCAGCCAAAAGCCAAGAAACCACCAAAAGCCAGGAGGGAGGCCTGGAACAGATCTTTCCCTAGAGCCTTCAGAGGGAGCATGGCCCTGCCAGCACCTTGATCTCAAACTTCTGGCCTCCAGAACTGTGAGATAATAAATTTCTGTTGTTTGTGTCACTTTGTTGGTGGTACTTCATTATGGCAGCCCTAGCAACCGAATACACATGACTTTTGAAGTGAGCCGTGGTTCCATGGGTTGCTATGGCCAAGAAAACATGAACAGAATTGATGTGCATCACTTCCAGGTGGAATCCTTTTACAAGCAAGTGTGCAATTCCCTGTCCTCTCCCCCCTCTTGGAGACCACCTTGTTCCACCCTTCTGCCCTGATGCCTGCATACAGTAAACTCACAGGCTCCCTGCTAACCTGTGTTGGGCATACAGTATGAGTGATAAATAAGCCTTAACTGTCTTTTTTTTTTTTTAACATTAAAAAAATTATTTATTTATTTATTTATTTGGCTGTGCCAGGTCTTAGTCGAGGCATGCGGGTTCTTTTTATTTGCATCATGCAGGCTCTTACTTGCGGCATGCGGGCTCCTACTTGCAGCATGCAGGATCTAGTTCCCTGACCAGGGATCAAACCTGGGCCCCCTGCACTGGGAGCATGGAGTCTTAGCCACTGGACCACCAGGGAAGCCCCAAGCCTTCGTTGTCTTAAGGCCAGTACGATTTTGGGATTTGCTCCAGTTGCTATGGTTGTGTAGATTCCTTGAAAATTTAGTGGCTCAAAAATAACGATTTGTTACTGCTCACGGTTTTGTGGGGTCAGGAATTTGGGAACAGCTTAGCCAGGCAATTCTGGTTCAGAATCTCTCACAAGGTTGCGGTCTAGCTGTCGGCTGGGGCTGCATCATCTGAAAGCTCGACTGGGGCTGGAGGAGCCACTACCAAGCTGGCCCCCTCTTGGGGCTGTTGGTGGGAGGCCTCAGTTCCCCTCCACAGCACTGCTTGAGCCTCCTCACAACATGGCAGCTGGCTTCTCCCATAGTGAGTGCTCCCAGAGAGAGCAAAGTGGAAGTTGAAGAGTCTTTTATGACTTGGCCCTCAGAACTTCCATTGACCACATGGGTCAGCCCTGACTCAGGGTGTGAGAAACTCCACAAGGGCACAAGTACCAGGAGGCGAGGCTCAAGGGGCCATCTTGGAGGCTGGCGCCATAAGGTTGCTGTAACCGCACAACAAGCCCATCCTGCCTGATATAAGACACCATAGCATTGCCTGGCTGGGAGACCCTAGGAGAGTTGCTTCTTCTTTCTGAACCTGAGTTTTCCACAGGTTCAGAAAGAGGGAGTTTCTTTTGTCAGCAATGTGGAAAGGGGGACTTCCTAGGGGGTAAACCGAGTCCATTGACTCTCTTACGAACCTGGAGATGCATTCATGGGTGAAAAGACCTCCTTCTACCCACCTTCTTGTTGCCTGAATTGAAGTTTTGAACCCAGAAATCTTGGCCAGGAGATCCAGAGGTGCTGTAGCATGGGAGCTAAGGTTGTAGAGTCTGGAATGAGATTCACAGGTACCAAATTTTGGTTCTACCACCTACCAGCTGTGTGACCTTTGGCAAGATGCTGGATCTCTCTGGGCCTCAATTTTCTTACCTGTAAAATGGAGCTAACACTAACACCTACTTCATACAGGAGATGAGGATTAAAACCTCACCTCAGGGACTTCCCTGGTGGTCCAGTGGTTAAGACTTCGCCTTCCAATGCAGGGGGTGCGAGTTTGATCTCTGGTCAGGGAGCTAAGATCCCACATGCCTCGTGGCCAAAAAATGAAAACATAAAACAGAAGCAATATTGTAACAAATTCAATAAAGACTTTAAATTGGTCCACATCAAAATATCCTTAAAAAAAAAACAAAAAAAAAACACCTCACCTCATCACAGACCAAAGGACCTAGCATGGTCCTTACCCATAGGAAGCATGTACTAATGTTGGCTGTTATTACCATGACTAATATAGCCACTGAGAGGACTAATCCCTGTTGAGCACCTCCTATGGGGGCCCCAGACTCAATGAACCTCAGAGCTGAAAGAGATTCTAAGGATCCTTGAATTCAAGCCTCTCATATCCCAGGTGGGGAACTGAGGCCTTGAGAAGGGCAGAGAATTCTTGGCTTGGGTAGCAGCCGACTTCCTGACCTTCATTTCCAGGGACTGCACTGCTGTGCTGCCTGTGGGCATGACATTTGGGCTGTGGAATGGGTGGGGGGTTGGTTAGGAGGGGTGAAACAGGCCAGCCAGGTGTGAGCGAAAACCTGGGGGCGGAAGAGCTTGAGGAATTTGGGGAAGAGATTGGGACTAGATGTTAGAAGACAGAGTACACTTCGATTCTTGATGATGAGTTCAAATGCTGGATCAAACCATTCCTGAAGCCCACCCTACTTCTGAATAAAATGCAAACCAAGCCCCACTTTGCCTCTTGAGCCACAGAGGCTGGAGGATAGTCAGGGAACCCACAGACTTGGTGGGAAGAAATAGGGAGAGCTGGCAGAGTGGGCTTCTCCCCTGGTGCTGCCAAGACTTGTTATTTATCAGGTTGGAACATCTGGACTGAAATTTTGGCAGCTGGGAGCCATCAAAGGTGGTGGAGCAGAGAAGCGACTCCTTTAAAACTCCCAGTGGTTGCACTCTTCTTTCCCTGGCTGGCTTGGAGAAGGTCTTGGGCTGGAGCCGGCCGGCTGGGACCCCCCAATCCTCCTGTGTCCCCCTGCCCAGACCTGCTGCTGGGCTATCATCACTGCAGGAGAGCCTGGGAACCGGAGACGAGAATGACCCATGATTGTCGCAGAGGCCTCTGCTCTAATTTCCCCCAAATAGGTTTTGAGCGGCTAATGCAGCCCCCACTGGGCAGAAGATGGAGCGCCCGGCAGGGCCTCCAAGAGTAGAGAGGTTTGAAGCCCATCCACTGCCAGGGCCTTAACCCTCACCTGCTCACTCGCTGCCCTGGGCCCCAGGAAACTTCCAGTCCTGGGGGCTCTGAGGGGTGAGGGTGCGTCAGGAACCCTGCTCTATGGATCCGGCCAAACCGGTGTGGGTCGGCCAGGCCCTGCAGTGGGACATTAGGGTTGGGTTTAGGATTTAGTGTCAGGACTGGGAGGAGTCCAGCCTCTTCCAAGGATGGATGTGGAAATTGCGGCTCAGAGTGGGGTAGAATCTAGCATCCCAGCCTGGATTGGGGCTCAGCCTGGTTTAGACTAATTTTTTTTTTTTTGGCTGCGTTGGGACTTTTGTTGCTGCACGCGGGCTTTCTCTAGTTGTGGCGAGCGGGGGCTACTCTTTCTTGCGATGCACAGGCTTCTCATTGCAGTGGCTTCTCTTGTTGAGGAGCACGGGCTCTAGGTGCATGGCTTCAGTAGTTGCAGCACGTGGGCTCAGTAGTTGTGGTGTACGGGCTTCAGTAGTTGTGGCACGCAGGCTCCAGTAGTTGTGGCACGCAGGCTCAGTAGTTGTGGCACACAGGCTTAGTTGCTCCGCGGCATGTGGGATCTTCCCAGACCAGGGCTCAAACCCGTGTGTCCCCTGCATTGGCAGGCGGATTCTTAACCACTGTGCCACCAGGGAAGTCCTAGACTAACCTTAAAGGGGGCACCAAGCCAGTGTTTGTTGAATGAATAAAGGAATCCCCAGGGACATCTACAAGGCCAGCAGGGGTGGAATCCAGACACGGTGACAATCACCGTAGTTCTCCTTGCATATTTAGTGGATGTGGTCATGACCTTTCTCCCCCTAGGTGTCCAGAAACTCAGTGGGGCACCACGGATATGTGGTTTCTCTCCCAGACCCCCCACCCGAGTCCCGGCAGGTGGGAGATGGTGGAGACAGCTGTGGGTGTTGGGAGGGAAGACTGGGTAGCTCTGGCTGGAGCTTTCGATGTGTGGAGCAGAAGCCAGGACAAGGGTGGGACAGCTTGGGGGTGCAGCCAGGAGATGCTTGGAAGATGGGGGGGGAGCCATCCTTGGGCTCAGGGTAAGGGCTTGGTCAAGAAGGGGGTGCCAGGGTCTGGCCGGGGCCATGTAGGAGGTGAGGATCATTTGGTCTTCCCAGAGTGCCTCAGAGGTCTTATTTTCAGATTCTTTCCATATGGGGTTGTGGGTGTGACAGTAACAAATGCTCAGGAGGGATGAAATATTCCTCCAACACGTCAAGCCTGGTCCTGCCTCAGGGCCTTTGCATATACTGTGTCCTCTGCCCAGATATCCACATGGCTGGCTCCATCTCAACCTTCAACTCTCTTGGCTCAAATATCACCTCCTCCCAGAGGCCCTCCCTGATTTCCCTGGCTTAAATAGCACCCCTGGGTTTCTCGACCCCACCATTCTATTTATTTTGGCTCTGACCTTATCAGAGTCTGAAATTTTCTTGTTTGTTTATTTGCCAATGCATTTCTTATCTGTCTCTCTCACTGAACTGTGCAAGGGCTGGGAGTGGGACTGTCTTGGTTATCCTGTCACCATGCCTAGAATACTACCTGGTACGTAGTGGGTGCTCAGTTCATACTTGTCAGTGGATGGGCAAGTCCCGCCTCTGGTGTGCCTTGAATTATTAATTCAAAATAAATCATGTCATGACCTCGTGAAGAGCGTAATTACATGCACCGGATTGTGTGTGGCGTGCAGCAGAAGCATCTACTCACGATTAACATTCTCTGTTAAAATAAACCAGTGCTTTGGGTATTTCTTTAGTTTTTGCTTTCTTCTGGGGCCTTGGCAGCTGGAAGTGGCCTGGGTCTCATTTGCCTCTGAGACGCCTTGAGTGTTGGGCCTCAGAGAACCTCATGGGATTGGATGATTGGCAGGGGAGTTACCCGAAGGGCCCGACCACGTGCCAGAAGCACTGTTGGGTGCCAGGCACGTAATGGCGAAAATGACAGACCCACTTGTTCCTGTAACAGACAGGTTGAGGGTTCTGACTGGGTGCTGGGGACACAGCGGGGCTAAGATGGACCCAGCCCCACCTTTACAGGGCTCACTGTGACCAGGCAGTGACCGCAAAGCACGCTCCCAGCTGTTAAGGGGGAGGCACGGGCATTGTGGGAACCCAGAAGGGCTTCCAGGTGGAGGTAGCTTCCAGGCTGTAGTTGGATGGAGGCTGCAGGGAAGCGTGTTCTAGGCAAGGGGAACAACAGCACTGCATGGATGCCAGACGTTCAGACTCTAGTCCAGCCCCCTCCCTGCAGGACCAGCTGCCACCCTGGGCTTCTCCCTGGATGTCCCCCAGTGCCTCCCTCCTCAGGGGCCAATCTGGCCTCAGCGTCTTCCCTGCAAACCTGCCCCTCCTCTTGAGCCCTTATCTCTGAGGTAGCCCCACCATGCCCCCATCCCCAAGTTGCAGACCCAGATGTCAGCCTCCTGCCCTGCCTCACTTTCACTCCCACTAGAGCCTGTGAGTCCCTAGGTTCTGCCTGCTCTCCCTCCAAAGCCTCTCTTCCATCTGTCCTCTCCTTTCTGCCCCAAGGCTGTGCCTTGACTGTAGCCCCCCACTCCCACCTACTCCCTGCCCCCAGCACCCCTCATGCACCCTCCAATTGCCTGAAGGAGCCATAGTTTCCCCACCCCCCCCCCACGCCTTTGCTGCACCCAATATCCCTTCTTTTAGCTCCTCCCATCTCATCCTTCAGGTTTTTTTGCTCAGAGTCACCTCCTCCAGGAAGTCTTCCAGGATGCCCCCCTCCCAATGGGTCAGGTCCCCTCACCCTGAGCACCTCCCAAATAACTCCCATCACCCTGTTTTTCAGCCTGCCCAAATCCTTCCACAAGGGTAAACTTAAAAAAAAATATCTATTTTGGGCTCCTCTGTGTCCCCAGCGCCCAGCACAGGCTCAGACACACAGTAGGTGCTCAGCAAATATTTACTGAAGGAAGAAGTACCCAAGTGACAGCATGGAGTCAGACTCCCCACCTCAAGCCTCTCCCTGGCCCCTTGCAGCAACTCAGTTCCATTGAACCAACATTTCTGTGTCCCTACTGCGCACAAGGCAGACTCCGAGGGGAAACTAGAGGGACGACCCGTGCGTGATGGCAGAACACAAGACCTGGGAAGTACCTTAGAGAACACCTCTGTGACTTGGAGGGTGGATGGATTTGAGGACCCCACCTAAAGGGACATCCTTTCCTTAGAGCGCTTCTGTCTGGTTCGAACCCAGGACCAGGGCCCAAGAACAACAGGATTATATTGTGCCCTTTTTCTTAAACGAAGTAAGAAACAAAATTCTGATGT
This sequence comes from Balaenoptera musculus, assembly GCF_009873245.2. NCBI lineage: Eukaryota > Metazoa > Chordata > Mammalia > Artiodactyla > Balaenopteridae > Balaenoptera > Balaenoptera musculus. Next base: position 167,114,150 of record NC_045787.1, read on the forward strand.
GCATTGCCTCCCTCTAATTCCCAGGGCAGCAGTACATATTTTTTTCCTGTTATTAAATCATTTGCAATGACCGAGGTACCTCCCACGAATGGTGCCGTGATTAATTCTGCCCCCTCTTTGGGGCTTCTGCATCCCACCCCCGACTGCCCCCATTGTGAGTGGATCCCTGCCCAGGGACACGGGCACATGTGTCATCAAAGAAAATAAAAACCTGAGGCTGGGACAAAAGCGGCTGCAGGATCTTTAGGGGTGAGTTTTTCCTCGAAGTAAATGAGCCTTTGGCCTCTGCCTTCTTGTGCTCCAAGCCCAGAGCTTATCATCGATTTTTTCATTTCATCCTCACACAGGTCTGTGATGTGGGCATTACCATTATCCCCTTTTGACAGATGGGGAGACAAGGCCCAGTGAGGGAAGGTGACTTGCCCAAGGTCACACAGCGTGAGACTGGCAGAGCTGGGATTCGAACACAGGCAGGGTGGCTGGCTCTTATTTAAAATTTTTTTTTTTTTGTACTGGCTGGCTCTTAAACACCAGGCTGGGTGCCTGTCCCTGGCAGTTCCCTTCCCTCTCACAGCCCTCCTGGGGTTTCCCTTGGGCTCCCAGGGCAAAGTCAAGGCTCTGAATGCTAGAGCTTTCTGAGCCTACCTCTGTACCTTCCATTCTATTCACCAGCTGCCCTTGGCCTTCTCCATTCCCTCCCTCTAGGCTCATCAGACTCCTGATTTTTGCCCATGCTGCAGCCCCACATCTTCCAGGAAACTCACTCCAATCTCTCCTGTCTCCTCTTCGATTCTCACAGATACCAGGCACCAACCTGCCTCAGGGCTTTTGCACTTGCTATTTCCACTTCCTGAAACACCCTCCCCTACTTCTCTATATGGTGCTTTGCTCATAGGTCCCCTCCTCAGAGAAGCCTTCCCTAGCCCCCCACTATGCTCCATTCCATCAATGTTTTGCTGATTCTCCCCCATGTTTAATATCCACCATCATGCCCATGGGTCCAGGGGCCATGCTTAGTCTTGGCTGCTGCTGAATATTTGGTGTTAAATGCCTGAGCCAAACTTTCCAACCCTCAGAATCAAGGCCTGTGATTTTTTTTTTAAATAAGGAATTTTTTTTTTTTAAATTTATTTTGTCTGTGCCAGGTCTTAGTTGTGGCACGCAGACTTCTTAGTTGCAGCACATGGACTTCTTAGTTGCAGCATGCGGACTCTTAGTTGCGGCATGCATTTGGGATCCAGTTCCCCAACCAGGGATCGAACCCGGGCCCCCTGCATTGGGAACGCGGAGTCCTACCCACTGGACCACCAGGGAAGTCCCTCAAGGCCTGTGATTGATCCCCAGTTGGCAGACGGGGAAACTGAGATCCCCCCGACGCCAAGACTTTGCCCAGATCCTCTATTCTGACCCCTCTGGGCCATGACCCCCCAGAGGGTGGATGTGGTAGGCAGAATCCTGGTCCCCCAAACACATCCCCGTCCTAATCCCTGGAACCTGTGACTATGATACCTTTCGTGGCAAAAGGGACTCTGCAGATGGGATTAAGTTAAGGACCCTGAGATGGGGGATGATTCTGGATTATCCGAGTGACCCAGCGTCATCCCAAGGGTCTTTATAAAAGGGAGTCAGAGCGTTAGAGCCAGAGAAGGAGACGTGACAATAGAAGCAGAGGCTGGAGTGAAGCATTTTGAAGATGGAGGACGGGGCCACGAACCAAAAAATGTGAGCGCCTCTAGAAGCTGGAAAAGACAGGAAACAGATTCTCCCCTGGAGCCTCCGGAAGGATCAGCTCTGCCCATGCCTTGATTTTAGCCCAGTGAGACCCATGCGGGACATCTGACTTCCAGAACCGTCAGGCAATAAACTTGTGCGGCTTTACTAAGTGTTTCACTAAGTTTGTGGTCGTCGGTTACACCAGCCAAGGAGACTCATACATCAGGCAGCTCCAAACAGCCTTTCCATGGATACAAGCCCTTTTGCTTGGTAACATCACTGAAGGCTCGCTTCTTTTATTTTGACACGTCTCAGTGTAAAAGTCGTGTGCGTGGAAGGGCAGTGGGTGCTGGTCACCTGATCTGCTCTGAATCCCAACCCTGCCCGACTCTCCCTGTGACCTTGGCCCGACCATGCTCGCCACTGAGCAGCCTCCGTTTTCTCATCTGAGAAATGGGAATAAATGCGATCGCCCATCCTTCTGGGATGGTGGAAAGCCTCAGAGACAGAAACAACCTCAGCCAGGCTTGGCTACGTGTCCTGTGATGTGGCTAATGTGGGCTTTGAGTCCAGCCACCTACAGCCTTCAGAAGACCTGGCAGGACAGACACCTCCTGCTCCAAGAAACGGTCTCTGATTATTCAGGTTACTCTGGGTGCATCCAACAGCACCTCTGTGTCCCCCATCAAAGCCCTCATAACCCTGGGACCGGAACTGCCTGGTCATGTGACCATCTGTGAGCCCCGGGAGGGCTGAGCGCACCTGCTGTGTCCCCAGCGCCCCATGCACAAACCAGCACATAGTAGGAGCTCAGTCAATATTTTGGTCTGAATAACTGAATTAAACAACATACCTAAGACGGATTATTATTACAGAAAAGGCCCAGAATGGGGAGGGGAGGCTCCCGAGGCCATCAGGGGATTAGCCTTGGGATGCTGTTGGAATGGTGGCTAGGGTCCTCCCTCTGGATACCCTGACCAGCCTCTGGGACTCTCCTCTCCTCTCAGCTTCTGGAGAGGACCCCTGTACTACTAGGAGCTCGCCTCCCGACGGCTGGGTGACTTTTGGCAAGCACCTTCCACCCTCTGAGCAACCCCCAGATCCTACATCCCACCACGGAGGGAACCTAAAGGTCTGATTGCTGACAAGGCACAGAGACAGCAAGTGGATTCCTCAAGGTCACACAGCAAGGCAAAGAGAGAGGGGACCCTGGCTACCAGGTGGTCTCTGCTTCCCAATCCCCACTTCAACTTTGGGATCATACCAACCCCTTCCCCAGCCTCCCTTCTTTCTCTGGGCCTGAGGAGGGAGAGCTGAAGGCAGTCACCCTGGCACGGGTTAATGGACCTCTGGCAGCCAGACCATCACAAAGACAGTCCCGATGAATTTGTTTTTGTGAATATCTCAATGCGGCAGCCCTGGCCAAGCGTGCCCGCCCAGGCCCCCGCCCGTCTTTGTCAACATCTCAAAGTGCCAGGCGAGAATCTCCTTCAGTGCAAACCTCCGCTGAACACTTGGCAAATCTCTTTTATTTTTATTTTTCCCTCTATTTATTCTCACCCTCCCTTTTCCCTCCTCTCACAGCTCAGGGAAGAAGCGATTAAGGGCAGAGGAGGCCAAGAAAAGATGAACAAAGACGCTGCATCCCAGGCCGGCCGGGCAGAATGGGAGATTTTCAGGCGGACTGTGGAATTCAGCGGGTTGAATGGAGGCCGGTTGGAGCGAGGATTCTACCAGCTCAGACCACAAAGGCGGCCGAGCGGGGCCTCCTCGGCAAAGCTGCCAACACCTGCTCCCTTTTCAGCGCCACAATAGGGAAGTTAAGCTTCGGCCACGGCCTCCTGGATCCCGAAGGGACCTAGCCCGTGGGGCTCAGCTGCCCCGGGAGCTGCAGGGATGTGAGGAGGACAGCAGAGGGGTCTCTCGGCGGCTCCCTGGCCCCCACCCACTTGGTGCCAGGAGCACCTGCAGTTGTGACAACCACAGATGTATCCAGATAACACCCAGTTGATCTCGGGCGGCCTCGGCCTGCAGCAGCTTGAAGCAGGGTTTTGGTTTCTGGCCGGTGACTGAGATCGGGTCACGGCGGTGAGAGCACCGAATCCCGGCCACTAGGCCACTGGTCAGTGACAGGCCCTGGCCCTATGGCTTTGCAGAAGAAGAACTCCCACAAAGACGGAAAGTAGTGAAACAAAGTATTTATTAAAGGAAAAAAAGAGTACAGTACGTGTGGATAGACACACGGGCGGGCTCAGAGAGAGAGTCGCACCCTCTTGGTAGTTTGAATCACTTTTTAAAATTTTTAAAATTTTTTTTTTAATTTTTAATTTTTTTTTTTTTGGCCGCACGGCATGCGGGATCTTGGTTCCCCGACCAGGGATCGAACCCGCGCTCCCTGCAGTGGAAGCGCAGAGCCTTAACCGCTGGACCACCAGGGAATTCCCTGAATCACTTTTATGGGGCATTTCTTCCAGGTTTCCTTTGGCCAATCATTTTGATTTGCCTGGTTCAGAGTCCGTATTTGGTATATCTCAGGATTTTCCCACGTGTGAGCGTGCATCTCTTAGCCAAGATGGATTCTACCGAAGAGGCCTATGGGTAGTGAGCATTAGTTACCATCACTTAGCATCACTCCCCTTTTGACCTCCAAGGAGCCTTTCTGTGCATCTGTAGTCCGGATGTCTCCTGACTTCAAGAATGAGGAATATGTGGTCTCTTATCTTCTATCTGGGCAGGGCCCAGCCTCCTCTCTCAATTGTCCTGTTATTCCTGTCTGAGTATCAGTCCGCAAGGAACGAACTCAGACCATTTGCCCTGGGGGCCCATCTGTCTCCTGCCTCACAGTGTCCCCTGGGTGCAGGATCGCCCCCAGATGAAAACCACTGCTTTCCATTATTATTATTTTTTTTCACATCTTTATTGGAGTATAAGTGCTTTACAATGTTGTGTTAGTTTCTGCTGTACAACAAAGTGAATCAGCTATACGTATACATATATCCCCATATCCCCTCCCTCTTGAGCCTCCCTCCCAGCCTCCCTATCCCACCCCTCTAGGTCATCACAAAGCACCGAGCTGATCTCCCTGTGCTATGCAGCAACTTCCCACTAGCCATGCATTTTACATTTGGTGGTGTATATATGTCAGTGCTACTCTCTCACTTCATCCCAGCTTACCCTTCCCACCCCGCACCCTCTAGTCTGTTCTCTATGTCGGCGTCTTTATTCCTGCCCTGCCACTAGGTTCATCAGTACTATTATTATTATTTTACTTTTTTTTTTTTTTTGGCTGTGAGGCTTGCAGGATCTTAGTTCCCCCACCAGGGATCGAACCCGTGCCCCCTGCGATGGAAGCACGGAGTCCTAACTACTGAACCTTCAGGGAAGTCCCTGCTTTCCATTATTATTAATTCTCAGAAGTGACTTGGTTAGGCCAAAGCACATGCTCATGGTTTGAAAACATTGACAGATGTTGTCCACAGGTCCTCTGCATTTTATGGCAATATCGTCAAGTTGTATCTATGACCCTCCCGGTAGCTGGGCACATCATGACCTATGAGACCAAACACTTCCCGGCCCAAGGTGAGACTGCAGGAGGGAATTGTCACTGGAGCTCTGACCCCTCCTTGGCTGGAACTTCGCTCCCCACCCCTGCCACCAGCCTCTGCAGAAGGGGAGCCCCCACCCCTCCCTTACCCTGAGGGTGGATGGAATTCCCACCTGCTGTGACCTGGACTGAGGGGCTGGGCCTTCCTTTGATGGAGGAATAACAGGGAAGCAATCGGCTTCCAGCTGAGGCTCTGAGGGGGGATCCCGCCTGGTCCCTGGTTGGGGAAGGAGGGACCAAAGCAAGGAGAGTGAGGGCTCCAGGCCTGCGGGATGGTGAGCTTCAGGGCAGAGACAGGGGCTGTTTGAGGGCCTGATGTCTCGAGATCCACGGGGTCCCTAGCACCTCTTGCCCCAAGGCATGCATGCATTCATTCATTCAGTATCTACCTCCCCCTCCTCAGTGCCCTGACCTGTTCTGAGTGCTGGGGACACAGCAGTGACCAAGGCAGACCCTGCCCTGTCCTCCTAGAGCTCCCAGGCCAGAGGTGGACACGTGACTGGTTAGTTACCACTGGGTGATGAGGGCTCTGATGGGGCGCGTGCAGGCAGCTGAAAGAGCCCGGGGAAGCGCCTGAGCCGGCCTGGAGGTCAGGGTGACTTCTAAGCTGAGTCTGGAAGGGTCCAGGGAGGTTAGTTGGGTGAAGATGGAGAGTGAGGAGGCAGATGAGATTTTAGGGGCCTTTTTGGGGAGGATGGATGGGAAGGCTTGGGGTTGGAGGTGGGGAGACCAGGAAGGAGCAGAGGCTGGGATTCAGGCAGACAGGCTAAGGCCTGTGATGGGCAGTGGGGACAGGGAGGGACCAGGCAAACCGAGGGGTGCCCCTGAGATGGGGGCAGGTTTGGGGGCAACATCCAGAGCTGTCCGGATCCCACTGGGTTTGATGCCTTGACAGGGGTCCCTCCAGGCTTGGGTGCCAGGATTGGTGGGGTGGGGGGGGGGGTTGGAGTGACAGCTGTAAACAGCAGTCGAGAGCCATGCAAATGGGTCTAGAGCAGGCCGACAGCCCGAGTGAGGAGTGACGGGCCGTTATTAGCTCCAGAGCGTGTGGGTTTAAAATAGCATCGTGGCAGCAACAAAAGCAATTTGCCTCCTGAATTTTCATTCTGAATGGATGATCTGCTTTTAATCAAGCAAGGCGTCCCAAAATGCTCTTAATTACCTCAAGTCAAGGGCTCGGCAGTAATTTCGATGTCGACTTTCGGGTGGGCGTGATTAGGGTTTCACAAAAGAGGTTGCAGGGAAGATTAGAAGGATGTTAGGGTGAAGTCAGACCCGAGCTGCCCTGGATGGCCCAATGGGGACTCAGCGGGCAGGGGCCTGTGGGCCGGAGCCAGGCCTCGGGGCAGGAAGGTCAACCTCAGGCTTGACTGTATGACTTTGGCAAGTCACCATCCCTTTGGGGGCCTTGGTTTCCTTTCTCCATTAAATGCAGAGGTTGGTGATGGCTTCATGATGAGGATAAAATGAGAGCGTGCTTGAAAACTTCTTAGCGTCAGATCAAACAGGTCATTCATCATTCATTCATTCATTTATTCACTCAACCAATATTTACTGAGCACCTCCTGGGTGCCAGGCCCTGTTTTAGGCACCGGAAACTCAGCAACAACCATGACAAATGACATCCTGCCTCTTGGGTCTAGCAGAAGAGACAGTCACCAAACAATGAACTCATCACATTTCACTGTTTCTAAGATGCTCAATTTTCCTGTTTTAACATCTCTGAAATTGGGATGTGTCTTCTTCCCCTGTGCCGTGATTTAACTGGCAGGGATGTTTTCATCCTTAGCAGGATATAAAACAAGGGTGGGTTTTCTCTTTGATGGCATCTCAGAGTCCATGGGATACAGTAATAAGTGAGTATGTGGCAGGGGGTGTTTGAAGGTGAGGAAAGCTATGGAGGGAAGAAATGAAAGATGGTGTTTTCCAAAGTCCTTGACACCAGCCGAGAAACTCTGCTGCTCACGTCACACCTAGGGGTCGGGGCCATGGAAACATCCAAGTCTTCTGCAGCTGGTCACGTATCACGTGGTTACAATGCAGTTAGAAGAGGACCAACCATATTTAGCGTCTCACCAGAGAGGGAGTCCCAGGTATTTGGGGTAGGACCGTGGTGAGATCGTGGAAGGAGCTGGAAGCATTGGGCAGTGGCTCCAGGGGTTGCCCTGGCAAAGGTACTGGGTTTTGTTGATTTGTGGAAGTTGGAGCAACTTCCAGGCCTGTGGACACGTGATTTCTATTGTGGCCTCAAGTCTCCTTGATGGGATGATAAACCACACGGCTGCAGAGCCTCGGAGCATCATACCCCGGGGGAAGCCAGATCCTGGAAACAGGCAGGCTCTTGAGTCAGATGGGTTTAGGGGCCAATTCTGGCTCCACCACTTACTGGTAAGTGACCTTGAACAAGTGATGTTCCCTCCTGAGCCTAGTGTTTTGGTCTGTAAAACAGAGTGAGTATCAATTCTTACCTGGTAGCGTGGGGATGTGGGTTAAATGCTATCACTCAGGAAAAGTACTGAGCATAGCACCTGGACCATAGGAAAGGCTTGATCAACATTACCTATTAGAGTCAGGAGTCTTCACTTTCATCCAGAACCTGCATCACCTCTTTCTGCCCAAACTGTCAAAAAACTTCCATTCTTATTTATTCGAACAGGCTTGGTTTTGCTGCAGTAACAAACAGCCCCTAGGTGTCAGAGGTTAATGACATCAAAGATTTATTTTTCGGCACTTCTCTGGCAGTCCAGTGGTTAAGACTCCACGCTTCTAATGCAGGGGGCGCGGATTTGATCCCTGTTCTGGGAACTAAGATCCCACATGCTGTGTGGTGCAGCCAAAAAAAAAGATTTATTTTTCACTCGCATTGTATAGTCACTGTGGTTTTTTGGGCTGGGGGCCTGGCTCATGTCACCTGACTCAAAGATGCTGGCTGATGGAGCAGCCACTGTCTAGAATATTGTTGGTCTCTGTGTCAGAGAGAAAGAGAACTCTGGAGGTTCTCTTACTAGCAATAAATGCTCTGGCCTGAAAGTGACACAGGCCATTTCCTGGTCTGTATGCCAGAACTAGTCATATAGCCCTACCCAATCCAACCATTCATAGATGTGCTCATGTAACAGTCAGCTATTGCTGTGTGACAAACATCCACCGAATCTCTTTGGCATACAGCAGCAAGCATTTATTTCTCACTGCACATCTGTAGGTCAGCTGGGCTCAGTACTCAGTGTCTAGATCTGGTCCATGTGTTTCTCATCTTCCTTGGATTAGTGGCTACTCAAGATATATTTGTCTCATGGCTAAAGGCAGTAGCACAAGAGGGCATGCAGAAAAATGCAGTCCCTCTTAGGGCCTCAGCTCAGATTTGACACACTATCACTTTTGCTCATATTGCTTTGGCCTAAGCAAGCCTCATGGTTGGGACTGACATCAGTGCGTCAGGGAAGTATGTTTCTCCTGCAGAGTTTGGGGATCTGTTGGAATTTGCTGAGTAATAATCTAATCTTCCATAATCCAGAAGGTGAGGTCAGGAAATATTTGGTGAGAGCATTATTAGTTACCATGCGTTAGCCATATACATAAATGCCCAGGTCGTAAGTGGAAAGACCAGGTGGATATGAGCTTCAGGCATGGCTGAATCCAGGAGCTCATTTCTCTCTGTCTCTCTGCTCTGCTTTCTCTGCATTGCTCTGTTCTCAGACTCCACATAGAGAGCCTAACAAGAGGTCTGCAGCAAGATGTCTAACCTCATATCCTTCCAGGTTTGAGCCCAGCAGGAAGAGCCTGCATTATGACACTCCTTTTTTCAGCTATCAGATCTCTCAAATAGCATGCGACAAAGAAACAGCAACCTTCATCACTTGATTGACAGGTCAAATGAGCAAATTATAGCCTTCTCTTCCCACTGCTCCCCTCGTACTCCCGGTCACACTGAGAAGCTCATCTTTTACAGAACAGGCTCTCCTTTCCCAGGGTCCCCCTCTCCCAGTGTTTGCTCATATAGTCCCTGCCTCCGCACCTCCCCCAGGGGGGATCGGATTACACAATCCAATATCACAGGCCCCCAGGGTGCCGGGCTAGAGTTCTTTATGCGGATCCCTGATGCTGCGGGCCCTTCTCAGCTCTGCCCACAAATGCATTTGCTTGAACCCAAGTCAGCCGGCTCGGAACGTGAGCCTCTTGGCTGAGGTCAGAAAAACAGGGCAGCAGCCAGCATGGAGTTTGTTTAATTGATTTGCTCCGAAGTGGCCATTTTTCTGGATAGTCCCAACTGGAGAAGGCAGGGTGGAATCGGGAAGCTTGCCCTGGGCACTTGCTGACTGCCACCCCCTCCCCAGGCTGGGAGCAGGAAAAGCTGGATCCAGGCACTCCCAACCCCAAGTGCTGAGGGTGGGGCCAGAGGGCATGACCAGGTCTGGTGCGGAGCTGACAGCACTGTACGTGGAGTCCAACAGACTTGGGTTCAAATCTCTGCTTGGCCACTTATCCACTGTGACCTTAGCCAAGCCCCTTAACTTTGTGTGCCTCAGTTTCCCCATCTGTATAAACTGAGGAAGGCAGTAACATCTAACTCATAGAGCTGTTCCAGGGAGTTAATACACCAACAGAAGGAACCAGCAAACTTTTATTGTAAAGGGCCAGAGAGTCAACGTTTTCAGCTTTGTGGACCATATAATCCACTCCACCATTGTTGTGCAAAACCCACCCATAGATGATACATAAATGAATGAGCGTGGCCGTGTGCCAATAAAACTTTATTTATGGACACTGAAATTTGAATTTCATATGATTTTCATGTGTCTCAAAATATTATTCTTTGATTTTTTTCCCCAACCATTTAAAAATCTACAAAACAGGTGTTGGGCCATATTTGACACCGGGCTGACTCCTTATGTATACAGAACATTTACAAGAGTATCAATACTTAGTGAATAGAAAGTGCTCAACAAATGCTACTACTATTGTTATTGTTTGTTGTTGTTGTTTTTAATCTGGATGTTACAAAGATCTCAAAGTCAGGGTGTGAGAGCGCAGAAGGACCTCAAACATCCATTTGACAAATGAGGCTGCTCCTCTTCCGAGCCATGTGACCTGGAGAGGTTTCACCTCTCTGAGCCTCAGTCTCCCCATCTGTACAATGGGTATGGCATTACCTCCCTCAGAGGCAAAGTGATGACTCACCATCCACCCCCTTCCATGACCATGCTGTTCTGCTCTCTTTCAGGCTTCCAGACCTTTGCTCTTGCTGGTCCCTCCTCCCAGAATAAACTCCCCCAACTCACCCATTGCCTCTGTCTCATCCTAGGGGGTCAGCACAGAGGCTGCCTCATCCAGGAAGCCTTTTGTGACACACAGAGTGGATCAGGGCTCCCCCAGTGTCCTGTGCATCCCTCTCGCCCATCATAGCAGATATGACACCAGGCTGGGAGTATCAGTGCTGCTCCAGGAGGTCTCGGGGCTGTGTCTTTTCTGCACACAAGCCTGGACAAAAAAGGGATACCAAAAATATGTTTGGATTTAATGTCTTTCTCCCAATTCCCAAACTCTCTTACCCTCACCTCCTCCCTCTTCCTCCTTTCCTTCTTTCTCCCTCAGAAACCCCTCGGGGCCCAGAGCCATTGCAACATCTCCCTCCCTTTGCTTCCTGTGGCAGACAGACCCTAAGGTGGCTCTCATGATTCCTGCTTCCTGACACCCACACCTTTGTGTGGCCCCCTTCCCTTGCATGTGGATGGGGCTCGTGACCTGATTCTAAGCAACAGGCTATGGCAGAGGTGATAGGAAGCCACTTCTGTGGTTATGCTGCCTTATTTAAGACTCTTTCTTGCTAGCAGCCTTGCCACTCTTTTTTTCTTTTACTGGCCAGCAGACATTTTGAGAATAGTCCCTGGAGGGGGTCATGTGGCAAGGAACTGTGGGTGGCCTCTAGAAGCTGAGAGCAACATCCAACTGACAGTCAGCAAGAAGCTGGGGACCTCAGGCTTATAGCCACAAGGAAATGAGTCCTGCCAACGACCTGCAGGAGCTTAGAAGCAGAACCTTCCCCAGTTGAGCCTCTGATGAGACTATTGTCCCAGAGACACCAAAACTGCAGCCTCGTGAGAGACCCTGAAGTGGGCCACCCAGCTAAGTCATGCCTGGATTCCTGACCCACAGGAACTGAGATAGTAAATGTGTTCTTTGAAGCTGCTATGTTTGTGGGTACTTTGTTACACAGCAATAGCTGACTGATACATTTCCACTTAGACATTTCCTTCAGGGCTCTTCTACAGCTCAGGTAACATACAGGGAGCTCCATATTCCCCATCCAGCCTCCATGGCACCACTCTAATGAGGCCCAGGGTCATGGGGTGGGATGTGGCTGCATTGGGGCTCTTGCAGGCAGGGCTGGATGGGTAGCAAAAGCCAGAGAGGGATAATTAAGGACATGGTGCCCATCATCCCTAGGCCTATGGGGTCCAGGCCACCTGCCCCTGGGGAGGAGGAGGCAGTGGGCCTAGGCTACCTCATACTGGGTATGGGCTCTTCTGTTAGTTCCAAAGCTGTTGGACTGTGTCCCACTCTGGACAAGAGGTTATAGTGTGGGATGCTAATAAGTGGGGGTGACTTATACGATGTCGTTTGTTGGCTCAGACAGGGCATTAAACGACACTGAATAAAGAGAAAATTCATTCTCTCAAAGTCTTTTGGAATCTTTTTAGCACCACACTGTCCCATACAGTAGCCACTAGTTACCTGTGGCTATTTAAATTTAAATTAATCAAAATAAAATAAAATTCGATTGAAAGCAGGGTCTCAAAGAGATATCTGTACATCCATCTTGATAGCAGAGTTATTCACAATAGCTGAGAGGTGGATGCAGCCCCAGTGTCCATCAGCAGATAAATGGATAAACAAAATGTGGTCCATCCATACACTGGATTATTATTCTACCTTAAAAAGAAAGGACGTTCTGACACCTGCTACAACGTGGATGAACCTTGAGAACATGATGCTTAGAGAAATAAGCTAGTGACTAAAGGACAAATACTGTCTGATTCCACTCACAGGTGGTCCTAGAGGAGTCACATCCATAGAGACAGGAAGTAGATGGTGGGGGCCAGGGGCTGGGGGAGGGGATGGGAAGTCAGTTAATGGGGACAGAGTTTCAGTTTGGGAAGATGAGAAAGTTCTGGAGATGGACAGTGTGGGTGGTCACATGACGATATAAATGTACTTAATGCCACTGAAGCTGTGCACTTAAAAACGGCTAAAATGGTAAATTTTAAGTTATGTGTATTTTACCACAATTTTAAAAATAAAATAATTAAATAAATTTAAAATGCAGTCCCACAGTTGCACTGGACACAGAAACCACATGCCACTGGTGGCTCCCATATCGGACAGGACAGATATAGACCATTTCTATCTTCACAGGAAGTTCATCGAGAACTTGTTTTAATGCCTCCTCCCATGCACTAATTTTCCTTTTAAAGAGCAAGGAGGCCTCGTGCTCACAGCTTGGGGCCCAGGACAGGGAGACTTTAATAAGTGGGCTTTGTTTTTCACTGTGGATCCCCAACTGTTCTCCTCAGAGAGCCAGAGGGCCCCAGTGAGCACCTGAGTCAGGCCCCGCCCCTCCTCTGCCCACAGCCCTCCAGAGCTCCCACCTCCCTTGGGATAAAACCTCAAGTCCTCCCCTGCAGCCCACAAGGCCCTGCACAACCTGCCCCGTCCCCTCCCTGCCCTCCCCTCCTCCCTCTCTCCCCCTCGCTCACTCTGCTCCAGACACACGGGCTCTTCACTGTTCCTCCAACACACCAGGCATGGTCCGGCCCCAGGACCTTTGCAAGGGCTGTTCTCTCTGCTGGCAAGCTGTTCCTTCAGAAACCTACATGGCTCCCTCTCACCTCCTTTGGGTTTTTGCTCAAGGGTCTCCTGGGTGAAACCCTCATTTTCATCCTAATTAAAAATTGCAGACTTTACTCAGAATTTAGAGATAGCTCCTATCCTACCTTCCAGACAAGAGCCTGGGGCTCAGAATCTGGAACTCTCTGAACAGTGCTCCTAGGATGGGGGTCTAGAATGCCCTGGCCTGCCCATGACCTTGTCCTCAGCCTGGCCTGTCCCCAGCTGGCTCTGCCCCCCTCCCTCCAGGAGCTCAGAAATTCGCCCGGTGCACAGATGCCAGACAGGAAAATTAATTGGGCCTTGCTAGGGCTGCTCTCCCCGCTCCCCGTCAATAACAGCCGTAAAGCAGAATTTATTCAGCAGTGCTGGCTCCGGATGGAAACTGGGAGGAGGGGCAACGTTCTAGAAAAGTCAATCCCTCACCACGGGAACAGGCGGCAGCTGGGGCTCCAGGACACCAGAGCCAACTTCCTGCTGCCTTTCTAGAGGTTGTACCTTTCCCTGGGTTGGGTGGCTGGGGAGGAAAGAAGATGCCCCCTGGCTTACCCAGTCCTCGGTCAGGAACCACTTACCTAAATATATTCCACATTTATAAGCACCTACTGTCGGTCAAGGGTTTTGGGGACATTAACGGTTTTAATTGGAAGTTAGGGATTATTTTTTATGTCTATTTTAACCAGCAGGGAAACTGGCACATAGAGGTTAAGCAACTTGCTTAAGGTCGCACAGCTGCTGCTCTCACACTCACCCCTGGCTTAGGGGTTTGTGGGGACCAGGATGTGACAAAGGCGATGTAGGCAGTCAAGGAAGATGTGACCTGCCAGCTGGAGGACACGAGGAACACCCCGTCCTCATCACCACTGTGGCTGGGGATCTGGCTGGGGACCCAGCTTATGCACCTAGGCTCCACACAGTCACAGACTGACTTAGCTAAGGGCTGCTGGCCACAGCTAGAACTGTTGAATGGAACCTGCTTTGAAGCCCTTGCATATGCCGATCCTTTTGTCTCCGTTGCCTTTCCTCCCCTTTCCCTTCTGAGAAGGGGCTCTTCTAGGCATCCCTGGGAAATTGAGTGGCCTGTGGGTTCAAAGCCTGGCTCTGCTGTGTGACTTTGGGGAGGTGTATTCCCCTCTCTGGGCTTAGCTTCCTCATCTGAAAAATGGAGATAATAATAGTGGAGTTGCACAGAGCAAGTATAGATAGTGGAGCTTCCAGCCCTGACCAAACGCTCAGCAAACGGGGGGCTATTTTATTACTATTCTTACTGTTTTTGTGTCGCCCTCCGACTGCAGAGAGACACAAGACCGTTACATATCCCTCTCCCCGGAGCCCTTTCCGCAATCCCCAGACCAAATCCAGTGGCCTCCCTCTCCAGCAGGCACTGCAGGGACGGTTTTGATGGACATGTTTTTTGCATGGAAAAAAGCTGGAGGATTTATATTTTGCCAAGAGTGTCATCAGAGAGAAAATATTTCCTGCATTTCTGGCGAGTGTTGATGTGTAAGAGCCAGTGGCTTGGTGGGGGGCGTGGGGGCTCCACACAATGGGGCCCAGCCACTGGTACTGCAGCCCCAGCATCCTCTTCAGCCTCCAGATCACCCCCCCAACCCTCCCCAAGCCCAGCTCCCCACCCCCTCCTCTCCGGTCTCTGCCTGGCTTTTCCCCTTGAGAATCTCACGGTCTCTCAGTCCCTTCACCTCTCTCTCCCTCCTCAGTGAGTTTGGAATAAGGAAATGACACTGGAGCTGTGATTTGCAAAATGAGGAGTTTGCCTGGAGAAGGGGGTAAGTGGGAGGAGTGATCCAGGCAGAGAGGGCACAGCCCATGCAAAGGCCCTGGGGCTGGCCCGGGCCTGGTGTGTTGCAGGAACAGAGAGGAGGCCCGTGTGTCTGGAGCAGAGTGAGCAAGAGGGAGAGAGGGAGGAGGGGAGGGCAGGGAGGGGACGGGGCAGGTCGTGCAGGGCCTTGTGGGCCAGGGGGAGGCCTGGGTTTTATGGAGCCCTGGGAGGATGTTTGGGGGGGTGGGGGTGGGAGGGTTGTGATCTCCTTTATGTGTAAATATATCCCTTGGGAATGGGTTGGAGGGGGACAGAGTAGAGGCGTGGAGGCCAAGGAAGAGAGCCCTGGCCACCCAGCCTGGCTCGAGGGCAGAAAGATGAGGAACAAACACCCTCCCACACACGCTGGGAGGTGTCGGCAGCATCCAGTGAAATTCAAAATAAACCGAACTCAGCCTCTGCCCCCGTTCTAGAGTGACAGAGAGATATGTCCAGTCACTATCGCTTTGGCATTGAAGGACTGACCACCGGAAACTGCCCGAAGCCCACCACCGGGGTGGGTGACCCCTGCACCTCGGATAAGTGAAGACTACACAGCTGTGACAGGTGAAATTCACATCACATGAAATTAACCAACCTGGTGGCATTTAGTGTATTCCCAATGTTATACCACTTCTGGTTCCAAGACATTCTAATCACCCCAAAAGAAAACCCAGTACCCCCAAATATAGTGTTACTTCTTACATTTAAAAAATAATTTTTATTGTGGTTAAATACACATAAATGCCCCCTGCTCCTGGTGGCCCCAGGTGTTCCTTGGCATGTGGCAGCACCCCTCCAATCTCTGTCTCCATCTTCACGTGACCATGTTCTCTCTGGGTCTCTGTGTTCTCCTTTTTTTAAAATTTTATTTTATATTGGAGTATAGTTGATTAGCAATGTTGTGTTAGTTTCAGGTGTATAGCAAAGTGATTCAATGATACATATACATGCATCTATTCTTTTTCAAATTCTTTTCCCATTTAGGTTATTACAGAATATTGAGCAGAGTTCCCTGTGCTATACAGTAGATCCTTGTTGGTTATCTATTTTAAATATAGCAGTGTGTACATGTCAATCCCAAACTCCCAATCTATCCCTCCCGCCCACCCTCCCCCTGGTAACCATAAGTTCCTTGTCTAAGTCTGTGAGTCTGTTTCTGTTTTGTAAATAAGTTCATTTGTATTTTTTTTTTTAAGATTCTGCATTTAAGCAGTATCATATGGTATTCGTCTTTCTCTGTCTGACTTACTTCACTTAGCATAATAATCTCTGGGTCCATCCATGTTGCTGCAAATGGCATTACTTCATTCTTTTTACTGGCTGAGTCTCTTTTTTTTTAAATTAATTAATTAATTTATTTTTGGCTATGTTGTGTCTTCGTTTCTGTGCGAGGGCTTTCTCTAGTTGTGGCAAGCGGGGGCCACTCTTCATCGCGGTGCGCGGGCCTCTCACTGTCGTGGCCTCTCTTGTTGCAGAGCACAGGCTCCAGACGCGCAGGCTCAGTAGTTGTGGCTCACGGGCCTAGTTGCTCCGCGGCATGTGGGATCCTCCCAGACCAGGGCTCGAACCCGTGTCCCCTGCACTGGCAGGCAGATTCTCAACCACTGTGCCACCAGGGAAGCCCCTCTCTTCTTTTTATATGGGTACCCATCATTGGATTTAGGGCTCACCCTAGATGCAGGATGATTTCATTTCCGGATCCTGAACTTATTACATCTGCAAAGAGCTGATTTCCAAATACGGTAACATTCTGGGGTTCCAGGTGATCATGAATTTTGCGGGGACACTATTCATCCCACCACACTATGTAAGGAACCATAGTCACAGGTTGCATTAGGATGAGGACATCTCTGGGGGCATATTATTCGGCCTCCCACATCATCTATCCTATTGTGTCCCTTCCCTGCTCAAAGGCACGGATCCTCATTGCCTTAGAACAAAACGGAAACACCTCACTGGGGCCCACAGGGCTCTGCCTGGTCCAGAATCTGTGTTCTCCTCCCATGTCCCTCTCCCCATCTCACTCGGTCTCCGTTATGCTCTTCACACAGGCCAAGTTTGTTCTTGCCTCAGGGCCTTTGCACTGGCTGTGGCCTCTGCCTGGAATGCCCTTCCTTACCTAGATCTTCTCACTCAGTTAGAACTCAAAGCTTACCACTGCAGAGATGCGTTCCCAGACCACCTGGGCTAAATCTCACCTCCCCCCTCTCCTCCCATGGCCTTTTACTATGGATAACTATAACTGCCTGGGTCCTCCAGCTCCCATCCTCACCTCTCATGGTCTGTCCTCCCCACAGCAGCCAGAGGGCACCTGTGAGCACCTGAGTCAGGCCCCGCCCCTCCTCTGCCCACAGCCCTCCAGGGCTCCCACCTCCCTGGGGGTAAAAGCCGAAGTCCTCCCCTCAGCCCACAAGGCCCTGCACGACCTGCCTCGTCCCCTCCCTGCCCTCCTCTCCTCCCTCTCTCCCCCTCGCTCACTGTGCTGCAGCCACAAGGGCCTCTTTGCTGTTCCTCCAACACGCCGGGCACAGTCCTGCCCCAGGGCCTTTGCACGGGCTGTGCCCTCGGCCTGGAATACTGTTGCTCAGATCCCCCCCAATGGCTCCCTCCCTCACCTCCCTCAGGTGTCTGCTCAGATGTCATCTCCTCAGTGAGCCCCTCTTATCATTTCACCCTCCTCCGTCTCTGACATACTATACCTTCTCCCTGCTTTGTTGTTTTCCCCACAGCATTGATTATCCAACACACCATACAATTATTTATAGTATTTATTGCTCATTGCCCATCCTCCCCTCTGGACTTGAGCCCTGAGAGGGCTGGGCCTGGGTCTGTCTTGGCCACTGCTTGTCTGCAACCTGAAACCCAGGGTCAGTAATAGGAGAGACTCAGATGAGTACCTTCTGTGTAACACAGGTTGACTTACTTTCCATCCTGGAGCCTCAGTTTCCATATCTGTCTAATGGGGTTATGATCAGTCCTTCCGTAGGGTTGTTGAGAGTCTCTGGCCATCCCCCAATTCTGCAGAAGTTCTTGGCCAGCTGGGCTCTGGCACACGGTAAGAGCCTGAGTTTCTCTCTCTCATTCCATCACTCAGACCCGGCGTGGGAGGTGACAGCCCTGCAGATGCCACTGGCTCAGGCTGGACCACTGGGGCCAAGACACTGTCATATTTGGTAAATTGCTGGCAGGCGGCTCCCAATACTGCAGCACCAAAGACAGGCAGGGACGTGACAGGAAATTTTCTGGGCTCCCTCTTGAGACCTGGGGCTGGGCACAGAGTTGGAGGAATGGGAGACTTCCCTGTCCCTCTCTGGGTCTCAATTTCTGCATCAGCAAAAAGAAGAGACCTTGAGATTATTGAGACATCTCTGAGTTCCTTCAGCCATATCCTACACTGAGTCTCTGACCAAACCCTTTCATGGCTTTGAGCCTCCATATGTAAAGTGCAGGGCTAAAAAAAGAAGAAATAAGGTCTGAACATGGGGGGTGGTAACCATTGGTCTCCTTTGCTGCTCCATTCCCAGCTCCCAGGACAGGGCCCAGAGCTCAACAAACAGTAATATACCCTCCTATGATAGCTAACCTTATTGAGCACCTACTGTATACCTGGCCTCACACTGAGAACATTATAAGTATTTTAGGTCTAATTTAAGCTTTGAAGCAGCCCTGTGATATAGGGTACAATTATTATCCCCATCTTGCAAACAGGGAAACCGAGGCTCAGATAGGTAAAGACAGTCACCAAAGGTCACACAGCCAAGAAATTGTCGAGGCTGAATTGGACCAGGTCATCTGATCCCAAGTCTGTGTTCTAAACCGCCATACCCCAAAGCCCCAGGAAACATCTGTCAAATGAATAAACGAGTGTTGATCCTTGGGAAGGGGGAGGGGGCTCTTGGCCACTTTCCATAATGACATAGGGGCCTCCAGTTTTTCGCCTGAGAGTAAGGTCATGCCCAGACCCCCTGCCACCCCCTACATCCTCTTGGCACATCTGCCACCTTGCAAAGAGGCAGCCAGGGAAACTCATTCCTCCATTGAACCCAGGGCGAAAGCTCCCCATCTCCTTGAGACCCTTCTGGCAGGGGAAGGAATGAAGAAAAGACAGGAGAGAACAGGAGGGGAAGGAAAGCGAAGGGACGGGAGATGAGAGGAGGGGAATCTCCCCATGTGTCCACCTGCAGCCTCCTTTAAAAACAAAATATAAAAAAACGAGAGAGCTGCGTGTGTTTGCGCGCGCACGCACAGACCTATGAAATATTTAGGCGGCGCCCAATGTGTTTATGGCCGTAATTAATCTTGTGTCTTGTTGGCGGAGAGCAGAACGTTAAGAAATTACTTTTCCGGGCCTGGGTGAAGTGCGGGCTGGCGAGGCTCCTTTCCCCGGATGGAGGCGTGTGGAGGGCAAGGGTGGGGAGGAGGTGTATCTTGTGTATCTTGCAAGCTTGTGGCCCTGGACTGCAGTCTCAGGAAGATTTCCTAAATTCCCCCAACCCCATGCCTGTCCCCCTCCCCCATTATGGTCACCCACGAACTTTCCAACCCAGCTGGTACGTCCTGCACCCTGGGCACTGGGCTAAGTGCTTGGCTTTTTTTGGGGGGGTGGTTATTTCATTCATTTGTTTTTATAGCTTTATTGAGGTATAGTTTGCATACAGTAAAATGCAAATATTTGAAGTGTGAGTTGGATGTGTTTTCGTGCAGGCACATCACCCCCCCCATGTCCCTTGGGTCCCTTTGTAACTCCTCCCTACTCCCCCTCACCCCCACCCCCATCCTTTTCAGGCAACCGCTGATCTGCTTTCAGTCACTATACATTAGTTTGCATTTTCTGGGTATCACGTGGTGTGCGTTCTTCCATCTGGCTTCCGTGTCGTTTGTCCCAGTGCTTCGTTCCTCCCCACAGCTGAGGAATGTTCCATGCTTCGTATGGACCACGGTTTGCTTATCCATTTACCTGTTGATGGACAGTGTGGTGGTTTCCAGTTTGGGGCTGCTCTGGACTTGCAGGTACATGTCTTTGTATGGATGTGTGATCTCTTTTTCTTGAGCAGATCCCTAAGAGTGGAATTGCTGGGTCATATGGTAGGTGTGCGTTTCGCTTTTTAAGAAGTTAGTTTAAGCTTTGGAAATGTGATGACAGCACATGCGAAGCGCTGGGCGTGGATCATCTTGTTCCATCCAGAAGAAAACTCAGTCACAGGAAGGAGAGATTGAGGACAGGCCATGTGGCTGGGAAGTGGCAGAGCTGGGACTCGAACCCAAGGCTGTCTGTGCCCAGAACGTCACCCGTGGGCTACACTCTGCCGAGCTGGGATAGAAGCGTGTGGCATTTCAACATGTTTCTCTTTCCCAACTTGGCCATGAGCAACTCTGATTCTGCATGAGGGCCAGGTGTCCAGTAGGTGCTTAAAAAATGCAAGCAGAAACCAAGATGAGAGCCGTAAATCTGGCTGCAAGTCAGATCTCACTCTTTCCTGAGCTGAAACCCACAGTGGCTCCCCAGTGCCTTTAGGATAAAGCTTAAATTCCATAATGCAACCTACAGGTTTGTTCAAATTCTGGCCCTATTCCTCTTCCACCCATGCCAGCCTCCTTGCTATTTGCAGAATACCCAAACATGGTCCTGCCACAGGGCCTTTGCACCTGCCATTCCCTCAGCCTGGAACGCTCCACTCCTGACTTACACGTGGGAAGCCTTCAGGTCTCAGCTCAAAAGTCACCTCCTCAGGGAAGCCCTCCCTGACTTCCCTGTCTAAATCAGCTCCACCCACTCCCCTCTGTGGCATCCATCACCCTGTGATTTCCTCTCCCTAGCTCTTATTCCTCTCTGGAATTCTATGATACATTTATTTACTTAAAAAACTCATTACACATTTACATAGCGCTCACTGTCTGCCCGACCTGGTTCTAAGCATGGACTTCACGTGTCTTAACTCATCTAAACTTTTTTTTAAAATATATTTATTTGTTTATTTATTTTTGGCTGTGTTGGGTCTTTGTTGCTGTGCACAGGGTTTCTCTAGCTGCGGCGAGTGGGGGTCTACTCTTCTCTGTGATGTGCGGGCTTCTCATTGCGGTGGCTTCTCTCGTTGCAGAGCACAGGCTCCAGGCGTGCAGGCTTCAGTAGTTGCAGCACGCATGCTCAGTAGTTGTGGCTTGTGGGCTCTAGAGCGCAGGCTCAGTAGTTGTGGCGCACAGTCTTAGTTGCTCCGCGGCACGTGGGATCTTCCCGGACCAGGGCTCGAACTTGTGTCCCCTGCACTGGCAGGCGGATTCTTAACCACTGCACCACCAGGGAAGTCCCTCATCTAAACTTTTAAACAACTCTGTGCGTTGGGTAATGTTAGTATCTCCATTTACCGGTGAGGAAACTGAGACACGGAGAGATCCAGGCCACACAGCCAGGAGGCATGTGAGCTCTGGGGGTAGGTGCTCATGGTCTGTCACCCCCTCAGGACCAGCCTGAGCCATCCTCAGCTGTGCACCTGGTTCTAGCACAGAGTACGGCTCAGTGTGGTGGGTAAACAGACCCTGTTTTTACAGATGAAGCAGCAGAAGTTCCAAGGGGAGGTAACTTGCCTGGTGGCAGGGCCAGCTTTGAACCTGCTTCTTGGACCTGCTAACCCCATGTCCTGCACCATCCCCAGAGGACCCCCAAACCGTGAGCCCCAGAGCCTCCGAGCAGCTTCAGCAGGTGCTAGCTCAGACTGCAAACAGATGCTTGCTATTTTAAACCCACTGTTTAACTCATTAAGACAGCTGTTTCCCATCCCCAAAGTCGGCGGAATTAGAATTAAATTCATTCCAGAATTAAACACACACATACACACACGCATACCCTGCCGCCATTTGGAGGCAAAACTTGTTAGCATTTAGGCAAGCTGTGCCTTCGAGCCTGAGGACGGGGCTTGGCTTCCGCCTGCCAAGTTAGATCATGGCCCAGTGGTTGCCAGCTGGGCCTGTGGCCAGAATGGCCCGAGGGCCCAGTTTCCTGTGTTTACCCAGGCCTCCACCATTAGAGTCCAACTGCCAACTGGATGTCCCCCTGGACTTCTCCCTGACCCTTCAGGCCCTGGGGGGCCCAGACAAAGCTCAGCATTTGCACCTGAATTGGCTTTCCCTCCTGGGTCCCCATCTGAGGGACAGGCCTCCCACCACCCCCTGCTGCTCACAGCAGAGTCCAGATCTCAGCTCCTCTTCTTCCTCTCCCTTCACCTCTTAGCTCCAAATGGTCAGGACTCACTGGTGATGCCATTTCCAAACAGCTACTTCCCCTACTGCTACTGCACCAGTCCGAGCCTCTGTCACCTCCAGCTTGCATGCTTGCCCCTGCCTCCTTCCTGGGCTGCTGGCTTCCACCCTTACCCCCAACTGACTGTTTTCCTTCAGCAGTCAGAGGGATTTTCCTAGAGCCTCAATTGGATTATGCCACTCTCTCGCTTAAAATCTTCCAATGCAGTGCTGTCCAGTAGAACTTTCTGTGACTGATGGAATGTTCTAGACCTGTGCCACCAAACACAGTCACCCACAGGTGGCTATGGAGCACCTATGGAGCACAGGTGGCAAGCGTGAGTGAGGAACTGAATGTTTAATTTTATTTCATTTTAATGAACTGAAATAAGCCCAGGTAGCTGTTGGCTGCCATATTGGTCAGTGCAGCTGTAAAGTCCCTTCAGCTAATGCTGTTGGCCTGTCCAGATCCCCTGGGCCCTCACCATTTCCCTGCACTGCTGGCAGGCATCCCAGCTCTGACTCTCTGCCTGAGCCTGCTCTGCTCACACCCATGGCAGGTGAGAAGTATCTCAGAGTTCGTGCCATTCCCTCCAGCAGCCCCCGACCAATGGCCGGCAGGAGCAGGAGTGTAAATACCCCAGCTCCCTCATTCCCAGAGCCAGGCAACTCTGAAGTTCATGCTCTGCAGAGGTCCCCAGTGGGGCTGAGCCCCATCTGCCCACCACAGTCACCTACTCACGAATGCACCCTGGATGGGCTTCTTCCCATCCCTCCCACACTCCCTCACTCCCTCCTGGGGCTTCCTGGGATCACCTCCCACATAAACTGCTTGCACCCGAAACCTGTCTCAGGGCTGCTTGCGGGGAGCCCAGATAGGCTCTGCTCCTACCCCCGCTTCCTCTCCCTCTTTCTCCCCCTCCTCCTCTTCCTCCCCATCGTCCTTCATGTTAGTGCCTTAAGCCTCTTTGGTTGTTTTTTTAAAAAATGTTTTGTTTCGGAGTAATTTTAGATTTACAGAAAAGCAGCAGAAATATAAGTGGCATTCCTGCATACCCTCCACCCAGCTTCCCCTAATGTTAACATCGTATATAACCCGGTAAGATGATGAAAACCAGCAAAGTAATACGGGGACAATATTACTAAGGAGCTTACAGACCTTATTGAAGTTTTACCATGGGTGTCCAGGATCCCACCCAGGATCACTCAGTGAATCTCATTGTCATATCACCCTGGCGTCCTTCACTCTGGAACAGTTTCTCAGTCTTTCCGTGTCTTCCATGACCTTGACATTTATGAAGAGCACTGGCCAGGGGTTTTGCAGAAGGTCCCTCAGTTCGGATCTGTCCAATGTCTGCTCACGGTTGGACTGGGGTCGTGCGTTTTTGCCCAGAATCCCATGAGAGTGATGTTGCATCCTTCTTGGTGTAGGATGTCAAGAGACTCAGGAAGTTGCTCTATCTCATCACCAGTGATGTTAACCTTGATCACGTGGTTAGGACAACACCACATTTCCCCCCTGGAAAGTTACCTTCTTACCTTTCAAATCTGTAAATATCATGGGAGAGTTACTTTGACAATATGTAACCAGCCTGTTTCTCCTTAAACTTTCGCCCACACATTCTAGCATTCTTCCATTGACTGGATACTTAGACCCTTTATCTTATCTCCACATTGTCTTGTGAAACTTTCTGATTCATTTGTTTGAACCTTTTCTGCCTCTGCTGGACAGAGTCTCCTAGAGGGTGGGGGCTGGGTCTGTCCCGGTCGCTCCTGTGTCCCCAGTGCCTGGCGCACACACACAGCAGGTGCATAAGCAAACATTTGACTTGAAAGGACACCAATCAACAAATCCCAGGTGCTCATGAAGTATGATTTGGTGGCACCCCTAGAATGTTCTAGAAGCGAAGGCCTTCCCTCACTTCGGGCTTCCATTCAAATGTCCCCACCTTGGGGACCCCTTCCCTGAGTGCCCCAACTAATGCTGCTTGATTTCCTTCATAGCACGTCCCGCCTTGAAATGATTTCTTTTGATGGTTGATGGTTTATTCATCCAGTTAATTTGTGTCCCGGCTCTCTCTCCTCCTCTCAGCTAGAATATAACCTCTGTAAATTCAGGAGTTTTGTCTTGGTCACTACTGTGTACCCATCACCTGGCACATCGTCCTGTGCAGACAGGTCCCTCTCCTCAGCAATGTTTTCTGTCTTCACACATTTAATTATTCCATCGTAAACACTGGGACCTCGGAGAGGAGAGGTGGGAAGAGACATGAAACCATCTGACCTCAGGCAGCAAGTCTGTGATGCGCAGCTGGATGCCTGGCCCAGCAAGGGCAGGAGGTTTGGGGAGCCTGGGGCGTGGAAGATGGCCCCTCCTCCTCTTAGCTGTGGCACTTGGGGAGGATGGTCCCCCCTCTGCACGCCAGCTTCCTCCTGGGAAAAGTAGGAAAAAGCACAGCCTCCAAGCTCAAAAGACAATGGGAAGGTCCACTGGCAATTGTGTTCAGAGACTGTTGGCTCTGCACTGACCCCCTTCATTTTACAGATGGGGAGATGTGATGCTGAGACTGGGAGGGTCTGACTCAGCCAGTAAGTGAGGGCTGTGCTGGGCCTTAAACCCAGCTCCCCTCTCTCACCACGTCACAGAGATGTGCCTTTGCTTTCAAGCTGACAAAACCCACTGTGGGTTATCTGCTGTGGGCCAGGCGTGGGACTGAGGAGTGGGGGATGAGAGAGAGGCAGGCAGGGAAAGACACAGAGAGACAGACACACACACAGAAAGTAGCATGAGAGACAAGAAAAGAGAGACACAGGGACAAGGTGACAGAGACCAAGAAAAACTTACATAGAGACACAGGGACAGACAGAGACAGAGACAGAAATCTCAGGACAAGGACTTAACAGCAGAGTCAGAGAGTAACAAACAGAGATATTGACACAGAGACATAGAAAGACTGAGACAGAGAGAAAGTTAGAGAGAGAGGGACAGAGACAGAGGCAGAAACAAAAGAGGCAAAGACAAAAAGCGACTCTGACTGAGACACAAAGATAGAGAAGGAGGGAGAGAGAGACAGAGTCAGAGATTCAGAGAGACAGAAATAGAGATACATAGAGGGGAGAAACAGAGAGACAGAGGGGCCCAGGGCAGCCTTCTTGTGGATGACTCACTGGCAATTTATCAAGGACCGCTGGCCGACCGCCAAATCCACCCCCGCTCCAGCTCAAGCCCCAGCCCCCTGGGGCCACACGGGTCTCCTGAATCGCAATCCTGCTGGCTGGATATGTGTACTGCATGCCCCCCCATGTATGTGCAAGTTTAGCATCCAATTTACAGGAGATGCACCAAGGAAGGAAGAAGATGTGACTTTGACTTCTGGAGAAATCAGAGTGAACCCTGGCACATCTCATCACCCCATCTGATATGTGCTTTATAACTAACAGTCAGAGGAACCAGTCGTCTATGGTATGTCCCCTCCAGCGTCATCAAAGTAGGTTCTCGCTAGAAATATTTGGGGAAGGAGACAGCATGAAGCAGAAAAAGAAAATCAGACTTACAGTTGAGCCCAGTGTCTTCTCCTATGAGGTTCTGGAAGACTCACCACTCCCCTGTGAGGTTTGTTGTGTGGGGATAGACACCCTCTCTCAGGCAAAAAGAGGGATATAACTGGCTCATGTAACAGGGGTACACGTTTGCATGGCCTTCAGGCTCAGATGGACTGAGGCGCTCAAATGATGCTTTTAGGACCTGGGTCTCTCCTGGTCTCTTTGTTCTGCTTCCTTGTGCATTCTTCTCTTCTCAGGCAGCATCTTAGGTTGGGTTTGCCTCGGAGCAGACCCCAAAACAAGGATTTGAATGCCAGTTATTTATTTTGGAAGTGATCTCAGAGAACACTGGGAGGGGAGTGGCAGGAGGGAGACAGGAAAAGGAAGGCAACCCATGAAGGAAGCATTGTCAAGAGCAAGTTATCATGGAGACAGTTGGAACCCAGTCTCACTGGGGGCCTGTAGGAGATGGTGAGGGGTGTGCACCCCAGAGTTATCTCATGTGAGGAGCAAGAGATGGGGCATTTGTCCGCTCGCCTCCATTTTTCATTGTTTCTGGGCTGTTCCGCAGGGGGTTAATTCCCTGGCACACCAGAAGAGACTTCAGAAGGAGTGCCACCTGGGACTTCCCTGCTGGTCCAGTGGTTAAGACTCCATGCTCCCAGTGCAGGGAGCCCGGGTTCGATCCCTGGTCAGGGAACTAGATCCTGCATGCCGCAACTAAGACCTGGTACAGCCAAATAAATAAATAAATAAATATTTTAAAAAGGAAAAAAAAAAAGGAGTGCCACCCTGCCAACACCTTGATCTTGAACTTCTGACCTCTAGAAGCACAAGATAATACATCTGTTCTCAGCCACCCAGTTTATGGTACTTTGTTACAGCAGCCCTAGGAAACTAATACACCCTATTTATCAACTGTCCATCTTTGGAGAGCTCTTTCCTGACCTTCTCCCCTACTATCATGCACCTGTTCCTTTATTCACCAAATACTCCCTGAGGATCTACATTTTATCTTTCTTTAAAAAGAAAATTTTATGAGAGTCATAAACGAAAAACCCATATCTCTTGCCACGAAGGGATGGGACTCACAAGAAACAAAGACACAGAAAACAAAATGATGTTTTAAAATGCCAACGGGGCCAAGGACCTGTCTCTTAGGGAAATTAGCAATTGCCAGAAAGACATTAAAGACGGTAGCACCAAACAAGACTTTTTTGAAGTAAGCCCCAGGGGGAGACATTCATGGTCACCTCCCCTTTTGTCCTTCACACCCACTCACTCATTCAGGGATATAGTCCCCTCTTAGTCTCTCTGTCCCATTCCCCAGTCCCTCCCCTGATGCTACAGCTGCCTCCGTGGCTTCTCCACCTCTTTCTCTCTCTCTCCAACCCACCCTCCATGCAACAACCAGAGGGTTCTTTCAGAAACACAAACCTCTTTTTTATTTCAGGAGGAATAAGTGAATTTATTCCCATCGTAAAAGATGCAAACAGTGCAGAAATATATAGAGCGGAAATGGGAAACAAAATCCAGTCATGTCCTGCCTCTACTCTAAACTTTCTATGGCCCCTCGTCATTCTCTGTGTAAACCCCAAGGCCATCGACATTCAAGGTTTGGATCTGGTCCTGCCCTTCCTTCCCCCGTCTCTCTCCTATCCTTGAATAAGACCCTCTTTTTAGCCACTCTGAATGGCTTGTCATATCCAACCATTCAGCTCTCTCTCTCTCTATCTCTATCTCTCGCTCACCTCAGGACCTTTGCACATGCCATTTGCATCCCCAACATGCTGTTCTCTGCCCCCTTACACCAACTTCATCCTTACCCTCCAGTCTCAGTGCGGTGACACCTCGTGTTTTTTTGGACTCACCCAGATGCAGACCCTAGGACAAGGATTCCATTGTGCATTCACTTCTACAGCTGCCATAACCAGGGGGTTCAAAACAACAGAAATTTATTCCCTCACAGTTCTGGAGGCTGGAAGTCCAAAATCAAGGTATCAGCCCGGTTGATTCCTTCTTGCAGGCTCAGAGGGAGACTCTGTTCCGTGCCTCACTCCCAGCTCCTGGTGGTTGCTGGCCACACTTGGCATCCCTTGGCTAGTAGACACATCCCTCCAATCTCTGCCTCTGTTGTCATATGGCCTTCTGCCTGTTTCACTCCTGTGTCTCTTCTCTATCATTGGCTGAGGGCTGCTCTGGGAGGTATTAGACGAACTGAGAAAACCTAAAGAATAAGTAGCCAGCCTGGCAAAGTATGGTCGAGGAGAGAGAATTCTGTTCCCGGCAGAGGGAACAGCATTTGCAAAGTTCTAGAGGTCAGCAAATCATGATGCATTTAGAGCATTGAAAAGCATTGAGGGGACTTCCCTGGTGGTGCAGTGGTTAGGAATCTGCCTGCCAATGCAGGGGACATGGGTTCAAGCCCTGGTCTGGGAAGATCCCACATGCTGAGGAGCAACAAAGCCTGCAAGCCGCAACTACTGAAGCCCATGCGCCTAGAGCCCATGCTCTGCAACAAGAGAAGCCACTGCAATGAGAAGCCGATGCACCGCAACGAAGAGTAGCCCCCGCTCGCTGCAACTAGAGAAAGCCCGCGTGCAGCAACGAAGACCCAACGCAGCCAAAAATAAATAAATAAATAAACAAATAATTTTTAAAAAAGAAAGAAAAGCATTGAGGCTTTGGAGATTGGCAGGGGCTTGACCATGGGAGAGCTTGTAGGACACAGAAAGGAACATGGACTTTATCTGGAGGGCAATGGGGAGCCATGGGAGAGTTTAGAGCATGGGAGAGACCAGAGGATTGAGATTTTAGAAATATCCCTGGCTGGCATGTGGTGATGAACTGAAAGAGTTGTGAACTGGAGGCAGGTCTGTTATGGGAGAATGAAAAAATTCAGACCCTATGCTGAATGCTAATCAGGCATTCTCTCATTTAATTCTCATACCACCAGCCCTACTAGACGGGTTCTTCATCATTACACCCATTTTACAGATCTGGAAGTTGGGGCCCAGAGAGCTTAAGTGACTTATCTGGCATCACACAGCTTGTCAATGACAGAGCAAGGAATCAGCGCTTGAGTAGGCTGCCCAGCCAGGTGGCAGACTCACGGTGGGAGATCTGGGGATGAGGAGTTGGGGGATCATGAGGCTGATGGCCAGGGCTCTGGCTGAGGAATGAGGGACAGCTGGAGACCCGGCTAGAAAGGAAGCTCTGACCTGAGAGAATAAAGCCAGTGCAGGTAGTCTACCAGGTGGTGAGGACTTGGACCACCCACTCCTGCCAGCCCAGCCCTGACCTTGGCACTTCTCCCTCCCCCCATATCAAGTCAGTTAGACTCTGAGGACATATGAACTGAGAACCTGAAGGGTGAGAAAGAGCTGATCACAGGGAGAAAGGGCATTCCAGGCTGAGGGAACAGCCTGTGCAAAGGCCCTGAGGCAGGACCGGGCCTGGTGTGTTGGAGGAACAGCAAGGAGACCCATGTGTCTGGAGCAGAGTGAGTGAGGGGAAGAGAGGGAGGATATCTGGGATTTGGGCTCTAAGACCTCATGGGCAGAGGGTGCCCTGAACAAGTCTGAGTCCCCCTGGAAATCTTGAAAGGGGGGAAAAATTAGCGCCTTCCTCAGTGGGTCCCTAGGAGGCTTGGGGAGATGACGTTGGCAGAATGCGAGTATGAGGGCTGGATCCAAGCCACGGGGTGGTGGTGGGGCAGCTGCCAGCCCACTCTGTGGCACCTCCGGGCCTTACGAGGTCCAGGAGCTGGGGATGCTCTGAGCCTTCCAGAAGTTTTTGCGAAGGTTGCCCAGCCCCCCAGGTCAGAGCCCCAGGAATTCTGTCTCGGTGGGGGGTGTGGGTGAGGGACCAGGATGTAACAGGGCGATGTCACAGAGGCCGGGAGCATCTAGAACTCTGGGGGCTCCTGGTCTCAGTGTCATCTGCTAGGAAGGCTGCCTGGGTAGGTCAGCTCCTCCTGGGACCAGCCTTCAAAGACACAATGCACGCTGGGCTGCCACCAGGAGCTGTTTCTGTCTAGGGCCACGCAGGTCCCAGCCGCTCTGTCTAACTGCCTCTGAGCCATCCGTTCAAGGTCCATTCACACCCCGACCACGGGCCTCCTGGGAGGTCCTGGAGATGCCTGGAGGCCTCCTGTCTGTGGTCCCCAGCGGGACCTAGCTCCACACCGCAGCCAGAGAAGGAGGGGCTGGCCATGGGGCAGCCCTGGCCAGTCCTGGCCCTGCGGGCAGTCAGGGTCTCACTGACCCTTCTGGGGCTGCTGGTGCCCACACAGGCGGTGGTGCGAGCCGTGCTGGATGGTAACTCAAGCACCATGGATTTTGTGGACCTGCCGGCCCTGTTCGGGGTGCCCCTAGCCCCCGAAGGCGTGCGGGGCTACCTGATGGAGGCCAGACCGGCCAACGCGTGCCATCCCATCGAGGGCCCGCGGCCGGGCAACGGCTCCCTGGGTGCCATCGTGCTGATCCGCCGGTACAATTGCACGTTTGACCTCAAGGTGCTGCACGCCCAGCGGGCCGGCTTCCAGGCGGCCATTGTGTACAACGTGCGCTCTGACGACCTGGTGCTCATGGTCCACGTCTACGAGGACCTGCGGCGCCAGATCACCATCCCCTCAGTGTTCGTGGGCGAGGCCACCTCCCAGGACCTGCGGGTCATCGTGCGCTGCGACAAATTGGCCCACGTCCTCCTGCTGCCCGACCACCCGCCCTGCCCGGACCTGGACTGCCACCCCATGCTGGCCATCTCCTGGGCGCTGGGCTGCACCCTGGCCCTGCTCACGACCGCCTTCTTCGTCCTGCGGTGTCTGTGGAACTGGCTGTGGGCCTGGTGGGCCCGCGGGCCAGTGGTCAAGGCGCGGGCCAGCCAGAGGGCCCAGGTGAGCACTTTCACGAGGCTTAACGACCTGTGTGCCATCTGCCTGGATGAATACGAGGAAGGTGACCAGCTCAAGATCCTGCCCTGCTCCCATATCTACCACTGCAAGTGCATCGACCCCTGGTTCTCCCAGGCCGCCCAGCGCTCCTGCCCTGTATGCAAGCAGTCGGTGGCCAGCACGGAGGACGGCTCTGACTCCACCGTCGGCAGCTATGGGGACGAGGAGGACCCCTCGCTGCCTGGCCACCACCCCCCGATCTGGGCCATCCAGACCCGGCTGCGTTCCCGGAGGCTGGAGCTGCTGACCCAAGCCAGCCCCCCCCGCCGCTGGAGTGCCACCTCCGTGGGGGCAGCTGAGGCCAACACATCCTTGGAGGGACCCCCAGAGCCCCTCTGAGGCCCGCCGCCCCTGGCTGGTGGAGATTGGGGCGGGGAGGGTAGAAGTGAGGAGTGTTTCTAGTCTGGAGGCTAGATAATAAAGTGGGTTTGAAAGCGGATTCTTGCCCTGGCTGCTGTGGGGCGGACCGGCCCCTCATGCCACGCGTGTGGCAAGCTGAGCCTAAGGCTGGCTGCTGGCATCTGTGGGCGAGTGAGGGTACATGGGGGCGGGGAGGCAGTATTCTCAGGGCTGCTGTGTGCAACATGTCCTTGGTGGCCCTGCGACAGGGCCCCTGTGCCTCCGTTCCAGTACTAGGCACAGGAGCGGCTGATTTCCCATATGCTTATTATTCATTTAAACCTTAAACAAAAAATAAACTTGTTACTTTGGAATAATTTTACCTTTACAGAAAAGTTGCAAAGGTACTAGAGATAGTTTCCATGGACCCCTTGCCCAGCTCCTGAGTGTTCATGTCTTACATCAGCATAGCACGTTTGATTCAACCGAGAGAGCACCTTGGGTAGGTTACGATGAACTGAACTATGGATTTAATTTGAATTTCCCCAGCATTTCAACTATTTATAGTGGAAAGTGTCAAACACACCCAAGTAGAAAGAATGGAATAATGACCCTCCCCACATGTACCCATCACTCAGATTCAATGATTATCTACTGGCCACTCTTGTCTCCTCTATTCTTCCTCCTCTCTCGCTATTTTGGTGCACATCCCAGATGCTTTTTCATCTGTAAATATTTCAATTTGTGTCTCTAAAGCAGTAGTTCTCAGCTGGGGTGGGGATGTTGTCCTCCGGGGACACTGGGCAGTGTCTGGGGACATCTGTGGTCGTCATGACTGGGGTTGGCTCCTGGCATCGAGGGGGTGGGACCAGGGAGGCTGCTCCACACCCCACAGCGCCGAGGACGGCCTCACCTCAGAGAATGATCTGGCCTGCGGGTCCACAGTGCTGAGGGGAGAGACCCTGCTTTATAAGATAAGACCCCTTAAAAAACTCCGCAAACTCCAGTATCATGTCCAGAATAATGATTCTTAAATAGCATCAAATATCCACCTAGGGAGCACATGGAAATGTGCACGTTTACAATATACAATTTTTTTAGGCTCTTTGAATCAGGATCTAGATAGAGTCTAGGGTTATTGCTGATGGTCTCCTAAGTCTCTGTTAATCGAGAGCTTCTCTTGCCCTCCTTCTCTCTTAAATTTTCCTTGCAGTTTGTTTATTTGAGGCCACCAGGTCATTCACCCTGCACAGATGTCCCGGATCTGGGTTTTGCTGATTGGGTGTCCCTGTGGTGTCATTTCACGGATGCCTCCGTCCCCCGTAGCTTCTGTTAATTTGTAGTTGAATTCAGAGACCAGCTCAGATGTGGTTTAATTTTATGGCGGACAGATAAGGTGTTTCTTCAGGTCCCAGTGCATGCTCTTCTCAGAAGGGTTGGGCCAGTGAAGGGGGTCTTCTAGGCAATGAATGACGGGCAGATGCTAGGCTTGAGGAAAGCATGATCAGGAAGGTCCAGGAGGGAACATTGTATAGAATTTCTCAGAGGGCACAGTGTACAGGTGATAGTGGGATTTGGACCCGGTGGTCTGGTCTTGGTGGATTCATGAGGGAATGTCTGTGTTTAGTCACATGTTTTCTTTTTCACACACGGGAGTGTTTTTCACTTGTGCTTTGCGGTCTGCACTTCACTACGTAGCTGGGAACCTCCAAGGTAGTTCAGAGAAAGGGGGTCTCTTCTTGGATGGATGATGGCAAAGAGTGGGCTGCTGGTCACAGCTCTGGTGTGTATGGGGTGGGGAGGGGCACAGAGGCGTGGGCAGAGGTCCTTGCACAGGATGCTTGGGAGATGGTAAAGACCTCCCACCCACCTTTTGAGGGACTTTGCTCCTAACCTGATGGCCCTACGGCCGCAAACGGAAGCTGCACTATCCAGAGGACACTGCCTTGGTCCCTGTGGATGTCCCAAAGCTGCCAAGAGCTGTGGAAGGCCAGAGCTGCCAAGCAGGGACAGGCCTCTATGTCCAGTAGGCACGGGCTGGGATGAGGATGGAGACGTGTGGAGCAGTCAAGCTTGGAGTTGGCCATGGGATCTGAGACCTGCCCAGAGCAGCTTAAGCACAGAGAGTTATTTGCTCATGAACTTGAGTAGTCAGTCCGGGGATAGCATGGAGGCTCCACGGTGTCCAGGGCCCGGGTTCCTTTTATCTTATTGTTCCACATCCTTAGCAAGTGACCTTCTCCTCATGGGACAAGGCAGCTGCTTGAGCTCTAGCCATCACATCTGCATGCCAGTCAATGAGGAGGAAGAGGTGAGGAAGGGCTCACCCTCCCCCTTTAAGGACACTTCCCCAGAAATCCCATACACCACTTCTGCTCACACCCCATTGGCCAGAACTTAGCCATGTGGCCACACTTGCCTAAAAGGATGCTGGGAAATGTAGTCTTTATTCTGAATGGCCAACGGTCCAGCTGAAAACCAGGGGTTCTACTACCATGGAAGAGAGAACAGATATATGGGGTGGCCAGCATGCCTGCCACTGGTCCACAAGAGCTGTCCAATACATGTTTGTTGAATAAGTGAATGAATGAATGACTGAATGAATGAATCCCCACACCTCTAAGCCTGAGCATCCTTCAAGGTCACAGGCACCACAGGGGAGCAGGCACATCCCGGTTCACCAGAGAGATGACCTTTCTCACGACCATGCCAGCGGAGGGAGTGAGCTCACCGTCACCCGGGATGAAACCCAGCTCTTACCGAGGCCCTACTGCGCTCCAGGCCCCAGGCCACATGGCTTCTTTCCACTATTAAACCTCTCTGAGCCTCGGTTTTCCCATCTGTAATATGGGGGCAGTAACAGTACCTGCCCCGCAGGGTTCCCCAAGCATGCACAGTGCCTGACACTGTCAATATTTGTTGATTGACTAAGTGACCTGCCCACAGCCCAGCTATAACATTGGGTGATCGGTGCTGTGATGGGGGAATCATAGGCACTGTGTTAACCCAAAGGGAGGTGCCTGACCCAACCCAGAGAATCTGGGAGGCTTGCTGCAGGCAGTGTCTTCTAGACTGAGAGCAGAAAGGGCAGGGATCAGCACCGTGAAAAGGAAAAGTGAACCTGCCAGCTGGAACAGCATGGGCAAAGACCCCAGGCAGCCTAGTCTGGCATCCAGTGGGTGCTTAATAAGTGTACACAGAGGTCCCTGCCCACAGTACCCTCTGAGAAGAGGCCTCAGCATCATCCCAGCCTCCTCAGTCCCCCCACAGCCAGGTCTGGGCCCTTCTCCAGCCGCCTCCGGGAAAGCCGGGCGCTGCTAAGGACGGCCAGCTTAGTAAGGACAGCGGGTGCCAGCCCCACCGGCCCCGCCTCGACTGCTGCTTCAGGTAAACACCAGCAGAGGCTGCCTCTTGTCCACCCAGGGCGTGCCCTGGCTGTGTTTGTCTAAGGGGGAGTATGGCCAAATGGGGAAACTGAGGCTCAGAGGACAGGGGACCGACCTCAGTGATGGGGGTGGACTCAAGGATAACAGTAGCCACCAGCACGACTACGGAGCACACGCGGCATGGCGGGCGCTGCGCCATGCTCTTTCCGGCACTGACTCCTTGCATCCGGCGCCAGGATCCTATGCATATACCCATTTTCCAGAGGGAGAAACTGACCCCGTGAAAGAGGATGTAGCCTTCCCAGGGCCACACTCCTGCACCCGAGACAGTCCCCTCCACTTTTAAATGGCTCTAACTTTGTTTTTTATATATATTCATTTTTAAAATTTATTTTATTTTATTTTTGGTTGCGTTGGGTCTTCGTTGCTGCACACGGGCTTTCTCTAGTTGCAGCGAACGGGGGCTACTCGTCGTTGCGGTGCATGGGCATCTCATTGTGGTGGCTTCTCTTGTTGCGGAACATGGGCTCTAGGCGCGCGGGCTTCAGTAGTTGTGGCTCGCGGGCTCTAAAGCGCAGGCTCACTAGTTGTGGCTCATGGGCTTAGTTGCTCCGAGGCATGTGGGATCTTCCTGGACCAGGGCTCAAACCCGTGTCCCCTGCATTGGCAGGCAGATTCTTAACCACTGCACCACCAGGGAAGCCCTATATATTAATTTTTATTGAAATATAGTTGCTTTACGATGTTGTGTTAGATTTTTGCTGTACAGCAAAGTGACTCAGTCATACATATACATATATCCACTCTTTCTCAGATTTCCTTCCCATTTAGGTCACCACAGAGCACTGAGTAGAGTTCCCTGTGTTATACAGTAGGTCCTTATTAGTTATCTATTTTATTTTATTTTATTTATTTTTAAGATTTTTCTTTGATGTGGACCATTTTTAAAGTCTTTATTGAATTTGTTACAATATTGCTTCTGTTTTATGTTTTGGCTTTTTGGCCACAAGGCATGTGGGATCTTAGCTCCCCGACCAGGGATTGAACCTGCACCCCCAGCATTGGAAGGCAAAGTCTTAACCACTGGACCACCAGGGAAGTCCCAGTTATCTATTTTATACATAGTAGTGTATATATGTCAATCCCAATCTCCCAATTCATCCCCCGCTTCCCCCCTTGGTAACCATAAGTTTGTTCTCTACATCTGTGACCCTTCTCTGCTTTGCAAATAAGTTCACCTCTACCATTTCTAGATTCCACATATAAGCGGTATTATACGATGTTTGTTTTTCCCTTTCTGACTTGCTTCACTCTATATGACAGTCTCCAGGTCCATCCACGTCTCTTCAAATGGCTCTATTTTGTTCCTTTTTAAATGGCTCTAACTTTGGATTCTGCATTCTGCTGGTCACCACCTCCCGATGTGTGGGTCATGGCTCCAGCTGTCTGTCTGTCTGTACAACAACTGGTGCTGACCGCCTACTTGTTCAAGCCTGTGCTGGGCACACTAGACATAGCAGTGACCAAGACAGACCCAGTCCCTGCCAGCATGGGACTCCCAGTCTAGTGGGAGGAATGGGCCATGACAAAGCAGTGACAGTGTGACTCGGGGGTGATGGGGGATGCACAGGTGCTGTGAGGGTCCACAGGGGCACTTGCCCCAGCCTGGAGGGTCAGAGAAGGCTTCTCAGGCAGAGGGCATCTACCTCAAGACCTGAGGGATAGAACAGAAGCAATTGGGCAGGGCTGGGAAGGGTGTTCCAGGAGGAGGGAAGAGCATATGCAAGGACCCAGAGTCCTACAAGGCCCAAGGGCTCTCAACTTTATTGGACACACACCCTCCTCAATATGCATGCATATTTTTAGTAATAACAAGTAATGACACTTCAAGTTCATAACAAAGCTCCCTTCAGCAGCCTGCAAACGCTTGGGCTCAACTATTCTAGAAAGACAAATGGAATTGGGTCCTATTATAAGCAATCCTATGTTCCAGATGAGGAAACGGAGGCCCAGAGAAGTTAAGTGACTTGCCCCAGGGTAGACAGCTGAGAAGGGACAAAGCTGGGTGAATGGTGGAATGAGAGGCAGAGCGATCCCCCCACTCCCATTTCAGGCTGCTTAGGGCATCCCTCACCCCTGGCTCTGACCCAGCTCCTCCTCCCAACCTCCTTTGGAGGGTGCCAATCCACTCCAGTGTGACCTGAGGATAGTGTGCTCGTCACCTCCTCTGCTCCACACCCTCTGCTCCTAATGATACAACCAGTGACAAGCAGATTCCAAGGAACTCCCAGCAACCACTGGAGGCAGCTGCAAAATGGTGCCGGCCACAGGGAGGCTGGCTGCCCAGATCTCAGCCCTGATGGCATCTGGAAGGGAGGTTGTGAAGGTTGCGATTCATCACCTGACCCTCCTCCTCTGTCTCCACCTCCTCCCCACGCCCTGTCCTCTTCCTAGCCCACCCCTCCCAGCCTCCCAGCCAGGCCCAGGAGGGGAGGACGCTTTTAGGAACACATGGCTGCCTTCCTTGCCCAGCACTCTGCCAGTTAATTAACGCCGTCTGTAATTAAACTTCCCACAAATTAGCTGTCAGCTACGCTAAAGGGAACCGTCCCTCTCAAATGCCACCTTGACTTGCTGAATTGTGAGCCTTGTCGACAAAATAATTAAAGGCAGAGGGAGGCAACCAAAATTTGGAGGCTTTTTTTTTTTTTTCCTTTTCTAAATCTCTATCAGTGTCTGTGGCCAAATGCTCCCACCCGGGACTTGGGAATACAACCAGGCTGTTTTCTGAGGTTCAATGTATTAATGCTTTCCATTGTGAAGAAATTTTTATTGAGCACCTATTGTGTACCTGAAACTGTGTTAGGAGCTAGAGACCCAACAGTGACCATGGTAGACACAGTCACTGCCTTCTTGGAACTTACATCCTTGACATATATATATATATATTTTTTTTTGGCCGTGCTGCCTGGCATGCAGGATCTTAGTTCCCCGACCAGGGATCGAACCTGTGCTCTGCATTGGGAGCGCAGAGTCTTAACCACTGGACCACCAGGGAAGTCCCTTGACATACATTTTTAAAAGCAAAGGAAATACATGAGGTTATTACAGCTTGGGGAAGAGCATTCAGGGAGAGGGAACAGCCAGTGCAAA
The DNA here is from genome assembly GCF_009873245.2 of Balaenoptera musculus. NCBI lineage: Eukaryota > Metazoa > Chordata > Mammalia > Artiodactyla > Balaenopteridae > Balaenoptera > Balaenoptera musculus. The sequence continues at coordinate 167,151,781 of NC_045787.1, forward strand.
GGCCCTGAGGCAGGACCAGTCATGATGGGGGCTGGACCAGGTGGAGACAGAGGAGGGGACAGAAATGGGCCTATCTGGGATAGATTTTGCAGGCCCAGGTGACAGGATTGTAGTAGTTCCCCCTAATCTGCGGTTTTGCTTTCCGTGGTTTCAGCTACCTGCCATCAACCAAAGTCTGAAAATATTAAGTGGAAAGTTCCAGAAATCAACAATTCATAAGTTTTAAATTGCTGCCATTCTGAGCCACGTGATGAAATCTTGCACAGTCCCCCTCTGTCCCGCCCGGGACTTGAATTATTCCTTTGTTCAGCATCTCCCACCTGCTCATGGTTTAGTAGCTGTCTAGGTAATCAGGTTGACTGTCACGTTATCGCAGGGCTTGTGTTCAAGTAACCCTTATTTTACTGCATAGTGGCTGCAAAGTGCAAGCGTAGTGATTCTGGCAACTTGGATATTCTCTAACTGTGCCTAATTTATCAATAGCCAATATTTTGTAATAACTATAAATGGAGTGTAACCTTTAACAATTGTATTAAAAACTTTATTATAGGTATGTATGTATAGGAAAAAACATAGTACATATAGAGTTTGGTACTATCCGAGGTTGCAGGCATCCACTGAGGGTCTTGGAACGTTTCCCGCTGGATAAGGGGGGGACTGTTGTATATCATACGGAGGGGGGAGGGTAAGAGAAAGGGAAATAAGGGAGCAGCAGATTCCCGGATCTCTGACCCAGAAGTAGAAGAAATGGACAATTGATCCACAAAGATGCCAGATTTGCACAGAGTGAAGCCTTTTTCCAAAAAAAAAAAAAAAGTCCAGCCTCATACAGGCCAATTGCTAAGGCCCAGGGAGCATGGTTGGATGGAGTGAGCCCCCAGCTCAGGCCTCTGCACTCCAGTCTCCCCTGGGGGGTCTCCCTAGCATCAAGGATGAGGTGAATGGTGCCCACACTTGTTACAATGTAATCAGGTCCTGACGGCTGCAGAGTTGAGCTCCAGGAGATCCCAGGGGAGACCAGTAATGTGACTGCCAGATGCCCATGAGCTGCAGAGGCTCAAGCCCCAGCACCCTGGGGTCAGAGGAGGGTTATGGGAGCCTCACCAGGCAGGCAGGAAAGCCAACATGGACCTCTGTGTTCTTGGTCTTCCCAGGATATTTTTCAGGCTCACAGGACAGTTTTCAGGCCCTTGGAGCACCTCAGGGCCTTTGCACAAGCTGTACTTTCTGCTTGTGGACAGGAATACCCTGTCCTCCCTCCCCTACTACCCCTTTCTTCCCCTTCAGTTCTTCACTCAGGCATCACCTCTTCCAGGAAGCCTCCCTGAATGCCTCAGCCTGAGTCAAGTTCTTCCTCTGGGCCCCCACCAGGTCTGTGCTTCCCCCACAATGGGCCCAATCACCCAGTGTTGTAACCACCCAGCACCACATCTGTCCTCTTTCCCTACTGAACTGTGAACTCTGTGAGGGCTGGGTCTGCCTTTGTCACTACGGTGTCCCCACTGCCTAAATGAATTGGTGGCACACAGTAGGCTCGATAAATAATAGTAACTAATACTAGAGTTCATCTGAAACCCTTGGGGCCAGATGTGTTTTGGAATTCAGATAGTTCTAGATTTTAGGACGCTATTAAGGTGTACTCAGCATATATTAATAACATCCTCCAGCAGGGCCTGGGGCAGCCCATTCTCCCTTCCCAATCAAACACAGTAACAATAGATAGAATATATATATATATATACACACATGCATACATACAATAAATGGGGTAAATAAAGCTTAGTAAAAATCAAAGGCTATTAATTCTTTTTTTTTTTTCAATTGGCCGTGCCATGCAGCTTGCGGGATCTTAGTTCCCTGACCAGGGATCAAACCTGTGCTCCCTGCAGCGGAAGCACGGAGTTCTAACCACTGGACCCCCAGGGAATTCCCAAAGACTATTAACTCTTGATTCTCAATGAGTTTTAGAGTCATCCGATGAAAATTTTCTATTTTTGGAGCTTTTTAGGTGTTGGAATTATGGGAGAGGGAGTGTGGGCCTGTGGCTGATGTTTGTTGACTGCTTTTACCTGCCAGGAGCATGGAGGCAGCGTGTACCATGATCAGGAGCCCGGAGTGCCACAGGGCCTGGTTCAAAGCCCAACTCTGTCCACTTTGGAACTCTGGGATGGGAGCAGGGGACATTACCTTTCTGTACCTCAGTTTTTCCATCTCTAAAATGGGGATGATAAGTATCTAATTTGTGATGCTGCTGTGGGACAGGATTAAATAACTTTGTTTATATATATATATATATTTTGTGTGTTTATATTTAATAGATATAAAGTGCTTGGAATGTCACCAGGCCACAGCAAGTCGTCGCTAGCTATTTTTTTAATTTAATTTTTATTTTATATTGGAGTATAGTTGATTTACAATGTTGTGTTAGTTTCAGGTGTGCAGCTAAGTGATTCAGTTACACATATACATATATCCGTTCTTTTTCAGATTCTTTTCCCATATAGGTTATTAAGCCACTAGCTATTCAGTTTTAAAATAATTAAATAAACTGGCGAAGACTCAGGAGAACGAGGATTATGGGGTGTCATCCCCAGGAAAGTTATAATAGACAAAGATGTTCTTTTTTTTTTTTTTAAAAGGAATTCCTTTATTTATTTATTTTTGGCTGTGTTGGGTCTTCGTTTCTGTGCGAGGGCTTTCTCTAGTTGCGGCAAGCGGGGGCCACTCTTCACTCTTCATCGTGGTGCGCGGGCCTCTCACTATCGCGGCCTCTCTTGTTGCGGAGCACAGGCTCCAGACGCGCAGGCTCTGTAGTTGTGGCTCACGGGCCTAGTTGCTCCGTGGCATGTGGGATCTTCCCAGACCAGGGCTCGAACCCGTGTCCCCTGCATTGGCAGGCAGACTCTCAACCACTGCGCCACCAGGGAAGCCCCAAAGATGTTCATTTTAAGGCACATGGATGGGACTTCAAAACAAAGCAGAAAGCTCAGAAAACAAGAAAAAAAGTGAGATGTCTCATGCTCCTCCCCTCCCCGCTCTTTGTAAATTAAAAACACATGTCCCGAGGGAGCTTTCTGGGGTGATGGAACAGCTGAATATCTATTGAGGTGGTTACTGAGCCCGAGTGCCATAACTACTGAAGCCCGCGCACCTAGAGCCTGTGCTCTGTAACAAGAGAAGCCACTGCAATGAGAAGCCCGCGCACCACAACGAAGGGTAGCCCCTGCTCGCCGCAACTAGAGAAAGCCCGCGCGCAGCAATGAAGACCCAATGCAGCCAAAAATAAACAAATAAATTTATTTTTTAAAAACACCAACAAAAACCTTGTTAAAAAAAAATACAGGGCTTCCCTGGTGGCGCAGTGGTTGAGAGTCTGCCTGCTAATGCGGGGGACACGGGTTCGGGCTCTGGTCTGGGAGGATCCCACATGCCGCGGATGAGCTGGGCCCGTGAGCCACAACTACTGAGCCTGCGCGTCTGGAGCCTGTGCCCCGCAACGGGAGGGGCCGCGATAGTGAGAGGCCCGCGCACCGCGATGAAGAGCGGTCCCTGCACCGCGATGAAGAGTGGCCCCCGCTTGCCGCAGCTGGAGAAAGTCCTCACACGAACCGAAGACCCAGCACAGCCAAAAATAAAAAAAAAATAAAAAAAAAAATACAGATAGGCAAACTAAACTGTGATGATGGAGAGTAGAAAGTTACCTTGGGCGAGGGGAGTATACACTGGGGGTATCCTCCCCCCGCCAAGACTTCTTGGTGGTGGAATGTTCTATACAGGGTCAGAAATAGGGTAAGGTGAGGAAGGCACAGTCCTGAGGGACAAAATTTAAGGGAGCACAGCAAAACTCAGCAATCAGGGTAAGTAACATTTGACTGCAATATTTGGAAAAACCAAAATGAATGCCAAAACAAAATCTAGAATGAACAAAATATCAAAATTTCAGATAAAGATAAGATTTGACCTTGCACTTGTAAGACTCACCTCCACTGCGGTCCCCCAAACCCTTGGCCCTGGTTCTATCCCTCCCTCTGGGTGCTGACCACGGGGATGTGTGCTTGGGCAAAAATGCATCCAGCTGTACAGTTAAGATTTGTGCTTTCCATCTCAAAAAGAAAGTTAAGAAAAAAGAGACACAGGCAGACAAAACAACCTTATCTAGTCTCAAGAACGCCCACAATTAAAAAAAAAAGCCTATTAGAACGGTTCCGGGAGGGGAAGGGGATAAAGGAGGAAGAAATAAGTAAATAAAACAAGAACCAGTGGTGGGGGGAGGGGCAGAATCAAATAAATGTTTGTTGAATGAATACACAGTGAACAGGAAGGCACAGCCCCCAACGCGCCCAAGCTCCCAGTAAATAAACAAGTGAACAAGATAATTAAGAGGGGAGCCTCCCCCTTGCCTCCCCCTCCGCCGCCTCTGCCAGCCCTGCCAGGCTTGGCATTGCTGACAGCGCAGCCTGGCTGCCAGGAAACGGCCGGCCCCTGCGTACTCTTTCTGCCCTCAGTCTACAGCCGCATGGGCTAGAGGGGGAAGGAGAGGGGACCGCCTGGTGCTCTGTCCCTCTTCCCCATTATTCATTCTGTGAGCCCAGAGGGCAGGGACCTGGGTGCGATTTCACCACCGCAGTATCCCCAGTGGGTCTCAGGCTGGCATACAGTGGGCGCTCAATTAATGTGCAATTGTCCTGAAAGGTCAATCAAAGCTCTGGGGTCTTTTGATTGCTGGGGGCTGGGTCGGGGTGGGGGGGGGGAGTCTTCCATCTTTCCTGCGCAGACGGGAGGACTGGGCGCCCCTGGGAGCAGAGGGAGGCGGGCAGGGGTCTCTTAAGTCCAGCCTTCCCCTTCTCGCTAGGGCCTGAGCCCACAGACGTGCAGGAGCAGGTGGAGGTCCCACAGCTAGGAGGGGAGGGCAGGTGCCCAGAGGCTTCAGGGACCCCCGACCATGCCTCACAAGGTCTGAGTTTTCCTGGGGGAGCGACAAGAGAAAGGCCTCCAGGCTGGCCAATGGGAACGCGGAGAGGACGCATTACCTCATCAGGCAGCGCGGCCATTGGCTGTGGGCTCCCGTGGGCGGGAGGCCGGCGCTAGCTCTTGGGGACCGGGATGCTGTTGCCGGGGCCAGCGGGGAGGGTGTTGACGGGGGAGGAAGGAGAAAGGGGGGCAGGGGAAGGGAGGGGAAGGGGAGGCGAGGGAGCTCGTGGAAGAGGGATTTGCACTATGTTCGGAGCTGTGAGTGGGTTTTTATAATAAGCATGAAGCCCTTTACTCCGTGTCGCTCCCCACGCGGGTCCCCTTGCCTGGCCATCCCGAGGCCGATTTTAGGGGGGAAGCTGAAGGTAACTGAGAAGGTTCCTCCACCGCTAGATTAGAACCCCACCCCCAGGTTAGGAGCCCCCTCCCTCATGCACACACACAGTGTCCCCAAGGTGGCATGAACTGACTCCACCCCCCCACCCACCCTGTCAAATAGGACCTCAGCTTGCTGGTCTGTGCCTGAGACACTACCATTCATCCCACTGAGTCCCAGGACACACCCTCCAGCCATTGACGCCTCTGCAGCCCTGCAGGTTGCACCTCTCTGAGCCTGTTTCCCACGGTGTGAAATGGGGTCCACAAAAGTCCCCATAACCGGGGAGGTGCTGCAAAGGTCCATTCAGTCAGCCAATAAGCACATATTAAGCATTTACTGTGTACCAGGCCCTGTGATAGGTACTGGGGATATGAGACGGACCAAGGCAAGCCTTGGCCCAGCTTCCTGGACCTTAAGGTCTGGTGAGGAAAACAAACATAAACAGAAAAACAGCCATTTCAGAGGACCCCAATGCTGTGAGGAAAATAAAAGCAGGGGACAAAGGTGGGAGGAGAGTGAGTTGGATGCTACTTTAGCCCAACGATCAAGGAAGGCTCACCTGAGGAGGTGATGTTTAGACAGAATGAAAAGAAGCTATTAGAAGATCTGAGGGAATAGCATTCCTGGCAGAGGGAATAGCCAGTGCAAAGGTCCTGGGGCAGCACCATGCCTGGTGTGTTGGAGGAACAGTGAGGAGGCTCACGTGGCTGGACAGAGTGAGTGAGGGGAGGAGAGGGAGGAGGTGAGGGCAGGGAGGGGACCGGGGCAGGGGGCAGGTCCTGCAGGGCTTTGGGAATTGTGGGGAGGACTTGGGCTTTTACCCCAAGGAAGATGGGAGCCCTGGATGTCTGTGGACAGAGGATGGGCTGGACCTGATTCAGGTGCTCACAGGTACCCTCTGGCTGCTTTGGGGAGACAGCCTGTGGGGGACCAGGGCGGGAGCTGGGGGGCCAGGGTGGAGGGGACTGTGCTGGTCCAGATGAGTAATGCTGGAGCCAGACCAGGGTTGCAGCCACGGAAGGAGTGAGAAGTGGATGAGGTTGAGATATACTTTGGAGCCAACAGATTCCATTCCAGAGGTACTGAGTTAGGGGGGAGGCAGAGTTTTGGTTCCTGCACACCACTTGGCCCATGGTAGGTGCTAAATGAGCAGGAGTGGTGAGTTGTAGCAGGATCATTGGGTGGCCTTTTCCTCCTCCGCTCCCATCAGACCTCCACACTCCAGGCCAAATGAATGAGTGAGTCACTCCAGGCTGAGAGTAGCAAGGGGTGGGGTGGGGAGGGGAGGTACGCACTGGATGCTGACTCAAGCCTCCCACCCAGGTGTTTTTGACTCATCCACACCCCCCACTGCGTATCCAAGTGTAGCCCCAAGTGAGATTAGTAACATATCGAACCCCTCTCTGCAGGGTCCTCCCACCCTCCGAGCTGAGAACCCCAACTCTGCAATCCCAGTCTCTGCCTGATGCCGAAATCCCCCACATCCCGGGGTCACTAGTGGCACCTTATCTTGCATACCACCAGGACCAGGAAGCTCACTCTCTTTGTGTGAGTAAAAGGTATTATGATTGACCCCCAAATCTGCTTCCATAGGCAAGGCTATCTTTTTAAAGTATAAATCTGAACTTGTGTGCATCTGCTGTAAACCCTCAATGGCTCCCCATTACCCTCAGAACCACATATCTCAGTATTTTTTTTTATTGCGTTATAGTTGATGTACAATATTATAAGTTACAGGTGTCCAATATAGTGATTCACAGCCTCTAAAGGTTATATTCCATTTATAGTTCTTATAAAATATTGGCTATATTCCCTGTGTTGTATAATATATCCTTGTAGTTTATTTTATACATAATAGTTTGTACGTCTTTTTTTTTTTTTTTTTTTTTTTTTTGGCTGTGTTGGGTCTTCATTGCTGCTCACGGACTTTCTCTAGCTGCGACGAGCAGGGGCTACTCTTCGTTGCGGTGCGTAGGCTTCTCATTGCGGTGGCTTCTCTTGTTGCGGAGCACGGGCTCTAGGCGCGCGGGCTTCATTAGCTGTGGCTCATGGGCTCTAGAGCACAGGCTCAGTAGTTGTGGCGCACAGGCTTAGTGGCTCCGCGGCATGTGGGATCTTCCTGGACCAGGGCTCGAACCCATGTCCGCTGCACTGGCAGGCGGATTCTTAACCTCTGTGCAACCAGGGAAATCCCCAGTTTGTACATCTTAATCCCCTAACTCTGTGTTGCCCCTACCCCCTTCCCTCTCCCTCAGTATATGTATTTTTTTAATTTTTAATTTTTTTTTTTTTTTTTTGGCCACGCAGTGCGGCATGCCATGCGGGATCTTAATTCCCTGACCATGGATCGAACCCGTGCTCCCACTGGGAGCATGGAGTCTTAACCACTGGACCGCCAGGGAAGTCCCCCTCAGTATGTTTTATAAGGCCCTGTGTGGTCTGGTCTCTGCCAACTCTCCAGCTCACCCCTCCCAGTCACTCTCCGTGTTACCCACTATTTCCTTCTTAACCTTTGCACAAGCTGTTTTCTCTACTTGGAGGGACCTTCTCCCTTCCTTTTTTGCTTGCTGGCCTCATTTTATACATCTAAGCACAGTTCAGATGTCAGCCCATTTAGAAAGTTTTCTCCTACCCTCTAGGGTGAGTTAAAGAACCGCTTGATCCCTTTGGGATACATTGTATCTCCCCTGACCCAGCCTTGCAGATTAGAATTCCTGCTGGCCGGCCAGCCCCAGCTCTGGGCTAGTGGTTGCCTGCAGGGCTCTGAAATTCACCAACCAGGCCTTTCTCTGAAGTTTGGTTCTCCCCAGAACTGCCTCTCAGTCTCTCTCTAAGGGCATCATTAGGTTAAAATCTCCTCCCATCTGCTCCCCGCAGGCCACCCCCCATGCAGCCACAACCGGAGCTCCTTTTGAAGAGTGATTGACTAACAGCCATTAGATTAATGGGCAAGGCGTAGCATTTCCATTTCTGCTGCATCTACAAACTAAATGTTCCCGTGTAATTACAATTAAGGACATGTTTGTGTGTGATGGCTCCTGGCTTCCTGGCCTCCCTCCCCCTCTTGGGCCGTTTGCCTGTTTCCACCTCCTTTTTCCCCTCCTCTGCTTTGCCTTTCTTTCGTTCCCCGCCCCCCTCCTCTCTTTCTACCTCTTTCTCTCTTTTTCTCTTCATGTCTGTCTCTCTCCATCTCTCCCCCTTTCTGTCTCTGTCTCAATTTCTGTTTCCATTTCTTTCTGTCTTCACCTATCTCTCTGTGTCTGTCTCTCTCTGTCTCTGTCTTTGCCAATCTCTCAGTCTTTCTCCCTCCTTTATATCCGTGTCCAACAAAAACCTTCTACAGTGCACTAGTCTTAAGTGTGTGGCCTGAGGCATCATTACATGGGTATAAACCCGTGTAGCCAGCACCAGATCAAGATTAGAATATTCTAATCCTCAGAAACCCCTTTTTTTGGCCCTCTCCCAGTCAGGCCCCCTCAAGGGTAACTGTATTTTATCTTTTTCTTTCAGTTTTCCTCCCCTGATCTTGGGACCAGAGTACCCTTTATTTAATTAATTAATTTATTTATTGGCTGCACCGCGTGGCATGCGGGATCTTAGTTCCCTGACCAGGGATCAAACCAGTGCCCCCTGCAGTGAGAGCACAGAGTCTTAACCACTGGACCGCCAGGGAATTCCCTGGAGTACCCTTTACATCTCCCGCCTTCCTCAGTAGCCCTTCCAAGGCAGGGCCAGGTGAGGGGCTGTGTGTCTGGGATCCCAGGAGACCTCCTGTGGATAAAGTGGCCTTTCCAAGAAGCCAAGTATGGCCCACTGAGGCCCCCAAGGGATATTACAGGCCAGGACTCAAGAGAGGAGGTCCTGCTGTAGCCATGACAAAAACTCTTTGGATTCTGGTGCAAAAATCCCCCATGACTGCTGCCCAGGCTCTTAAGAACACAAAGGCCCTCCCAGGGGTCCCAGAACACTTTGACTGAACCCACAGACAATCCTTTTAGCACAGCGGAACTTGAAGGACCCAGAGGGGCCTTCCGTTCTTCCTCCTCCTGGACAGATGGCAAAACTGAGGCCCTGCATGGATGCTTCTCTAAGGTCCGAGGGTAAGTCTGGACCCAACCAGGTTAGGACCCAGGCCTCCTGGAGACAGCTCTCAGTTGTGAGGCCTCAAGATGGCCCCTTCTCTTTCCTGAGCCTCTGTTTTCCCATCTGTGAAATGGGAGGCTGAGGGTTAAGCTAGGGGGTGCTGGTCTCAGGGCTGTGAATTCTGGGGTACCTGCCCCACTCAGGTGGGCCACACTAGGTGGGGGGGGGGGGTCATCTGTGAAGCCCAGGACCAAATGTGGGCTTCCCAGGAGCAAGAGCAGGTTATACCATTATCTCCCGTGGGTGCTCTGGCATCATGGATTTGTCAGAGCTTTCCCTGATGAAACGGGACACAGGAAGGATAAATTTTGATAGAGGGAAGGGTGGGGCTTCCGAAAACGAATCTAGTCCTGTGTGATCCTGTCTGCATCGAAGATTCTCACTTGACCTGAATCCTCTCGGATAATCGAGTGTTCACCCATCTTTGGAGACAAGCACAACTGCTGTCCCCGTTTTACAGATGAGTACACTGAGGCCCAGAGAGGGTGCCATACTGGGCTCCAGGTCATGTGGCAGCCAGTGAGTGGCAAAGCTGGGATTCGAACCCGGGTCTGGCTGACCGCAGATGCTCCTCCACCCCCATGGCCTCCACTGGAAGCAAATGTCAGAACAGAAGCTGAGCCTCTCCTCACCCCTCCTTGTGGCTGAAACTGGGTTCGCAGACAATGAACAAACGCTGGCTGTCAGCAGCTCCTCTGGCCTCTGATAAATCGAGAGAATTAAAATCCATTTAGAGGGAAATCTCTAAATAGGTCTGTGTTGTGTTTTGTGTGTGTTTTTTTCCTGTCTTTTTTCCCCCCCCTGCTGTCTCCGGCTGGGTAATGTATTCCAGGAACAGAACTGAATCTGACTTAATTGAATTTAAAAGCAGGTATTACATCTGCACCTTGTACGTGAAGGTGGGTGGAGGAATCGCTGAGGAGACGGAGGGTTTTTACCCAGGGTTGCCTCGCTCTTTGCACCGAAGAGGTGGTGTTAATTCCCATCTGGGACTCCTTGCCGGCGGGGGCGGGGGCAGGGGCAGGGGTAGGGTGGGGGGGTGGGGAGGGGGTGTCTCCCCGGGCTGGGCCATAAAGGGTGGGATTTGGAGGGGGAGAGGCCAAGGGGACTTGCAGGTGAGGTGGGAGTGCCTGGGCCTCCGGAGAATGGGTACAGTAAGCCCAGTTGCTTGTAAAGGCCATCCTTGGAGGTGGGGTCCACAGGAAGCTGATACGTCACCTCCCCATAGCATCCTGTTAGCCCCGCCTCCAAAACACGCCCCCCCCCCCCCACTTCTCACCTCTGCTGCCTCCACTCTGGCCTGGACCCCCACCATTGCTTGCCCAGACTCATTGCTTCATCCTACATCTCCCACAGCAGCCCAAATGATTTTTTTCTTCTTCTTTTTATATTGTTAACTTTTTAAAAAAATTGTGGTAAAATAAACATAACATAAAATTGACCATTTTCATCATTTTTAAGCATCCAATTCAGTGGCATTAAATACATTCACCAGGGGAATTCCCTGGCAGTCCAGTGGTTAGGACTCTGAGTGTCCAATGCCGGGGGCCGGGGTTCGATCCCTGGTCAGGGAACTAAGATCCTGCAAGCCGCACAGCACAGCCAAAAAAAAAAAAAAAAAAGTAAATACATTCACCATGTTGTGTAATCATCACAGACATTTTAAAATTATTCCCCCCAATTTTTTTGTCACCCCAAACAGAAACTCTGTACCCATTAAGCAATCACTCTCCATCCTCCTTCCTCAGCCCCTGGTAACCTCTAATCTACTTTCTGTCTCTGTGAATTTGCCTGTTCTAAGTACCTCCTAGAAGTGGAATCAGACAGTATTTGTCCTTTTGTGGAAAAAGGCTTATTTAACTGAGCATCATGTTTTCAAGGTTCATCTACATTGAGCCACGTATCAGGACTGCATTCTTTTTTTTAGGCTGAGTAATAGTCTATTGTATCGATGGACCACATTTTGTTTATGCATCCATCTGCCATTGGACACTTGGGTTGCTTCCACCTTTGGACTGCTGTAAATCATCTTTTGGTCGCTGTGAACATGGGTGTGCAAGTATCTCTCTGAGTCCCTGTTTTCAAGTCTTTTGGGGATATACCTAAGAGCAGGATGGCTGAGTCATATGATAACTCTATGCCAAAATGATTTTTAACAAATGTCACTCACTCCCCTGTTCTAAATACTTCCATGGGTCTCTATTGTCCACAGGAAAGTTGAAACACCTTCCCATGGTCATCCAGATGCTGCCAACTTCTCACTCCTCTTCTCTCACTACTTTCCCACCCTCTAGCCACACCAGATTACCTTCACTTGCCCCTGGACCTTTGCACATGCCACTCCCGGTCCCTGGAGTGCTCTTCCCCATTTCTTGTTTTGGTTTGACAACTAACTCCTCCTCAGCCTTCAGTTCTCAGCTTTTTCTGACTCTGGGAAGCCCTTCCTGATCTCAGGCTGGATCAGGCACCCCCTTTGTGCACCCAGAGCTGCCTGAGCATCCCCTATCATGGCCCTGATCATGGGCTATGGGTGACCTGACTGTCTTCAACACAGGAAAGGTGGAGCTGGGTCTCTCTTGGTCACTGCTGTGTCCTCAGCACCCAGCCCGGGGTTGCAGCACACAGTAGGTGCTCAGTAAATGCTTGCTGATGGCTGCCATGATTCTCTCTCATCTCCTGTAGACCCCACACCCTTGAGAGACAAGGCAAAGCCACTTCCAGATTCTTCCATCTAATGGAAGATTTCAAACAGTATCTTAGACTGTTGATTAGAAATAGATCCAATCAATGTGCTTTTTTTTTTCATTCTGTGGTGTGTCTGTGATAGACGGGCAGGCGGGTGGGAGTGCTATTAAGCCGAGAGAGTTTTCTATATGTTCCAGGACCTGGGCAGACTTTCTTCAAAAAGCTGTCTGGCCTGATCTCAAAATGAGAAAGTCATTAAACACACACACACGTACACACATTGCAGAAGAGAATCTTGTTCTCGAAAAAAACCCACACACACACTTAATACACAACTGCAAGTGTCTCAGTCTGTGCATGGAGACAGTGAGGTCCACAGCTGACAAGGAGCAAGAGGCGATGGGTTTTGTTGTTTTTTGGTTTTTTTTCCCCCCAAAGCACGTCAAAGTTATGGAAGTGTTGGCAACTGGGTTAGAGGATTGAGAGATTTCCATTGCACTGTTTCAGGTTGGGCTCCCTGGAAGCAACCTCTGAAATGAGGGTTTGGGGGCAAATAGTTTATGTGGGAGGTGATCCCAGGAAGCCCCTGGAGGGGCTTGGGTACATAAGGGAGGGGAGGGAATGGAAGGGGCCAAGGCTCAGGAGCAGGTGACTGTCTAGGGCGACCGGGACTCAGTCCCCCTGGGAACCCACTGGGGACCCCTCCCTGGGAGACAGCATGAGCTATCCAAGGGACAAGGAGCTGGGATTATTTATGCATCAGCTTCTGTCCATCACTGGCCAAGGGCTGCTTCTGGAAGCATCAACTCTCTGGCACGTCCCACCTGCCTCTCACCCAGGTTGAGAAAGCTTCAGCTAGGGAGAGGCAGGTGACTGCCGAAGGATGCTGTCGGCTAGTACCATTAAAATGTGGGTGCTGGGGGCATGAGCGTGGGGCACCCACAGCATCCGCTTTGCACAGTGGCATTCACGTCTCTATTTCCTCCATCTATTCGGTCATTCCAAGAAGTTTATTAAGCCCCTGCTGGATGCCAGGTGCTGTGTAAGGGGCTGGGGACAGTGGTGGACAAGACAGACTCAGTCCTTGTCCTCCTGGAACTTAAGGACAGATAATCAGGCAGTTACAGCATCGGGTGGTCAGACCTGTGATGGGGGAAGCTCAGGCATCTGTGGCAGTGCAGGGGAGACTCCTCTCTCAGCACTGGGTAGGGGGTCAAGGGAAGCTTTCTGGAGGGTTGACATCTAAAGATGAGTAGGTGTTAGACAAATGAGGAGGAGTAGGGGTGGGGCAGGGAAGAATGAAGTAGCTAGACTAAGAGGTATTTTGAAAAATCATTTAGAGTTTTTCTGGAGGGCACTGGGGAGCCATTGAGAGCTATAGAGGAAGAGAGGGGAAGGATCAGACTTACACTTATGATCGATCTTTCTGGCTGCTGTGTGGATGCTGAGAGGCCATCACGGAGGCTGTTGCAGGAGCTGGGGTTTGGCTGAAAAAGGTAAGTGTGGATAGAGAGAGGGGGTGGGCTGGAGACAATAGTAGTAAAATCAGTTAAGACTTGGTGAGTGTGGAATGGGGGGCAGGGATCGGAAAATGAGGTGTTGAGTCTTGTTTCCAGCTTACCAGAAAAATACTGGGGCCACTGCTGAGATGGGGCACAGGAAGCTGGTAAAAGGCGGTAAAGCAATGCATTGGTGGTTGGGTAGGTTGTACCTGGTAGACATCCAGAAGGGGGCACCAGAGGAACTAGCTAGAGCACTGGGGCCAAATCTAGTTGGAGATGGAGGTCTGGGAATCATCAAGGTGGTTAAACCTGGGGAAACCGTTTCCGAATTTGGACCATCCAGGAGAAAGTCCAGAGCATTAAAAAAAGATTTTTTTAAGTTATTTTTTCTCTCCCAGGAGCAAATGTTAGAAGCTCAGTTCTCTGGTTTGGTTCACTGGGCTCAGCAGGCTGAGCACTCCCAATGTGGTGGTCCCTGGAAACCCATCAAATCTCTCCATCTGCATCCTTTGACCATGTGACTATGGCTGACCCAATCAGGAGACTAGTAGGAAAAGGATTCAGTGATTGGCTGAAATCACCTAAGCTCCACCCAGAGCTGGGGTGGGGCCAATTAAACCATAGGATTGGAAAGTGGGAATGGTGTGGATTTGTCAAGGTAACACTCCTTGCTGTAAGAAACTGGCAAATCTCAGTGACTTGACACAACATGAATTTGTCTGTTGCTCATATAAAGTGCAAACAGGTGTTCCTGATTAGCAGGCAGCTTTTCTCCACCAGATGACTCAGGGACCAGCCTTGTCTGTCTTGTGGCTTCTCCATCATCAAGGTGGAAAGAGCATGGCTAGGACTGGAAGTGAGGGGCACATCACTTCCACCCACATTCCATTGGCTAAATTCAATCATATGGATACCCCAACTGCAAGGGGTGCTGGGAAATGCAGTCTTGCTGTGTGCCCAGAAGAAAGAGGACATGGGTTTGCAAAGGCTCTAACAGTCTCTAATATGTGGTAGAGCACCCCCCGCCCCTTCCAGGCAGCAGCAAAGCCAGGGTACTGCTGCCTCCTGAAGGTGGGGGTGAAGAATGCAGGTTGGGAAAAGCCATAAATGTCCACCCACCAGAATGACCCTAACCACTAAAAAAAATGGAGAGAAATTCTGCACTCTACTTCATGATGTTGCTCAAGAGATGGAAAATATCCTAGCTAGTTGAGATGCTCCAAGAGGGTGGGGACCAGATGTGTCTTGGTTGGGACTGTGTCTCCATATCCTGGAACAGAGCCTGGCATACAGTAGGTGCTGGATATATATTTACCTAATGGGTGAATGGATGGCTGGGTGGGATAAGGGGGTGAATGAATGGGTGGATAGATGATGGATGGATGGGTGGATGGATGAGTGGGTGAGCAGGTGAGTGGTGGGTGGTGGATGGATGGAAAATGTGTGGGTGGATGGATAGTTGGATGGATGGATGGGTGAGTGGATATGGGGTGGGTGGATAGTGGATGGATAGATGGATGAATGGATGGGTGGGTAGTGGGTGGATGGGTGGCTCTATATATGTGTGAAACCATCCATTCTCTATCTTTGGGCTACATTGATATGACCATGGACGCTGAGAGTAGGAATCCCAAAATGGATCCCTGGCCATAATTCTAAAGTTCCAGAGTATTGGGACAGTCTTCCTGCCTTTCAGGTAGATGGACACAAGCCTAGTGGCTACGAGATGGTTTTAGGTGACACATAAAATCACGATAAATACCAGTGAATCTCATAATGAGAGAGCTCTTCTTTTCACTTCTTTTTGAAACAGAAAGTCTTAATTGGGTGCTAATCAGTCTTTAACACCTCTCTCACACCTGGGAGTTTCCCTCTTGGACAAAGGGAGAGAGCAGGGTAAGGGGGCCCAGCTCAGGGCCTCAGAGACAGCTGTCTCTAGTCAGAAGTTAATAATATGATTTGTCTTTCATTGAGTTAGTTTCTACTTACAGTTAGTGATTCTGGCTTTTCATTTACGGTCATGATAAGCAATTTCCTTTTAAAGAGATTTCAGATTTTAAGAAGTGAGTCCATTTGAAGGAAAATACTCAGGATACTTAGGAAGGTGGTGTAAAATGGACTGAGAGATTTGGGAATCTGGGGCTCAGGCAGCCTCACAGTTGCTGTGTGACCCAGAACGAGTCACTTCAGCTCTCTGAGGCTCAGTTTTCTCATCTGAAAATGCTTTAAATAGTTTTGGTGATTAGGTGAGAAGGCACAGCTGTGTGACCCTGAGAATCATTCCCTCCCCTGCCTCGCTGGTATTTTCTCTTCCTGACTCAGAAAACAAGCTGGAAATGGAAAGAGCCACTGGGGATGGAAATTTTCTCCTGAAGTGAGGTAAGCTACACATGGATTTGTTAAGGACAGCAAACATCTCTTGGGAGATTTGGGGGTGTCTTTTGTTGCGAGGCAGCCTCTGTTTTTAACCTCTTCTCAGGAAAGAGGTTGGGGTCTGTTACCTATGAAGTTCTCCCAGGGAGTAGTAAGCTTGAGCTTACTTGTGGAATGAAAGTCACTGTTACCCTGAACAAAGTTTTTCAAGCGCTTGGAGGCGTGTCTGGGGGAACAGACTTTGACAGGATCTGTAGAAAGCTCTGTGGGTCTTCCCAGGACAAGACGTGGTGCACCCTGTGATAAACCCGTGTGTGTCGAGCCCCGTTAATACTGGGGCTGAGCGCCCCGACCTTTCTCCAGAGTCTGGGCTGCGTCCTCTCCTCTCATCCCCCACCCTCCCAGCCCCGGACCGGTGTGTTTTCCCTCGATGACATTTGGAATCTTTTAATAGTTGTCACATTAGCATACATTTGCATACCTTATGCTAATCAGGGTATTTATTTTTGAAAAAGCACTTTGACTTCTGGAGCCCTTTCTCAGAGGGGATCTCGCGCCGAGTTCTTCCTCGACACTCTCCGCTTCCCTTGGGGTGGGGGTAGGGGCGATGCGTCGGTCAAGGTCTCGGGGGGGGGGGGGGGGGGGGGGAGGGAGGCTTGCGGCCGGCCCGGACCTCTGCTGGGTGCCTGGACCGCGCTGGGACCAGCAGCCCCAGAGGTAGAGTCTATTCTGGTGCCATTTTGCAGACGAGGCGACGGAGGCAGGATGAACACCTTGTGGGGCGGGCAGGGATCCTCACTCAAGGACACGGTTCCAGAAAGGGCCCCTTTCTCTTTCATCACATCTTCTCATCTTACAGGAAAAATTCAACTCCCAACCCCTCTGGCTGCCTCTCATTGTCTTTGCCTCTTTTGACTTGAGAGAGTTGTCTATACTCGCTGGCTCCACTTCTGTCTCTCTCCCCAACCTTATCCAATCAGCTTCTGGCACCTTCCCTGTCCTCCACCACCGACATCGCTCTCCTCAAGGTCAATGACAGCCTGCTTAATCCTCTTCACCCCCCCGCGCGCCCCCTAGGCAGAGTCTGACCCTGCTGGACCCTCCTTCTCCTGGGAACGTCTCAGGGACACCCCCCCCCCCCCACAACAACTCGTCTGGCTTCCCTTCCATCTCTCCCGGCCCCTCCTCAGTCTCCCCTCCCCCCACACACTCCCTCCCCAGGGGGCCTCGTCCACTCTCAGGCCTGGAACCCTGACTATGCCCTGATGGTCCCCACAGGCCTCCCCAGAGCTCCATACTCGGGGTCCAGCTGCCCCTCGAAGTCTCTACGTGGGAGGCCTTACTCAACTCGACCACCCTGTACCCCACCATCTCCCAAACCTGTTCCTCCCATGACCCCCATCTTGGAAGAAGGTAGCTACATCCTTGGAGCTGCTTAGCCAGGATTTTGGAGTCACCCTCTCACCCCACATCCCCAGCAAACCTTGGTTTTCCACCTTTAAGAATTACATTAAGTTCTCTCCTTTTCCCCTGATTCCGCCCTGCATGCCCTCTGCTGATCTTCTTGCCCTCACCTCTCACCACCCCCCATGCCTGTTGCAGGAAGAGGGACCCCTTCCAGGGCCCGAGAGTGGGCTCTTGTCTAACAATTGGAAAAGAATTGTCCGAGGAGACACCCGTACTGATAAAGCAAAAGACTTTATTGGGAAGGGGCGGCCTGGCGGAGAGCAGCAGGGTAAGGGAACCCGGGAGAACTGCTCTGCCACGTGGCTCGCAGTCTCAGGTTTTTATGGTAAAGAGGTTAGTTTCTGGGTTGTCTCCGGCCAATCATCTTGCTTGGCCCATATTTGGTCTGACTCAGGGTCCTTCCTGGTGGCGCGTGCATCTCTCAGCCAAGATGGATTCCAGCAAGACGGATTCTGGGAGGTTGGTAGGGTATATTATGGGCTGGCGTCTCCTCCCTCCTTTTGGCCCCTCCCTAATTCTCCCGGTTAGTTTTCAGAGGCAGCACCATGTTCTTTATCGGGACTTCCTGTTGTGAGACAACTCATGCAAGTTGGCCGTGCCTGGCCAAGGTGGGCAGTTTCTGTCAGTGGTTCCCTAACATGTTTACTAGCTCCAGCCTCGCTGTTCCTCCAACACTCCAGGCATTGGCCAGCCTCAGGACCTTTGCACGGATTGTCCCCTCTGCCTGGAATGATCTTCCTGGAAGTCTCTTTCGTTTCTTGTTGTATCCTCAGCATCTAAAACAGTGCCCACCACACAGAAAGGGCTCCATAAACATTTGGTGCATGAGTGAATATTTCTGCATAGAAAATCATGCTGGAAGGACATACCTCTCAACATTGGCGGTGAGATGACAGATTGTCTCAGTGTTTCCCAGGAGACTTACTTATGTTCTAATTTCACCTCAAAGAACGTAACTCCATTGGGCACTAAAACAAAAAACCTCAGTGCAGTGACCCACAAGCTGTGTGACCCTGGGCAAATGGCATCCTTCTCTGAACCTCCATTTTCCCATCTGGAAAATGGGATGATCCTAGTACTACTCCCAGAAGGTCCCTTGAGAGCCAAGCCTCCAAGTCTCAAAGAAAGAGTTAAACCCAGTCTGGGGTGGTGATATTTGCAATGCATGAAGTTTAAACATTTTCAATAAAGAAAAACAAATCCAGGCCGTCGCGCTTTCTGATTTATGGTAATTGCAAACCAGCAGCAGTTAATATAATTGTCCAGCGGAGGGGGCAGTGGGGGGCTCCACGTGGGGTCTAATCAGCCCCGGGTGGGATGCAGCCCCAGTCAGGTTAAGCAAACCCATTACTTTAATCACCTGGGGAGGTGGCTAGACCATTAGTGAGAGGGGAGAATAAATATTACCCCAAGAAGCTCCAGAATTGGAGGTTTTATCACTGAGAACTGTCCCCGTGCTATTTACTTTCAATTTAGATTTTCCGGAAAGTGGCTCTTGGCACATTTTATGTATGAAGGCGAATGACTGGAATTGAAAAATGACCTGATTTTGCCGTCCCAGCAGAAAGGAGCCACGGTCTTCCAGAGTCCTGCTCCATCCCACTGAGTCACTCTTAAAATCTGAGCGCTGGGACTCAGTTGCAGGCACATTCTGGAGGCACTGGAGCTTGACTCCTGAGTTCTGGGAAGCGTGGAGTCACATGTCCTGGGATGTGGCCTCATTTAATTACCACTGCCTTATAGATCCTCTGGTTCGGTCAGTTTGTTTACTGATGGGGGACACTGAGGCTCAGAGTGGGGCTGTCATGAGCTAATTGACTCTATTTGCCTAAGTTCTCTTTCCATCTATACCTCCTTTGACTCAAGAACCCTCATTGGCTTCCTAAGGTCCCCAGGCTATACAAAACCCTCTCAGGCTATAGACATCACACTCAGAACAGAATTCAAAATGGGTTGTAGATCTACATGTAAAATGTAAAACTGCAAAACGTTGACACAAAAACATAGGAGAAAATCCTCAAGACCTGGTTTTAGAGGAGTTTGTAAGCAGGAAACCAAAGGCTGATACATAAAAGAAAATACGGGTAACTTGGACTTCAAAGATTAATAACATCTGCTCTGTGAAAGACACTGTGGAAAAGACAAGCCACAGACTGGGAGAAGATGCTTGCAAATATCAGACAAAGGATGTGTATCTGAAATGTATAAAGGGCTTCCCTGGTGGCTCAGTGGTTACGAATCCACCTGCCAATGCAGGGGACACGGGTTCGAGCCTTGGTCCAGGAAGATCCCACGTGCCGTGGAGCAACTAAGCCCGTGCGCCACAACTACCGAGCCTGCGCTCTAGAGCCTGCTTGCCACAACTACTGAAGCCCGCGCGCCTAGAGCCCGTGCTCCGCAACAAGAGAAACCACCGCAATGAGAAGCCCGCTCACACCACAAGGAAGAGTAGCCCCTGCTCGCCACCACTAGAGAAAGCCCACGTGCAACAACAAAGACCCAATGCAGCCAAAAATAAATAAATAAATTCATTTAATTTAAATAAATAAATAAAAATAAAATGTATAAAGGACTCTTTATACATTTTTAGATACTGACAACAGTAAGAAAATAACCAAGTTAAAAAAATGGACAGAGACAGAAACAAACATTGCACTGAAGAGGATGTACAGATGGCAAATAAGAACATGAAAAGATGTTCAACATCGTTAGCCTCTAGGGACATGCAAATTAAAAACACAGTTGGCATATCGCTACACACCTGTCAAAATGGGTAAAATAAAAAATAGTGATAACTCCAAATGCTGATGAAGATGCAGAGAAACTGAATCGCCCATACATTGTTGGTAGGAGTGTAAAATGGTACAGTGACTCTGGAAAAGAGTCTTGGCAGAGTTTTGTTTTGTTTGTTGGGTTTTGCTTAGTTTTACAGAACTAAACATACACTTACCGTATGACCCAACAATTACATGCTTGGGCATTTATCCCAGAGAAATGAAAATTTATGTTCATATAAAAACCTGTAGAGGTATCACATGCCCTGATTTCAAACAATATTACAAAGCTATAGTAATCAAAATAGTATGCTATTGGCATAAAAACAGATACATAGCACAATAGAACAGAATAGAAAGCCTAGAAATAAACCCACACATATATGGTTAATTAATTTACAACAAAGGAGCCAAGAATATACAATGGGAAAAGGAAGCCTCTTTAATAAATGGTGTTGGGAAAACTGGACAGCCACAGGTAAAAGAATGAAAATAGACCAATATTTTATACAATACACAAAGATTAACTCAAAATGGATTAAAGAGTTGAACATAAGACCTGAAACCATAAAACTCCTAGAAGAGAACAGGTGGTAAGCTCCTTAACATCGGTCATGGTGAAGACTTTTCGGATTTGACACCAAAAGCAAAGACAACAAAAGCAAAAATCAACAAGTGGGACGACATCAGACTAAAAAGCTTCTGCACAGCAAAGGAAATCATCAACAGAATGAAAAGGCAAACTACTGAATGGGAGAAAATATTTGCAAATCATATACAGTCATCCCTCAGTATCCATGAGGGATTGGTTCAGCCACTCTGGGAAACCACTTGACAGTTTCTTGTAAAGTTGGACAAACATTTACCATGTGACCCAGAGATCACATTCCAAGTGAAACAAATTACCCAGGTGAAATGAAAACTTATGTTCATACAAAAACCTGTGTGTGAATGTTTATAGCAGCTTTACTCAAAATCACCTAAAAGTAGATACAACCAAAATGCCCTTCAGAGGATGAACAGATAAACAAACCGTGGTCCATCCGTACAACGGAATACCACTCAGTAACAAAAGGGAACAAATTATTGATATATGCAACAACTTGGATGATTCCCAAAGGCATTATGCTGAGTGCAAGAAGCCAGACACAGAAGACTACGTACTGTTTTATTCCATTTATATGACTGTGGTAGATAAATAATGGTCCCCCAAAGAGATCCAGGTCCTAATCTCTGGAACCTATGAAAGTTGCCTACTATGGTGCGAACTCACACACACGCACGTGCGCACGCACACACACACACACACACACACACACACGAGGTCTTTGCAGGTGTGATTAAATTAAAGGGGGTTTTGTGATGATCTTACCTGGATCATCCAGGTGGGCACTAAATGCAATCACACATGTCTTTATAAGAGAGAAGCAGAGAGAGATTTGAGTACATATGGAAGAAGAGAAGGAACCGTGACCACCAGGGCAGAGATTGGAGTGATGTGGCCACAAAACGTGGAATGCTAGCAGCCACCAGAAGCTGGAAGAGCTACGGGACATGTATGAGTTTGCTCAGCTGCTGTAACAAAACACCACAGACCTGGGGACTCAAACAACAGAAATGTATCTTCTCACTGTCCTGGAGGCTGCAAGTCCAAGATCAAAGTGTCAGCTGCGTTGAGGCCTCTCTCCTTGGCTTGCAGATGGCCACCTTCTCCCTGTGTCCTGACATGGTCTTTACTCAGTGTGTCTCTGTGTCCTAGTTTCCTCATATAGGGACACCAGTCATGCTGGACTAGAGCCCACCTATGTGACCTCACTTGACCTTAATTACCTATTTAAAGTCCCTGTCTCGAAATACAGTCACGTTCTGGGTAGAATCAAAAAGACAGACAAAAGCAAGTGTTGGTGAAGAGGTAGAGAAGTTGTAATTCTCATACATTGCTGGTGGGATTGTAGCCTTTTATCTTTTTTTTTTTTTTAATTAATTTATTTAGTTTTGGCTGTGTTGGGTCTTCGTTTCTGTGCGAGGGCTTTCTCTAGTTGTGGAGAGCGGGGGCCACTCTTCATCGCGGTGCGCGGGCCTCTCACTGTCGTGGCCTCTCTTGTTGCGGAGCACAGGCTCCAGACGCGCAGGCTCAGTAATTGTGGCTCACGGGCCCAGTTGCTCCGCGGCATGTGGGATCTTCCCAGACCAGGGCTCGAACCCGTGTCCTCTGCGTTAGCAGGCAGACTCTCAACCACTGCGCCACCAGGGAAGCCCGTATCTTGTGACTCTGCCCTCTCCCAGGGCTTCAGTGGCCACGTCTTCCAGTTTATAGATGGGAATGAGAGCATAGGCAAGAAATTCCTGCTTTTTAAAAAATTTTATTGACGTATGGTTGATTTACAGTGTTGTGTTAATTTCTGCTGTACAGCAAAGTAATTCAGTTATACATTATATATATATATACTTTTTCATATTCTTTTCCGTTGTGGTTTATCACAGGATATTAAATATAGTTCCCTGTGCTATACAATAGGACCTTGTTGTTTATCCATCCTATATGTAATAGTTTGCATCTGTTAATCCCAAACTCCCAATCCTTCCCTCCCCCATCCCCCTTCCCCCTTGGGAAGTCTGTTCTCTATGTCTGTGAGTCTGTTTCTGTTTTGTAGATAGGTTCATTTGTGGCATATTTTAGATTCCACATACAAGTGATGTCATATGGTATTTGTTTTTCTCTTTCTCACTTACCTTGCTTCGTGTGATAATCTCTAGGTCCATCCATGTTGCTGCAAATGGCATTAAGATATGCCTGCTTCTTAAAGACTCTGTTGTAGGCTGAATAATGGCCCTTCAAAGGCATGTCCTAATCTCCAGAACCTGTGAACATATTACCCTACATGGCAAAGGGATTTTGTAGACGTGATTAAATTAAGGATCTTGCGAAGAGGAGATGATCCTGGATTATCTGGGTGGGTCTAATGTAATCCCAGGGGTCTTTCTAAGAAAGAAACTGGAGGGTCAGAGAGCAAAGTCAGAAGAAGAGGTCAGAGTGAGGTGGGACCATGAGCGCAGAAAGAGAAGCAGCCCCTGAAGCTGGAAAAGGCAAGGAAACATATTGTTCCCAAGAGCCTTCAGAAAGAACACAGCCCTTCAGATGCTTTTTACACTTCTAACCTCCAGAATTCTGAGATAATAACTTTGTGTTGGTTTAAGTTACTAAGTTTGTGGTAATTTGCTACAGCAGCAATAGAAAACCAAGACAGACTGCCACTCGGGAATAATGCTTGTCACTTCCACTCATGTCTCATTGGCCAGCTCACATGACCACACCCACTGCAAGGGTGTTTGGGAAATGAGGTCCACCGCCAGGCTGCCTTTTCCAGTGGTGGGGGGCCCCGAATGGAGGTTCGCACTATGGGAGGTGGGGGCATGGATTTTTGGTGGATGCCAGACCCTCTGGTAATGCTGTCCATTACCTGAAGATGTCATGGTAAAAACTCTTCCGAAATCCCTTACCTGCTGGGAGCTCATTGTCCTGGATTTCTGTGGCTTAACGTCCAGGCTATTAACTGCACTGGAAATTCCATTGTCTGTGACTTTGTGGGGCTGTCCCAAGAGGCCAGTTGTACTAGGGGTTTACTGTTTAATAACGTCTGATAATGTTACTGAACCAAACTTGGGTCCGCTTGCCTGCACGCAGTAGAGCCAATCTACTGACACTTGCTTGTGGTGAAGGAAGGGCAGAGTTTATTGAGGGCACCAAGAAGGAGTCCAGGTAGCTAGTGCTTAAAGGGACTGAGCACCCTAAAAGCTTTCAGGGAAAGGTTTTTAAGGGTTGTGGAGTGTGTAATCAGTTCATGGACATTCTTCTGACTGGTTGGTGGTGAGGTAATCGGGAATCAACGTCATCAACCTTCTGTTTCCAACCGGTCTGGAGTCTACGTGCTTGTGGGCAGCATGAAGTTATCTTCTTCCACCTGGTAGGTGTTTCATCATCTGCAAAACAGCTCAAAGGACACGGCTCAGAATATTATCTATAGCCCTTGAGCAGGAACTAAAGGTCCTTGACTTTGTTTAATGGCTAAACTGTTATTATTCTGTCTTGTTTAACTGTTTTCCTTTCTTTCTGCATTTTCTTACTTCTCTGATTAAGTTTACACTTTGGAACTTGGGGAAGGCCTAGGAGTCTAAAGTTTCTCTACAGACAAGAGGCAGGTGGAGAACATGGAGGTGGGGGGAGGGGGCAGTCTCTTCTGGGAAGACCCCATAGGGTCCTGCTTGGTTATAATAACTTTATGGCTCATAATCTAAGGCTCTAACCCTATAGAAAAGGGCTCAGATGCTTATCATTCCATAGCTGAATCATTCACAGTCCTGGAAGAAATGGACAGTCACTCAAACAGGGTCTTTAAAGAACATTTAATACAGGATTATTTACAGAGCTGTAGGCAGGGTGATGGGAAACCCTCAGGGCATACTGTGGGACGTGGTGGCTGCAACTGTGGGGAGCTGTTATCACGGCTAAGTCTGAGTGGGCGAAGGGAAAATGTGGTTCCTGGAATCCAGTGGGAGATAGGATTGCAAGGGGCTCAGGTGCTCAGCAGTAGTACAGCAGAACAGGAGCTGGAAGAATAAATACCCCAACCTCTTTCTCTGATCACCCACCGCTGCTTCTCATTGGTTGAACCCGACAGGATCTGGCCAGTGAGAGATCATGGATTCTGTCTATGCAGATGAACCTCTCCAGGGGCATGGGCAAAAGGATGAGAAAGAATTGAGTGGCTCTGGAGAAGAGGATGGGCAAATTGAGAATTTCCAATGCAAACCCAGGACTCCAGCCTTCCTGGGGCCTGTTATCTGAGTTCCCCATAGAGTCTGGCCAGTTCACTGCTGTTCACTGATGCCACATGTGGGTTTCTTCATCTCTTGCTTTGGGGTAGGCTGGTACTCACTGCAAGATGCTGAGATTTGGGAGGAACCAAATCAGAGTGGGTCATAATGAAGTCCTCTGGAGGGAGAAAGTGGCCAGGTGACTCTGGCTAAGATTGAGCTAAAATGTTTTCTTCCAGGATGGAGCCCAAAGTATTACCCTGATTTTCAAGACCCTCTCCAGCCCAGCTCCCAGCCTTTTTCTCCGGCATCTTCTCTCCCAACCTGGTTCTCCCAGCCCTGCCCAGCTCTCCACCTGCACATCCTTACATTCAGCTGATTCAGTCTCAACACTCTTGGCACCAAGTCTTTGCCCACGCGGAGCTCCCTGCCAAGCACACCCTCCCACTGCACACCCCCTCTCCAAATCCTACCACTGTGAGCTCTGGGAGGTGACATGTGAGCTGAGGCTTGAAAATGAGGAGGAGCTCATCACAGGAAGAGCCTGGGACAGAGTGTGTAAGGAGGAGGGCACTGAAAGTGCAAAGGTCCTGAGGTGGGGATGTGCTTGTGGATTGGAGAAACAGCAGGGAGGCTGGTGTGGCTGGAGCAGAGTGGGGGGCTGAGGAGGAGGTGAGAGCAGGAAGGTCACAGAGGGGCTAGATTTGGGGGGCTCTTTTAGACCATGGTGGGGAGTTTGAGCTTAAGTGCACTGAAAAACCTTTGGAGAGTGTCATCGTCTGCTCAGGCTACTATAACAAAATACTATAGACTTGGAGATTTAAGCAGCAGATATGTATTTCTCACAGTTCTGGAGACTCTGAAGTCCAAGACTAAGGTGCCAGCAGATTCAGTTCCTCGTGAGGGCTCTCTTCCTGGATTGCAGACAGCTGCCTTCTCACCGTGTCCTTGTGTGGAGAAGAGAGAGCTCTAGTTTCTCCTTCTTCTTATGAGGGCACTAATTCTGTCATAAGGACCCCACCCTTGGGACCTCATGTAACCATAGTTACCTCCCAAAGGCTCCACTTCCAAATGCCATCCCACTGGGGGTCAGGGCTTCAACATATGATTTGGGGATGCGGGGGAGGACAAAAACATTCAGTCCTAACAGAGAGTTTGAATAAGTGAGTAAATGTTTGGGGCAATGAAAGAAAAAAGCAGATGAAGCTGATCTATAGCTGCAGTCTTGGTACAACTGAGCCTGCTGACCACTAGTGACACCCCATCTGCCTCAGTATTCCCTGAGATTGTCTCCTTCCCTAGCCAGCCCTAGCCTGGCTCCCCCACTCTGTGCCCCCATGGGGACAAGTCACCTCGGTTGATTCAAAGATATTGCGGTGGCAGTGCCCATCTCTGGCTCTATCTTAATGACACCCAAAGAGCTCCACAAAGCCAAATGGCTCATCACAATTATTATAAAATATTAAAATGACTCACAAAATAAATTATTCACACACCTCATGTTCTGCTTCTAGGTGTTCAGGGACTAATGAGATTTTTTTAGGTGGGGAGCAGGGAGTGGCCCTTGGGAGGCACTGAAAGATTGTCTACCAATGACATCACTGTAGGCATGGAGGCGGAGGCAGGACTGGGGCAAGACAGGATGACCGTTTATGTCCCAGTGCTCTGCAGCATATAAAGGCTGGTATGCAGGCAGGGAGAGAGGGGCAAGTCTTCACTTTGTTTCTGCGTCCCCACAGGTGGCTGGAGAAAGTTGGGTCCATTGCAGGCAGCATGAAGGGCTTGGAGTTTTCAGAGTGGTGGGGGTGGGGGTGGGGGGGAGAGATAGAAACAAAAAGAGACAGAGATAGACAGAGGAGATAGAGCTAGAGGAACACAGAGACACATAGAGACACAGAAAGAGACATAGAGACAGACACACAGGGAGACAGAGACACAGACAGGGACAGAGAGAGACACAGACAGAGAGACTGAGGGACTAGATTAGAAGTTACTGGTATCAAGTCATGATCCCCCGAATTGTCACTTAGGTAGATAGAACCAAGACGGGGGCCAGGTGGGGCTTTGGGAGGTCAGGGTCCCCAGTGCGAGAGGCTCCTCCCACCAGAGGTCACAAAGATAGTAGCCGGGGTGGGAGTTCCGTGAAAAAACCATGTGGGTTCATGAAACCCCAGATTCTACAGCCCAGACTGTGTACGGTGTAAACTCCCTTTCAAGGAGTTGCAGTAGGCAGGGCACGGGACATACCTACACCTGCACCGTTCAGCACCGCGGACAGCGAGGCGCCCCTGTGACCCGGAGAGGCCACCTGGTGGGGGGGGTTCTGTGATCCCACTGAGCTTTCCCACTCACCTGTTCCCAGGGTCAGCAGTCATCTCTGTGAGGGAGGATGATTGTCCCCTTTTGTTGGCAGGCAAACTGAGTCTCAGGGCTGTGAAGGCACATATGCAAGGTCCCAGACCAGCCCCATGTGGGCTCTACTCCAGCATTTACTGTGTGCCTGACCCTGCGCTGGGGACACAGCAGTGACTAAGGAAGACAAAAATTCCTGCCCTGTGAAGCAGACAGCTGATAAAGCAGCAACAATTTTTTCTTTTTTTCTGAAATACTTTCTGATGAGGATTCTATGGAAAATAAAATGGGCTAACGTGCTAGAGAGAGACTAGGAGGTGGCTTTAGTTGGGGCAAGGGGGATCAGGGAAGCTCTTTCTGAGGAGTTGACATTTGAGCTGGGACCTGAAGCAAGTGGGGGAGCAGACTGGGGGGAGGGTGCTCCATGCAAGGGGCACAGCCAGTACAAAGGCCCCAGGGTTGGAGAAAGCTTGGTAAATTCAAGAAACAGAAAGAAAACAAACAAATGTCAAGGGAATGTTCAAACAAGTGGGTCCTACAACCATGTAATTTTTGGGGTGGGGAGTCTAAAGCAATGCTCACACAGAAAATCTAGGGGTCAGTTGGTCATTGTTGAGAGCAAGGGATTGGACAAGTCTCTATGGAGTCCTGGGTTCAAATTCTTTTGCTATTTCCTACTGTGTGACCTAGGTAAGGGTTTGTCTGTATTGGTTAGCTGTTGCTGCGTAACAAATTACCCCAAAACTTTGTGGCTTAAATGACACTTACTATCTCAATTTCTTGGATCTGGGCATGGCTGAACAGGGTCCTGTGCTTCAGGCTGTAACAAGGTATCAGTCAGGGATGAAGTCTCAGCTGAATGTCTGACTGGGGCAGGATCTGCTTCCAATCTCCCGTGGTCATCAGCATTATTCAGTTCCTTACATGTTGTTAGAAGGAGGGCCTCAGTTCCTCACTGGCTGTTGGCTGGAGGCCACTCTCAGGTCCTTGCCACTTGAGCTTCCCTACCATGGCAGGTTGCTTCATCAAAACAGAGTCAGTAGAGAGAGTCCAGCAAGATGGATGTCACAGTCTTTTTATAACCCAACCGTGGAAGTGACATCTATCATTTTGGCTGTATTCTATTCATTAGAAACAAGGGGAGAGGATGACACATGGACAGGAGGACCAAGAGACAAAGATCCTTGGGTACATCTTTGTGAGCCGCCTACCACAGTGCCCTCTAGGAGCCTCAGTTTCCTCATCTGTAAAAAGGACAGTGAGTTCCTACTTTGGGAGGGGGGGGTGGTCCATGGGGAGGATGCTGTGCAATGAATCATAGAAAGGTTCTGGGCATAGTAGGTCAACTTTAAACCTATCGACTCCTGGAGACACACGTATGAGATTCAAACCCCTGAACTGGAAATTCCCTGTAGTCTATCCCTCCAGTCTGAGGTGAGGTTAACCAGGCCAGACCTCAAGCTTTGCAGAACAGTCCCTGACTTTCCAAATGCAGTCATTTGTTAACTCATTGGCTCACCCAGCGTATTCATTTCCAGTGGCTGCTGTAACAAAATACCACAGACTGGAGGCTTAAACTGCCAACAGGTATCGTCACATTCCTGGAGGCTGGAAGTCTGAGATTAAGGTGTGTTGGCTGGGTTGGTCCCTTTGTGAGGGAAGGATCTGTTCCATGCCTCTCTCCTTGGCTTGTAGAGGTTCATCTACATGTTCACAAAGCTTTCTCCCTATGTGCATGTCTGTGTCCAAATTTCGCTCTTTTATAAGGACACCAATCATATTGAATTAGGGACCCACTCTCCACCGGTATGACCTCACCTTAACTGAACTAATTACATCTGCAACCATCCTATTTCCAAATAAGATTACATTGGGAGTCCTTGGGGGTTATGACTTCAACATATGAACTTGGGGAGAATCAAATCCAACCCATAACACCTGTCAATGGAAGACACTTCTCTCTCTGTCTCTGTCTCTGTTTCTCTGTCTGTCCGTCTGTCTCTCTGTTTCACAGTCTCTCTGTCTCTGCTTCTAAGTGTTTGTGTGTCCTTTTCTTTCTCCCTCTCTCTCTCCAAGCTCATTCCTGCCCCAGGACCCTTACATGTGCTATACCCTCTGCTTGCAAAGCCCCTGGCTTTTGCAGGTATAGCTTCTTCTCAGCTCAGATGGCACATCCTCAGGTACCTCTACCTCACCTACAATCCTCCTCTATCATCTCCTTGCTGTTTTTCAAACATACCAAGCATGTTCCTGCCTCAGGGCCTTTGCCCTGGCTATTTCTTCTGCTTGGAACACCCTTTGTTCACATGGCTTCTTCCTTCGTCTTCTTCAGGTCTCAGCTCAAGCATCACTGTATTAGCTAGAGTCTCCCTCCTCCACTCACTCCCAGAGCCCCACCTCCCTGCTCTGTTTTTCTCCCCTTGCACATTTATCAGCTGGATAGATTATAACCCATTGGTTTAACTGTTTCTTGTCTGTCTCCACCCAAGACTGTCATGTATTGACCGTTTTGGTCCCTGCTGTGTCCCCAGCTCCTAGGAGAGGGCCTGGCTCACAGCATGTGATCAATCAGTGTTCGTGGAATCAGTGAATTGTATGGCTAATCCGAAGATTTTATAACAACTACCCAGACTTCTGTCATTGTGGAAGCTTGGAGTTTGCTGCTGAATTTCAGGCACAGAATCTTAGAATTGTCACCAAATCTTAGAATCAAAAAGAAAGGACTCTTGGAATCCACCTGCTCCAGTTCCCTCCATGTCATCCCAAGCATGGTTCTCTAGGTTGCCTTGGCTACCTCCTGTGATGGGGACCTCATTACCACCTAAGGCAGCCCATTCAGGTTTTGGATAGTTCCACTGGCATGAAAATCCTTCCTTAAGAACTGAGCCCACATTTTTCACCTTGAGATTCCCTTTGGTTTCAGAACTTCCCCTCCCCAGCTTCCTGCAAAACCAGTCAACTCCCTCTGCGACCCTGGGAGTTGGTGGGGAGGGAAGGAAGGGTTTGAGGGCAAGAATCCTGTTTTCTGAGGCTCAGTCCCCTATTCTTCAGCCTTCCCTGAACATTTCTGATAAAGAAGATAGCTGAGGTGTTAGCTGATAACTGAAATGTGAGCTGATAACTAAGGTGTGAGCTGGTAATGAAAAGGTTAACCGATAAGGGAAGTGCTGGATGATAAGAAAAATCCTGGGAGAAATCTAGACGGTTAGGTAAGAACTAAAGTGCTTTAGCCAACAATCCCCCACCTTCCTTTCTCCCTCCTTTCCTTCTCAAGCATTTATTGAGCACCTACTATGTGCCAGGCCCAGTGCTGGGAGTGGGAGTTACAAAAAAGGATCAGGTGCAATCTCTCCTTTGGGGCATTCAAGCCCACACACCTGAGATCTAAGCTCTCTCGGAAGCCCCAGAGCCAGCAAAGTCTTTAAGACACCAAGGCACAAAGCTATGATGGTGGAATGGCGGACAGTGGGCAGATTTCTTCCCCCAGCTCCTGCCTGCTGATGGGTGAAGTGAACCTCTGAGTCTGTCCCTGCTGTTGGCACTTCTGGGCCGGCTCCTCTCTCTCCTGTGTGGGTGGCGAGTGACTTCATCTGGCCCAGTGGCTGTCACTCAGCCCCAGTCAGACAGGAGACAACACAGTTGCCATGGAGACGAATATGCTTCCCCCTTGGGGGGGGGCGGTGGTGAGCCAAGGGAGCCAGAAACCCTGTGTGGATGTGTGAATTCAGCACAAAGTGACCCAGGCCTGGTGACTCAAGTTGGGGGGGAGGGGGTGGAGGTTTAACTCCTTCACTGCCGCTCCCCCCTCCTCTGTATTCACAGTCTGAGTCTTTGGAGAACCAGGGTTTCAGCATCAGAGTTGAGAGTGTTAGTTCAGAGTGTCTCAAGCCTGGCTCTCCCTCCAGGCAAACTAACCTCTCCATGCCTCAGCTTCCTCATCCAGAAAATGGGCATGAGAAGATGTATTCATTTAAACATTCATTGAATGAACACTTATTGAAGACTGCTGTGTGCCAGGCACTGTTCTAGCAGCTCCCACGGGGCTCCTGGATCAGACAACAAAGAATGAACTGAATTAAAGAAAAATCAGAGAGCAGTGTTCAGAGAAGAAGAGCGAAGGGAGGGATACGATAGGGAGTGAAGGAGGGAGGATGGGGAGCATTTAACTGGGGGTCAGGGAGGGGTTCTGAAAAAAGGTGACATTTGAGCTGAGACTTCAGGAGTGAGGAGAAATCAGACATAGGAATGTCTGGGAGAAAAACGTTCCAGGTTGAGGGCACAGCCTGTGCAAATGTCCTGGGGCAGGACTGTGCCTGGTGTATTGGAGGAACAGTGAAGAAACCCACGTGGCTAGAGCAGAGTGAGCGAGGGGGAGAGAGGGAGGAGGGGAGGGCAAGGAGGGGGCAGGTCCACAGATTTGGGAGCTGTGGTGGGGAGAACTTGGGCTTTTACCCTGAGGGAGGTGGGAGCCCTGGACAGGTGTGGGCAGAGGAGAGGGAGAGGCACCTGACTCAGGTGCTCACAGGGGTCCTCTAGGGGCTTCAGGGAAGACAGATTGTGGGGAGCGAGGGAGAGAACCAGGGGACCAAGGTAGAGGTAACTGCCCTGGTCCAGAGAAGCACTGATGGGGGCCCATGAGGCGGAGAGTGCCTCTGCTAGCTTTGCTCTATCTTTTATTATGGTTGTGCTGGAACATTTACATATTGAAATACATAGAATTTTATTATAAAGAATATTCTATTTCTCCTTTATATTATAAAGGTTTTTTTGAAATTACATGTGTAGGTCGGTTATGTTGCCTATGAATTTTACTCTAGGATGTGCTGAGACTGGGGTGGCCCCTGGTGTGAATCCATGTGATAAGGCCTGGCATATAGTAAGGACTCAGTAATCAGGGCCTTGGAGGCCCAGGACAGAGGTGGGAGGAAGGCAGGGTCCTCTCCAGACTCCTGGGTATTCCAGACACGTCGAAGCCCAATGTCTCAAGGACTCAATCATGGGCTCCCCATAGGTCTCTTTTTGTGGATGGAGAAACAGACTTCCAGAGAGGGCAAGCCATTTTCCTAATGTCACACAGCCTGTCATGGTGAACCTAAGATTTAAGCCCTGGCTGTTTGGGCCAGTTCAGATGCCATGGGTGACAAATACTGGCTCTGCTTTGGGGGGACCCCTGCTCCCCACTCCCAGCCTGACCCCACCCTGGCATACTTCTTGCTCTAGAGCGACCGTGAGCTGGTTAGTGGGAATGTCACATCCCTCAGCCACAGTGATTGGTTCAGAGGTGGCCATGTGACCTGAGCCAAGCCAGTCAGAATTATCCAATGTCTTTGCTGGAACCAATAGGCAGGAGGGTTTTCATTTCTGCTTGCCTGGCTGACTGGGAAGAGAAATAAGTCTGGAGCTTGGGGTCTCTTTTGACTCTATGAATGGGGGGCCTGACTGTGAATGAAGCTCACCTAGAGGAAAGCCAAGCTGAAACACTGAAAGAGACCTCCAATAACATCAGCTCAACTCCTGGATCCAGCTATGCCTGAAGCTGGACCCTGGAATTTGCAGTTGCTGGAATCTGTTTATATGTTTTTCTTCCCAGACCTGTTAAATTTCCATTTCTCACAACTGAAACAGAGCCACGGCAGCAGGTTTCATCTCTCAAACTCTATGCCCTATCACAGTGCCAGCCTTTCTTCATGTGTTGGGCAGACATTATAAAAGGGCACAAGGAAAATTTAGGGAATATATTTATTATCTTGATTGTGGTGATGGTTTCATGGACATATACATATGTCATAACCCATCAAAGTACACACTTTTGTCTGTTTACATGTCAATTATGCCTCGATAAAGGCGTATGTTTTTTTAAAATTATTTATTTATTTATTTATTTTTGGCTGTGTTGGGTCTTTGTTGCTGTGCCAGGGCTTTCTCTAGTTGCGGCGAGCGGGGGCCACTCTTCATCGCGGTGCGCGGGCCTCTCACTGTCGCGGCCTCTCTTGTTGCGGAGCACAGGCTCCAGACGCGCAGGCTCAGTAATTGTGGCTCACGGGCCTAGTTGTTCCGCGGCATGTGGGATCTTCCCAGACCAGGGCTCGAACCCGTGTTCCCTGCATTGGCAGGCAGATTCTCAACCACTGCGCTACCAGGGAAGCCCAAAGGTGTATGTTTTAAAAATAGCCTCAATAGCAACATCTCAGCTCCTGGATCCAGCCATACTTGGAAGAGGAGAACTTTGGGCTTTTCAGATACATAAGCCAGTACATGTCCTCTTGGGGAAAGAATAACAATTATATTAATTTTATTTTATTGTCAGTTTTGTTAGCCCTTCTCTCTCTCTCTTTCTCTCACGTCACAACCTAGATATAAGAGAAGGCCAAGAGGAGGCAGTTGGATGATGTGATGTCTCAAAAAATGTGTCCAGAAAACTGCTGTGGCTAAAGAGTTTATGTTCAGGCTCATCTGGGAAACTGTTCAACAGTTATCTCTTTTGCAGGACTTGTCAGAGCCTTTAAAATACAAATGGGACAACTCTGAGGCTTTCTGTACAGAATCTTCCAGAGATCCCCAGCAGGATTGGGTCCCAGATGCTCACAACAGACACTGCTCATTGATGTCCCCATATTGGCTCCTTCCCTTGCCTGTCTCCAACTCCCCTCCCTTTCTGCTGCTTCCTGGAATCACCACCCACGTAACACTTCCTCCACCCAGACAACCCCATACAGTACTCTTTCAGAACCCAAAGCCCTAAGTCCCCTCCCACTTGGACATCATTGTTCATTTGCTTTTTTTCCCTCCTGCATTGGAAAACATCTGGAAAGACCAGAAGACGCTGTTCCTTCTGGCCTGGGGAAAAAAATCTCTCACAACTGCACCGTCTCCTCCCGAATCCTTCCTCAGAGCCTTTGTCGATGCTGTGGCCCCCCGCCTAGAACACCCTTCCTTTCCACCTAACCAAATCCTCACTCTTCAGGTCAGGATTCCCCTCAATATTGCGGCCCAGAGTGATTCTGGATGATTACATAAATAGCATTAATTCACATGGGGAGAAATGAGTCCCTTTCCAATCTTTCATTACTTCTGACGATGCAAAGGAGAGAGTGCTAGGAACTCAGGGGTTTTTAACCCTTTTCTCTCACTCATCGTCTTGTAAGCAAGGTGAGATCAGGCTGCAGCCCCCAGCCTTGAGCGAGCAGTGACTCCTCGCTAGATGGAATAACTGTGTTTTGTTTCCATCATGTGTGTTTTGTCACCCACTTCTATTTGGGCAGGTGCAACCAGCTTTCCATTTGCAGGAGGGAAGCAGAGACCCTGTTTTTAAATACACTTACTTGTGAAGACATGAGTCAGTGGAAGGCAGATATTAAATAAATTGTGGAACAGGTGGGGTGCTGACGTGCCAACAACCATTACCAATGATGCTTGGGAGATGCTCACCTCTTTCAGGAAGCCCTCCTGGATTGCCCCTGACCAAGACTGCAGGGTCTCAGCTTTGCCTCCGAAGGCCCCACCACTTCCTATGAGGGCCCCTCACGTTGGCACAGGCACGATGCAATTTTCATCTCCGAAGGGCAACATTGAGTGGATGACAGGTGTCTCTGGGCCTCAGTCTCCCTGCCTGTGCCAGGAGGAGGGCCCTGGGGGCGGCGGTAGCACTGGGATCCGGAGGACAGGCGCCTCCGTGCCAGCTGGGCTTGCCTCCCGCAGCTGCTGGCGTTGCCATGGTTACCGAGCAAGCATTTCTCTCCCCCAACCCCACCCGCCAGCCCCTCACCCTCGGACCAGGCCCTTCCAGGGACCGAGGCTCCTGGGTGTCATGGAAACGGTTTCCAGGCACCTGCAGCGGGGTTTCTCATTGGCTGGCTGCGCCTGAAGGCAAAGGTCTCCCCCAGGGTCACTGCTAGGGGCTGGAACTGGGTTTCTTCAAGGTCCTCAGGCACGTGAATGGGCTGTCGCCTGTGAGATCTTGATTTATAACTCACGCCCCCTGGGGCTGCTCAGAGTGTCAGGAGCCACCTGGGTGGGGCTGGGACCTTTAGCCCCTCCCTGCTAAACTGCCCAAAGTCCCCAACAAAAACCTCTGTTCTAAGTCAATGCACTGGGCTCGCTCTGCAAATGTGGCTCTGAGAGGAGCCACCAGGCAGCCCCTCCCCCTTCTTCTAGAATCTTCTTTCAGCACTGGTGGCTGCTCTTCACAGAGCAGGGGCTAGGGGCCAGGACTCTGTACTCAGGAGCAGGGGAGATCACGGCTGGGACTGGGCCCTGGGGGATTTAAAAAATAAAATAATAATAATAACAGCAGCTAACACACTTCTTAGGGCAACACCTGCGTGCCCAGCCCTATTTTGGAAATAAACAGCATAGGAACTCATTTAATTCTTAAGAGGTAGGTACCATTACCCCCATTTTAGAGATGGAGAAACCGAGGCTCAGAGAGAACAAATGCTTTTCCCAAGGTCACACAGAATGAACTCAAAGGGCAACCTGGGATTTGAACTTGGGCCACGTGGCTCCAGGGTCAACCATTTTCACCGCTAGGCTCTTTGATGCCTCTGATAATATGATTGAATATTCCGAGGTGACATCTGCCATTGGCAATGGGGGCAGGGGTCTGAGACTAAGA
Source organism: Balaenoptera musculus (assembly GCF_009873245.2). Taxonomy (NCBI): domain Eukaryota; kingdom Metazoa; phylum Chordata; class Mammalia; order Artiodactyla; family Balaenopteridae; genus Balaenoptera; species Balaenoptera musculus. Next base: position 167,187,856 of record NC_045787.1, read on the forward strand.
GAGAGATGCCAGGAGGGGGCTGGGGCCTTGGGTAGCCAGAGGGGGAGATGGGCACTGCCAAAGAGAGGTTTGGGGGGGGGCTTCAGACCCTTCTAAAATTTCCATCAGGGACTGTGGAGCCACCCCAAAGAAACTGAAAACCCAAGTTTAAGAAGTGAGTGCACTGTGCAAACCCAGGCTCAGGATGGTCCCCTCAAACCCCCAGCTACCCCATCCCTTCCAAACAGGCACTGCAGCTGAGCCCCCGATCCCTGGAAATTCTGGAAGGAAACCCAGGGCAAGAGGGGTCTGAGGAGGGAAAGTGACAGTGCAGCAAATGTTTTATGATAACCCCTGTGTATCCAGCCCTGGGCTGTGAGGTCCCCAAGGGACCCCAGGATGGCAGGGAGGCAGAGCTGGACACAGACTCACCCAGCCCCTTGGGGTCAAGGAGAAGGGACCCAGGGGGCTGGGAGACTAGAACAAACTGGGACTAAGAGCGTGAACAGGAATTTGCCAAGCAAAGAGAGGAGAGTTCTAGGCAGAGAGAAGGTGACCCAGGGAGTGGGTGGATCATGGAGGAGATTGCTATAGGCTGAATGTTGTGTCCTCTCCAAATTCATACGTTGAAACCTAATCCCTGATGTGATGGTACTAGGAGATGGGGCCTTTGGGAGGTGCTTAGGTCATGAGGGTGGAGTCCTTATGAATAAGATTAGTGCCCTTATAAAAGAGACCCCCAGAGAGCTCCCTTACCCTTTCTGCCATGTGAGAACACAGTGAGAAGATGGTTGTCTACGAACCAGGAATCATTTGGTGTCTGAAATCGGCAGCACCAAATATTGCCAACATCTTGGTCTTGGACTTACAGCCTCCAGAACTGTGAGAAGTGTCTTGTTTATAAGCCACCCAGTCTATGGCATTCTGTTACAGCAGCCCGACCAGACTAAGATTGACTATGCAAGGGAAATCAGGAGGGCTTCTTGGAGGAGGTGATATTTGAGCAGAGACTTGAAGAATTAGGAGGAGCAAGCCATGGGGAGATCTGGGGAGAAGACTGTTCCAGGCAGAGGGGACAGCATGAGCAAAGACTTTTTTTTTTTTTAATGGTGAATTTTACTGTATGTAACTTATATATCCATAAACCTGACTTTTTTTTTTTTTAATTGAAACACCTGATCCTTGGGTCATTTGCATTCTTAATTTATTTATTTATTTTATTTTTGGCTGTGTTGGATCTTCGTTTCCGTGCGAGGGCTTTCTCTAGTTGCAGCAAGCCATCGCGGTGCGCGGACCTCTCACTATCGCAGCCTCTCTTGTTGCGGAGCACAGGCTCCAGACGCGCAGGCTCAGTAGTTGTGGCTCATGGGCCCAGTTGCTCCGCGGCATGTGGGATCTTCCCAGACCAGGGCTCGAACCCGTGTCCCCTGCATTGGCAGGCGGATTCTCAACCACTGCGCCACCAGGGAAGCCCCGAGCAAAGACTTTTAGGCTGGACCATGCCTGGTGTGTTCCAAGACCAGCAGGGAGGCTGGTGTGGCTGGAACAGAGTGAGAGGAGGCGAGGGTAGGGAGGTGGCTGGGACCAAACCCCAGAGGTGCCATTGCACTAGTCCAGGCGAGCGATGGCGGTGGCCTGGCCCAGGCAGCGGCAGCAGGAGTGGGATGGAGCGAAGTGCTTGGATTCAAGGCATCATTTGGAGATAAAGCCCCAGGCCTCACTGATGGAAGGAAATGGGGAGGGAGGGACTGAAAGAATTAGGGATGACAGTCAGCTTTGGGACACTTTCCTCTCTGGCACAGAGAAATCATCAAGCAAGTTTTGGTCACAGACAGATGGTAGGACCAGGAGGCAACTCAGGGCCACCCAGCCTCCCAGAGATGTCACCGTGCCTCGCGGCGTCCCAGCTCCCACCAGCTGCCGGTAACATGCGGCCCAGATGTTCCATCCTGGGGACAACTGTGCTGGGCCTTCCCCGGCATCAAGCAGGTTTCGTCTGCAGCAGTGACAACTTCTTGGATGCCTCTGATGGGGGGGCAGTAGGGCGGGGCGGGGCTAAGGGGAGGACCCTTCTTGGCCAGGAAGCTGTCTCCAGCTGTCGCAGGGAGGGGGCACATGGGCAGCAGAACCCAGAGTGGCTGGCATGGTGCTGGATTTGGGGTCTTGAACCATCAGATAGGAACCCCTCCCTGGAAGAAGGGAAGGTTGGGGTCCCACACCAGACACTTGGGGCTCACAATTTCCAATTGCAAATTCTACTTCCAAGGCTTTGTCCCAGCATTCCCTGGCCCGGGAGTGGCCTAGTCCCTCCCCCTTTCATTCAATCCCTCAACAAGTATTTACTGAGCACCTACTGTGTACCAAGCACTGTTCCAGGCACAAGGAAGATATCAGTGACCGAAATAGACCAACAAAAGAAAACAAACCGGGCTTCCTTGGTGGCGCAGTGGTTGAGAATCCGCCTGCCAATGCAGGGGACACGGGTTCAAGCCCTGGTCCGGGAGGATCCCACATACCGTGGAGCAACTAAGCTCGTGCGCCACAGCTACTGAGCCTGCGCTCTGGAGCCAGCAAGCCACAACTACTGAGCCTGCATGCCACAACTACTGAGCCTGTGCGCCTAGAACCCGTGCTCCGCGATGACAGAGGCCACCGCAATGACAGGCCCATGCACCACAACGAAGAGTGGCCCCGCTTGCTGCAACTAGAGAAAAGCCTGCGTGCAGCGACTAAGGCCCAATGCAGCCAAAAACTAATTAATTAATTAAAAAAAAAAGAAAACCAACCAACCAACCCCCAACCTCATGGAGCTCAGTCTAGTGTGAGAGGCAGGCAATGAGCTAACGAATGGGCAAATAAAATATTTTCAAAGAATGTGAGTGCTGGGAAGGATACAGAACATGTTGTGATGTGAAAGGAAAGACAGGGAAACTTCTTTAGCTGTGGGTAGTCAGGGTGGGCCTCTGGGAAGAGGTGGCATTAAGCTGAAACAGGAAGAAGAGCCAGCTATGGGAAGAATGAGGGGAGATCCTTCCAGACAGAGGAAACAGCAAGTGCAAAGGCCCTGGAGCAAGATAGTTCCTGGCAGGTAGGCAGAAGAGTGAGGGGACCCTTGTGGTGGGTACTGAGTGAGCGGGGGGAGGGGAGGAGGGGAGGGCTGGGAGGTGAGCAGCGGCTGTGGTGTGGCGGTGGTGGTGATGGTGGGCAATCCTCCAGGGGCGTGGATTTAGCCAGGTGTGGAGAGTTCTCTCTGTATATAGAGACCCGGGGAAGAGGAGCAGGTGTGTACAGGATCTTTCCCAACAGACCTCAGAGAGAGTGAGGCATTTGCCTGCAGACACAGCAACTAAGGCACCAACCTGGCCTTTCCCCACAACCCTGATATACTGGGGCCCTAGAACCCAATAGGAAATTTTCTCCAAGTCAAAAAATAAAAAATAAAAAATTTCAAGAAGCTCTGCACGGCCAGCTCCGTCATATCTGTTCAGGAAGCCAGCAGAGGAAGAAGAGGGGAAGAAAGAAAGAAAAACAAAAAAGCTCAATATTTCTATTGTCCTTATCCAAATAAATTGAGATGTATTTGTGAAAGTGTCAAGGAAACCTCCAAGAGCGAAACTATAAAATCACACAGCTGCTCGGAGGGCCCGTGACAGACAGCTCAGATTAATGTAGCTGTATTTTTATGGTCTGTTAACAGTTGATATGGGTTTAAAATATATTATCTTCCATTGTATTGTCTGTCATTTAAAAAACTGCTCATGTCTCCTGTGTTTGCTTTTAAAAGGTTCTTATAGAACATTCCACCACTGAGCTCCCAAATCTTTTTTTTTTTTCCTATAGATATATCATCACAGGTCTTCTTCCTCCCCCCCGAGCTAGGTTTTCCCTGGTACTTTCATGGGTAATTTAGCACAGAACCTATTGGAACCCCCTGAGTTTCTTAATTCAGGGAGCAGCTGCCGGAGGCTGGATTCTTGTCTAGTTGGTGATTTCTGAGGTGTGTAGATGGAGCTGCTCCAGATGGGATATGTTTCCATGTCTATCAAAAGGGGCCTGACCTCAGAGGGCTCAGAGTCTGTTTATGGAGAGTGTAGTATCCAGCTAATGCTGTGATCATGCCGAATAACAAACATCCCCTGCCCCTGCCCGCTGCCCTGCACTCTCAGTGACTTATAACAACAGACACTGGTTTCTTGCTTGCAAGTCTCCGCTCTCTCTCTTGGTGAACTCATCCACTCCTGTAGCTTTGGTGATTCCTACCAAGTCTGATCCCAAGCCCTGAACAGCTTTCTGTGCTCCAGACAAGAATAGCCAGCTTGTCCCTCCTCTGGTTCAACATTACAAACCTTCCTCTCCTCTTCTTGGGAATGGCCCCATCAACCCATCTCACATCCCCTTTGATCAAAGACCTGGGCATCCACTGCCCCTCCTCCCACGTCCTCACCCATCACCTATCGGTTTCGACATCCTGTCAGTTCTATCCTCTAAATCTCTCTCTTATCCATCCACCCCTTTCCCTTCCCACAGCCTCTGAACCACTCAATTTCACCTTAACTTTATCTCTGGAGAACAGAAATCACCTCCTTCCTGGTCTCATGGCCTCCATTTTCTCCCCCTCCAATTTACTCTCCCTAAGGTGACTAGAGTAATTATTTTTTAAAAATTTAACCTGATCAAATCTCTCATCTGCTCAAATCCTCCTGTGGATCCACAGAGGATAAAATCTAAGTCCCTCGACCTGCTCTTCAGTGTCTTCATATAGGACCCCCCCCATTAAGTCTTTCTCATTCTCCCGAAATTCTCTCCTGTCATAATTCTACACTCTAGCCTGTTTCACTAATTCTTAACCTCCCCACCCAAATCCCCAGCTCTTTCCAACATTCAAACCTTTGCACATGCTGTTCCCTCTGCTTGGAATTCCCTTCCACATCACAAACTCCTATGCATCCTGCATGATCCAGCCTCCATTGCCTTTCCTCCAGCAGAGGGCACCTTCAATCTGTGCCTCACTCTACAACCAGGATTTGTGGCTCCCATGAGCATAAAGCAAATTCTGCATTTGCTTGTTGTCTTCCCAACTAGACAATGACCTCCCTGTAGGCAGGGGCTGCATTTTCCTCTTCTGGACACTGCCAGCCCTCACCCCAGGAATGAGCATGGCTCTAACTACACAGAGCAAAGGAGATGGCCTAGTACAAGGCATTAATTACAGAGTCAGGATGATTAGAAGCAAGGCCGGTAGACTGCAGAAGTTCAGGCAACCACAGAACCATAAATAACGAGGTACTAATTGTGCAGGAAAGACAATTAGGGAGGGAGGTTTTGAGTCACTGGTTCCACGGTCTGGACAATTAGACATCGGGCCATATATAAAGGATGTGCTTAATCGCTTGGTTCGGACGATTAACAGGGCACCCGGGAAATAATAAAGCAAAATGCCACCATGCAGCCAGGCACAGAGCCAGGTGGTGCAGCCTTGAGGACTGGAGTCTGGCTGCCCAGACTCGAATCTTCCTGTGGGACCTTGAGCAAGAGACTTCCCCTTGCTAAGCCTCATTCTTCTCATCTGTAAAATGGGAATGTCCATGGTGCCCACCCCAGAGGGTTGACCAAGGCCATGTGGATGATGTCACACAAAAGCATCATTATTACAAACAGCAGCAAGGCATCCTGCTAGGAGATGCTCTTTGCCAAGTCCTAGATGGTGCATGATACAAACCACCCAGCCCAGACAATGGGAGAATGGGGCAGTGCACGTGATGAAGAGAAAAATCAAATGATGGACACAGAAGCTGGGAGATCTAACAGGGTGCGATTTACTCACTGCAAAGAATACAGAGGTGGCCAGGTGGATACTGCCACCCTGTCCCAGCCCTTATAACCCACCCCATATGGATCTGCCTTGAATTATGTTCCCTGGGGACCATGGAGCTGGGATCAATGGAGCAGACAGACCTGGGTTTGAGTCCTGGTAATGCCACTTTGGGAAAGTGCTTTCCCCTGGCTGAGCCTCAGTTTCCTCATCTGTAAAATGGGTGCAGTGATCATCCCCATCTCTCCAGATTCAACAAGATGTCACACACAAAACACTTAGCCACCTGCCTGGCACAAGGTAGGAGTGTGATACATGGTGACTGTTTTATAATCATTATTAGCATCAGTGTATCATTTTTTTGTTACTGTCATCCACCCTGAAATATTTCTCACGATTCCCGCATGACTGTATCTGGGCTCCAAGGCAGGGATATGGTAGGATTCAAAGGCATGTACAGAGGGGCTTGATAAAATAGGAGTCATTCTGCTCAGAGCAAGACTTCTCTGGGTGGAGATTTCTCTGGGTGGCCAGGTTGCCAGTGTCCTGATGAAGAGTGATGGTTGGGTCAGCCTGAGGCTGCCAGGGTTAGATGAGAAGAAGCCGGTTGTGGAAAGATCCGGGAGAAGGCATTCCAGGCAGAGAGTACAGCCAGTGCAAAGGTCCTGAGGCAGGATCATTCCTGGTATGTTCAAAGAACAGTGAGGATATATGACCTAAATAATTGAAAGCAGGGTCTCAAACAGATGCTTTTACACCTGTGTTCATAGCAGCATGATTCACAGTATTCAAAATGTGGAAACAACCCGGGTGTCCACTGACAGATGATGAATAAATAAATTGTGGTCCATCCATACAATGAAATATTTTTCAGCCTTAAAAAAGGAAGGAGATTCTGACACCTGCTACATCATGGATGAACCTTGAGGACATTATGCTCCGTAAAATAAGCCAGACACAAAAGGACAAATACTGTCTGATTCCACTTATGTGAGGTCCCTAGTGGACTCAAATCCATAGAGACAGAAAGTACATGGTGGAGGCCAGGGGCTGGGGGAGGGGGATGGGAAGTCAGTTTTTAATGGGGACAGAGTTTCAGTTTGGGAAGGTGAGAAAGTTCTGGAGATGGAGGTGGGGATGGTTGCACAAGAATGTGAATGTGCTTAGTGTCACTGAGCTGTGCACTTAAAAATGGTTAAAACGTTTTTATGTTACCTATATTTTACCACAATAAAATAGATAAATGAGTTTTTAATAATAACAACAACTATAATAATAATAAACAGTGAGGAGGCTGGGTGGCTGGAGGGGAGACCACAAGGTAGGGAATAAGAGGTGAGGGCAGAGAGGGAACATTAGTTAAACGCCGACTCCCCATGCCCCTCCCCCAGCCCCTGGTCCCCACCATCTTTTCTGTCTGTACGGATTTGACTCCCCTAGGGACCTCCTATGAGTGGAATCAAACAGTATTTGTCCTTTTGTGTCTGGTTTATTTCACCAAGCATCATGTCCTCAAGGTTCATCCATGTCGTAGCAGGTGTCAGAATCTTCTTCCTTTTCAAAGGTTGAATGACATTCCGTTGTATGGATGGACCACAATTTGTTTATCCATCATCTGTCGACAGACACTTGGTTTGTTTCCACCTTTTGGCTACTGTGAATGATGCTGCTATGAACACAGGTGTGCAAGTAACTCTTGGAGTCCCTGCTTTCAAATCTTTTGTGTATCTACCCACAGGTGCAATTGCTAAATGAAATGGTAATTCTATGTTTAATTTTTGAGGGACCACCATACTGTTGTGTTACTTCTTTTTATTTTGGTTTCTGGTGTCTTCTGATGTATAGAAGTTTCCAATTATAATATAATCCTTTTTATCACTCTGAGTCGAGGGAGGCCGGGAAGGGCAGTGAAGCCACTTGTGTAGGCTGATGAACGGCTAAGGCCCTAATCAGGTGCACTCCTCCCTGGCCCTGGAGAAGACCCAGGAATGGAGCATGACTTCAGCAAATGGACCCCCAAGAGGAACTGATACTAGAAGAAGTGGAGGTTTCTGAATCAGAAATTAAGATGAATTATGGAAAATAAAGCAGCCATATTTTGTGTCCACCTGAGTTGGGGCTAACTTCAGAACCTGTGATTTTTATTTGTCATCTGTCTCCTTCGCTGAATCAAGAGCCCTGTGAGGACAGAACTGTGTCCATCTCCTTCGCCAATGTGTCCACACATCCAGCCCAGGGCTGGGCATCCACTAGGTTAGGAGTCAAACTTTTTCTCTGAAGTGTCAGATTGTAAATATTTTTACCTTGCAGGCTAGATGAACTCTGTTGCAACTACCCAATTCTGCCACTGTAGCAGCAAAGCAGCCATAGACACATATAAATGAATGGACATGACTGTGTTGTTTTTTTTTTTTTTTTTAAATTTTATAGCTACTTTATTTATTTATTTATTTATTTTTGGCTGTGTTGGGTCTTCGGTTCGTGCGAGGGCTTTCTCTAGTTGCGGCAAGTGGGGGCCACTCTTCATCGCGGTGCGGGGGCCACTCTTCATCGCGGTGCGGGGACCGCTCTTCATCGCGGTGCGCGGGCCTTTCACTATCGCGGCCCCTCCCGTTGCGGGGCACAGGCTCCAGACGCGCAGGCTCAGTAGTTGTGGCTCACGGGCCCAGCTGCTCCGTGGCATGTGGGATCTTCCCAGACCAGGTCTCGAACCCGTGTCCCCTGCATTAGCAGGCAGATTCTCAACCACTGCGCCACCAGGGAAGCCCCATGACTGTGTTTTAACAAAACTTTATTTACAAAAATAAGCAGGGGGCCAGATTTGGCCCTGGGGCTGCAGTTGGCTGACTCCTGCCACAGGTGCTCCAGGAATAGTTGTTCGATACTGGGAAGGACTCCTGAAAGGAAGGGGCTGCCTCTGGCCCTAAGTGGTTCTCCAGGTGAGCAGAGAAGGGTATTTCAGGCAGAGAAAACTGCGTTCAAAGGTCTGGAGGTGGGAACGTGAGTGGATGCTAAGGGTGATTCAGGGGTGGGGGGACTAAGTTACACATTGTGGTTGTCATGGGCACCGTGGTCTGGAGGAGAGGGGGTTGGATTGACTCCAGAGAGCCGTGGGAGCCATAGAAGGTTGTAGAGCAACAGAGGAGTTGCCTATTACATCCTGAAGACCCGCTGGGGCTCACTGTGAACTTCTTCGTCCATCCAGGTCACTTTTGCTGTAATACACTTTAGAAGGAGCTTGAAGCATCCTCTCCCCCAAACAGGTGCCCTTATGAGAAACCCTGGGTCCTTCACCCACCCTGTAAGAGCCAGAATTTTATTGAGTGCTTGCTATATACCAGGGCTTTTTTTTTTTTTTCAGGTAAAAAATAATTATGTTTCTGGGGAATTCTCCAGCAGTCCAGTGGTTAGAACTCAGCGCTTTCACAGCCAGGGCCTGGGTTTGATCCCTGGTCGGGGAACTAAGAACCCACAAGCTGCACAGTGTGGCCAAAAAAAAAAAAAAAGGAATTCTGTTTCTCTTTTCCCTTTTGCCATTAGGAAGCTCAGATCCAAGTGCAAGGTCCAACTATAATTATGGGACAATACCTTATTACAGAGCCCCAAACAAAACCAGGACACTTATTGTCACAACCACCCCTCACAGACTCTAATGAGACAGGAACTGTCATCAACCCCATTTGAGGAACCCCCATTCCACCTATGCACAGTGTGTGTGTATTTCACATGGTTTTCCCATCAGAGTAAGATGATCAACCATCCTGGTTTGCAATGAGGGACTTTCAGTGTTAAAACCTTTTTTGCTGAGCACTTGTTAAAAAAATCAATAAAAATAATACCAGTCAACAAACTCCTAATCTTTGCCCCTGGAAGAGGAGGCAGAGCACAGCTGAGCCAGCAGAGAGGTGGCACTGGGGTCCCGAGGTCTGGTCCTGCATCTGGCTTGCTGTGTGGCCTGGGGACCATGCTGTGTGTCTCTGGGTCCCAAAGGGCACTGCTGGCTGGGAGGCTCTGGCAGCTGCAGCTGATCATGGGGGTTCTCTAAAGCAGGTGGTAATGGGGAGAAACGTGCCACCACCCTGAGGATAAGCCACTCACAGTGGTGGTAGGTGAAGCTGGAATGTTTATAACTTCTTTCCCATCCTCTGCGTCCGCCTGGGTCCAGTCCCATCATCTCCCACCGGGACCAGTACTGTCCCCCGGCTCCTGCCCACGTCCCCTATCGTTTGTCCTCCCAGCAACAGCCAGAGGGTGCCCGTGAGCACCTGAGTCAGGTCCTACCCCTCCTCTGCCCACAGCCCTCCAGGGCTCCCATCTCCCTTGGGTAAAAGCCCAAATCCCCCTGAGACCCACAAGACCCTGCACAACTAGCCCCATCTCCTCCTTGCACTCCCCTCCTCCCTCTCTCCCCCTCGTTCACTCTGCTCCAGACACATGGACCTCCTCACTGTTCCTCCAACACGCCAGACATGGTCCTGCCCCAGGCCCTTTGCACAGGCTATACCCTCTGTTTGGGACACCATTCTTCCACATGTCCCCAGGGTTTTCTCCTTCTCATCATTCAGGTCTCAGCTCAAATGTCACCTCCTCAGAGGGGCCCTCCCTGGTCATCCCAGCTAAAGTTGCATCCCCTCACGCCATCACTGTTTTTCCACATCACCCTATCTCAATTCTGCCTATCACTTATCAGTATTTGAAACGACCATTTGTTGTTTGTTTGCTTGCATATTCTCTGTCTCTCTCCAGCTTCCAGCAGCTCCAGGAAGGTGGGAAATATTGTCCCTTCTGCTCTCTGCTGGACCTCCAGTGTCTAGAATAGTGCCAGGCACACAGCGATGATCAATGTTTGTTGAACGAATAAATGATCCAACAGGGGCAGACAGGGTAAGAACACAGAGGTGGGCATCAAAGAACTCGTGTATAATTCCTAGCTCTGCTATGCACTGGCTGTGTGACCTTGGGTCAGTTGCTTAACCTCTCTGTGCCTCCATTTTCTGGGAGCATCTAATGAAATAATTCACACAATGTAGCTTGCATGGTGCCTGACAGCTACTTAACCCTCCCTAAATGAGTCACTCTTACCAGGTCAGGCAGTATCCCACTCGTAGGACCAAATAACCTTCATCTCAGAGACCTCGCCAGGTTAGGACATGTGGACCAGTCTCTCTTTTTTTTTTTTTTTTTTTTTAAATTAATTTATTTATTTATGGCTGTGTTGGGTCTTCGTTTCTGTGCGAGGGCTTTCTCTAGTTGCGGCAAGCGGGGGCCCCTCTTCATCGCAGTGCGCGGGCCTCTCACTATCGCGGCCTCTCTTGTTGCGGAGCACAGGCTCCAGACGCGCAGGCTCAGTAATTGTGGCTCACGGGCCCAGTTGCTCCGCGGCATGTGGGATCTTCCCAGACCAGGGCTCGAACCCGTGTCCCCTGCATTGGCAGGCAGATTCTCAACCACTGCGCCACCCGGGAAGCCCCAGTCTCTCTTTTTTTAATGGCTGCATGGGTTTCCATAAGATGCATGTTCCATGGTTTATCTACCATGTCCCCACCTGCTGGACACGTCACCAACTCCTCAGGGCACATGCTTGAACATGAGTCTTTGCACACACGTGCAGATGCTTCTCTGGGTTAATTGCTGAGGGCCGGAGTTGCTGCTCTGTTTTTATTTATTTATTTATGGCTGCATTGGGTCTTCATTGCTGCACGCGGGCTTTCTCTAGTTGGGGGGTTACTCTTCGTTGCGGTGCGTGGGCTTCTCATTGCGGTGGCTTCTCTTGTGGAGCATGGGCTCTAGGTGCGCGGGCTTCGGTAGTTGTGGCTCGTGGGCCCTAGAGCGCAGGCTCAGTAGTTGTGGCGCACAGGCTTAGTTGCTCCGCGGCATGTGGGATCTTCCCAGACTAGGGATCAAACCCGTGACCCCGGCGTTGGCAGGTGGATTCTTAACCACTGCCGCCACCAGGGAAGCCCCTGCTCTGGGGTTTTACTGGATGTCGTCAGGCTGCACAGCTGCTGTATATGAGTCCCGTTCCCCTCACCCCCCATCAATACTTGATTTCATCCAATTTTTTTCCAGTTCTCTCCCAATCTGATCAGTGCAAAGCAGAATCTCATTCTGGTTTGATTTTCCTGAGGCAGGACTGTGCCTGGCGTGTTGGAGAAACAGCCAGGAGGCCCGTGTGGCTGCAGCAGAGTGAGCAAGGGGGAGAGACGGAGGAGGGGAAGGCAGGGAGGGGATGGGGACAGGTTGGGTGGTGCAATGGTTAGGCACGTAGCCTTGCGAGGTAGACCATCCTGGGTTCAAGTCCTGGATCTGCTCCTCAATAGCTGGGTGATCTTGGGACCAAAGACCCCAGAAAGGGGTATAGCGTCCTCATGCTTCCGTTTCATCATTTGCCAAGTGGAACTGATGATACCTACCGTATCTGCTTCATAGAATAGAGGAGGGTCTGAGCAGGGGAGGGAAGAGATTTAATCTGTGACTTCTTTCAAAAACTCTCTTGGGCTGCCAGGGGCAGAGATGGAGGCCAGGAGGCCAGAGGAGACTGGGGTGGTCTCTAGACAAGAGGTGACAGCCTCTTGTGAGAGTCTGTAATGCCCTCCACAGCTGGGCTTGTCAAATCCTCATCCTAAACCCCTGTGGTCATGTAGATCTCATTATTTCCATTCTACAGGTGAGAAAACCAAGATCATGTCTTATTAGCGCCACAGCTGATAATGATGGAGTCAGGATCATGCCCCCACCCCACCCCGAACTCTACCCAGGTTTTCCTTTCTCACTCTTTCTTCTTTCTTTAAGAACAAGGATGTACTGATGTTGTTTATCCCTGCTCCGACCACAGAAGTAACACCGTTCACTGCAGAAAATTTAGAAAATCTCAACATACTAAAAAGAAAAAATGAAACTTGGCTGTTATCTTGCCCCGGTGTGCAAACTTCTAAGGGTGCTTCCTTTTAGTCTTTTTTCTATGCAATTATACACATTGTAATTTATTTAATGGTAGCATAGTGTTTTTCAAATTCATCCTCTATTGCTAAGCACTTAGGTTGTATCTGATGTGTTGCTGTTATAGACAAGGAAATAACACCCTTGTAGCTACTTGTATGTTCCCATCCACAATTATCTTCTTGGGGAAACGTCCTGGAATGACTAATCGGAGGTCAGATATATATTCTAAGGTCTTTCTTTCTTTTTATCCTTCTTTCTTCCCTCCCTCCCTCCCTCCCTCTTTCTCTCTCTCTCCCTCTCTCCCTTCCTTCCTCCCTTCCTTCCTCCCTCCCTCCCTCTCTCCCTCCCTCCCTCCCTTCCTTCCTTCCTTCCTTCTCTTTTACTAATTTAAAACAACTTTAGGGCTTCCCTGGTGGCACAGTGGTTGAGAATCTGCCTGCCAATGCAGGGGACACGGGTTCGAGCCCTGGTCTGGGAGGATCCCACATGCTGCGGAGCAACTGGGCCCGTGAGCCACAACTACTGAGCCTGCGCGTCTGGAGCCTGTGCTCCGCAACAAGAGAGGCCGCGGCAGTGAGAGGCCCACGCAGTGCGATGAAGAGTGGCCCCCGCTCGCCACAACTGGAGAAAGCCCTCGCACAGAAACGAAGACCCAACACAGCCATAAAATAAAAATAAATAAATAAATAAGCAAATATGGTTAAGAAAAATATTTAAAAAAAAAAAAAAAAAAAAAAAACAACTTTATTGGAAATATCGATATAAGCCTTTTATATATCAAGTAAATTTTTCCACACAAATACCCAAACGAAAAATTGAAAGAAATGGACATATCCTTTTAGCAAAGTGGCATGATGGAGGTTCTTGATGCAAAATATTGCCTGATTAAGTCCTTCCTGTGAGTGACTCATTGAATGAGATTACCCTATTTTTTTTTCCTTGTCCTTAGAAATATATTGTTTCACTTGTTGATTCTGGATTCTCAGATATATTCAGGATTTCCTCCCATGAAGCTCCTAGTCTGAGATTTTTTTTTTTTAATATTTATTTATTTATGGCTGTGTTGGGTCTTTGTTTCTGTGCGAGGGCTTTCTCTAGTTGTGGCAAGCGGGGGCCACTCTTCATCGCTGTGCGCAGGCCTCTCACTATCGCGGCCTCTCTTGCTGCGGAGCACGGGCTCCAGACGCGCAGGCTCAGTAGTTGTGGCTCACGGGCCCAGCCGCTCCGCGGCATATGGGATCTTCCCAGACCAGGGCTCGAACCCGTGTCCCCTGCATTGGCAGGCAGATTCTCAACCACTGCGCCACCAGGGAAGCCCTAATCTGAGATTTTTATCTGTACTGTCAATGTCACATCATCATTAGCTCCAGGGCTGCTCTCTCTTTGCTTTTCTTCTTTTAATTCTTATTAAGGTGAAATTCGCATCATGATCATGAGGTTTGGGTTGTATCCTTTTGATGCAGATTACCCCGTTCTCAGACATCCAATTCCCCCGAGATACCCACTGTGACTATTTTGATGGTTTTCCTTTCAGTCTTTTTTCTATGCACATGGGTACATGACCTTGAAACACCTGCTTTGCTTCTGCCCTCATTACAAATTCAATTTTGTTAATTGCTAAAGTGAGGGCAAGGGGTTTCCTCCGCGGTGTGTGTGTCTCTGCAGCCTCTCTGATGCCTAGGACAGCCTGGCACACAGTAGGGGCTTGGTAAGTACCTATTGGATTAATTCACGAACAATGCATCAAGACTTGTTTTATTTTTCAACCCAGCATGCTGACATCATGATACCTTCTTTGTGAGCCTGTGAATATGGGTGTGAAATAATCAGTTCAGGTGAGGAAACTGAGGCTTGGTCTAGGGAAGTGACTGGCCCAAGCAGAGAATCTGAGGGCTGGAGAGGGGAGCAGAGGGAGAGGCTCCAGGTAAGAGGCCCGTGACACCCCCCACACACACCCCTGCCGGGAGGAAGGTTCTTTGACTCAATGTCAACTCCGCAGAAAGGCAAGAGGAGATGATGATAAATCTTTCTGCATAGAAAATTAATAGGGAGGAAATTTATTTCAGTGGCATGTGGATGTACCTCTCCTTCCTCTCTCCCTCCCCTGGGCCACACACAGGATGGAGTTGGGGGAGGATTTGAGAACGGGGGACAGAATGGGGAGCCCAGATCCAACAACATATGGGATGTTCTCCCTAGAAGGGCAGCAAGAGAACAGAGTCTCATACCAGTGTGTAGGGAGGGGAAACCAAGGCCCAGAGTAGAGGGCACAGACCCACCTCATCCCTCCCTGTGTCACCCCCTAGGGTCCTCCATGTAGGGTCCACTCATTTGGGTGAAACCCGTGATCCCAGCTCAGCCCCCATCTCCAGGCAGACTTCCTGACCCCAGTTTAGCGTACAATCAGCATCAATTGGAGTTTCCTATGATCACGTGTGTGCATGCACGCTCGCACACACGCACACACACCAGATTACAAGGGAAGAAGGTCACTCAACTAGGGATAGTTGGTGCTCATGTGGGCTTGAGACCAGAGCCTGTAATTTTTTAACTACAGGCATCTCTCTTTCTCTCTCTCTCTCCTTCCTTCCTTCCCTCAGAACCATTTAAACGATTACAAAGATGCTATTTTTATCTCAGGGAGAATTTAATTATAGACATTGACCTTTACATTTTCTTCCCAGGCTCACGTGCTGCTGGCCCAGAGTGTGAGAGGCTTCCATGAGCATTCTCAGAAGAGAAACGTCCTCTAAGTCAGAAACTCGAGATGTGCAAGGGACAGCAGAGGCCAAGGGGGGAGGTCCAAGTTCATGGTACGGGAGGCACGTCGCAGCCCCCAGGGAGACCTCGGAGGGAAGGTATTCCCTTTTTTGTTGCCACATTTTGGAGCTGAGGTCAGGAAAGTCTGGTCTGCACTGGTTATGGGCGTGGTCTTTTCCTGGGTTACCCACCTGTCTCTAATTGTATTTCCTTTTTTCCCTGGACAAATCTTCCGAGGTCTGGCAATAGTAGGAGCTCATTCAATGGTTTGGGACTTCCCTTAAACATTTAATTATTCAACAGATATTAAATGTGTGTCAAATGCTGTCCTAGGTTTCCTAGGTTGGGAGGAAATGGTGAACAGAATGGAATGAAAGTCTCAGTTAACAAGAGCTGACATTGTACAGTAAAAAATAAACAAGTACATGTGTACAGTGGGTCAGATGGTGGTGAGAGCTAAGGGAAAATAATCAAGGAGCAAAAGAGGATGAAGATGTGTCGGGAGGTAAATCTGAAACAGGGTGGTCAGGGGAGGCCTCAGTGAGAAGGTGGCATTTGAGCAGGCACGGAGGGCACAGCCTGTGCAAAGGCCCTGGGGCAGGACTGTGCCTGGAATGTTGGAGGAACAGCGAGGAGGCCCCTGTGTCTGGAGCAGAGTGAGCGAGGGGGAGAGGGGGAGGAGGGGAGGGCAGGGAGGGGACTGGGCACGTCACACAGGACCTTGTGGGCAGAGGGGAGGACTTGGGCTTTTACCCCAAGGGAGGTGGGAGCCCTGGAGGCTTGTGGGCAGAGGAGGGGGCGGGGCCTGACTCAAGTGCTCACAGGTGCCCTCTGGTGGCTGCTATGGGCAGGACAGACTGTGGGGGGGCAAGGGTGGAGGCAACTGCCCTGGTCCAAGCTGGCAGTGATGGAGCTGGACCAGAGGATATAGAACCTGGAGGAGAAGTGGGCACTTTCTGGATAGATTGTGGAGGCAGAGCCAATGGAGTTTTCTAAAGGACTGGTTGTGAGGTGTGGGGAAAAGGGGAAAGCAGAGGATGATACTAGTGTCTGAATTGAGCACCTGGAAGGTTGGAGCTGCCATCAGCTGAGATGGAAGGATGAGGGAGGAACAGGTTGGTGGGGTAGGGGTGAGAATCAAGATTTGGCTTAGATGTGTTATTGGGTGCCCACATGGAGATGTCGGGGGCAAGTTAGACATTAGGAGTTCAGGGGAGAGATTCCTTCTGCAAACATAAATCTGGTGGTCAATGATGGAAGAAGATATTTGAATCCATGGGGATGGATTTGTCCAGGAAGAAAAGGAAGAGAGAAGATGCATGAGGGCTGTCCTGTGTCTAGAACCTGATCAGAGAAGGAGAGAAGTTGGCAGAGGGACTGAGAAGGTCCAACAGAGGGGACAGAGGGAAGCCAGGTGGATGCAGGTTCCCAGGGGCCAAGTGAGGACATTGTTTCCAGGAGGATGAGGGACGAGCCAAGTGACATGCTCCTGGGAGTGAGAGGAGGTCGGGGACTGAGAGGTGATTGGTTGGTGTGCACACTGGGAGGTCACCTCAACAAGGGCAATGTCAGGACAGTGGTAGGAAGTGTTCTCCACTGAGATTTATTTTATTTTATTTTTTTATTTTATTTTTTTTTGGCTGCGTTGGGTCTTTGTTGCTGCGCGTGGGCTTTCTCTAGTTGGGGGGCTACTCTTCGATGTGGCGCGTGGACTTCTCATTGTGGTGGCTTCTCTTGTTGTGGAGCACGGGCTCTAGGCGCGCGGGCCTCAGTAGTTGTGGCTCGTGGGCTCTAGAGCACAGGCTCAGTAGTTGTGGCGCACAGGCTTAGTTGCTCCGCGGCATGTGGGATCTTCCCGGACCAGGGCTCGAACCCATGTCTCCTGCATTGGCAGGGGGATTCTTAACCACTGTGCCACCAGGGAAGTCCCCACCACTGAGATTTTAAGGAAGGACTTTGCCTCTCTGAGCCTCAGATACCCCAACTCTAGAGTGAAAGTATCAGTGGGACCTACCCCCCCACCAAAGTCAGTCTGAGGATTTGGTGAGGTCATGTGCTCAGCACACAGTCTGCTCGGTAAGGCAGAGATGGTATCACTAGATTATTGTCATTACAGTTAGGAGTGCTATCTGTCCACCCACCATCCATCCACTCATCTATCCATCCACCCATCCACACACCCACCCATCCAGCCACCCATCCATCCATCCACTCACCTATCCATCCAACCTCTACTCATCCATGTATCCAATCACACATCTGTCCATCCCTCCATCCCTCCATCCCTCCATCCCTCCATCCCTCCATCCCTCCATCCATCCATCCATCCACTCACCCATCCATCCACTCACCCATCCATCCACTCACCCATCCATCCACTCACCCATCCATCCACTCACCCATCCATCCATCCATCCATCCATCCATCCATCCATCCATCCATCCATCCATCCACCCACCCACCCACCCACCCAGCCACCCAGCCACCCAGCCACCCATTCATCCACCAGTTTTTACCCATCCATTCTTCCACCCATCCTTTCAGTGTCTACACATGCTGGGCCCTATGCTGCATTCGGTCTCCAGGCCTGTCTTGCTACCTCCCCTAGCCCCTAGGCCTTGCCCACCATCATCAACCTGAGTTTGTTGAATGGACCAGAGCCGGCCAGGCTGTACCTCCCTGCTGTCTAGCTGTGGGCTTTGCTCAGGATCGGGAAGAGCTCCCTCCAACCAAGCCCTTCTCTGAAGGACCAGTTCTGGGGTCTAAGTCTCAGGAGCCACAATATTTATATCAGCTGAAAATCCTTTTGGGGGCTTTTCTGGCTCTTAAACAAGGTTAGAGAAGCCACCCTCCCCTTGCACCCCAAGCTCTGCTCACTGATACCCTCCTTGATCAGAAGACCTCTTAGCACCAGCATCAAACATTTCTTTATTTGGATCACTTTGACTTATTTCTGTTTCTCTCACCATCCCCTGAGAAATGGACAGAATTGGATAGTTGGGGAAGCGGAGACTACCACAGAAGTGTCTCGTCCCAGCTCTGCCCTGCTTTGCTGCATGACCTTAAGACACATTCCCTCTCTAATCATTTCAGTGTTTAATATACAAATGTGTGAACAGGCTGATTTTTTTAAAGTAACGTTTAAATTATCAACCATTGAAATAAACAATTATATTTACTGAAAAAAAAAAAAAAGACACATTCCCTCTCTGAGCCTCAGTTTCCTTATCAGTACAACGGGGTCACATTCCCCCAACCTCAAGACTAAATGAGTTGTGCATCCAAAGCACTTAGCACATAGTAGATGCTTAATAAGTACCAGCTATTATTATTATTTGTATTACAGCCCCCGACACATAACCACTACTGCCATTGAGATGTGTGTTCTTGAGACATTTTTCTGTGCATAGAAACGGTCTGGAGATCATAAGTGGGATCATATTTAAAACCACTAACTCTCAATGAAATAGCAACAACAGTCATTAGATCTCCTAGCCCACAGCTGGGCATTTTATATCCTGTTAAATTCCCCCCAACAGCCCGAGAAAGAAGATTTCTTGTTTTCCTAGTCTTCATTCACAGAAGAGGAACAGGCCACGCGGTGAGAAGAAAGGCTGGATGTGGACCCACATCAGCCTGAGTCCAGAGGCTGAGTGATGGGCCAGGCCAGCCACCGGGGGAGGCATGGAGTCCCTCCTGGGGCACCCTGGGCCAGGCTCCACCCCAGCCCCGTGTCTTCCCCCAAAAGTCATGGCAACCAGCTCCTTCGAGATGCTAATTAAGGCAAATAGGAGATGATTCCCACCCTCGACCCTCCCCTGAGAACTAAATGCCAGGAGGGCCCTCCCTCCCCTGACCCCCTGTGCAGGCAAGGTGTTGTGGAATACCTGTGGCCAGAGGGACTCCGTTTCCCCAGGTTGCGTCACTTGCTATGAGGCTGAGTCCCTGGGGGCTGAGGATGGGAGTGGGGAGAAGGGGTGAGCTCACTGGCTCAGAGATTGCAGATGCCAACCATGGGCTGGGCGCCAGGCACTAAGCACTCTCCATACACCATCCATTCAATGTTTTAAAATTTTTGGTCTTAGATATTTCTTTGTTTGGAGAGATAAAGATGAAACGGTGTATACAAGTCAAGAGCAATGCTTAAATGGCACCTGCCTCATGCCAAGCCCCATTTTCAGCACCTGATTGGTGTTAATTCATTATATCCTCATCCAAACAGCCCTCTGAGGTGGGCATCATCATTCCTGTTTTGTAGATGAGGCCACTGAGGCACAGAGAGGTTAAGTGACTGGCCCAAGGTCACACAGCTGGTCAAAGGCAGAGCTGGACTTTTAACCATCGTGCTTTTCTGCCTTTCAAAGTACAAAAGAGTTCACAGGGGGAAAAAGGAATCCCCCCAGGGATAGGTCATCCAGTGCCCATCCCAGAGTCAGCCAGTTTTATAGGTCCCTGTGTTCCTTCCAGGGTTGACATGTGCACACATAAGCACCTGTGTGTATATTTTTCTTCCCTTCACGATTTTTTTTACACATGTGTGTGTACTCAAATGCTATCCTGCACCTTCCTTGCTATCACTTAACAATACACCTTTGAGATCATTTCTTATGGGTACATGAATTCTCACTTTTTATACATTTGCCAACTATTCCACTGAGAGAATAAACCAAGCTGTTTTTTCTTTTATTGTGGTGAAATATACGTGGCATAAAATTTACCATTTTAAACACTTAAAAATGTACAATTCATTTTTGTAAGTACATTCACAAGGTTGTACAACCATCCCCATTATTTACTTCCAGAAGTTTCCCATCCCCCCCAAAAGTGACCCCATCCCCATTCTCAATCACTCTTCCTCCCCTCCCCCAGCCCCTGGCAACCACAAATCCACTCTCTGTCTCTGTGGATTTGCCTGTTCTGGACGTTTTGTATAAATGGAATCATACAATGTGTGGTCTTTTTTGTCTGGCTTCTTTCAACGAGCATAAGGTTTTCAAGGTTCATCCATACTGTATAATATGTCAGTGCTTCGATTCTCCTGAAATTAAAAATTATTGTGGTAAAATATGTATAACAAAATTTACCATTTTAACCATTTTTAAGTGTGCAATTCAGTGACATTAAGTACATTCACACCATTGGGCAACCACCCCCACCATCCACCTCCAGAACTTTCTCATCCTCCCAAACTGAAACTGTCCCCATCAAACACTGACTCCTCCTCCCCTCCCCCACCCTCTGGCCCCCACCATCTACTTTCTGTCTCTATGGATTTGACTCTTCTAGGGACCTGCTATGAGTGGAATCAGACAGCATTTATCTTTTTGTGTCTGGCTTATTTTATTTATAGTATTTTTGTGGTTCATCCATATCGTAGCATGTGTCAGAATTTCCTTCTTTTTTTAACATGAATAATATTCCACTATATGGACGGACTACATTTTGTTTATCCATCACCTGTCGATGGACAATTTGGTTGTTTCTGCCTTTTGGCTGCTGTGAATCATGCTGCTATGAATACGTGTGTGCAAGTTTTTGTCGGAACACCTGTTTGCAATTCTTTGGAATATGAGACTGTTGTAACTGGTTCGTGTGGATGGACATATAGGTTGTTTTCCATGTTCTTTCTGCTTTTGGAGGTAGTGCTGCAATCAAACATCCTTGCCAGCTCTCTGCCTTTGGCAAGTCATGTTTTCTCTTGGTGTATCGGTCTCCCCACCTATACTATGGGGCTGATAATACAGATATCCTACCTTGTAGGACTGTGAGCGAATTAGATGTGGAAACTGTAATAAAGGCCTTGGAACAGGGCCTGGTACATAGTAAGTGCTCAATTAACATTACTCCTCTTGGGACATTTGTATGTGCCTCACCCTCCTGCCCCCCTCCAATGTGACAGATTTTGAAACTCACAGCCAAGAGGCAGCTGGCAGGAGGAAACACGTGGCAGGGGATGCGGGTTGGTATTTTACAGGGGTGACACTGGCCTAGGCAGCCACAAGGGTCCTAACCCACATGGGAGAACAGCCACACACACTCCCACATGGGCCCTCTGACGAGTGGCCTGGGCACGTCCCCAGACAGAGATGTAGCGGCCGAGACTCACTGGATGTTA
Source organism: Balaenoptera musculus (assembly GCF_009873245.2). NCBI lineage: Eukaryota > Metazoa > Chordata > Mammalia > Artiodactyla > Balaenopteridae > Balaenoptera > Balaenoptera musculus. The sequence goes on from NC_045787.1 coordinate 167,209,465, forward strand.
TAAGCCCATCTGCCTCCCTCACAGGCAGAAGCAGGGACGTATATGGGGGACACAAATGCCACAGTGACATCTGGACCCAGCACCCCTTCACTTAAGCCCAGCTCATTGGCCCCAGAGAGACAGAGCTCTGAGAGGCCACCAGAGAGGGGCTAAGCAGGATAAACTTGGGCTCTGAGAGGGAATGAATCTGTTCATTGTTTGTTCATCCATCCATTCATTTGTTGGCGCTGTTCTAGGTGCTGAGACACAGCAGGGAACAAGATGGCCAATTGTGGGCCCACTGCCTGGTGGCTCATACCCCTATTTGACAGATGAACAAACTGAGGCTCAGAGGAAGGCAGAGTCTTGCCCAAGGTGACACAGCTCTAGCAGGAGACATGGACGTTGAACAGGTAAGTCATCCCTGACAAATGCAGGGATTTTTTACCAAATGGGGATTGGAGCTAAGAAGAAAATGAATGGGGCAGAGAATAATTGGGCATGTGTTCAGATAGGGTGATCAGGGAAGGCTTCTCAGCAGAGGTGACGGTTAAGTTAGGTTTGGCCAAGAGTTTGGGAAACAGTGTGTCAGGCATTGGGTACAGCATGTGCAAAGGCCCTGGGGCAGGACTGTGCCTGGAATGTTGGAGGAACAGGAAGGAGGCCCATGTGTCTGGAGCAGAGTGAGCAAGGGGGAGAGAGGGAGGAGGGGAGGGCAGGGAGGGGATGGGGGCAGGTGGTGCAGGGCCTTGTGGGCTGTGGGGAGGAATGTGGACTTTATTGAGAGGGTACTGGACCTATGGAAGCATTTGGCGCAGGAGTGACAGGATCTTCTGATTCAGGTTTTAAAGAGACGCCCCTGGCTACCGTGTGTGAAACACGCTGACAAGCACAATTCATTTGTTTGTTCATTCATTCATTCCTTCTTTTTTTTCTTTTTCCTAAATATTTATTTATTTATTTGGCTGTGCCGGGCCTTGGTTTCAGCATGCGGGATCTTTAGTTGAGGCATGTAGGATCTAGTTCCCTGACTAGGGATCGAACCCTGGGCCCCCTGCACTGGGAGTGCGGAGTCTTAACCACTGGACCACCAGGGAAGTCCTATTCCTTCATTTATTCTTGAGTCACTCTTTGAACAAGCCCCACCTGCAGTCATGACCTGTAGATGAGAGAACAGGATCCAAGATGGGTGAGGTCACTGATCCAAAGTCATATGGTGCATGGGTGGCACAGCTGGGTTTCGAACCCTAGCCAGGCAGGCAGACCTGTGTTCTGGTACCTGAGTCACGGGGACCCTCACGGAGGCGACTCCCTGGAGGGGTGAAAATTCCATCGAGATGATGCATACTAGGAGATGGGTGCCTGCTGCAGCTGGGGCTCAACAGGCGATCGGAGCTTTGATGGTGGACACACAGGGAGGGGCATCTAACCCAGACTGGGGTCAGGGGACGTCATCAAGGGGGGGCTTCCTTGAAGGGGTGACATTGAAGCTGAGACTTGAAGATTGAAGAGTTGGCCAGGTGAAGGAGAGGGAAAAGCATTTTGGGTAGAGGAACAGCATGTGCAAAGGCCTGGAGGTGAGAGCAAGGTTGGCCTGTGAGAAGCATGAAGCAAGTTCAGAGGCTCAGAGTTTAGCCTGGAACGGGGGCCAGATGGGGGAGGGGAATGAAGAGGAAGAGGATGACTCAGGGGGTGTGGGGGCCTCCTAGGCAGTGGAAAGAGTCTGGGATTTAGCCCGGGGGCAAAAGCAGCCACAGAAGGATCAAGCAGAGGAAGGAGAGGATAGAGTTTGTGTTTTTAAATGTCCCTCTGGGGACTTCCCTGGTGGTCCAGTGGTTAAGACTCCGGGCTTCCAATGCAGGGGGCATGGGTCTATCCCTTGTCGGGGAACTAAGATCCCACATACCGCATGGCGCGGGAAAAAAATGTCCCTCTGGTTGCTGAGTGGAGGATGGAGTGTTGAGGATTGCAATTGTGGTGTCCCCCACTCCTCACAGTACCCCCAAATCCCTCCGTCCGTGCCAAGTAACAGGGGAGGCAAAGTGGCCCCAGCCACCTGCAAACATAAATGCTGATGGTGGGAGAGCAGGCCAAGAGCTGGGAGGCAGACAGGCATTGGGACAGTCCCCACTCCAGCTGGCAAGGAGAACCCTCCCTGGTGGGCCCAGGTTGGGGGGCAGCCAGTGGAGGCCAGGTGTGGGAAACCTCCCCCTCCACGAGAGTCCCAGGCCATCCGTCCCTGTGCCCACTTTGTTTCATGCACACCGTCACCAGGTGGGGGCATGTCTGTGGGTGATGGATGCCAAGGCTCTGGCAGCTCTGGGAACAGAACCCACGTGCAAGACGCAGCTTAGGGTATCTGCCAAGGTCTGGGGGACAGAGTTGGAACCAACCCTGGAATTGGGTCTGGAGATAAAATGGATTCAGCTTCAGAACCTGGGCCGCAGCAAGGGGGGCCTGGAGAGGCCAATATCCACTACAGCCAAGTCCTACTGCATGGCAGGATGTCCCACATACTCCTTCATACAATCCACAGACTAAGTCCATAGGGCGAGATGTCTGCTCCTTCTTCGCAGAGGAGGGAATGAAGCTCAGTGTAAGAAAGCAACTTGCCCAAAGTCACACAGAGAAGGAGCAGTCAGGCCAAAACTTGAACCCTGTCTGTCTGGGTCCAGGATCCATCTTACTGTCCTTCCCAGGAGGGTGTAGAGAATTTTCTGTGAGCAGGAGCAGCCTCTTAACCCTGGACAGCAAACATGTAACATACAAACAACCATAGTCTGTTCAGTTGCCTATGACAGACATCACTAACCAATAACAGAACTCTATCACAAGGAGAAAGGACCCAGGCATTACTAATAGATTGCAGCACTCCTTTCCCTGCAGAACCGGGACTCAGGCTCAGAATCCTTCTGAACACAGACCCCAAGCAGCAACTTCCCATCAATGAACAGATGTGCAGTCGGGGCTGTGGGTTAAACACAGGCTGGCTCTTTTCAGGAAATGTTGCTCCTTCATCTTCTAGATTGACATTCTTAAGCCACAAATTTAATCCCTTTCCTGTTAAAAATCCCTTCAGTTTCTTTTCATTGCCCCAAGGATGAAATTCAAACTCTTTGCCCTGCCTTTGCCCTTGCTGTTCCCTCTGCTCTGCGTGCCATCTCTTAGCTTTTCAGAGAGGTCCCCCACCCCCCGCCCCCTTGACTAAAGTTTCTTCCACACGTACCCCTCCATCATATTACCGTGCTTTTATCTCTTTGTAGCAATTGTCATGATCTGCAATTACCATCTTTATTCTTCAGTTTGCTTGTCCCTCCCCCAAGGCAGTGGTATGTTCTGCGTGCTTTGGGGCCCTCACTCCAAACTCCCAGAGGAAAGAATCTGATTGGCTCAGCCTGCTTCCCTGGTCCAATCTCTTAAGACAGGAGAGTGGGGTAACACTGTGAACGAGACAGGGGGCGCTGTGCTAGTGGGACTGAGGGGCAGGGGCAATTGTCAGGAAAAGTCCAGGGGCTGGGCATACTCCCTGCAGATAGGGTATTATAAAAGCAACAACAAAAACAATATGAAGCGCTAATAATAATAGCAAATAATCATAGCTAATATTAAAACTTTAATATTAAATTATTGCCTGTATTTGGCAGATAGGGAAACTGAGGCACAGAGAGGGTGTGCAATGTGCCCAAGGTTACATAGTGGGTACTTGGGTGTTCACTAGAAACCTCCCTCCCCAGGAGGATAAACATCTGTGGAAGACCTGACCGAGACAAGACTCCACCTGTAATAGGCAACAGGGCATGAGAATCCCTTCTCCTGGAGGCTGAGCCCCTCCCCTTCCTATCTCCTGGGAGGGCCCCAAGGACAATTCCTTCCCCACAGCATCTCACATCCTCTGTGACCTTCATCCAATCTTGGCATGGCTCCGCGAACACGTAGGGCTTCAACTCCGGAGCAATTATAGTCTCTTTGTGGCCGCCCTGCCCCAGCCATTCTGCAGGGCCTGGTACCCACAGCTGTGGGTAAAGTTTGCGTGTCGAGGACAGGAAGTGTCTATCTTTATATTCCAGCATTAACGAGCCTCGATTTTATTGAAATGGCATTTTCTTTCTCCTCCTAATACACGAGAATGTATTTTTTTTTTAGCTCTTCCGCCATCACTTGATTCTCAAGTCTGAATTGTCTGAAGGCTTAAAACACTTCTGACTACATCAACATATTTTAACATTTTCTGCTCCTGAATGAGAAAAACTGAAAAAGGGGGGGGAAAAGTGAAAACATTTTGATTGTATTAAGAGGAATATGGAGTGCAAAAACAGGGAGGTGATGCTACCACTTTCTCTGCTTGCATCCTCACTAGGAGGAATGTATTCAATTCAAAAAACTGGTAAATGGGCTTCCCTGGTGGCGCAGTGGTTGAGAATCTGCCTGCCAATGCAGGGGACACGGGTTCGAGCTCTGGTCTGGGAAGATCCCACATGCCGTGGAGCAACTAGGCCCGTGAGCCACAATTACTGAGCCTGCGCGTCTGGAGCCTGTGCTCCTCAACAAGAGAGGCCGCGACAGTGAGAGGCCCGCGCACCGCGATGAAGAGTGGCCCCCACTTGCCGCAACTAGAGAAAGCCCTCGCACAGAAACGAAGACCCAATGCAGCCATAAATAAATAAATAAATAAAAATTAAAAAAAAAAAACTGGTAAACTGGAGCATAGGGAAGAAACAGGCAGAATGGGGGTATAACACAAGTCCTTCATTTTTTTCACTCACAAGCATTTATCAAGCACTTAGTATGTGTCAGGTGCTGTCCAAGCAGCTGCGGCTACAGGTATGAAAAAGCAGATAAAAAGTCCTGCCATCCTGACAGAATGTGTGGGAAGACAGATGTTAAGCGGTTAATTACATAATTAACTATCACAGTTAATGATTTAAATGCAAACTGTTTGAGAAGGGAGGGAGCCAGATGGAGGACTCCTCAGCTGCCATATAAAGGATGAAAAGCAAAGCAGGAGGGAAGAGCATTCCTGGCAGAGGGAACAGTGTGTGCAAAGGCCGTGAGTCAGGAAGAAGAGTGAGGGCAGAGCACAGAGAGTTTGGCTGGGTGCTGGTGAGGGGGTTACTCTGGAACGCTCTTAAGAAGGGTCAGATTTGGGGACTTCCCTGGTGGCGCAGTGGTTAAGAATCCGCCTGCCAATGCAGGGGACACGGGTTCAAGCCCTGGTCCGGGAAGATCCCACATGCCACGGAGCAAGTAAGCCCGTGCGTCACAACTACGGAGCCTGTGCTCTAGAGCCCATGAGCCACAACTACTGAGCCCGCGTGCCACAACTACTGAAGCCCATGCGCCTAGAACCTGTCCTCCACAACAAGAGAAGCCACCGCAGTGAGAAGCCCCCGCACCACAACGAAGAGTAGACCCTGCTCACCACAACTAGAGAAAGCCCACGCGCAGCAACGAAGACCCAACGCAGCCAAAAATAAATAAGTAAGTAAATTTATAAAAAAAAAAAAAAAAAAAAAGAAGGGTAAGATTTGGAGCATGCGAGTAGTAATCAGTGGACCTATCATTGAAAGGAAAAACATTCGTTTGACAAATGTTTATTGAGCATCTGCTGTGTGCCAGACCCTGAGCTGGGCGTGGGGGCCACAGGGGCGACCAAGACAGGGGATATTGCCTTCTTTTTCACAAATGAGGAAACAGAGGTTCCAAGGGATAACATGACTTGTCCAAGGCTGCAGAACTGCCAAGTGGCAGGTGTGTCTGACTCCAAACCCTGGAATTCATCGATTCTCCAATTCTGCTCCTTAGACTGAAAGCTGAGGGCTGCCTGGAGGCGGAGGAGAGGAAGTGGGGGAGGGAAGGGCAGAGGAGAAGGAGGAGGACGAAGAGAGACACATTTCCTGAGCAGCCTCCAGAGAGCAGGACCAGGGCCAAAGGAGGGAGGTTAATGGGAGAGGTCGGAGACCAGATGGATTAAAGGAAAAACTAACTCTTGGCATCGTCCAAAACCAAGGCAGCTCTCTCATACAGGGAGTGGGGGGTCCCATCGCTGGAAGCATTCAAGACTGGCCTGTGTCAGGGAGGGGTCTCTGCTCTGGGAAATCCACTGACCTTCCAGGCCCCTCGAGAGCCAGCAGTGCAAGGGCAGAGGGGACCACTAACCCGAGACCACAGGGCAGCATTGGCTCAGCTTGACTCACTGAAGCCTGGGCTGTCCTCAGCCTCTCTATGCCTCACCTGTAAAGTGGGAGCAGTGTCAGCACAGACCTCCCAGGGCTGTGAAGGGTCACCAGAAAGCGCTGGGAACAGAGTCTGGAACAGAGAGTGTGCTCAGGAAATGTCATTTCTGGTGATGCGCCCAGCCCCGGTCACTGGTTGTCTGTGGTTGTCACTGGGGCCTCGGCGGGGTGTGGCACACACTGGGAGTGGCTGGGAGTGGGCCATGGGCCTCTAGGTTTGATGTCATTGGTGTCTCTGGCTCAGCGTTCTGGGGACTCCTGCTCAAGTGCTCAGGGTAGAGTGGGCACCTGGTTACTGAGGCTTGGGGGCACAGGCTGCCCTGCCTGGGGGGGCGGGGGCTCCCACACCTCAACCTCGTTACACAACACCTGTGGCACAGCTGCAGGAGCCAGAGGACTCAGGCGGCGGGCTGTGGGCACCACCCCTTATCGGGGTTAAGAATATAAATGTGTCCCCATTCAGTCCCTTCAGGTTGCCCAGGCCCCAGAAAGATTGCAAGGGAAGTGTGGTCAAGGGTCACTCTGTCTCCCAAGTCTGTCCCCCATCTGGCCACTTCTCCCCCTAAGCTGCCTGCACCCTGCTCTGACACCCATCATCAGCCACCTGAACCAGCATAGGCACCTTCCCCTGGTCTCCCAGCTACCTCCCCGCCTCGCCCTCCACAGTCTGTTCTCCCTGCGACAGCCAGAGGGCGCCTGTGAGCACCTGAGTCAGGTCCTGCCTCTTCTCTGCTCACAGACCCCCAGGGCTCCCATCTCCCTGGAGGTAAAAGCTCAAGTCCTCCAGGTGGCCCACAAGGCCCTGCACGACCTGCACCATCCCCTCCCTGCCCTACCCTCCTCCCTCTCTTCACCCCCTCACTCTGCTCCAGACACACAGGCTCCTTGCTGTTCCTCCAACATGCCAGGTACAGTCCTACCCCAGGGCCTTTGCACTGACTGTTCCCTTTACCTGGGATGTTCTTCATCCAATGCCTCAGACCTTTGTTCATCACAGCATGGCCTTCCCTTACCACCCAATTTAAAATTGCACCCCCAACCCTTCCCCTCTCCTACTTCCTCTTCCTCCCTAGCACTTCCCACCTTGCATTTATTTATCGGGTTTTACGTCCATCTCTTCCGCTAAAAAGTCAGCCAGGGATTGTTGCCTATTTTGTTCCTTGCTGTGTTCCCACTCCCTGGCACACAGTAGGTGCCCAATAGGTATCTGTCAGATGCATGAATGAATTAAGAAATGAGCTGAGTCAAACCTGGTGTCCTATACCCAGCCCTGTTTGTCCCAAGCTATGTGAATGCCAGGACATCCCTTCTCTCTCTGAGCCTCAATTTGCTCTGCTGTGAAATGGGCAGAAATCATCAGTCTTACTCCACGGGGATGATTCCAGCTGCTTGGCGACAAGGGAAGCTCTCAGCCCAGCACATAGTAGGTGCTCATCAGATGGATTCTGTTATCCTGTGTCAGCGACCCTCCCCTTTCCCTCAGCAGGAGGCCTGCTCCCAGCTCAGAAACATCCCAATATTTTAGTTTCTTTCAGTTTAGAAAAGTCACGGCAATACTGGGGGACAAGGGCAGTGACCATAGCCTGGGGGACCCATGTGCAGTGTCTGAAATGCTGCAGCTGCCTTGAGTCTCACGGGCACAGGAAAAGCACCCCCCTCCAGGGCCCCAGAGTGTCAGGCACCAGGAGAGACGCTCCATGGGTAACTGGGACGCCAGGCGAGTGGATTTATTTAGCACTTCCTGTTTTATCCTGCGCCACATCTCTGCTGCCAGGACGATCCCACTTGTGGTCGGGTGGGAGCCAGAGAGGGTGGCAGGGAGAGGGCTAAGCTCCAGCCCTGCTGGGACATCCATGTCTGCTGTGTGTCCTGCCCACTGTGTGTTCTGGCTAAGCCACGTCCCCTCTCCGAGGCCTGGTTTCCTTTAGAGGTGTGAAAAATGAACACTCTGACATCTATTAAATGCCTACTACTCATGTGATTAAATTCACACAGTGGTTAACCCAGGCTGGGTTGAATTGTTGCACCGCTTAAATTTTTGGAAGAACATACCATATGCCCAAACTGCAGATAGGTAAACTGAGGACAGCTCCTTGGGGGGACCCCCCCTCTGGATGCCTGCACCTCTCTGATTGGTTCATTATAGGGAAAAGGAATGTTACTCTGACTAAGCACCCCGCAGTAGTTAGGGTGATCTGTGCTTCACTCCTGCCCACATCCCCCGCTCAGACCCTTCTAGCTCTGCCCAGAAGAAACCCTATCCCTTTCATCTACTTCTCCTGGTGCTCCAGGACTACCCTCCAGCCCCCACCCCAAGCCCCTGCATCATGCTGCAGTCTGTTCCCAAAATGCATCTGGGCATGGTATGCAAATAAAGTGAGTTAACCCTTTTCACACACAGGGACGGTCCCACACACTGCACAGGTATTCAGCAAGCCCCAGGGTGTGCTTGGCTCTGTAAGAGGAATTGATGAGCCCCCAGCCCATCCTGGGCCCCCAGCCCAGCTTTCAGAGTGATTTGAGGGCAGGAAGAGTCAGAAGGGGCTCCTGCAGGTGGCAGGTAGGAGTTGGCAAAACTGAGGGGTGGCAGAAAGGGGCGGAGCGGGCAAGTGAGGAAGTGGGAAGAGCCTGGGAAACATCTGGAGGGAGGACCGTCGGGGAAGGAAAGAGTATAACTTCTGCAGTCAGGCTGATCTTTGTTCCACACTTGTCCCTGAGCTGGTGATGTCACCTCCTGGAGCCTCAGTTTCCTCATCTGTAAAATGGGTCTCATGGAGGCCCATACTGCTCGGCATCACCAAGTTTCATCAAGATAATTCAATCTTCCCTGGACTCTAGTCCTCCTCAAACATGGAGGAGGTGCTTGACCATTGGTTACTTCATATTTTCTTTTTTTTTTTTAATAAATTTATTTTTATTTTTATTTATTTTTGGCTGCGTTGGGTCTTCGTTGCTGCGTGCAGGCTTTCTCTAGTTGCAGCGAGTGGGGACTACTCTTCGTTGTGGTACACGGGCTTCTCGTTGCGGTGGCTTCTCTTTGTTGCGGAGCATGGGCTGTAGGCGCGCGGTCTTCAGTAGTTGTGGCTCATGGGCTTCAGTAGTTGTGGCTCGCAGGCTCAGTAGTTGTGGCACACGGGCTTAGTTGCTCCACGGCATGTGGGATCTTCCCGGACCAGGGCTCGAACCCGTGCCCTCTGCGTTGGCAGGCGGATTCTTAACCACTGCGCCACCAGGGAAGTCCTACTTCATATTTTCTTTATCTCCACTTGTTTGCTTCTAGGTAACCAAACTTCTTTTTAAAAAAGAAACATTAGGCCACACTTCTCTAGAGCTGGATGCAAATGAAATGAATACACAAAAGCAAGTAAAAGTAACCAATCCAATGAATAAGTAAGGCCAAAGTTTACAAAGAAAAAGGATGAAGGCCCAGCCTTGAAATTATTCAAGGGCAATGATCCAATCTGAGCTGTGACCACCATTCTCGGGCACAGACTCCCAGCAAGACCAACTCTCTCCTTCCTGGAAAAAGTGTTGAGAGAATGTGAGCAGGCAGGCGTTCATGACTCAGCTGGCATCACCCAAGACTTTCTCCTGGAAAAGAAAATAGAGAAGTGAATAGCTTTGGCCAGCGTGATTCTGTGGTGTTTCATGCTCTGTGTATGTAGAACTTAAAATCACCTTAGGTCCACCCAGATGTTCAGGTGCTATGCTTGGGGACCCAAGGTGATGGTAGTAGAGGACCCTGGCTTGGTGAGGCTGAAGCAGGGGGTCTGGATGGTGAGACTAGGTGTGTCCCTTGCACCCTGGATATAAGACTCAGCCCCCACCTAGTGGAAAATCCAGGCCGCTGTCCCTTAAAATGGGTGAGTCCAGAGACCGCATCTGCACCAGGTAGGAGGTAACAGAGGCCAGTTTTGAAGATTGTCATTGAGTTCCCAGGAAGATAGTGCAGTAAAGTCCCTTGATCTCTCCATGTTCCAGGCAGGCCCTAGAGCTGACCTGAGGCATGGCATCTCCAGCCTCCCTGAAAGCCTGGATCCTCTTGCCATCAGCAAAGGGTGCTCCTGATGTATGGGCCAGGGTCTGGTGTCTCTAGTAGTATGTCTTGGGGATGCCAAGTCCCTTAATTACCCAGCAGCAGCTGAAGTCCTAGATGGATTTCAGCTGAGTCACCTTCTGGGCGAGGTTGTTCTGGATTGAATCATGTCCCCCCCCCACCCCAAACAAGTTATGTTGGAGTCCTAACCATCAGGACTTCAAAAAGGGACCTTATTTGGAAATAGGGTGTTTACAGAGGTGATCAAGTTAAAATGTGGTTATCAACGTGGGTCCTAATCCAAAATGACTGGTGTCCTTAAAAAAAGGGGAAATTTGGACATAGAGACAGACATGCATGGAGGGAAGATGATCTGAAGAGATACGGGGGAAGATGGCCGTGTATAAGCCAAGGAGAGAGGCCTGAAACAGAGGCTTCCCCTCACAGCCCTGCCAACACCTTGATTTGGGACTTCCAACTTCCAGAATTGTGAGACAATAGAATTCCATCATTTAAACCACCCAGTTTGTGGTGCTTTGTTACAGCAGCCCTAGGAAACTAATACAGGTTCAAAATGCCAGGGGAGCAGAGGGGTCCAGACATAGAGGCCTGGGCTCCAACCCACATATGCTCCCTATTCTTCATGATCCAAAAATTTAGGGCTGCCTCACTTTCTTCTCTGACTAACCATCTGTAAGAGCTTAAATGGAGAATGGCTGGGTTTGGAGAGTTAGGGAAAGCAGCTTGCGTGGATGGGTGAGAGTCAAAATGTTTAGCATAGTGTTGTGTGTAGGCACTCCAAATAGGAAGCAACGCCCATGCCCAGCCCAGTCATGGGGAGCAGAGAGAACATACACGCCACACCTCAGCCTCCCAATATGCTCCTTGAGAAGCATTTATCTTGAAATGATTATAGATTCACAGGGAGTTGCAAAGATAGTACAGATTGGTCCATGTACCCTTCACCCAGCTTCCCCCCAGTGGTCACATCTTCCATAATCATAGAACATTGTCAAAATCAGGAAACTGACATTCTACTGACATCTTCCAGACTTTTCAGGTTTATATGCACTTGTGTGTGTGTGTGTGTGTGTGTGATGTGTGTGTAGTCCTTACCATTTTATCACATGTTCAGATTTGTGTAACCACAACCACAATGAAGATTCAGAGCTATTCTGTCACCACAAAGAGAAAGATGCCATTTTAAGAGAAATGTTTGAATGACTCATCCATCCCATCTTTTGTTTATTTTGGATGGTGGTGGTGAACTGGGTTTATAGATATGCAAATGTATGCATTTGCTCATATTAAAATAAGGAAGGATAAGCTGAAAACTTAGGTGAAAGGTGGAACATGATAATCAAACTCTCCTCTTGCAGTTATCATGAACAAATTATCCTGGAGATACTTCCTCATGGGTCCATGCTACCAATCCTTTTTCATAGCTGTATACTAGTCCCCAGTGGGGTTGTACCTGGTAATTCAAGCTTGTTCCCTTCTCTTAGATTCAAGTATTTCTTTACACTTGCCAAAATAATTTCCTGTGACATGGCTCATTTGACCCTCACAGAAAGCCTGAGTGGGCTAGGTCTAATTATACCTGATTTCAGGACAAAGAAACTGAGAATAACAGAGACACACATGGTTTGCTCAGAGTCATGTAACACAGAGGTGGCATAGCCAAGTGTTTTTGTTTGTTTGTGTGTTTTAATGTCTTTTTAAAAATTGAAGTATAGTTAATTTACAATGTGTTAGTTTCAAGTGTACAGCAAAGTGATTCAGCTATACGTGTATGTATATATTCTTTCCCAGATTCTTTTCCATTATAGGTTATTAAAAGTTATTGAGTATAGTTCCCAGTGTTATACAGTAGGTCCTTGTTGCTTACCTATTTTATATATAGTAGTGTGTATATGTTAATCCCAAACTCCTAATTTATCTCTTCCCCCCACCCCCGCTATCCACTTTGGTAACCATAAGTTTGCTCTCTATCTGTGAGTTTGTTTCTGTTTTGTAAGTAAGTTCATTTGTGTCATATTTTAGATTCCACTTATAAGTGATATCGTATGGTTTTTGTCTTTCTCTGTCTGACATACTTCACTTAATTTGATAATCTCTAGGTCCATCCAATTTGCTGCAAATGACATTATTTCATTCTTTTTCGTGGCTGAGTAATATTCCATTGTATATATGTACCGCATCTTCTTTATTCATTCCTCTGTCGATGGATATTTAGGTTGCTTCCATATCTTGGCTATTGTAAATAGTGCTGCAATGAACATTGGGGTGCATGTATCTTTTTGAATTATGGTTTTCTCCAGATATATGTGCAGGAGTGGGATTGCTAGATCATATGGTAGCTCTATTTTTATTACAGTGTTTTTTAAGGAACTTCCATGCTGTTCTCCATAATGGTTGTACCAATTTACATTCGCACCAACAGCGTAAGAGGGTTCCCTTTTCTCTACACCCTCTCCAGCATTTATTGTTTATAGATTTTTTGATGATGGCCATTCTGACCAGTGTGAGATGATACCTCATTGTAGTTTTGATTTGCATTTTTCTAATAATTAGTGATGTTGAGCATCTTTGCATGTGACTTTTGGCCATCTGTATGTCTTCTTTGGAGAAATGCCTATTTAGATCTTCCACCCATTATTTGATTGGCTTGTTTGTTTTTTTGATATTGAGCTGCATGAGCTGTTTGTATGTTTTGGAGATTAATCTCTTGTCAGTTGCTTCGTTTGCAAATATTTTCTCCCATTCTGTATGTTGTCTTTTTGTTTTGTTTATGGTTTCCTTTGCTGTGCAAAAGCTTTTAAGTTTAACCAAGAGTTTCTTAAATGACAGCTTTATTGAGATATAATTCACACTCCATACAATTCATCCACTTGAGTTATATAATTCAATAGTTTTTAGTATATTCACAAACCACCATCATCACCAATCATTTACAATCTAATTTTAAAATATTTTTATCATCCCCAAAGAATCCATTGTCCAGTCTAAAATCATGAAGATTTATGCCTATGTTTTTACCCAAGAGTTTTACAATTTTACCTCTTACATTTAGGTCTAGGATCCATTTTGAGTTAATTTTTACATATGGTGTGAGGTTGGGGTCCAAATTCATTCTTTTGCATGTGGATACAATTTTCCCAGCGCCACGTGTTGAAAAGACCATTCTTTTTCCCACTGAGTGGACAACCTTGTGAAAATCAATGGGCCATAGATGAGAGGGTTTATTCTGGACTCTCAGTTCTATTCCATTGACCATCTATCCTTATGCCAGGACTCCACTGTCTTGATGACTGTAGCTTTGCAATAATTTTGAAATTGGGAAGTGTGAGCCCCTCAACTTTGTTCTTTTTCAAGATTGTTTTGGCTATTCTGGGTCCCTTTAATTCCCATATGAATTTTAGAATCAGCTTGTCAGTTTCTGCAGAGAAGCCAACTGGGATATTTATAAGGGTTGGGTTGAACCTGTAGATCAATTTGGGGATATATTGCTATCTTAACAATATTAAGTCTTCCGATCCATGAACATGGGATGTCTTTCCATTTATTTAGGTCTTCTTTAATTTCTTTCATCAACGTCTTGTTGTTTTCATAATATAAAATTTTGCATTTCTCAGTAAAGGTATCACTAAATATTTTACTCTTTTTGATCAGTTGCAAATGGAATTGGTTTCTTAATTTCATTTTGCTTGTTTATTGCCAATGCTTAGGAAATACAATGGATTTTTGTGTATTGATCTTGTGTCCTGCAGCCTTGCTGAACTTGTTTACTAGTTTTAATAGTTTTTTTTAGTGGATTCCTTAGGATTTTCTATCTACCAAATGATGTCATGCAAATAGAGATAGTTTTACTTCTTCATTTCTAGTCTGGATGCCTTTTATTTCATTTTCTTGCCTAATTGCCTGGCTATAACCTCGAGTACAACGTTAAATAGGATTGGTGAGAGCTGACATCCTTGTCTTGCTCTTGATCTTAGGGGGACATCATCCAGTCTTTCACCATTAAGTGTGATGTTAGCTGTAGATGTTCTTTATCAGGTCAATGAAATACCCTCTATGCCTAGTTTGCTGAGTATTTTATCATGAAGGGATGTTGAATTCTGTTAAGTGCTACCACCAGGATTTGAAACCATGTCTTTCTGACTCCAGAGCCCTAATGCTTACCTGATAAACTAAATCAGGGGCCCCACACAGGGGCCCCACATTGAACCCAGCAAAGAGCAGCCAGTCTGCAAATGGGGTGTCTCCACCTGCCCCTTTTCGCTTTGGCATTTGAAGTGAACTTGGGAAGAGACAGAGAGGGAAATGTTTAACTTGAAGGAATGTACAAAGACAATGGACTCTCTGGCATAGGGCAGAGTTGTAGGGGAGATGTTTTGGAAATGGCTTGCAAGAATTTAAGGCTGGGTTCTGTGAACTTGGCATGAGGAGTCCTGTGTACATAACGTGATGGGGCAGTTGATGGTTTCTCTGGAGTCGTCTCAATAAAAACACAATGAAGCTAATTACCAGGTTCTGGGAGATACTGGGGTGGAGGTTGGGCTGTCAGGGAAGGAGGAGGAGGGTAGAAGGGTGAAGAAAGCCCACCACTCCCCTGCAAAAGGTGGAGATGTTCATTAACTGAACGTTTCACCCAACAAGCAATGAGTCACATCCACAGCTTGCCAGTCCCTGTGGTTGGCAGACACAAAAGAGACCCAGAACCTACTATGCCCCACCTCCCAATTCTAGTATTTTCCACCTTGTAGAACTTTGAGGCTTAAGCCGTGCCCCCAGGGAGAACATTCTCTCCTCTTTCCTCTACAAGCTTCGGCTTGCAGGAGGTCTTGGTTTGGTGTTACGGGATCTTTAATGCCCTTCTGACACTTGTCAACCCTCCAGGGCTGGCCAGAGGCTGCAACAATATCAGACTAGAATGTTCTGTTCTCCTTGTATTGATTTTTATGATCACCTGGCTAGTCATCCTGGTTTTTCCATTGACAGTGGTCACATTTATCAACGCTTCTAGACTCTAGATGGTGTGACTCATTTCACCCTCCTAACAACCTTAGGAGATAGAGACTATTACTGTCCTACATTGGCAGATGGGCAAATAGGCACAGATAAAGTGGGGAGACAGACAGAAAACAAGCAAACTGCCCCAGATAGTAATCAGTCCCAAATTGTAATAAATAATCTGGTACTGAGATGAAGATAAACTTTGGCAGGATGGTCAGGGAGGGTCTTTCAGAGATTTGAAGGATGAGGAGGATCCAGTCTTGGGAAGAGCAGGAGGAACAGCATCCTAGGCAGAGGGAACAGCCAGTGCAAAGGCCCTGAGGCTGGACTGTGCCTGATGTTTGCAAGGAGCAGTGAGGAGGCTGGCATGGGTGGAATGGAGTGAGCAAGGGGTGCAGATGGAGGAGGTGAAGGCAGGGAGGTGATGGGGGCAGGCAGTGGGGGACCTTGTGGGCTGCAAGGAGGACTTGGGTTTTTACCCCAAGTGAGATATTGTCTATCTCCTCCACTGGACTCAACTCCTGGAGGGCAGGAATTTTTTAGCCTTTTTGTTTATTTCTGTGCCCCAGCCCTAAAAACAGCCTGGCACACAGATTGATGGCCTGAATGGGCTGGTTTCCTGCACCATATTTTACAACTGTCTTCCTTTACCGCTCACAAGAACTCTCAGAGGTAGATGTGGTTGCACCCTTTTTGCAGATGGTAACAGTGAGCCTCTGAGTGACTTGTTCAAAGTCCCTCTCCTAATAGGTGGCAGGGCTGAGTGTGGCTCATGCCATGTCCAGCTCCTCCAGAGCCAGCAGTCTCATTTCACTCTACCTCCATCGAGTATGCAAGGCTTGAGCACCTACTGTGTACCTCAAATCAGCTAAGTGTTTGTGCACAGACCATCCCATTTGATTCTTCAAGATGAGGCTGTTTCCCAGTTGCTTGGATGAGAAAACCAAGGTTAGATTGTCAATGGCTAGGTCAGGGTCACACTGCTAGGAAGGAGGACAAAATAGGTTCTGCAAACCTGCACTGGCCGCTGGGAAACTCCAAGCTTAATTTAGGTTCCTTGTTGAATTATTCATTCTCTCCTCTCTTTTCTCCTATTTATGACTTCCGCCTTCTCATTTTGTTCCCTGAGTTAATGTCTTTTGTTTATATCTGCATCTTTGGCCAGGAATGAATGAATCAATGGTTTTGGAGGGAAAAACCCCAAATTCTAAACTTGAGTCCTTTTGTGGGGATGAGGCCCTCTCCAGACACATACCTTGGAGAAATAAAACGCTTCCAACAGGTTCAGAATACAATAATTTGATGTGCAATCTTGTTTGGTGTCTTTGAGCCCTCCCACCCTCTGTGGTAATCTTTCTGTTTTTCTTTTCTTTTTTTTTTCTCTTCTCATTATCCCATTTTCAAGCACCAACTACAGGCCAGTCAGGCACAGTATCACACTTCATCCTTACACTCTCTTGTGAGCAGCGGCCACCTTGCCCCATTTCACAGATGGGAAACTGAGACCCAGAGAAGCAAACCTATTTTGCAGGTGGGGAAGCTGAGGCAGGGCCCCACACTGGGCAAGTCAGTGTTTGAGCTGGGGTTCCTACTGTGGTTTGTCCTGCCTCAAGGGCAGCAGCTGATGGTAATTAGGATAGATGTTTTTAAAGTGGTTACTCTGCAGGAAATGTTCCCTCACTCATTCCCTCATTCATGCAGCCAAGACACAGGGATCTCCAGGCCCCATGGAGATCCACACCCTAGCATGATCAGAATTAAATCAGGACAATGGCACAGAGAATGGAGTGTGGGGTGGCTGATGGTCATGATCAAGGAAGGCTCCTCCCAGGAGCTGCAGGTTAAGCAGAGACGGGAAAAAAGAGAAGGGAAAGATCTTGGGGGAAGACTATTCCAGGTGAAGAAACAGCAGGGGCAAGGGCCCTGAGTCAGCAGTGAACAGATTGAAAGAACTGTAAGAAGCTGGCTTGGCTTAGGTATGGACACCTGGAGGCAGAGTGATGGGTGCGAATGCAGAGAAGTGGGCCCCCTAGAGGGGGCTGGATTTTACACGGAGGGCACTGGGAAGCCATGGCACTGGGAAGCCATGGAAGAGTTTAGAGCAGCACATGGCAAACACCATGGCCTTTGGGCCAAGCGCCCTGGGGCTAGCGGGCGGACCCGCGGACAGACAGATCCCCTGGGCTGACGCCGCCACCCACGTGTCGCGCGAAGCCCCACGCCCCACGTGCTCCCACAGCCCTTTAAACGCCCCCGGCCACGTGACCCCGCCGAGCCGCCTCATTGGCCGAGGGGCGTGGCGACTGCGCGGCTGCGCAGTGACGCGCGCCGGGCCGGCCCCGCCCCGGCCCCGCCCCCAGCCGGCGGCGGCGGCGCTAGCGGAAGGGATGACGTCACCGGCTGGGGGGACGCGCGAGCCGGCGCGAGGGGAGCGCGAGCCGCAGTGAGTGTCCTCGCGCCGCCCGCCCGGCAGCCCGGCCGGCGCGCGCACGCCGCGAGCCGCTGGCGCTCGGGCTCTGCTCGAATCCCATGCAACAGCCAGGATGTGAAGCGGGGCAGAGCCGGGGGAGCCCAGCCCAGCCAGCCTCCAGGTAAAGGGGGGAAAAAAAATCAGTGAATTCGATTTTAAAAAATGCAGGCGCGACAGTGGGGGTCTCGGAGGCAGCGGAGTGGGCAAAGCGCCGGCTTTGTGCCGGGGAAGCCCGCACGGCCATTGTGCTTGGAGGATGCTCCGCTGCAGCCGGCTGCACGCCCAGCCGCCGCGCCCGGCAAGCTGCGTCCGAACAACGCCCCTGAGGGCCTGGGCCGGGGCAGACAGGGGCAGCGGGGAGGGCTCGGCGGGCGGGGCTGGGGGCTTCGCCGCGGCGGGGGAGGGGGCTGGGCTGGACTCGCCCGGAGCGCGGCGTTGGAAGCTGCCCAGCGCCGCCGGCTGCACCACCCCGGGCTGCGGGCGGGGCAAAGGCGCGGACGGAGGACGCGTGTGTGTGGGGAGGGGGTGCTGGCCCCAGCGGCGCCCGGCCAGGCTCCCCGGCCGGGTCCCGGAGGCAGGGGACGCTGTGCTGGGGGTGGGGGCCGCGCGGGCGCCCCGGAGTGGAGACCAGCCCGGGACAGTCGGCTCCAGGTGGGAGCGAGGGGGGCACCGACTGGCCGGTGCGCCCAGGGCGGCTGCTGTGTCCGCCGCCTTCGCTCTCCAATCCCCCTCCCCTAGAGAACCCCCCTACTCAATGCTGTCTCCCCCTAGCGCCCTCCCGGCCTCATCTATCCTTTGGTGGGGGGGTCTCCGCTACCTTAGCCTTGCCCCACCCTACTGTGGCCCCAGCGCCCCCTCCCAGCTCCACCAGGTGGGGCAAGGCAGCCCCCAGCCCCAGGGACTCTGGCGGACGGGCGGGCGCGCGCGCCCGGCCCCCGACCTCCCTTCGGAGCTGGGGGCCCCGTGGGGATCCCGGGAGAGGGGAAGCCGCCCCTGGAGCTGCCAGCGTCGCGGGTTCTGCACGCCCTGGGAGCCCCCTCGGGGGCTGGGGGGGAGGGGCGGTGACGTCATCTCGGGGGTGGAGCCGTCTGAACCAGGTTGAAGGGGGTGCGGGGGGGGCGCCGTGCCCGGAGGGAAGCCCCCCGAGTTAGAGCGCCCATACTCTGAGCGCAAGGGTTTTGGCCGGGTTGCGGCCAAGTTCACTGCTCCTTACGGAAATCACTCCCAAATTTAGAATTCCACCCTCCCCCCCTCAGCACACACACAAATCCTGGACACTTACCCCCGCGAAACTCCCCCTAAATCAGAGAACTCTCCTTCGGCTGCTTTCTCTCCAAAATTCTCAAATCAGAGAATCCACCCCAAAGTGGAATCTTTTTTTCAGCCACACCCCCCAAATCTGGAGCCTCCTCTTTAGTGATTCTTCCCCGATTTCAAATCCTCCTCTAGTAGCCCCGTAAATAAGCAGCTTTTGAGTGTCCTTTCCTCTGCAACCCTTCCTCAAATTTAGCCACCCCCTAGGGTCCTCATCCCCCCAAATTAACAAACCTCCCCGGCGCCTTCGTCTGGGGGGTGCCTCCCCTCCCCCTCTTGGGCTCAGCTGGGATTCCCCTGTCCCCCCATCTCCATCTGGGGGAGTCCTCTTTCTGAGCGTGGGGCCCTTCTGCCTCTGGCCAAACCCCTGAAAAACCAGCCTGGCCCCCAGCTCGCGAAGAGGTGGGTGGGCATCTGAGGTGTCCAGGCTGGGTATTAGGACTGTGAGAAGCGGGGACAAAAGCCGGAGGGTCCCCGAGGGTCCCGAGGACAGGGACCCACCTGCTCTGGGCTCCCATTGGTCTCCCCGCGGCCCCCCCCCCCCGCCAGGACTTTGGCTGCCGGGGTTCTAGTCTTCCCTCGGTGTTCCCCATTGTTGCTGTTCCTGGGGTGCAGGGGGCAAGGGTTCCTTTTGTTTGGGGTGCCCTGCTTCCCCCTCTGAGCCACCTTGCACCAGTGAGAAGAGAGAGCCAGCCCGCGCCTCTACTCCTGTGATACCAGCCGCCGCTGCTGGAGCTTTTATTAATGGCTGAGGGACTCTGTCGATTCTACCATTTGCATAGCTCCCCTCCCCCTCCCAGGGTCCCCTTCCTTTGTGCCCCCTCCCCCTGCCAATCTCGCCTACCTTCTGTCCCTCAGCTCTCTTCTTCCTCTGCCAGCTGATACTTTGGCTGCGGAAGGCAGGCAGCTGGGGCTGGGGGGCGGCTGCTTCCCGCCCCCCAATCCTAGAGCCCACCAACTTGGGCCTGGGTCTCTGGCTGGCTCCCCTTCCCCGCCCCCGACAGTGCCCTCCGAGAGGCATCTCTTGATGCCTGCTGTTGTGTCTCCATTCTTCCCCCTCCAGAAAGCTTCTTCTTGCCCTGTGCCCGGGCCTGGGGGGCACCTTCACCATGACGGTGCACTTCTGCCTGGGGCCCCGGCCCCCCCAGCCCCCTGGGGGCAGACACCCGCCATACTTGATTGCCCTGAGAGTTGGTATAATTGGGCACAGGCAAACAAAACGTCGCGGGAGACCCGGCCTGCCTGGTGAGCTCATGGCGCTTTTCTATTCCTGCCACCCAACCAATGACATCGGCCCCCCGGGGGGAACGGGGGCTGGTGCTGTCATGTTGGTGGCCATCCTGCAAGGAGAGGCCACGCCTGGCCCACTCCTCACCCTCTGCGGGGACAGGGGGATGGGTCATTCTGGTGTGGCCGGGGTGTGGCATTGGAGGGCGCTGCTGGGGTGTGGGCTGGGCTCCTTGGGGGAACCCTCCTCCCCCAGGGGCCCTGGCGGTGTGGTGGGCACGGAAAGAGGAGCACTGCCAGCCAGGCGCCTGCCTGCTGCCCGCACAGAATCATCGCCCACTGACCGTGCTTCTGTTTCTAGCCCCTTGGAGCATTCCAAGCACCTTTCTTTTTCCCCTGCTTCCCAGGGGATCCCGGGCATCTTCACATATCCGTGGGCCCCATTCAGAGACATGAGGCATTTTTTTCCCAACGCTGGGGCTGTGGTTCTGGGCCGAAGTGTCAGGAGCAGGTGGAAGGGGAGAAGCTCCCTGGATGTCAGGGATTTAGTGGTGGCATCTGGGGGGACAATTCTGGAGCCATCACTGTGCGCTCATTTTCTTCTTTGGGCTGCTCAGAGCGTGGGGCTTTGCCTGGTATTCCCTAGATCCGGGACAGGTTGGGGAGACAGATCCACTTCCCCTCAGCAAACGGCTTTCCAGGGATGACTCGATTTCCCCTCCTGCCTTCTGGGTTGGCACTGAACGGCCTGTCACAGGTGTTGGAGCACAGCGCACCTCCAGCTGCCGCTCCCAGGAGCCAGGCGCTAGGAGACCTGTGGCTTCGCTGATTACTCCACCGAACAATGGTCAGCGAGGTGGCCAGGAAGGGGCAGGCAGGAACGGGCAGGGACCACGTGGCTCTGAGGCGCCGCGTCCGGGAGCCCCGGGTTCACCTGCTTCGCGTGACTTTAGTGTAACCATTGTGTATGGGGGGAGGGGGGGCATTGAGAGAGTTCGGGATGGGGAGGAAAACCCTAAAAATAAGGACGGATATTTATAAACCTGGCGGGTTTGGGGGATAATTGACAAAGCTTAATGTTTGCAGCTGAAAGCTATCCCCGCCCCGCCCCCCCTCCTCAAATGGAGCTGCATTAGGTTCCATTTGTAGAGTCATCTGGAGCCTGAGAAAGGTTCTTGGGAAGTGCAGTGGGCTTGGCGAGCACGTAGCGGGCCGTGGCTCCCTTTCTGGGGGTAGAGGGAGGGCTTGTGCTTCTGGAAAGAGGCAGGGGGCCTAGGCAGGGGCGCTGAGATGCCACCCCGCTTTCCTCTGCACCTAGGACAGCCTCCTGGCACACCCTCCGTGGGTGGGTGGCCCGTTTCCCAGAATTTGCAAGGAGGAGGTGCCCCTCTCTGCCCTTGCCCTGTCCTTCCCGCTACAAAAGATGCCCGGCGGGGGGGTGTGGAGAGACCCCAGCTGCCCGCCAGGCAGGGGGGCTCAGCCTCCAGTGGGGACAGGGGGCAAGATCCAGGTGCCAAGCTGACAAAACCCCGTGTGGGTCCGTGGACAAAAGTCACACCACTGTGCTGGGGAGAATGAGGGCTTTTCAGATGGTTTCAAAAATTTTGTCTGACTTCAGCCTGGAACCAGAAAGCTCCTGGCTTATAGCCGGAGAAGATGGGGTGTTGGAAGGGGTGAATTTCAAGCGCATGTTAGCCTGTCACCAGGAGGACGGACAGCCCGGACATAGGCAGATCTTAGCTTGAGATGCACAGGAAGCGGTGACACCTGGGTCTGCTGACCCAGCGGTCCAACTTGTCACCCCCTCTGGCCTTCTAGAAGCTCACGGGTTTTGAGTGTGGTTTTCGGGGTTTTCCCCCCTTCTCTCTTTTTTCTTTAAGGAAAGAAAAGGCACACACAAACACACACACACACACACACACACAAAGGGAAAAAAAAAAGAACCCCGACGTACCATTTCTGTCTTGTCTCTGATATTTCAGAAGCGTTGTTGGGGGGCGGGGGGCGGGGTGTTGTGTGTGGGGAGCATGAAAAAAATCAGTTGGCTTACACTTCTGCAAAGGCGAAAATTAACGAGCAGGTGGGAGTGACTCACGGACAGGCCCCGACTTTTGTGTTGCTTTATTTTTGTCTCTCTTCTCTCTCCCCTCCTCTGAGGAGCTGCCCATCCCCCTGCCCCTCCCCCGGGTCTGGCCAGGCTGGACCTGGGGGTTGGTGCTATTCCGGGCTGGCCGTGGAATCCCTCTCCTGTTCTCGGAATCGAGGCGCCCTCCCAGTCCTGCGGAGGCCAGAAGGATTCCATACCTGAAAACACACCAAGGTTTCTTTCCCCCGAGATCCCCATACTCATTCCCATGGATTGGGTTTCTGGGTCACAGTGACCCCGCTCCCATAAATACCCTTTTTTTGAAGGGGCAGATTTTCTCCAGAACTCCCTGGATGGTCCCTGCGGCTTTTGAGTTTTTTCGGTTTGTTTTTTGAACTCTTTGCTGTTACATTAGTCCCCTGTAGGAAGGCCAGGCGTTTCCTCGTAGGGAAACTGAAAATCCTGATTTTTTTGTTTCCTGGTTCTTCCTCTCTCCCTCTCTGTGGGGCATCGCCCCTGCCCTTTAACCTCTCTGTGTGGGAGCCTCCTCACTTGCAAAATGAGGTTATGCCTCTGGCTTGGGGGTCGGGGGGGCTGATTTCCAGCACCACCTTGCTGTGCATACTTGGGCTGGTTGGTTGACCTCTCTGTGCTCCTTCATCTCTAAGATCAGAGCAATCACAGCCTGCTTCATGGCAAGCCTGGACAGGAGATGCTGTAGGTAAAGCGCCTCCCTCAGCTCTTGGACGTGTCATCGGTTGCTGACTGCGTCTGTCTTATGACGCCCGGCCCCCAAATGGTGTCGCAGCCTCAGTGCCAGAGGCCTGGGACCCTCGGATGGAGGCGGGCCAGGTGGAGAGGGGCCGGGAAGATGCTCTATTGTCGTGCTGTCGTGTGGGTAATTGAGTGTTGGTGGAAATTCAGGGGTTCTGGGGAAGGGAGGTCGATGCGTCTGTGTGTGTATAATTTAATGCCACTTATAATTAACCCCGTGATCAGCAAATGAGGGGATGTTGGGGGATAATAATAGCTGCTCTGACTTATTTGGAGTTGGTGCCTGTGCCAGGTCCTACGCTAAGTAAGCACCTTAGGAGCATGCTCGGAACCCCATTTTGCAGACAGGGAAACTGAGGCACAGAGAGAGGTCTTCACTGGCCTGAGGTCACACAGCCCACAAGTGACAGAACTGGAAATCTTACCCAGGACTAGTGGCTGCCAGAACCTGAAGTCTTAACCCCTGAGAAGGAGCCGGGGCTCTGCCCCATTGTCAAAGAAGTAGCTTTGATGACGGTTCACCTGCTGGGTGAGAGTCACTGTGGAGACTCCGGGGCTCCCAGCTGCCTTCCTCAGAGGGTAAGAGTATGGATGCTGGTCCGAGGTTGCTTGGTTTCAAATCCCGGCTCTGCCACTCGCTGGCTGTGTGACCTGGGGCAAGTTGCTCAACCTCTCTGTGCTTGCATGGTCACCTCTGTAAAATGGAGAGTAATGCTATCCACCTCATAGCTTTGTTGGGAGGATTAAATGAGTTAACGTGTGTCAAGTGATGTGTTCATCCATAGCCAGACCTGCCCGATGGGGGCTCCCCAGCAGCACCCCCCCAACCCTCAGCCCCTCACGGGGTCTAGCATGGGAGAAATGTTAGGATGACTCAGCCACTGCAAACTGGGGCGTTCCCCGTCACTGGCTGCCTAACCAAGGCCGTCCCACTTCTGCGGCAGGACCGGGCCAGGGCCTGGCAGGATCTGAGCCATGGGAAGCCAGGCAAGGCAGGCGGAGAGGGCAGGTGGCTCCCGCACTCCTGAGACCTCAGGCAGTGGCCCCCCCGACTTCCAGAGCTATGGTGGATCTGGGTGAGTGCCTGGGGGGAGGTCCGGGACAATTCAGGGCCGTGTGGGCTCCGCTTTGACTTGGGCCCTGCTGAGAGGTGCTCAGGAAAGCAGTCAGTTTATAAGCTTGGTGTGTGAGCCTTCATTCATTCATTTACCAATTAATTCATTCAATCAATCAGTATTTGTTGAATACCGGCAGCCAGAGAACTCAAGAGCCAGACTCTGGGTTCAAATCCCAGCTCTGCTGCTCACCAGCTGTGGGGCTTCAGACTCTTTATGTAGACCGGCTGTGGAGCCTTGGACTAGTTATGTAGCTGCCGTGCGCCTCAGTTTCCTCATCTGTAAAATGGGTGCTTTGGCGTTGCTTTACTCATGAACAAATACATGCCAGGTAGACAGAAAGCTCTTTGTACATTCTTTTCCTTTTTTTCTTTTTGTAAATAAAAGCAAATGAAAGTCGAATTCTGGGGATACAGCAGTAAACAAGGCAGGCTCGGTCCTCCATCCCCTGGACCCTGCAGTCTGTTGGGAGAGACTGAATACATAAATAAGCAAGAAAAATATTGGCTGCAGTAGGGCTCTGCAGAGACTGGAAATCCCATGGCCCCCAGCAGGTCACCAGGCCACTATTTTGTCTGGGGGTGGGGATCAGGGGGACCTTTCTGAGTTGAACAGGTATTGGGAACAGCAGGTGCAAAGCTGGGAGGTGGAGCATCTTCAGCTGTGTGGCAGGAGGTGAGGGAAGCAGAAGCAAGAGGTGGGTGACCACATGGGGTCCCGACACTGAGGAGTTCACATTACAATTTCCACACGTGCAGCTAGAGTTTGCTGAAAGCCCCCAGAGCTTGGGTGCAAAGATCATTGCTAGTGGAGACCTGGGAGTTGGGGAAACACCTCTTGGAACAACTGTCATGCCGAGGCCCAGAGAGGGAGAGGAACTTGCCCAAAGCCACACAGCCACGCCTGCCTGCCTGCCTGCCCGCCTGCCCGGCTGGGCCTTGCACTAGAAGGGTGGGCTGGATGTCTTCACACCAGTCCAGAGAGGGTAACATGGCAGAACAAACGTTTGGATACCAAGGGGGAAAGGGAGGCGTGGGATGAATTGGGAGATTGGGATTGACATATATACACTATTGATACTGTGTATAAAATAGATAACTAATGAGAACTTACTGTATAGCACAGGGAACTCTACTCAGTGCTCTGCGGTGACCTAAATGGGAAGGAAATCCAGAAAACAGGGGATATATGTGTATGTATAGCTGATTCACTTTGCTGTACAGTAGAAACTAACACAACATTGTAAAGCAACTATACTCCACTAAAAATTAAAAAAAAAAAAAAGACATGGCAGAAATGTCATTCTCAAACCCCAGTGCCCATCAGGGCTGGGCAGGTCATGCCAAGGGGTGGTGGGCACCAGACGGGCAGCCCTGAATGGCTCCACAGCCAGATCTGCTTGGTTTTCCAAGATAAACCAGAAATCGAGATTTTTTTTTTTTTACATGAAATTGCCCTATTTTTCCATTCTTTGATCGTTCTCCTTACAACACCTCCGTTTGCCAGTTGTGTGGACTCGACACCTCACTTGCCGTCCCCAAGCCTCAGTTTCCCAGGCTGTAAAATGGATCGAAGAATCACAGCCACCTTGAGGGGTTATTTGGAGGCAGCGGCGTGATTATTCACGGGGAGGGCTGAGAACAGGGCCTGGGCCAGCAGCTGCGCTCGATAAACGTTGGCTCTGATTATATTAATATTGGTCATAATGGTGAACTTAAATTAAATGCTACACAGAAGGAAGCCGGCTCGTCCCACGGGGCAGGGCCGTGAATTATCTTCTGGCTGCAGGACTCGTTCCTCGCCTCTTGTCTTTTCCGGAAATACCTGTTTGCTCTCCGGGCTGGGGCACCGGGTCACCTGCGTTATCAGTAGAGTTCATTACAGTGGTTCTCAACCAGGGGCGATTTCGCTCCCCCAGGGGACACAGGGCGATGTCTGGGGACATCTGTGGTCATCACGACTGCGGGCTCTCCTGGCATCGAGCAGGGGGGGTCAGGGATGCTGTTCAACATCCCGCAGCGCCCAGGATGGCCCCCCACAGAGAATGATCAGGTTCTAAATGTCAGTAATGCTGAGCCTTAGAAAACCTGATTTGTGCTCTAGACCCCAGTGGTGAGAGAAATCAGGCGGCCGGGCCATTGGCTTGTCCATGAACGTCCGCCATCCGTGCCTTGCACCGTCTTGCTGGACTCAAACGCCGAGATTGCTAACGGGTTCCCGCTGCCCACCTGTCCCGGCCCCACGGCCCAGTTGATTGTCACAAGCGGGTAATTGCCCCTGACGTATGGATTCTAGAAGCACAGATGGCTGGGGTTTCTGGTGACAGTGCTGGATCTGGGAGATGGAGGGGCTGCTGCGGGCAGGTCTTTCCCCTTTTTCCCCACCTGGCCTTTGGAGGCCGGAGCACTAAGTTCGAATCCTGGTACAGGCCCTCCCTGGTTGTGTGAGGTGACCCCTTATTCCCTCCCCCCAGCCTCGCTTTTCTCATCCATGAAATGGGGATACATCTTGCCTGCTGTGTCATTGGGAGTTAAGTGCTGTCACGTTGATATGGGACCTAGCACCCAGGGTACACAAGCAGGGACTAAATGACTGTGCTCTCCCATCCCCCATCTTCATGGACCGCTGGGGGAGATGCGAATGGAGCTCCACACCCACAATTTCCCAAACAACCGCAATGGAGGAGAAATAACCCAAACAGGCATGAAGTCCCCGTCGTGGAGCCTACACTGCGTGTCTGGCCCTGGGCTCCGGCTTCACTTCATCCTTAGAACAGCCCTGAGAGGTGGCAGCTGTCGCCCCACCTGGCAGATGGGGAAACTGAGGCATGGAGTGAGGATGAGAAACTGGCACGCTGGAGCCTTTTCCTGGGGCTGCCTATGTGCCCACAGGCGAACTGAGGTGGCATTTCTGTGCTTGTGGAGGTTCAGGGGGTCTTTACTTGGTTGAATGATCTGCTCTTGCTTTCTTGAAATTCTTAATAATTTTTGCACAAGGAGGCTCTGCGGTTTCATTTTGCCCAGCTGGAGCACATAGCAATTATGGAGCCAGAAGGTTGGTTGCAGAAGGAGGGACATGTTGTCGGCTGTTCTGGATCTGAGATATGTTTTTGCCTCTTACGAGCTGTGTGACTTCAGGGAAGTTGCTTTGCCTCTCTGGTTGGCACACCCAAACCCTGCTTGCCAGCCAGTCCCCTGCCGGCTTCTCCACCCACTCCCTCCTCACTCATTCTGTACCAACCACCTTGACCTTCCTTCTCCCACCTCCAGGCCTTTGTCCTTGCTGTTTCCTCCACCAGGAGCTCCATTTCTGGCCAGGCCAACCCTATCCAGCCAGTGTTGCCCGGCACTCTTTTTATTTTACTTCCTCAGTTGCTATTTTACGGTCTGTCTGCCCCCCTTTTCAGGATGGGAGCTCCACCTGGCTCCCTCTCCCCAGACCAGCCACCCTGGTTTTTGAGAGCCACTGCCCTCCTGTACTAGAACCAGCATGTCTAATTGTCCAGATTAGGCGGGTCATAGTGGCTGGGAAAGCCCCACATCAGGCAGCTGAAACGCCCTGGCTCAGTTCCCACTGCCCTGGGCAGGGAGGCTAGGAGACCAAGTCCCCGGTGGAGGTGCTGTGTGACTTCGGCCACTCACTTGCCCTCACGAGTCTCTGCATGTCTGAGCTGTTTGGCGCAGAAGCCATGATGATTGGCTGTTGAGAGCCAGGGGCCCTGAGGACAGGTGTCATGGGGTCAGGGAACCCTGAAATAGTCCATGAGGTTTCTTGTCTCCTGGGGAAGAGGTGAGAAGCCCAAAGGAGCAGGGGACCCCCAAAGGGCATAGTAGCTGGGCCAGGGGATTTTTAAGACTCAAGTAGCCCTGATGTTCATTTGACACCGTGTGCATCCGGCCAGATAGGTAGAAAAGTCACTGAGGAGCCCCCAGGAATGGGCCAGGCTTTCTTTGAGGGATTGAATTGGACATCTGAATAAGCCACATTTGAGTCTTGGCCTCACGCCCAACATGACCCTGGTCCAGTGGATTCTGCTGCCTGGGCCTCAGTCTCCTTGCCTTAAAATGGGAGCAAGACTGTCTCTTGAATGATTAGAAAGATCCGTACCGAGTGTGCTTGGAAAGCGCTGGCATGGCAAAAGATGTAACTGGCTAAACATCATACAATACAGCATGACAATGAATGCCTTCTGGGGGCAAATTGGGGGACCTGCATACAGAGCTTTGGGGGACAAAGGGTTTGGGGGTCCTGGGAGCAGCAGGGCCCAAGTCTGGCTTCTCCCAGGGGTGTCGAGTCTCCCGCTGCAGTGCTGAGAGCAGGCTGGCAGGAGGCCTGCCCCAGGACCACCTGAGCCGCGGTGGGGAAACCGAGTCACGCCTGTGTGGCCAGAGCCCTCGACAGGTGCAGGGGGTCAGTTCTGACCTTCTAGTTCTGTGCCTCGGTCACCCTGTGGGCTGCATCAAGGCCTCTGGACTCCCCATCCAGTGCTCTCCCCGACATCACCCAAATTTCAGTCACTCACTTTGACGTGTGCCTTTTGCCCCATCTACCTGGTCCTCCTAGTGACTTGGTAGTTTTCTTGAAACCCATTCTCTTTGAAAACTTAAAGGAGAAAAATTTGTCTTACTCTCATGAATGGGCAACCTGGTATGTCCTTGACATAAGAAGGCAGAACCTTTGAAATAAATGTGATGAGAGCCAAAAAAAAAAAAAGAAAAGAAAAAGTGACATTAAATCATCCTGCTGCCGCCACAGGCTTAGAGCAGAGGCCAAGGGCTACTGAGGCGTTAAAGCCCAGTTAGTACTCACCGGAGACTTCCAACCTTGAGAGGGCTGGAAAAAGCCGGGGAGGGGGGTGGCGCCCTTGCTGGTCGAGTCCACGTGGCTGAACATGGCTAGAACTGTTTGGGGGTCTCCACCTTCGGACCGGGGTGCTAGGACTTTCTCGTGTGTGTCTTGAGTATTCCTTCTCAACAGCCTGGGGAGAAGGTTATTTCTCCCTGAATTCAATTAATGAGCCTATTAAAAACTATTTATTTTCCCTGACAGTTGTTTACTGAGGAGAAGGAGATGAATTGGCTGGGCATCCTCCCCAGGCAGGCGCAAGGCGGGACGGGAGATGCCTGGTGCCTTGGGCCCAGGTGCTTAGCGAGCAC
The DNA here is from genome assembly GCF_009873245.2 of Balaenoptera musculus. NCBI lineage: Eukaryota > Metazoa > Chordata > Mammalia > Artiodactyla > Balaenopteridae > Balaenoptera > Balaenoptera musculus. Next base: position 167,238,871 of record NC_045787.1, read on the forward strand.
AGACCATAGGTGGGGTCCTGCCTTCCGAGGGGCCCCTGGAAACACGGAGCCTGAACTTGGGCTGCGGCCAGTTTCTGACCTTGGGGTATTTGGGGAGGCGGAGCCTGGGATGAATGAAAAGCATCCTGGCGTGGAGGCAGGGGGCTGGCCCTGATAACATCTGTCTTCTCTATGCAGGCCAAAGTCTCTCAGATACACTGGGTTGAAAGTAAGACCTAACCCCATCAGGCTACATGTTTTTGGTGGGGTCTCCCAATATCCCGTCTTTCTCCTCCACAGCAATTGAGCCCTTTGACTTATCTGGGCACATAGCCACCTCGTGAAAAAAAAAAAAAACATTTCCCATTGTACCTTGCAGCTGTCTGTGCTATATGATTCAGTTCTGACCAGTGGGATAAATGAACAGAATTTCCTGGAAATGCCTTCAAAGGGAGGTAACACATGCTTCCTTCTCCCCACCCCCAGCTGGAATATGGAGGTGATGGTAGGCACCCAGGCAGCCATTTTGGACCACGAGGCAGGTATCAGGGATAAGAATGGGGGGTCAAAGAGATGGAAGGAACCTGGACCCTGATGATTATGGGGTGGGCAAAATAGCCCTGAAAGGCCGACCTGGGAGCTTCTTTTATGTGAAGATGCCTCTCTTGTGAGTTTTTTGGCATCCACAGCCCAACTTGATCCTAATAGCGGTGGTAGGTGAGCCTCAGGACACAGTGCTTTTCTTCCTTCTCTCCTCGGGTCTCTGCTCATTTTTAAGTGAGGCTTCCCCTGACCTCTCTATGAAGATTTGCAAAGTTATTACTCGTGAAACGATTTGTAAGAGTGTTATTTGCAAATCCACCTCTCTACCTGGCCACCATCTTCCCCTCTCCTGCTCTGCTTTTACTGGAATTGCTGTCGCCGTCTCCATGTCTTATGCCTTTTACTTGTCATCCACCTCCTTTTTTCGGCCATCTCCTCTGCTGTGTCCACAGCAGCGCCCGTGCACAGTAGGGCCCCGTGCACGTTTTGCACCCACAGATCTCTGTTCACAGGGCAAGCAATGAGGCTCTGAGACGCCTGAGGTCCTCCAGCTGGCTGGTGGCAGCGCCTGCATTGGCACCAACCAAGCAGGTGGCTCCCGAGTTCTCCCTTTTCACTCCCCTCTCCCCCCTCCCCCTGCAATCGGCCAGTTCGGGCCACCCAGCGGCTGCTCCTGATCCTTCCTCTCGCCCCCGTGTTCTCACCTCGGCCTCCAGAAATAGCCCCTTTAAAATAGCCGCGTCCCTGCATTCTGGGGCTTCTGCCTGCCCACGGATGTGATGCCATGCTGATGGTCCAGCCTCTTTATTGGATTTTTAAAAATACAGTTGGTGTTAGGTGTTCCCCCCCCCATTTTTACGCCTGAAGAAGCCCAGCCACCCACAGGCTGTTTCCATCCTGACACTTGTCATTTGGGGTTTCACACTGTGTGTCCCCCATGGATCCTGATCCTCCATCGCGGCCAAGGGCTGTCTGGTTTGCAGAGCTGAGAGCTTCCACTTCAGGCTCACGCCAGCCCAGAGTTCCAAGTCTGGTCAGGAAGCCCTGGGTCCGAATCCCAGGGCTGCCTCTTGCTGGCTGTGTGGCCTCAGGCACGTGGAGCAACTTCTCTGAGCCTCGGTTCACCAGTCTTTGAAATGGGGACATCTCGGGACTCAGGCACATGGCTGAAGTTCTCTGAGCCTCAGTATACCCACCTGGAAATAAGACCCCTGACGGTTTTTCACTCGGGCCAGAACACAGTGGGTGTTCTTGAGATGTGAGCCTACCTCGTTATAGCACTCGGGCCACCTCTGAAACGGCCTCCATTACCCATCCCAGGGAAGGATAGAGTGAATTTGGTGCCAGATCTGGGCACTGCCGCTTCTGGGAACCTTCAGGAAATCACTTCCTCCCTCGGGGACTCAGTTTTCCTCATCTTTAGAATGGGGCACGTTACCAGATTGTTGGAAGGTGGCTGAGGGATAAGGTACACTCGCTGTTTCCCCCTCCCCCACCAGGCTGAGGACACAGCAAATGGTCTGTAGGTGTTGCAGATGTTTTCCTGCCATGTTTTATACTTGTATTCATTGAGACCATGTAGACTAGTGGTTAAGAACCAGACTCTAGG